>NW_027361726.1:11868333-12520000 GCF_039654945.1 Dendrobates tinctorius
ACAAGGAGGTAGAGATGAGCAAATCTACCAATGTTCAATTCATTGGATTCAGCATTGAAATTCTAATTTATTTGTGAAGCATCAAATTTCTAGTAAAACATGTTTATTATTCTTTGAGGTCTCTTCAGAACCCATAATAAATGGAGGGGTTAAAATAAAAGTATCATGCGTACTGTGCCTCTCCCATGTCCTGCCACCTCCCTGCTGGTATTCCGCTGCCTCACTTCCTTCCGCCAGGTCCAAACTTCTCTATTGTCCTCAGGATTCTTTACTCTTCGCACCTCCATTGCTGACCTAACATCATGACATATGTCACCCCGCGATTGAATGACATCACTTAAGACCTAGTCAACAGTGGAGGTGCTAAAGAGTGAAAATTAGAAAGCTACATTTTTAGTAAAATTTAAAGCAAATTTAAAGTAGTGGAGTTTCATTATTTTTGTGTGTATAGGGATAAGAACTAACAAGCAGGTAGTGGCCGATCTCTGCCGGCTCAGTCAGCGATTTTCCTGCTTCATTTCACTTCTGGCTAACGCAGCAGCTCTTCCTCTTTTCTCTGTTGATGGGGAGTCTCTACAGACATCATGATGATTGACAGTTAGGCAGAAGGATGTACTTGATCCTAAACCGGTGCCTAGCAACACCAGGTATGCGCTAAAACCTCTCAGATTGGTGCTATCAACGAACACATTGATCACGCCATTCGCAGGGCACAGCTGTGGTGTTACCGCGCTGTGCCCTACCGGAACCTGCCTAGGATCAGTAATGTAAGAGCACCGGTCCTAGGCCAGTGCCTAGGAAAGGTCTAGCATGGCCTGCCACTGCTGATTGGCGCGATCGATGTTATCGTTGATCGCGCCAATCACAGGGCACAGCCGCAGGGTGACCGCGCTGTGCCCAGCCGGTGACCTGCCTAAGATCGGAGCTGTGAGCTCCAATCCTAGGCCGGTGCCTAGCAACACCGGCATCACCCAGAGCTAACTCTGATTGGTGGTGTCATGAAAATCTCTACATAAATATCACAATCCCAGGGGGCTTATCTTAGTTAACCCACCACTGCCACCAAATGTGATGAAAAAACAGCAAACAAATCTATTGACCTACCAATTTACTGCAGGGGGGCATATTTTAGGTATCCCACTGCTGCCAACTATGTGTCACGAACTGCAGGGATTTATGTATATCCCACTTTCCAGTTCCGCTTTGGAAATCGCAGCTTGCCGGCGCTCCCTTACCCTCAGGTCAGTCAGGGAACTGCACCTAGGATAATTAGGCATCGGACAGGCCTGCTTGATTTGTACTGACTATTAGGTATGCTGCAGTGATGGAATTATACCTGCTCCTAGGCGCAGCCAGACAATGAGTTTATAAAACCCATTCAGTCACTGCCAGCTTTGCCCATCTAGCCCAGAACACACTTCCCTGCCACCAGCTCTGATATCTTAATTAGGGGTCCATAGCCAACCCAAGATAGGAGCGTAATTCATTTCGGAGATTGTGCAGAACGTTATAGAGCAAGGAGAAATGAAACTAGTAATTTTATATTTGACTCCAAAAAGGTAGGCAGTGTTTACAGAAGGTATAAAAAGATTTTACAATATGAGATAATTAAAATATGTATAGAACGATTACAAAATAGAAGGGAATAAAAGGAGAAAAGCACTTACAATTGCTTAGGTAATTTCAGGCAGTCCATGTGGGTGGGAGGGGCGATACATCGCAATGCATCACAGATTCTCTGTATCTCAGATTACCCAGGCAAAAGCTCCTCCAGACTGAGCTAACCCTAACCTCTACCCCAGGACCATGACATCACTAAAGGGGCTGAGTTATGGAAGCCCCCCTCTTTCTGCCAGAATGAACATCTTGCTAATAAAAACTTCTCAGCTCCATAACTCGGATGGAGAACCTAGCATAATAATGGCAGAACTGTTAGGCGTCGTATTCCTGTAGCTACACAACAGGAGTCCAGAGCCTCACATACTGCTTTGCAGCAAGTCATTCCTGAGGCTAAGTCCCGCTGCCGCTCCACTGAGCATGCTCATGAGACGATCTCCCATTGGAGCTCGGGAGTCACGTGCTCAGGTCCTTCACCTGATCTGATTGGTCCATCTCAGAGGTCTGGAAGTTCTCGGCAGCGCACGGCTATAAAAGGACCGCATGGCCGTTCGGCCATGCGCTAGTATAGACATTACTTGCTAGATGTGTGAATGGTGACGGATGTATGATTCTGGTGACTGACTCATTTGAAACCCCTTCCCTCTGATATTAAGCATGTGGATAGGGAATTAGTTCAGCAGTCAGCGCCAGTCAGTGGCAAGCCTTAGGCCACTGTGCACACGGTGCCTCTACACTAGCGTCCGATTGTGCTACTCCTCATGGCACTATCATCCCGCGGCAGTGTCCTGCGCCGCGCTGCAGTTGTAGCTCTCTTTGGCACCCACAGTAGTGACGCCGCACACACGGTAGGTCTAGACGGACGCAGTTCCTTCTGCCTTTGGTCCTGCACCTGTGACCTGATACCATGTTTGCATATATCTGAGACCTGTGACGCTAACAGACTCAGCCATTTTGTGTTTACCCCTACTGGCATCTCTGTGATTAAACAGTGATTGCTCTGCGCACCTTGATGATGTCTAACCCGTGCACATTATACCGCCATATAGCATGTCCGCCATTACTCAGCAGCAGTTATAACACCTTCTGCACGGTGGACCCCGAGCGGCAAACGCACTTTATTATTTATTTTATTTAGTGCGTTCCGCCGTTCCTAACATTATACTAGCGCCAGCGTCTGGCTGGTAATGGCAGAACAGCAGCAATTACCACAGTACATTCGGCAGCTGGAGGGCCAGTTGGCTACTCTTGAGAGGCGGTTTCTCGTGGGTCCACATCCTCCCCTGCGCCGTCAGTTTCCCGCCTCCCATTGTCCGATAAATTTTCTGGCGATAGCGCCTCCTGTAGGGTTTTCGTGAGCCAGTGCTCTATCCAGCTGGAATTACTGGCTGCGCGATTCCCTATGGAACGGGCTAAGGTGGGGTTTATTGTTTCCCTTCTGTCGGGCAGGGCGTCGGAGTTGGCCACACCGCTTTGGGATCGTGGCGACCAAGAGGTTCGGACCGCTGCTCAGTTATTAACAGCTATCAAGCAGGTCTTCCTGGGACCACGAGTCATGCACGACACCTCTCTTCAGCTATTGGCATTATCTCAGGGATCACTCTCAGTCAGTCAGTATGCCATACGTTTTCAGACTCTGGCTTCCGAGCTGGAGTGGTCTGATAGAGCTCTCATCCCTGTGTTTTGGAGAGGTTTAGCCAAGCACGTTAAGGACGCTCTATCTACCAGAGAGGTTCCTGCAAGTCTGGAAGAGCTGATTGCCTTCTCCACCCGCATTGATCTCCGTTACTCAGAGCGCAGGCTGGAGCGTGCTCAATCCAAACGGAAGGTTACTCCGGCTCTAAACCTCTTTGAACCTATGGAGTCGCCCGAGCCAGAGTGTTCACTTCCAGAGCCCATAGAGGTGTTTCGCGCCAGTCTTGAGGCGCACCTGCACTAGGCTCCATTTGCGGTTGCCACTGTCAACACCCTGTTCCCCCCGATAACATGGCCCCGCAGTGGCCAACCTCTGTGCCGCCGGGCAAGACCTTTGTTCCCCCTCACCTTTGGCCGAAGGTTCTCGCGTGGGCACATGCGTCCAGGGTGGGTGGCCACTGTGGCTCATGCAGACAACAAAACTCCTGGCAAGGTCTTATTGGAGGCCGCACAGGGCTCGGGACACTGAAAAATATATTCGGGCATACGTCTGCTCGGAATGCCTCCCCTACACAGAGAGTGAAGATGCCTGCCGATACTCTGCGGCATGCTACTCCAACTTCGGTTTCTGGCCTTTGTGCCGATCCCATTGTCTCTCAGGTGTCCCTTCTCAAACCTGGAGATTTTGCCACCTCTTTTGCCCTTCACGTGTCCCGGTTTTCTGTGTCACCTGCCGGGACATCAGACTTGCCTTCGGACGAGTCTGAGGCCTATGTGTTGTGAGTTTATTTTCCCCTTCACCATTGAGGTCTGATGAACTCCCTCTTCTGGTGAAGGAAGGTAGTGAGGCTGATTACCAAGCACCTGAGCTGGATGATGATGACTGGGTGACGGGAATTGCTGACTGAATATAAGGCAGCTGACGCCCTTCTGCCTGGCTGGTGATTTCTCTGAGGGATTCTAGGAGACCTGTCTGATTCCTGCTCCTCAAAAGCTAAGTTTTCTGCTCTGCTTTTTGCATTTGTGTTTTGGTTTTGTTTTGCCTTGTTTTTCTGGATTTCTGCCATTCCCTGCTGGGGTGAGCTGAATTCCTTTTTGCTCTGTCTTCAGAAAATACCTGAGTACTGATATAGTCTTTTTGAAGCCTAGCGTCTTCAGGGCTTTTTTCCCTATCAGTCTGTTGGCTCTTGTTTGACAGGATTTTGGTGGATTGCAGACAGCAGCTTTTCTATCCTGTCCTACTTAGTTAGCTTGGGCCCCATCATTTGCTCACCCTATCTTTCTATCTGTGTGAGTGTTTTTTCATCTTGCTTCACCGTCATTATATGTTGGGGGCTGCCTATTGCTTTGGGGTCTGCTCTGGGGCAGTTTAGATTTCCCCTTCTGTCTTTAGGCTATTTAGTTCTCCGGCTGTGATTGAGGGGTCTAGGGCACCGTAGGAACCCCCCACGGCTACTGCTAGTAGCTACGGCTACTGCTAGGTTCAGGGGTCTGCAATCCGATAGCTGCCAACTTCTCCGGTTTTCTGGACTTAGCTAGTATTTCTGTTTTTGCCTCCTAGAGTGACTCATTCATAACACCTATGCCTCTGATTGGCACAAGGTGGTCGATTGGAGGGCTCAGAAGGGGGGCCCTAGGAGGGGGGTAATGTTAGGCGTCGGATTCCTGTAGCTACACAACAGGAGTCCAGAGCCTCACATACTGCTTTGCAGCAAGTCATTCCTGAGGCTAAGTCCCGCTGCCGCCCCACTGAGCATGCTCATGAGACGGTCTCCCATTGGAGCTCGGGAGTCACGTACTCAGGTCCTTCCCCTGATCTGATTGGTCCATCTCAGAGGTCTGGAAGGTCCCGGCAGCGCACGGCTATAAAAGGACCGCATGGCCGTTCGGCCATGCGCTAGTATAGACATTACTTGCTAGATGTGTGAATGATAACAGATGTATGATTTGACTAACTCATTTGAAACCCCTTCCCTCTGATATTATGCATGTGGATAGGGAATTATGTTATGAATGGGTCACCGAGGAGAAAAAAGCAAAACAAGCTAAGTCACAGAAAACCAGAGAGGTTGGTAACTATGCAGATTGCAGATCCCTGATCCTACCACACAACTAGCAGCAGCCGTGGAGCGTACCTACGATGTTCCTAAATGCTTCGTCACAGCCGGAGGACTAAATAAGCCTGAAGCATGAAAAGGAGAAAACTAACTGCCCCAGAGCAGACCCCAAAGGAATAGATAGCCCCCACACATGTATTGACGGTGAAACAAGATGAAGGTACAAACACAGGCAGGAAAATAGGCCGAGCAAACGATGTGGCCCAAACTAACTAGACAGGAAAGGAAAGACACTGTCTGCAATCTGCAAAAAACCCTACAAAAATAATGTCCAACACTTCTGATATCAAAATTAACCCTGAAGTCACTAGACTTCTCCCGCTATATCAGCACTCTGAAATATTCTGAGACAGAGCAAAAAGAGACCAAACTAGTAGGGGACGAAAAGCAAATTGGCAAAATACTGATAAATAAGAGTGGAAATTCAGCACAGCACCCAGCCGGGGCTGGCTGACCACACCAAAAAACTGAATAGACCAACAAAATCAAGTGTGAACATTAGCAGAAAAACTTAGCTTTAGATGACTGGAACAGAGCTGAAATCCAAGAGCTGACAAGCCAGAAGGAATCACCAGCAACTGAATAGGGCGTCGGCTGTCTTAAATCCAATCTGAGACTCCTAAGGTCCAATCGTCATCCTCATTCTCAGGTGGCAGATCTTCACCGATCAAATCAGCCTCACTACCTCCTGTTACCACCAGAGGGAGTCTGGAAGGAGAACTCACAACTGGTGAACCAGAGAATGAACTCACAACAGAATTAGTTCAGCAGTCAGCGCCAGTCAGTGGCAAGCCTTAGGCCACTGTGCACACGGCGCCTCTACACTAGCATCTGATTGTGCTACTCCTCGCTGCACTATCGTCCCACGGCAGTGTCCTACGCCGCGCTGCAGTTGCAGCTCTCTTTGGCACCCGCAGTAGCGACGCCGCACACACGGTAGGTCTAGACGGACGTAGTTCCTTCTGCCTTTGGTCCTGCACCTGTGACCTGATACCATGTGTGCATATATCTGAGACCTGTGACGCTAACAGGCTCAGCCTTTTTGTGTTTACCCCTACTGGCATCTCTGTGATTAAACAGTGATTGCTCTGCGCACCTTGGTGACGTCTAACCCTGTGTGCATTATACCGCCATATAGCACGTCTGCCATTACTCAGAAGCAGTTATAACACCTTCTGCACGGTGGACCCTGAGCGGAGAACGCACTTTATTATTTATTTTATTTAGTGCTTTCCGCCGTTCCTAACAAAGAACCATCACTCATCTTGTTTTGGAATTAGCTTCCCATCAACTCTAAACATGGAGTGGCTATTCAACTCTGTTCAGGAGAAATCCATTTCTCGGATTCTGCTGGTGCTAGAGTTTAGGCAAAAGCGCTGGAGTGTAGCTTAAACATTGCAGGTCCTAAATATGTCATTTTCATACTCATAACATAAGCTGGTGTCGAGTTATGCCATAATGGTTAGATTCTAAATCAATGCTATCTGAGACCCAGTGCACATGGTCTTAGACAAAGAACTGCTCTTGGCTAATTAACACATTCCTTTGGGAGAGGTGAGGAGGGGGTATAGGATTACAAAAAAGTGAGGGAAAGCTCTCCCCTGTTGCTGGGGGCTGTGAGGGGGGGTCACATCTACAGCGTATGTGTGGGTGTGCATGTGTTAGACAAGCCATGGAATGTTCAAGAACGGTGTGATGAGAAAGATAACCATGCATCATAGTTACATTATCGTGACAGGTGGGATCAATGTAATCATCGATCCCACCAATGACAGGTCACAGCAGCAGTATAACTGCTCTGTGACCTGTGTGTGATCTGTCTGTGACCGCACCGCAGGTCCTAACACTAGCTGAGGATTCCTGCAGAGCGGTCACACTGCTGGATCTCCTACTGTGCTGGGCCTTGTGGTGACACAGAAGCCTGTGACACCACAATTCCTGCTGAAGACAGAAGAAAGAAGAAAGACTACAACCGTAAGTGTTCTGATCCCTGATCCCTGCCCGATCTCTCTTCATCCACCCCAATCCCACATCCCCTTCCCCCGTCCCTTTACCCCTCTTTTTACTCCCTCCACCTCCCTTTGTGCCACCTCTGTGCGCACATCCTGCAGCCGCCGAACTTTGATAAATGACGCAGTTCACTTATCAGAACTCGTGCCTGCTGTTTTCCATTTTTCTTTTTAACCCCCCCTTGCGCCACTCCCATGCGCACATCCAGCAGCCGCCAAACTTTGATAAGTGATGCAGTTCACTTATCAGAGCTCGTGCCTGCTGTTTTAGACACTTTTCTTTTTCGCCACCTCCGTGCAGACATCCAGCAGCCGCTGAACTTTGATAAGTGAAACAGTTCTCTCAACAGAGCTCGTGCCTGCTATTTTACACTTTTCTTTTTACAGACATTTTTTTCTCCCTGGTTCTTTTTCTCTTTTAGCCTTTACTCTTCAATCAAAAGTTTGCACCAAGCACTATCTTCCCCCCGAAAATTACGAACCACTGATTCCTGATTTGTGGCAGAATCAGGAATCAAGTTTGACCCCACCGGTCTCACAGAAATAGACTTTTTCAAAGTCTTTTTCTCTGAGGATTTTGTTAACCTCATGGTGGGCTAAACTAATTTATATGCTCATCAATTTTTGGCACAAAACCCCTATTCATCATTTTCTAACTTGTCTCCTGTAGACGCAGTTGAAATGATGCAGTTTTTGGGCCTGGTCATTCACATGGTGATACTGAAGAAACCAGAAATTCAGCAATGTTGGAGTGTTGATATTTTATACAATACTCCAGTGTTCTGAATGGTTATGGCCCGGACACGTTTTGAGGCCATCCACAAATTCCTACATTATATCGATAATAAGAAAAAGATTTCCAGCTCACCATTTCTGCATCTTTATAATACCTGGAGCACGGACCCACTGTGTCAGGGCGTGAGGAATCCAAATGAAGTAAATTGTCCAGCTCAACAGCGTAGTGAAAAGCAAAGTTTTTATTCACTACAAAAACATTCCAGAGAGAGGATAAAACATCAGCATGACAAATTACAGGTTGTCGGATTGACGCATTTCTGGAGACCAAGCTCCCTTAATCATGAGCTGGACAATTTTCTTCATTTAGATTATATCGATAATGCACAGTGTCCCCCACGAGATGACCCCAACTTTGACCTTCTGTTCAAAGATCGGCCAGTCATCAAACATTTCAACACAAAGTTTGCTGAAGTGTACGTGCCCCAAAGGGCATTAGTTCATTTTAAGGGAAGGCACAGATTACGTCAATACCTGCCCTGCCCCCAAGAGGGCCAGGTATGGAATTAAACTCTACAAACTGTGTGAGAGTACCTCAGGGTACACCCACAGGTTTAGAGTTTGCAAAGGAAAGGACACCAGTATTGAACCCCCTGATTATCCTCCTGTCCTGGGAGTGAGTGGGAAAATTGTGTGGGATTTGGTGCACCCACTGCTGGATAAAGGTTATCACCACTACATCGATAATGTTTACACCAGCATCTCACTCTTCAAATCACTCTCTGTGCGAGGTACTGCAGCCTGCGGTACTGTCTGCAAAAATCAAAGAGGCCTCCCGAAAAAGCTGCTTGAGCTGATTCTCAGAAGGGGTAACAGCAGAGCCCAATGTAGCGACCACATGGTGGTGGTCAAGTACAAGGACAAGAGGGATGTCCTTCTCTTTACCACCATACACAGTGATGACAGCGCCCTCAGCACTGTATGAGGTACCTCTACATAGGTCTGCAAACCAGACTGTGTATTGGAGTAAAACAAAAACATGGGGGGTGTTGATCTCTCTGATCAACTCCTCCAACCATACAGTGTTTTGAGAAAGGCCAAGGTGGTACAAAAAGCTGGTCTTGCACATTGTACAAATGGCAATGCTCAATGCTTTCCTGCTGTCACGATGAGCACACCAAACCAAAAAGCATTTCTTCTTGTGTAGAGCAAGACAGGGAGGGGGGAGCAGTTGAATAAGCCCCGCCCAGTGGACCGGACAGCGGCAGTTTACATACATCTGAACCGATATAGAAAAGGTATTTATGCATGAAAGGTGCGGGGTCAGGGGGAAGCAAAAGTACTAAGAGAATCCTTATGTGACACACAATTGAATGATATCGTTATATAATATCTCTAAAAAGGGGTGACAGATTCCCTTTAAGAGTTGTGATGGGGCACAAAATCGCTGACTCCGTCACTTACCCCAGCAGGCCACAGGTATCATTAGAAATATTGATCTTGCAGTAAATCTTCCTTTCCTCCTTCCAGGGTAATATTCATAGTATTATATCCCATATGATGCTCGAGGACAGGAACAGCATGGGCCTGTGTCATTTCAAATGCCAGGGCTGAATTTCAACCCCAGTCCATACCTCCTAACCACAGACTGGATATGACAGTACAGTTAACCAAGAGTGTAAGCTGGCTAGTGTGTGTACCCCCAAGGAGGCCGTATCACATTCCTATGTATAAAAAAATCAGAAATAGTATGACCAATATATAAGTGATAAAAAGCAAGAAACAAGATACCAGTGTGAGAGGAACATTTGGATGTGTGAGGGTAGACCCTGTTAGGCTAGTTTCACACTAGCGTTTTTTGTGCTGCATTTTTGAGCAAAGCAAACGCATGCAAAAAACACATCATGCGTTTTGTATGCGTTTGCTGCTTTTTTGCGCATGTGTTTTAATCATTTTTTAGTCATTTTTACGCTTAAAACACATGCGTTTTTAAACGCAGACGTGTGCATGTCCATGCGCACGTCTGCATTCCCATAGACTGTAATGTGTTTTTTTTGCGCATTCCATGCGCATGCGTTTTTTTGAGACAGGTCGGATGGACCAAAAATGCAACAGGTAACGTCCGGCGCGCCTGGGCGCACACTACAAAAAAACGCATGCACACGTAAAATGCATACGAACGCGTGCAAACGCTAGACCATGCGCACCCATTTTAAAGATAGGGGAAAAGGACGCATGCGCATGTATGCGCAAAAACGCAGCGCAAAAAAATGCTAGTGTGAAACCAGCCTTAGGCCACTGGTTGGAGCAGGAGCTCTCCCCCAGAGACTATGGATATGTTCACACATGGAGTTTTTGCTGCATATTTGCATAGAGTATTTGATGTATAACATATGCAGCTTTTTATAGCACCAGCATAATCATTGAGAATTCTGAAATCGCGAGCCTAGGCTGTATTTTTTTCTGCACATATTTTGAGTTCTGCGAGTCAATTCCTTCAGCGTTTTTGCAGAGTTTTCCATCCATTCAAATAAATGGGTGAAAAACGCAAGTAAAATGCTTCAAACATGTTTTACACTACAAAAAACTACATGTAAAGATACATTAAATAATAGAAAGTGCGTTCGCTGCCCGGGGTCCACCGTGCAGTAGGTGTTAAAACCGCTGCTAGACAATGGCAGACGCGCTATATGGCGGTATAATGCACACGGGTTCAACGTCACCCGATGTGTGCAGAGCGGACTCTGTTAACTCACAGAGGCGCTGTAACATAAACATAAACACCGAACCTGTTAGACTCACAGGTCTCAGCGAAATTGCACGCACGGTATCAGGTCACAGGACACAGGTCCAAGACAAGGGATGATGTCCGTCTAGACCTACCGTGGGTGCAGCATCATCACTACAGACGCCGGTAAATGCTGCTGAATGCAACGCAATGCAGTAGCAGACACAGCCGTTATGCGATAGCGCCGTGAGAGACGTGACACCACCGGACGCTAATGTGGAGGTGCGGTGTGCACAGTTGCCTAAGGTTTGCCACTGACTGGCACTGACTCTTTCTATAGTTCCCTATCCACATGTGTATTATCAGAGGTAGGGGAATCTTAATAAGTCAGTCACCAGAATCATACATCCATCACCATTCACACATCTAGCAAGAAGAGTCTATACTAGCGCATGGCCGAGCGGCCATACGGGCCTTTTATAGCCGTACACTGCACCTTCCAGATCTCTGAGATGGACCAATCAGATCAGGAGAAGGATCTGAGCACGTGACTCCCGATCTCCAAAGGAAGATCGTCTCGTGAGCATGCCCAGTAGCGAGACGAGAGAACTTAGCCTCTTGAGTTGCTTGCTGCAGGACAGCCTGCGCTGTTATTGCTGACCCAGAGGTCACAGCAACAACCAGTCCTACAGAGCTGGTCTGAGCAGAGTGTCTGGGATGCCGAGATTGCTGTGCAGGCTCCCGAGTGGTTGGTGGAGAATGGGAGACCATTGGATGCAAGGCTCTGGATTCCCGCAGTGCAGCTGCAGGAACCCGACGCGTAACACCCTACGTGCAATAGGAACTGTTGATTTCCCATAAGGTCGTGTGGGAGTGATACTATCATTGGGATATAAGACTTTTTGTGGTTTTTTACAAATTAGGACTTGACCCCAATGGAAAAAAAGAAAATAAAAAAAACAGCCTTTACTACATCTATGCCCTCTGAGCTTTACGTTTCATGTTTTTGCAGCTGAACCTCGGAGCATTAGCACTGTCTTATTCCTTTTGCTTTAGCTATGAAGAGCTTTATATAACTTTATAAGCTTTTGTCTATTCAATCACATTTTTACTAATCACATCTGTTTAAAAAATTCCTACACTATGTCCTAGTAATGTGCCGTTTACTTTGCATTTGATGAACTTTTATATAACTTTTTAAACTTTAGTTGACTTGCATTTGATGAACTTTTATATAACTTTTTAAAACTTTTGTTACTTTACTCACATGTTTACTAACTTTATCTTTTCAGAAACTTTCCTAACCTTTGTCCTAATTCTACTGGACAATGTACATTAAGACGTTTCTTTGGGGTTCGATATTTATATTTTCCTCTAATGCTAAAAAATATCACAAAGCGCTTATATATCATCATAAACCACGTTTGTAATAGATGGTGGCCTAATGTTTCTTGATGGATCTAATGTGATTAATCTCCCCATTGCAGTAAATGTATAAAGAGCTTTTTTATCCTCGGCGTAATGTATTGAGCAATTTGTCATTTGATGTCTATACACTTTATTACTTATTCAGGCATACAAATCCATTCATTTACATTAAATGAACAAAGCATTAAACACATACAGATGTAGCTGTGCTAATATTTCCATTCCACTTGACAAGGCGATTTGTTTTGTTATGGTTCTGCTAATGATATATGAAGAAGGAAGGAACTTTACGCCATGGGCTGCTCCATGCCATCAGCTCACTAAACTTCCCCCACTTACAGTCACAAAGTTACATCTACTGCTGGGAAATGTAATGCCTTAAGAAATGATGGGCGTTGTAGTTACACACAAGGGAGTCAGTGCACTCTTCCTACGGAGGCGATTCTCTTACCACAATGTACAACTTAAAACATGTTTGTACTACTGTTCCTGTCTCATCTAACCTTATACTTAATAACATTGGTATATTACTTTCTGCCAACAAACTCAGCACATTCTAATTCAGGAGATCCTGATCCTACCACTATATAACTTAAACATTTTTCTTCATGTTTTATTATTGCCTTTGCCATATGACTTTGCTCATTAACATTATTTCTGGAAAGGTGACTTTCCCCCCACACTCTTCTTCTGGAGACCTTGCTCATACTACTATGCAACACTTAAAATTAGTGATAGGCGAGCACTAAAATGCTTGGGAGCTCGTTGCTTGGGTCGAGCAGATTGGAATGTTTGGGTGCTCGACCCCAGCAACGAGCCCAATGTAAGTCTTTGGGAAACTCAAGCATTTTTCCAGCGGAAATTGCAGAAATCGAATGGAAAAATGCTCAAATGACATGGAAACAGCACGGGGAAGACCGTGAGCTCAACGATCACTGGGTTTTGGCCGTTGCAGCTGGAAAGAGGAAATCGGAAAACCAGGGGAAGAGTCTTGAGGAGATCATTTGCATATTCCCAGTGCCTTCTGGGATAAGTGAAGAGTCTCCGCGAGCTCAACGATCACTGGGTTTTGGCCGTTGCAGCTGAAAAGAGGAAATCGGAAAACCAGGGGAAGAGTCTTGAGGAGATCATTTGCATATTCCCAGTGCCTTCTGGGATAAGTGAAGAGTCTCCGCGAGCTCAACGATCACTGGGTTTTTGCCGTTGCAGCTGAAAAGAGGCGCGCGAATTTTGGCTCATCTTTCATCGTTTTTAAGAAATCTCAAGATGGAAGAGGCCAGGAGTCATTTGGTGAGCTGCATTTCTTGCTACATGTTCACAGATTTACCAGTGGAAAAGACAAACTTCACATGCCACAAATGCAAGCTTGTGACCCTGTTGGAGGAAAAGTTGCAAAATCTCGAAGAGAGGTTAGCTACGTTGAAGATCATTAAGGAAGGTGAAGAGTTCTTGGACAGAGCAGAATTATCTCTTCATGTTACAGAAAGAGAAGAAATTCGAAGTGCACCTGAAGAAACAGAGGAATGGAGACATGTGACCCAGAGAAGCAGGAGGATCAGGAGGCAGTCAGCACCCATACTGCTCAGAAACCAGTACCAGGCTCTCACGCAGGAAAACGATGAAGAAATACATCAGGATAAGACTTTGCCAACAAACAGCAACCTTGTACGCCTTCAGAGTCCTCCTGGATGGAGAAAGAAAAATGTTGTGAAGAAGAAACGGAGAGTGGTGGTCATGGGGGATTCCCTGTTGAGAGGAACAGAGGCCGCTATCTGCAGACCGGATATAACTTCAAGAGAAATGTGCTGTCTTCCAGGTGCAAAAATTAAAGATGTGTCTGACAGGATATCAGGACTCTTCAGACCTACAGATGACTACCCATTCCTGCTACTACATGTGGGGACAAATGACACCACAAGAAACGACCTGGAAACCATCTGCAGAGATTTTGAAGACTTAGGCAAGAAAGTGAAAGAACTGGGAGCGCAGGTGGTCTTCTCTTCCATCCTCCCAGTGGATGGCCATGGAACAAGGAGGTGGAATAAGATTCTGCAGGTGAACAACTGGCTACGTCGATGGTGCCGTCAGCAACGATTTGGATTTCTGGATCACGGAGTGAACTACTTATACGATGGACTACTTGCTAGAGATGGGGTGCACCTTACGAAGACTGGAAAGCAGGTATTTGGAAGTCGCCTTGCTACACTTGTAAGGAGAGCTTTAAACTAGAACAACATGGGAAGGGAAGCAAAGGACCAGAAAAAGCCATACACCTGACAAATGCTATTGAGAACTCTGCTATTAGAAGTGGAAAGGAAGAACAAAGACGAAAGAATCTAATTAATAAAAATATTGGAGAAAGAGAAACCAATCACAAACTAAAATGTTTCTATACTAATGCACAAAGCATGGGCAACAAACAAGGAGAATTGGAACTACTAACACAGGAAAAGAAATATGATGTCATTGGAATCACTGAAATTTGGTGGGACAATACACATGATTGGAATACAAGACTAGAAGGATACAACTTATTTGCAAGAAACAGACTTGATAAACGAGGAGGGGGTGTCGCATTGTATGTTAGAAATGCGTATATCTGCACAGAGATTGAAGCTTTAGAGACTGGGAGTTCTGTGGAAACTGTTTGGGTAAGAATACAAGGACAGAACAATGGAAAGGACACCATTGTAGGCATTTACTACAGGCCGCCTGTGCAAGCTGAAGATATGGATGAACTCTTTCTGCATCAAATGGCCAAGTTCTCCAAAAAATATGACATAGTTGTCATGGGAGATTTCAACTATCCAGACATTTGTTGGGAATCTCTCTCAGGCAAAACTAACAGGTCAAGGAAATTCTTATCCTCTCTTGCTGACAACTTTATCTTCCAAAAGGTAAAGGAGAAAACAAGGGGAACTGCTACCTTGGATCTAATCCTTATAAACAGGGAGGAAATGGTTGAGGAGGTAAAAGTGGCTGGGACCCTAGGAGGTAGCGACCATGCTATTTTAGAATTTTGGATAACTAGAGGCGGAAGACCTGTGAAGACTCAGACGTCAAGGTTAGATTTCAGAAAGGCAGATTTTAAGGGATTCAGAAAGAGAATTGGAGGGATCCAATGGCTGGATGTCCTTAAAGACAAAAATGTCCAGGAAGGATGGGAAATCTTGAAAAATGAAATTCTCAAAGCACAGTTGTTAACAATTCCGAAAAGAGGGAAGAATAGGAAGCATTTAAGGAAACCAGGATGGATGAACACAGAACTTAAGCACATGCTAAAAAGGAAGAAAAAAATGTTTATAAAATGGAAAGAGGGAGGCATATCTAAAGAAGAATATAATGCTGTCTGCAGAACCTGCAGGGCACAAATCAGATTATCTAAAGCTGAAAATGAATTGAGGCTTGCAAGAGATGTCAAAAGCAATAATAAAGGATTTTGGGGATATGTCAAAAGTAAAAGAAAAGTCAAAGATGCTATAGGATTTTTACAGGATGAAAATGATGAAATGGTAAGACAGGATGTTGAGAAGGCTGAACTTTTAAATTCCTATTTTGCATCTGTTTTCTCTCAGAAAGGAAATGTAACATCAACTGTTCTTCACTGTCCTATTAAGGGAATAGAAGAATCAAGGATATCTATAAACAGAAAGATAGTGAGGAAACACTTAGCTAACCTAAATGAATTCAAGTCTCCAGGTCCAGATGAATTACACCCCAGAGTACTGAAGGAGATAGCAGAAGAAATTTTTGAACCCCTCTCCATAATCTTTGAAAATTCTTGGAGAACAGGAGAAGTGCCAGAAGACTGGAGAAGAGCAAATGTTGTTCCTATCTTCAAAAAGGGGAAGAAGGTGGACCCAGGCAACTATAGGCCGGTGAGTCTGACTTCTATACCAGGAAAGATCTTTGAACAAATTATTAAACAACATGTATGTCAATACCTGGATAAGAATGAAGTGATTAAACAGAGTCAGCATGGGTTTGTAACTAATAAGTCATGTCAGACTAATTTAATTTCCTTCTATGACGGTATTACTGATTGGGTGGATCAAGGAAATGCTGTAGATATAGTATATCTTGACTTCAGCAAAGCATTTGACAAAGTCTCTCATACAATCCTTATTGAAAAAATGACTAAGTATGGAATGGACAAGGCAACTGTTAGGTGGATTCATAACTGGCTTAGTGATCGGACCCAAAGAGTGGTCGTAAATGGCTGCACATCCAGTTGGAAGAATGTCTCAAGTGGGGTACCACAGGGCTCTGTCCTGGGCCCTGTATTGTTCAACATCTTTATCAACGATTTAGATGAAGGAATTGAGGGTAAACTGATTAAATTTGCTGATGACACAAAGCTAGGAGGGATAGCTAATACTAGAGAAGAGAGAGAGAGGATTCAAAAAGATTTAAATAAACTGGAGAAGTGGGCAGCAACTAACAGAATGGTTTTTAACAGGGAGAAATGCAAAGTACTACATCTGGGCAATAAAAATGAAAAAAGCATATATAGAATGGGAGGAATAGGGCTAAGTGACAGCACATGTGAAAAAGACTTGGGTATACTAATAGATCACAGACTGAATATGAGTCAACAGTGTGATGCAGCAGCAAAAAAGGCAAATGCAATTCTAGGATGTATTAACAGAAGCATACAGTCTAGATCACGTGAAGTAATTATTTCCCTCTACTCCTCTTTGGTCAGACCTCATCTGGAATATTGTGTCCAATTTTGGGCACCACATTTTAAAAAAGACATCAACAAACTGGAGCAAGTTCAGAAAAGAGCGACCAGAATGGTGACCGGTCTGCAAACCCTGTCTTATGAGGAAAGGTTGCAGGATTTGGGAATGTTTAGTTTGCAAAAGAGAAGACTGAGAGGAGACTTAATAGCTGTCTACAAATATCTAAAGGGCTGTCACATTGTAGAAGGATCAACTTTATTCTCATTTGCACAAGGAAAGACTAGAAGCAATGGGATGAAGCTGAATGGGAGGAGACACAGATTAGATATTAGAAAAAACTTTTTGACAGTTAGAGTGATCAATGAGTGGAACAGGCTGCCACGAGAAGTGGTGAGTTTTCCTTCAATGGAAGTCTTCAAACAGAGGCTGGACAGACATCTAACTGGGATGATTTAGCGAATCCTGCTTTGAGCAGGGGGTTGGACCAGATGGCCCAGGAGGTCCCTTCCAACTCTACGATTCTATGATTCTATGATTCTATGATTCTATGACCGCTAGAAGCATTTCTGACTCCCAGGTCACTGCTGTAAACAATGTTGTCAGAGTCTTACAACACTTTTACAGACTCACGATAAAACATGCAAAATGGATTTTCTTGGAAAATATGTTAAGGAACATCCTTTCCAGGGTAATGACTTGAATATAAGGCAAAATAAATAACCTAAACCAAAAATTCTCCTCCACCACTTTGGCTATGTTCACACGTAGCATTTTTGAACTTTAGCATTGCCTTCAACCAAGACAAATGAATTCACTGAGAAATGTCAATTTAACATTTTACAACCTTATCTGGCCATGTGGTGTGTGACACATCATCAGACACATCCTGTTTAGTTTATGAAGGCGGGACTCTGAAAGTCACAAAGTCTATTTTTATAGGGCCATCAAGAGGCCTTTACTATTCTTAAAGGCCAGCAATGGGCTCTCACTGTTCCCATTGTTAAACAGTTGGTCTCCTATACTGTTATTGCGTGTGCAGTGAGTGGCAGGGATGCCCAAAATTTGAACGCACCCCAATACCCCTTTGAAGATACGTACAGGACCTCCTGAAAACAATGTTCCCATTATTAGGAAGAGGGTCTCCCATACTGTTTGCCTATGCAGTGAATGCAAGGGCTGCCAAAAATTTGGCGGCACTCCAATGCTGCAGGGCCCACCATTGTAATTGTGTCCCCAGTGTTCCCCTGTGTGTTGTGTTGTTGGTGACTGACCTACTAATGGGTCGTTTCATACCTGGTCAGTCAAATCCGTGGCACTTTATGAAATCAATATCATCATGTTATCATTACTGGTATCCTCCAGTCAGGACTCCCAAATCTTTTTGTAAAAATGAAAATGGCCATCTAAGCTTGTTTCTTTATGGAATATATTTACAACATATTTTCCTAATGTGAGATATTGACTCTAATCTACTTTATTATCACTGCCACTGGCTTCCAGTATTTTGGGTTCAGAAAACTTTTTATAAAAGTGGAAACTGCCATATGAATATTCTAGCATGAAGGAGGAAAAATGTGGATATTCCATGCTGCTGATGGATGGTAAGGTAAATCCAGGTACACACAGAATAGGTACACTTTTTTTCATTGTCAACGCATTTCAAAGTAGCTTACTTCTTCCTTAGGATAAGAAACCATATAGTAAATATGTCTGTACTTCATTTGCTTGCATATGGTTTCTTACCCTAAACAAAAAGCAGATTACATCGAAATGTGTCGACAATAAAAACAAACATATACCTATCCTGTGTGTACCCGAATTTGCCTTACCATCCATCAGCTGCTCGGGATATCTGCAATTTCTGTCTTCACGTTTGTATCTGATCTTAAGACCCCTGGACCTGCAGCAGCTGGGATAAGATGCTGTCTTCTTCTTGTTTGATCACAACTTAACCAGGTTAGCATAAGCTTTATTTGTTTTAAAATATTAACCAGATGAAACTCTATTGCTCATCTTTTTGCTTCCTAGCTTTTTATGTTTTATGATTCTCTCTTTGCAGAAAATGGATTTTTTTGAATGTGAAAAGTTGGCTTTAATCTTTGCTACCATAATTGATTTCAAGTATTTTGATTCCAAAATCTTTTTTTTTTTAAAGATGAAATGAAAGTTCTAATGAAATAAAATTTCCATTGAGACAGTAAAGCATAGAGACTTTAACAGCAAAGCAAAAGAGAAAGATTTTTTTATCAACATTACAAATTTTAGAAGTTGTCTCTAAGTCACAGTATCATCAAGTGATCATCACTAGTTACCTGTAATTTGGGTTTGGAGAATTTTTATGTGAAAGTAAAAACTAGCTGACTTTTGAATACTCCAGTTTCTCTCGTTATGGAATTCATTTACAGCATATTGATGTCCCGAATGTGAGATGTTGTCCCCAAGTCAATGTATCATCATAGTAGCATCACTGTTATATTTAGCATTTTTGATTCACTGTATTTTCATCTTCAGTAAGGGAGAAAGGCCTCAAATGGTCCCTGGAACTGGAACCTTAACTATTCCTGTTTCAGGGATACTCTTTACGGTAGAGAGTCCCGAGCCTCTGTCCTTACTGTGCTCCTGCTAATGTCCTAAGCTGTGGTTTTTGGGTTCTAAAAACTTTTTGTGAAATTGGAAACTGCCTTTCATTAATCCATCTTGTCTCTTGGTGTGATTTCTTTACACTATATGGATGTTCCAAATGTGAATTATCAGACCGTCATCTTCTTGTTATCACTGATTTCTTGCAAGTTGGAATCTCCAAAACTTGTTTGTAAGTGCAAACCCATCAATGGTTAATGAAAAATTGTCTGGACTAATAAAATAATATTATAAATAGAACAATAAAACTTATAGATAGTGTTGAGCATTCCGATACTGCAATATCGGGTATCGGCCGATATTCGCGGTATCGGAATTCCGATACTGAGTTCCGATACTTTTACTATATCGAATACCGGAATTGGAAGTTCCCATAATGCAATGAGCCAGTTTGATTTTATTCAGCCAATGAGGATCCTAAGAAGTGTGGGCACATCCTGTTAGAGCATGTTAGGCATGTAACTACTATGAAGAGGAGGATGAATGAACTCATGGAGATCAACATCCGACACTGCGGAGACACCATCACGTGTTTCTCAACGCAGTGATTCTAGAGCACTGCCCCCATCCCTTATGGGAAATATGTAAAACATGCAAAACAGAAGCCGCGGAGACACCATCACGTGTTTCTCAACGCAAGGAATGACCAGCCAGGTCTTTGCCCGGGAAGGAACAACTACGGGAAGGGCAGTCTCCAATGAAGGAAACCAGCTATGCCAAAACATGGTATCCATCCACATACAGCTGTTTCGGGGTATTGCCCCTCATCAGTGTGGAGTAGGAAACTGGCTGGTAGGAGCAATGCCTAGTAAAAAGACTATGAAGAGGAGGATGAATGAACTCATGGAGATCAACATCCGACACTGCGGAGACACCATCACGTGTTTCTCAACGCAGTGATTCTAGAGCACTGCCCCCATCCCTTATGGGAAATATGTAAAACATGCAAAACAGAAGCCGCGGAGACACCATCACGTGTTTCTCAACGCAAGCAATGACCAGCCAGGTCTTTGCCCGGGAAGGAACAACCACGGGAAGGGCAGTCTCCAATGAAGGAAACCAGCTATGCCAAAACATGGTATCCTTCCACATACAGCTGTTTCGGGGTATTGCCCCTCATCAGTGTGGAGTAGGAAACTGGCTGGTAGGAGCAATGCCTAGTAAAAAGACTATGAAGAGGAGGATGAATGAACTCATGGAGATCAATTGCTTGCGTTGACATTGTCCTTTTTTGCATTAGTGCTGCTCATTTTTCCAGATTTCTCCTATTAGTGTGGTTCCATCCATATCCAGCTAGAATATTTGCAAACACTATATAGGAGTAGATAGAGGAGCCTTTCTGCTGGCTTATGCCCTGCAGCCCCAGCCAGATTAGTATTAGCCTATTTTTTGGAACCTCATCTATTGCATTGTAGGTTACCTTCCTGCATTGTAATAGCTACAAAAAGTTTGTGATACTATCGCTTTTACATCTTTGGGCACATCCAGTGTCTTTTTGTGAAAAAAAAGAGTTAATAAAGTTCACCAAACACTCCACTTTACAGTTGTGTAGGCCACATTAGCTCATATTAAAATCTAGTCCACACTTTATAAAATTAGTGTTTCTTATACCTGTTAGCAGCTGTTCAGGAATAAGCACACTAAGCCCTTAGTACTTTTCTGCCTATCTTTATCAGTCTACCAAGATGAAGAAGGCAGGGAGTAAGGCACATGTTCGTGGGTGTGGAGTTTCTGCAGGGAGAGGACGTGGGGATTCTGTGCCTGCTCCGGGCACCAGTGACTCAGCATCCCCCACTTTTCCCAGGGAACAGTCCTTTATGCGCAGCTTTGTAGGAGCTCGCTGTACCCCACTGCTGCAGGATGAACAAATTGAAGCCGTTGTCAGATGGATGGCAGCTAACGCATCGACTTCAATTAGTTCCAGAGCCTCTCAGGTCCAGAGCACTGAAGAGCACCCATCTGTCTCTTCACCACCTGCCAAATTGCCCAGGCAGTCAGAGAGCCCTGGACAGGAGCCATCTCTACTTCTGTTCTCTGAATCTGTTGGCTTGGAAAGAGGGGGCCAGCCAAGCAGCATTCGAGAATTTGAAGAAGAGGTAGTATGCCGTGATGCACAACAGCTTTGTCTCTCTGAATCTGAAGAGGCGGGTGGGCCAGTGCCTATGGTCAGCACACCTCTGTACGCATCTGATGATGAGACTCAGGTGCCACTTTCTGATGCGTACTGTGCTGTCGAGACAACCCAGGAGAAGCAGTCATTTGAAGAGGGTAGTGTAGATGATGAGGTCCTTGACCCATCATGGGGTGAGGTACAGGAAGGTGGTGGGAGCAGCTCTGAGGAAGAGATTCCCCGAACTGCAAAAAAAGGAGGGAGAGGGAAGGCGCAGACTCGGTTGCCTGTAGCCTCCACTTCGGCACCCATTAGGAGCATGCCTCTTCCAAAACCCAAAACGGGCGCTCCCAAGACTTGCAGTGCCTGGTCCTTTTTTGACACAGTTGCAGATGACATTTGCTTTGTCAAATGCAAGCTGTGTAATCAGAAAGTGAAAAGAGGGAAAAGTGTCAGCAACCTCAATACCACAAATATGTGGAAACATGTGCGGACCAAGCACGTGGTGGAGTTACAAAGACACACTGAAGACCTAGGCCAACCTACAGCGCCACCTACCACCTCTTCAACTCGTGTTGTAGCCTCTTCCTCCAGCTCACACACAGCTGGTTCGGCTTCCTCACAGGATCGCCATGGAAGAAACTCTGGCACTGTTGTACAGAGACACAGTGTCATTCCACCCACAGCACCACGTTCCCAGTCATCCTCACACTCCCAGGCCAGTCTACAGCCATCGGTAGCACAGGCATGGGAGAAAAGGAGAAAAGGCGCCCATACTCGACAAACCACCCCCGAACACAGGCTCTGAATGCTGGCATTGCAAAACTACTGTCCCTTGAAATGCTCTCATTCAGGCTGGTGGAGACTGACACCTTCCGTAACTTCATGGCATTGGCAGTCCCACAATACAACGTGCCCTGCCACTTTTATTTCAGCAGGCAAGCCGTCTCTGCCCTGCAAAAGCATGTGGAAGGAAAAATTAAACATGCGCTACTAAACGCCGTCAGTAGCAATGTCCACCTGACCACCTATGCGTGGACCAGTAACCATGGACAGGGACAATATCTTTCCCTCACTGCCCATTGGGTAAATGTTGTCGAGCCGGGTACAGATCTTGAGAGTGGTGCTGTACGTGTTCTGCCAACTCCAAGGATTGCAGGAATCCAGTCTGTACACATTGACTCCTCCTCATACTCCAGTTCCTCTGAATCAGCGCTGCAGGAGCCGTCATAGTCTACCTCCACATGGACCCGTGAACGCTTACCTGTTATGACCAATATGAGCACAGCCGTGGCCAAACGTCAACAGGCCGTATTGAAATTAATTTCTTTGGGGAATCGAAGCCACACAGCGCAGGAGCTCTGGAATGCCATCAAGCAGGAGAGCAATGTGTGGTTTGTGCCAGCGAATCTCCAGCCAGGCATGGTAGTGTGTGACAATGGCCGAAATCTGGTGGCAGCTCTGGGCCTAGGCAACCTCAGTCACATCCCATGTCTGGCACATGTGCTCAACTTGGACGTGCAGAGTTTTTTGAGAGACTATCCGGATCTTGATGCACTGCTGCACAAGGTCAGCATAGAGTGCGCTCACTTGTGGCGTTCCAGCATGGCAAGATCGCGCATTGCAGCTTTGCAGCACCGATTCCGCCTTCTGGAACATCGCATCATATGTGACCTACCCACTAGGTGGAATTCAACGTTACATATGTTGGAGAGGTTGTGTGAGCAGCAGGCAGCAGTTTTGGAGTACCAGCTGCATCAGACGCCGTTCACACATCACCACCACTGAGTGGGCCTCTATGAAGGACATCTGCCACGTTTTGCGTGCCTTCGATGATTCCACGCGGATGGCGAGTGCAGATGATGCACTAGTTAGCAAGACTATTCCCCTTATCTGCCTGCTTGATAAAACACTGCAAGCACTAAAGTATGAGGTTGTGGAAGAGGTGGAGGATGAGTCACAAATGCCATCTGCTTCTGGACAGTCTGTGCAATGTGGTTCCTCACAAAGGCCTAGGCAGGGGACACTTTGTGAGGAGGATGAGGAGGAGTCAATGGAGGAGGAAGACATCTGTCCAGAGGAGGGAGGTACACAATGCTCTAGTAGTCAGTATGTAGAGCGAGGGTGAGGTGATGCAGAGCAGGCAGAGATGACACCTCAAGCAGGGGACAGCTTTTCTTGGCCAGTTGGCAGTCTGCAGCACATGGTTGATTTCATGCTGCAGTGCCTGAGAAACGACCACCGCATCACCCACATTCTCAACACGGCTGATTACTGGGTTTACACCCTTCTAGATCCTCGCTACCGGGACAGCTTACAAAGCCTAATAACACCGATGAACCGGGAGCGTAAAATGCGGGAGTACCCAGACACACTGGTGCATTCCATCTTGTTCTCCATTCCACCCGAGAGCAGTGCTGCTAGTGCTTTACAAAGCAGCTCAGTGCATCGAGGCAGCGGAGGAAGCTCTGCACAAAGAGGGAGAAAAAGCAGCACCTCAGCACAAGGCAAGACCAGTATGGCCCAAATGTGACAAAGTTTTGTGTCCCCGCCACAAATGTCTACACCATCACAGACAACTCCAGTCAGCAGGAGGCAACGTTTCCGTCAGATGGTGACAGACTGCATGTCTTGCCCTCTCAATGTTCTCCTACATGGCTCTTCCCCCTTCAAGTTTTGGGTCTCTAAGCTGGATACATGGCCAGAGCTTAGCCAGTATGCATTGGAGATGCTGGCTTGCCCTGCTGCTAGTGTATTATCGGAACGCGTCTTTAGTGCCGCAGGTGGTATACTAACAGACTGACGCATGTGACTATCCTCTGATAATGTTGACCGGCTTACTTTTCTGAAAATGAACAAGGCCTGGATCTCGCCGGAATTTGCCAGTACTCTTCCAGATTAAATAATTGGTTGGCAACAGTATCCAGGACTCCTGTTGTGTTCATGTTTCTGCCACCTGAACTGATTGATGCTGGACTCCAACACCGCCAGTTGCTGCTCATAAGAGTCGTCTGCACAGTCAACACATCCTCCAGTGTTATTGGGGTTCAGTAACGTCAGCTGATCCCCTGCTGTGTGTCCGGCAATTTCTCCAGCTCTGTCCACATTCACACTACTACAATATTAAACTTGCTCCAATTAGACCTCTGCCTCCACTCTGTTTCTATTATTTACCCTGGGCTCCAGCACCACAAGTTGCTGCTCAGAAGTGCCATCTGCACAGTCAACACGTGCTCCAGTGTTATTGGGGTTCAGTAACGTCAGCTGATCCCCTGCTGTTTGTCCGGCAATTTCTCCTGCTCTGTCCACATTCACACTACTACAGATATTAAACTTGCTCCAATTAGGCCTCTTGCTACACTCTGTTTCTACTGTAATCCCTGGGCTCCAACACCGCCAGTTGCTACTCAGAAGTGTCTTTGGCACGGGTACTCCCTCCTGCCCAGCCTGATTCCAGCACACCAGCTGTTTCTGGGTAGTGTCAACGTCACTTTGCCTCCAAAACGTTGTACTGTCGTGTTGCGGTCGGGTTAGCCAACTCTATGGTGCCTGCAGTTTAGGTGCTTCCAATGTGGGCTGCGGGATCTGGCAATGAAGGCTGGTTCCGTAGTACCAATAGGACAAGCTCCCCCTGTAGGACTGTGGGTTTCGGTAACTCCGGCCGGCTCGCGGCCTTGCAACTTTTTTTTTCATGTGTACCTTCTGCTGCCTATCTGAGTTCCAGTACCATTAGCTGGTTCTTTGGAAGTCAATCTTGAATATGTCCCCCTGGGTTCCAGTAACGTCAGCTGGTTCCAGGCAGAGCCTTTGGCTTAGGTACCTCATTCTCGGTATCCGAGTTCCACCAACGTCTGCTGGTCCTTGGTAGTGCTTTCTGGCACAGGTACCTCCTGCTTAGTAACCGGGTTCCAGTACCATCAGCTGGTCCTCTGTAGTTCCATTGGCTCTTGTACCTTCGGCTACCCATCCAGGTTCCAGTACCGTCAGCTGGTTCTCAGCAGTTCCTCAGCCTTCTTGTACCTTCTGCTACATTTCCAAGTTCAAGCTTCTTGAAATGGTTTTTGGTAATCACTCTGGATCTCCCTGACGACGACCCTAAAGACGACGACCCTGAAGACCACCCCGAAGAAGACGACGACCCCGAAAACGACGACCCTTGAGACGACAACCCCGAAGACTACCCCGAAGAAGACCAAGAAGATGACTCTGAAGAGGATGATGAAGGAGAAAGTGTGGGAGAAGTAAAAAAGAAGGTGAAGAGCATGGAAGTAGTGAAACATAAATATCTGACAAAATATAAAAAGCTTAACATAGTCAATATCTTTGTAACTCCGAACGACTTAAAAAAAAATAATTCCTGCTATTCCATTTGATTGGGCTAAACCTCTATGCCTTTAATGTCTCCTCCACCTCCCCCAATACATTCTACATTATTCTTAGTTGTTTTCCTTCATGAAAAATTAACCTGCAAGGAAAGTATGGGTTTATTTTCATTCCAATATTTGTGTCCCATTGACTTGCATTGGTTTCCGGTATCGGAATCAGCGATATCCAATATTTTTGGGGTGTCGGTCCGATCCAATCCGATCCAATATTTCCCGATATCGAAAGGTATCGCTCAACACTACTTATAGACTTTATAATATTAACACAAGCAAAAAGAAAGATATGTATCAATGTTCTTAGCTTTAGATGTCATTTCTAAGTCCCAGAATGACAATGTTATAATCAATGAAGTATGCTTGGTACTCCAAACTATTTGCGAAAGTGGAAATGATCTTGTGAGCAATCTATCTTTTCTCTTTCTGAAATTTCTTTACATCACATAGATGGTCCGAGTATGTTTTGTCTTCAAGTCACAGTATCATCTTTTAATCATCATTGATTTCTAGAATTTTTGGCTTCCCAAAATCTTTTTGTGAAAATTAAATCTGCCTATTCAGTTATGTGGCTTTTCTCTGCCTGGATTTTCTTTTATATTATATGAATGTACTTAATGTAAGAAATTGTCTAGAAGTCATCATGTTAAACTTATAATCTTGGGTTCCTCAAACTTTTAGAAAAAGTGAAAGCTGCCTTTGGTGTAATGTAACTTCTTGCTTTATATGATTTTTGTACACCATATGGCTTCCCTGAATGTGAATTATATCCAACTCACAATATTATCATGTTATCTTCACTGGCTCACAGTGTTTTCAGTGCCACAATTTTTTCAGAAAAATGGAAACCCATCAATGTTTAGTGAAAAATTTATAATAGGTAATGAAATAGCACTACCAATTTGTGATGTTATGATATTAACAACAAAGCAAAACAACTGTTTTATAAATGTTCCAAATGTAAAACGTTGTCTCCAAGTTGCGGTATCATCATATTATCAATACAGGCTACAAGTAATTTGGGTTCTCAGATTATTTTTGAGAAAGTGGTAACTGGTTGACTTTTGGGTGTTCCAGTTTCTCACTTTATGGAATGTCTTTATACAATATGGATGTTCTGAAGCCAATGTATGTTCTGATGTACAGTGTTTTGGGTTTTTCAAACTTTTTGTAAAAGTGGAAATTCTTTTTGATGCAATCTACATTTTCTTTTCTGGAATTATTTTACCCCATTTGGATTTCCCTAAAGTAACGAGTTGTCTCCAGTTTACAGTATCATCCTCTTTTCATCCCTGGTTTCATGTATTTTGAGTTTTCCAAACTTTATCTAAATGTGAAACTGCCTTGTGAGTAACCTGGCTTCTCTCTTTATGGAATTTCTTTACCATATATGGATGTTCCCAATTTGTGAAGTTGTCTTCAAGTCAAAGTATCATTATGTTATCACTGGTTTCCAGTATTTTGGTTGCTCCAAACTTTTTGAAAAAGTTTAAACTACCTTTAGAGCAATGTAACTTCTCTTTTGATATGATTTTTGTCTATTCCAAATACGAACTGTCTCCCAAGTCACAGTTTCATGTTTTCTTCACTGGATAACAGTAATTTGGGTTTCTAGAATCTTTTTGTGAAAGTGGAATCTTCTTGCATTATGGAATTTCTTTACAGGATACAGATTTTCCAATGTGAGATGCTGTTTCCAAACCACTGTATCATGGTATCATCACTGATGTGTAGTGTAATGGGTTCCCCAAACTTTTTGTAAAGATGAAATTGTTTTTTGAGTAATCTACATTCTGGATGTTCGAGATGGAAGAAGTTGCCTCCAAGTCATAGTATCATCATCTCATTATCACTGGGTTCACCCAACTGTTGAAACTTTTCAATGGGCAATAAAATAATATTTAATAACTAATGAAATAATATTTGCAATGGGATGGTAAAACTCTGAAGCTTCATTTACAGGATTAACAACAAAGCAAAAAGAAAGATTTTTTTGAAGTTAAGACATGAGCCGGGGCAGATGAAGACGCAATCGCGAGGCGATCTAATGTCAGATTTGAGAAGAGACAGACTCAAACAAAATGATCAATTCCCAGCTACTATTTTATTAATCTTGAATTAAAGGAACAAAGACATCATTTACATATCAAATCTCGCACATGTTTGGGTCACTTTTGAAGTTGTCCTTGCTTTTTATTTCAAATGCCAGAAATGCATAAAGGGGAAGGAAAAAAAAATGTTGATAGAAAGAAATCCTCAAACTGAAGCTGACGGAAATGGTGCAATTAATTTAATTACGCTTTTGATCTGCTCTGTATGGGTCATACAATATTTAAATATATTAGTATAAGAAAGGCTATACACTCTGTCGTCTCTCCTTTTAAGTTTTTTTTATTAATTCTTAGTCTCGTATTTTTTTAATTATTATTTTTTTATTTTATTTTTTTATCAAATTTTTTTAACTGGGGATTGTAAATAAAAGTAAAGTTTTAATTTAACTGTTTATTTTTTTTTCTTAGAGCCTGTCAGTATAAATCTATTTTTGTCCACGATTTTATGGTACACATATAAAACTAACATACAGAAGCAATTCTCTGCACCGTCTAAAAAATTGTTCGCCTTCATTTCTGGACGTTCAATCAAATGTGTTACTATAGCTTGTTGTGTTCGGTTTGGTTCTCTAAGGGACATACATCAAGAATGAGTTATTACATGAAAGTAAAGAAATAAAATTACTGGTTGCCAGCATGCTATACTGGTCCCTGCCGTCCTAAAATATTAGAGCAAAAATAGTTTAACTAACCATAAATAAATAACCTGCTAATAACAGACAATATTATTATTATTATTTGTATTATATTATGAAAGTATAGCATTAATAGCGGAGGTATATTACAGGTTAGACCTTCAGACTGCTCACTTTAAATTCCACTTTCAGAGATTGATAGTGGCATTTAAGGGGTTAAGAGAAACAGATAGTGCTCCCTGCTGTTAGAGGCAAATGGAGACTATATAACATATCCATCATCTGTTGGATATTATGCAGGCTCAGCTCCTGAGCCTGCATCATACACAGTGACCACTGCATAGCCATACCAGACCATCCAATGTCAGGAAGGGATTATTATTATTATTATTAATAATAATTATCGGAGTTATTAATTTATAAAATTATTATTATCATTGCTATTATTATTGTTATTATTATTATCTGTGTTACTAATTTCAAAATTATTATTATTATTGTTATTATTATTTTTGGAGCTACTAATTTCTAAAAATAAAATTATTATTAGTATTGTTGTTATTATTATCATTATTTCTACTATTATGTTATCATTGTAACTTTTATCATTGCTATTATGATTATTGGCATTTACATTTTTTATTATTATTGTGGTTCTTACTATTATTTTTACTTATTACTATTATTATTATTTGTTATTATTGCTGCTATTTATTTTTTCTTATTTTTTGTTTTTTACTATGCCATGGATCAGGCGTGAACTCCAGTTAACAGTGAAGAAACAGTACATGGTGTTCTCCGCTATACTCCACATACACTGTATAATCCATTATGGGCGGCCTACTTGTTACAGCTGAACAGTGAAAATCGTTTAAATCCGAGAGCAATGTCTTTTCCTTGTTATTTCTATCTGAGTCTCCGTGTAGATAAGATAGAAAATTCCCCCATTCTGCCGAGATTGGATCACTGCGTGCCTTTGTTTCTCCTCTGTAACAATTCTCGGTCATTTCTAGGGACAAAATAATATAAAATGCAACTAAGGATGAGGAATATTCCATCCCCAAGAAAGGATTCTGAGACAATGTCAGTAATACAATGTAGTTTTTAGATCTGTGAAACTTAACAACTTTCTGAACTTTTGTACGTGACAAAGATCAAAAAAAGGACCCCACCTGGAACAGGTTCATGGGTCAGTTTGGCCCAAACACAAAACATCTTCCTTATTTCCAAATTATTTGGTCTCCTAAGTGACGTTGTACATTTGAAACCTCCACCCTTCCTTTCTTGGGGTCAACTGCAGACAACTGCTCTTCGATTTTGGGGGTTCTAGGATCAAAGTTGTGATGGACAGAAAATGAAAGAGAATGGGTTGCAAATGCACATTGCTGTATTTTCTTGTGGATCCTTATACATTTTGGAGCATTTTGACATGACTTCACAGGGACAGCACTAATGGGAAAAAAACTCAAAAGTAAGACTGATTAATAATGCAAGTGTTTTCCACATTTTTATGTTGCTTTTGAAAATATTTTTATTTCTCTTGTGTGCAATGTTAAAAGCTCCCCCCCCCAAAAAAAAAGAAACATAAACAAACCCACTGTTTATTGGGAAACTTTAAACTCCAAAAAATTTTTAAAAAAATTATTTGTATATATTTTTGGTATTTGAATAATTATGATGAGATGACTGATTCAGTTTGAGAAAAAATTAATTTGTCGCAAATAGAAAAACATTAGATACTCCACAAATCCAATTTTTTTTGTGAATTCTTTTGTTCAAATTCAGCAAAATGCTGACCGGTTGACCAGCCACCAATTTGCTGAATTGTAGAGGGACAGGAAAGGGGCTAAAAAATGTATAGCCACCTTGGTGCACACCTTCTTCACATCTGTCTCAGCTCCCATCTGATTTTCTGCAAATCTCCATCTGATGTCTTCTGTCCTTTCGCTCCATACGGCATCATCCTTACTCTATCTCCATCTGGCGTCTTTTTTCCTTTAGCTCCATCTTGCATTTTCCTTCTTTAGCTCCAACCGGCATCTTCCCTCCTTGAGCTCCCTCAGGCTTCTTCCTTCCTTTAGCTCAATCTGGCACCTTCCATCCTTTAGCTCCATCCAATGTGTTTCTTCCTTTAATGCCATCTGGCATCATCCCTCTTTTAGCTCCATTCGGTGTCTTTCTTCCTGTAGCTCCATCTGGCATCATCCTTCCTTTAGCTCCATCCTGCATCTTCCTTCATATAGCTCCATCTGGCGTCTTCCTTCCTTTAGCTCCTTCTAGGATGGTATCTTTGTTCCTGTAGCTTCATCTGGCGTCTTCCTTCCTTTAGCTCCATCAAGCATCTTCCTTCATGTAGCTCCATCCATCATCTTCTTTCCTTTAGCTCCATCCTGTGTCTTCCTTCCTTTAGCTCCATCCGACATCTTCCTTCCTTTAACTCCATCCAGCACCTTCCCTTTTTTAGTTCCATTTGGCGTCTTTCTTCCGTTAGCTCAAACCGGCATCTCCCCTCCTTTAGCTCCATCTGGCATCTATCCTCTTTTAGCTCCATGCAGCATCATTCCTCCCTAAGCTCCATGTCATGGCAAGCATTGTGATATTGTAGGGTCGGGCTGAGGGAGGTGATTAGGTGGTGCTGATCCAACAGGACTGGGGGGTAACCCACTTCGTGGCACCGGCAGACATGAGACTGAGACGAGGGTTGTGTACAACAGTTCCGATTTTAATGTCCGTTTTTTGGATGACCACCGTACTTCATCACAGGAATAGTCCACAATTCACTTTTACACACAGACCCGGGTACCTTCTCTTTCTTAGTTTCACCGTTCGTGGCGTCCTCTATGGCTCTTCCCCGCTGTGGCTGCCCTAAGCACTTTCACCACAGCGTTTCACCCTTTAGAGTACGCCGTACACCTGACACTCACAGTCTGTCTCTGTCCGCAGCCACTGTCCTTTTTGGGTCACCCCCCGTGACTGTCTCCACTGTCAGTAGCTCTCTGTAGGCCTTTTCCATCTTTCTACCTACAGCAAACTCTCCTCTCTAGTGAGCTCCCTTGGCTGACTGGAACTTCCAGAGCCTTCCCTGACCTCTTATACTCCAAGTCGCCCCGCCCACTATCACCTGACAGTAACCTTTGACCAATGGCAGTTACCTTGACTCATGGCAGTTACACAGTCACTCTCCTATACTCCCCACTGCCCTCTAATGGTCAAACTTCCACATGACACCTTTTTCTCTTTATCTCAGCCTACACTGCGCTTTCTCTCTGTCTCTTACTACAGACAGACCTGTCCATCAGCTCAGCCTCCCCACAATATCACGACATCAGGATGTGCATCACCTGAGTTGCTGAATAGAACTCAGGCAAAGTATATCATGACATCATGACATGCATTGTAATGTGAGAGTCCTATTTAGCCCAAGAAGCCCAAATACGAAATGAAGAGGACGCTGCACAAAAATAGAAAGAAGACACCGGACAGAGAGTCATGGAAGAACAGACATGGGAACAGTGGTGGAATAGGTGAGTGCCAAAGTGAGTATCAATTATCAATTACTTTCTTTTTAAACCATACGTTTATTAAGTTCTGGAGACTGGATGAATCAAATAACTAATTCCTGGCCAAATTCAAGTAAACTGCCAAACACAAATTTTGGCAGATTTGCAACCCTCTAATGTGGAGATTTTACATTTGTGATATTGGCTTATAACACTCATTTTTAACCCCTTAATGACTGCCAATACGCCTTTTAACGGCGGCAGTTAAGGGTACTTATGACTCAGCGCCACTTTTTAACGGCGCTGAGAAATAAGTATATAGAACTCCCCAGATTCAGAATTCCTCCAGGGGCTCAGCTACTAGGGTAGCCAAAACCCTAGTAATCATGGTGGTTTTGGAAATTTTGTTGGAAAATTTAGAAATCGCTCGTCAAATTTTAACCCTTATAACGTCCTAACAAAAAAAAATTATGTTTCCAAAATTATGCTGATGTATAGTAGACATATGAGAAATGTTATTTATTAACTATTTTGTGTGACACCAATCTCTGATTTTACTGTAAAAAAGTAAAAGTTTGAAAATTGCTAAATTTTCAAAATTTTTGCCAAATTTCCTTTTTTTGCATAAATAAACGAAAGTTATATCAGAGAAATTTTACAAAGTAACATTAAGTACAATATGTCACCAAAAAACAAAGTCAGAATCAGTGGGATACATTAAAGTGTCCCAGAGCTATAACTTCATAAAGTGACAGTGGTCAGAATGGTAAAAATTGTCTTGGTCATTAAGTACCAAATTGGCTCTGTCACTAAGGGGTTAATGAATTAGTAAGCAAGAGTTTGAATATTTTAGCAATGCTCACTTCTACAAAGTGCATTTCTAGTTCCCTTAAATTCTCCTTTGAAATGACCTTACTCTGAAGCACAAAACCTTTTACATGACTGTGATCACAAGAGGATTGTAGCTATGGCCAGCTCGGCTTGTCTGGCACATGATAGAAGTGCCATATGTAGTCCCATAAATCAACATGACTTGTATTGAAGGAAGGAGCTGAAGACTGATTCCTACAGTGAGTATAGAAAAATTCTTCTTGTTTCTAGGCAGGATAAAAAGAAATCCAAATTACAGTCACAACTCATTTCACGCCTCAACAGGATGGAACATCCGGACGATAGAACAAAAATAACTACATGTAGGTCGACAAAAGCAATAAAGGAATGGCCAAGACAATAATCAACGCAATCTAAGGTTTATCAAAATCTTCATAGACTTTGTAAAAATACATTGGACATGATTAAAAGTATAATTCAGCGAGTTAAAGAGGGTAGAAGATTTGTATAACCCCAAGGCAAGTTAAACAAAAAGATGTACAACTTTGTAAATAGTCTATGTTAAAAACTCTCATGCCATTTATTGTATGCAGCTCCTATGTTACCCTCTTTGTTGCCGTGGCTTCAGGCTACAAATGAACAAGATGAGCAGTCTGATTTTACAGTCATGTTAATCTAATTTCTCAGAACCTTCCACTGGTTAACTTAATAATCACCTTGACCCTACACCTGTTCCACTTCTGCCGCCTCCTGACAAGTTCTCTACAAATCTTGATCTGACCATTTCTTTCATTCAGCATAGATAGTCTTCTTCCAGCATCCAGGGACAATGCACGCTAAACAAAGAAAGAGGTTGCAGATGACTAGATGGGGGTATCTGATGGTGGGACAGGTGAGGGGCAAGTTGATTATTATAATACACTAGCTGAAGAGCCCGGCGCTGCCCGGACATAGTAACTAACTACGGTTAGTTATAACAAATTATAATGATTATATCTATATATATAAAACTGAGTGTAGAGCCCACTCCGCATAGCCACATTCACTATAATATCCCACATCAACCTGTCAGCCAGAGCTACCGGACTACTACCCCTAGTATCCCACATCGTCCCGTCAGCCAGGCCACCGGACTACTACCCCTAATATCCCATATCATCCCATCAGCCAGAGCCACCGGACTACCCCTAATATCCCACATCATCCCATCAAAGCCACTGGACTGCTACCCCTAATATCCCACATCATTCCATCAGAGCCACCGGACTACTACCCCTAATATCCCACATCATCCCATCACCCAGAGCCACCGGACTATTACCCCTAATATCACACATCATCCCGTCAGCCAGAGCCACCGGACTACTACCCCTAATATCCCACATTATTCCATCAGCCTGGTGTCAGAACCAGAGCGCTGAGTGGAACGGTCCTAACTTCCATACCGGGATCCCTTTAAGAGAGACCTGGTGTCAGAACGAAAGCGCTGAGTGGATTTGCCCTGACTTCCATACCAATGATCCCTTTGATAGAATAAATCAAAAAAGGAAGAAGCTATATGCCATAGAATTATAAAATAACAGAATTTTATTGAACAATATTAAAAAATACCATAAAAATCAAGTGCAAAAATTGGAGACACAATGCACAGAATGGCCACCCAGTCAAGGTAAGCAGGCTAATACATGTGGAAAATCCCATTGGAAAATATTTAAATAATCTGTGGGAAAACCCTCACCTAAAAACGCATACAGTAGGCTCAATCAACAGGAGTGTTAAATGGAACATCCATCTATATGAGATATAATGTCAAGATGGGTCCCAAGATGTAAGTATATTATGATATAGGCTCAAGTAAGTATAGCTGAAGTGAGAAGAAGCAAACAAGAACTATCTGAAGAGCTGACAGCCTAAAGGTGTGTAACAGATCAAGGAGACCAAAGTAAGTTATGGAGAGGAGTTTGCCTACATTACCTTAAGTGGTGGCGGTACCCCGACACGTGTTTCGCGTGGTGCTTTCTCAAGGTGAGTGTATGGTACGGGAGAGAGTGAAGGCCTTTTATATTGTGCCCAGAGTCAGTGGCGGCAGCGGTAAAAGTGCGGCGCTTCTGGCAGCAGGACCTACCCAGCATCATCATGGGTTGGCATCACGTGGTGTTAAACCACGCTCTCTCCTGATGCATCAGGGCAGGGGGGCGGTGCAGGCACCAATCAAGATGCATCTTCCCCGAGAGACGTAGAGGCAGGAAGCTGATAGAAGCGCACACCACTGGAGAGGGGGATGAAACATGTTGTTTATAACATGTGGCACCAGGATAAAGAGTGTCAGGATCCTGTCAGCGCCAGTATGCAGCCTCCACTGAGCAGGGACTCACCCGCACTGTAGGGGGGCCCGGGGTCAGGTACAGCCGGAAAGTACAGATACACAGGACCTGTGGACGCTGAAGATTAGCAAGCAGTCATAGGACCTACGGTCATGTGACTGCAAGGGGGCGGGGCTTAGCATCCTGCTTTCAGAGATGGCAGGACACTATACAGAAATACTCAGAGTCAGGCAAAACAGAGGTCATACACAGAGATATCAGTAAAGTACCAGGGATGAGACAGAACGGATAGTCAGGGCCAAGCAGAAGTCAAAACCAAACAGACATAGAAGGTACCAAGCAGAATCCAAAGCAATATCCAGAGAACAGACCGAGTCATACACAGAGAATCAAGCAACCAGAACACAGCACAAACACACTCAGGGGTCACCACACAATGCCAACGGTGAAAGTATAACTGACGGGGATGGGAGCGTCCTGAGGCTATAAGAAGCCTCTCCCAAAACCAGGGAGAGGCCACAATCTTAGCCCCAGGTGTGCAGGTAAGCCTGCACTGGGATCACAACCTTTAACCCCAGAGATGCCAGTCATCAGCACTTGGTTCCAGACATTAACCCCACATGTGCGAATCAAACCTGCACTGAGTTCATGACAAAGAGAAGGAAGTGCAAAACGAATGTGTGAACAGTGTGAGCCTGGGAATGAGTTTGAGACACTGACACTGAGGAGTGTGAAATACAGAAAGAGGTGTTCAGCAGCATATAAACAAATAGTGTTTATCATATAAATAAATTCATTGACAAAGTGTGCAATCAGCTGGTATGTAAAGTGACTGGTGCAATAATAAGTCAGCTATTCAAGTGACAGCACATATAAGATGAACATGACAAAATGTCACCAAAGGTTAAGTGGCAATTAGAGTTGAGCGATACCGTCCGATACTTCAAAGTATCGGATCGGAATGGATCGGCCGATCTTAAAAAAAAGTATCGGTATCGCCGATTCCGATACCGGAAGTCCCATTCAAGTCTATGGGACTTCCGGTATCGGAATAAGAAAAATCCTGTTTTTCCCTTGTACAGCCTCTCTGGGGTCTGTACGGGCCTTTCGGGGGGCTGTGCCGGCCTGCCAGGGGGTCTGTGCAGGCTCCGGTGGTCTGTGCCGGCCTGCCGGGGGGCTGTGCAGGCTCCGGTGGGCTGTGCCGGCCTGCCGGGGGGCTGTGCCGGCCTGCCGGGGGGCTGTGCAGGCCCCGGGGGGGCTGTGCCGGCCTGCCGGGGGGCTGTGCCGGCCTGCCGGGGGGCTGTGCAGGCTCCGGGGGGCTGTGCCGGCCTGCCGGGGGGCTGTGCAGGCTTCGGGGGTCTGTGCAGGCATCGTCCGATGGGACTACAAGTCCCATCGGGCGATGCCTGCTACCATGACAGTGATTGACACATTAGCCAATGATGGGACAGTAGTAGTCCCATCATCCGGCTAATGTGTTGAATGTAAAAAAAAAAAAAAAATAAAAAATAAAATTACATGCTACATACATGCTACATACATACAACATGCATACTACATACATGCTACATTCATACTACATACTACATACATGCTACATTCATACTACATATATACTACATGCAACATACATACTACATATATACTACATGCATGCAACATGCATACTACATATATACTACATGCAACATACATACTACATATATACTACATGCATGCAACATGCATACTACATATATACTACATGCTACATACATACTACATATATACTACATACATACTGCATGCTACATACATACTACATGCTACATACATACCACATATATACTACATACATACTACATGCATGCTACATGCTACATACATACCACATACATACTACATACATACTACATACATACTACATGATACATACATACTACATATATACTACATGCAACATACATACTACATATATACTACATGCATGCAACATGCATACTACATATATACTACATGCTACATACATACTACATATATGATACATACATACTACATATATACTACATGCATGCTACATACATACTACATGCTACATACATACTACATAAATACTACATACATACTACATACATACTACATGCATGCTTCATACATACTACATGCTACATACATACCACATACATACTACATACATACTACATGCTACATACATACTACATATATACTACATGCATGCTACATACATACTGCATGCTACATGCATGCTACATACATACTACATGCTACATACATACCACATATATACTACATACATACTACATACAATACATTCATACAATACATACATAGACATACAGTACATATAACATAGAGTAACATACTTACCAATACTTGTCACATTGTTCCCCGAAGCCATTGTCTTTTACGGAATAAATATTAACATAACAAACCACAAAAATACTCACCCACGATCCGAAGCAGTCCACGAGTGTGTCCCACAACGATCTTGGGTAGAGAACTGCAGCATCAGCTGTTGCTGCCGTTCTCTACGGGCTGCAGGAATCCAATGACGGAAGGTAGGTATCCTTCCGCACTGTATTCCTCCGCCACTTAAAAAAAAAAAGTCCCTAGTCTCACTTTATGCCATTGCTGCGTGGGAATTTCCCACACAGCAATGGCATAAAGTGAGACTAGGGACTTTTTTTTTTTAAGTGGCGGAGGAATACAGTGCGGAAGGATACCTACCTTCCGTCATTGGATTCCTGCAGCCCATAGAGAACGGCAGCAACAGCTGATGCTGCAGTTCTCTACCCAAGATCGTCGTGGGACACACTCGTGGACTGCTTCGGATCGTGGGTGAGTATTTTTGTGGTTTGTTATGTTAATATTTATTCCGTAAAAGACAATGGCTTCGGGGAACAATGTGACAAGTATTGGTAAGTATGTTACTCTATGTTATATGTACTGTATGTCTATGTATGTATTGTATGGATGTATTGTATGTAGTATGTATGTAGTATATATGTGGTATGTATGTAGCATGTAGTATGTATGTAGTATGTATGTAGCATGCATGTAGCATGCAGTATGTATGTAGCATGCATGTAGTATATATGTAGTATGTATGTAGCAAGTAGTATGTATGTAGTATGTATGTGGTATGTATGTAGCATGTAGTATGTATGTAGCATGCATGTAGTATGTATGTAGTATGTATGTAGTATATATGTAGTATGTATGTAGCATGTAGTATGTATGTAGCATGCATGTAGTATATATGTAGTATGTATGTAGCATGTAGTATGTATGTAGCATGTAGTATGTATGTAGCATGCATGTAGTATGTATGTAGTATGTATGTAGTATGTATGTGGTATGTATGTAGCATGTAGTATGTATGTAGCATGCATGTAGTATGTATGTAGTATGTATGTAGTATGTATGTAGTATGTATGTAGCATGCAGTATGTATGTAGCATGTATGTAGCATGTATGTAGTATGTATGTAGTATATATGTAGTATGTATGTAGCATGTAGTATGTATGTAGCATGCATGTAGTATATATGTAGTATGTATGTAGCATGTAGTATGTATGTAGTATATATGTAGCATGTAGTATGTATGTAGCATGCATGTAGTATATATGTGTTATGTATGTAGTATGTATGCAGTATGTATGTGGTATGTATGTGGTATGTATGTAGTATGTATGTGGTATGTATGTGGTATGTATGTGGTATGTATGTAGTATGTATGTAGCATGTAGTATGTATGTAGCATGCATGTAGTATGTATGTAGTATTTTTTTTTTTTTTTTTTAACATTTAACACATTAGCCGGATGATGGGACTACTACTGTCCCATCATTGGCTAATGTGTCAATCACTGTCATGGTAGCAGGCATCGCCAGATGGGACTTGTAGTCCCATCGGACGATGCTTGCACAGACCCCCGGACATCAGCACAGCCCCCCGGCAGGCCGGCACAGCCCCCCGGCAGGCCGGTACAGACCCCCACAGGGTGCACAGACCACCGGCAGGCCGGCACAGCCCCCCGGCAGGCCGGTACAGACCCCCACAGGGTGCACAGACCACCGGCAGGCCGGCACAGCCCCCTGGCAGGCCGGTACAGACCCCGGGCAGTCCACACAGCCCCCCGGCAGGCCGGCAGAGACCCCCGGAAGGCCCAAAATGACGGCGCATCATGATGCGCACACACCGCGCATCATGATGACGTCAGGCAGTCAATCAACTTTGAACTTCCGATTCCGATGCCGACTTCCGATATTGAAAAAATATCGGAAGTCGGTATCGGAATTCCGATACAGCAAGTATCGGCCGATACCCGATACTTGCGGTATCGGAATGCTCAACACTAGTGGCAATATAAATAAAGTATATCTATGTAAAGTAACGAATTAGTAGTGTAAACCATATATTGGAGGTTGGTAGTGTTAGAGTGAACATACAAATCCCCTTAAAACCAGGTCTATTCAAAATGTATTTAAAAAACACACCTTTCGCAGTGAATCATTGGCAAATGCCACAAATGAAAAAAGACCTGTTCTGGGATGCTGCACAGCCCTATATTAAGGCTTTCTGATACCTTCTTAGCCGTGGAGGTTGGCACCCTAAAAGTACAAATCTGGCGCCCCCACTCAACGAGGACTGTCCCTCACTCCTCTACCAGTCCCTAATATGACAGGAGGGAAAACTATGACCAGGATGAAATTGGCTCCAGTCAAGTGCTGTCCACAGGGTATGGCATGGCATTGCAAAATGGAGTGATTGCCTTCCTTATTCAAAATCCCTTTTACCTTGTACAAATCTCCCACTTTACCAGCTCCAAAGCAACCCCAGACCATCACATTACCTCCACCATGCTTGACAGATGGCGTTAGGCACTCTTCCTGTTAGGCGTCGGGTTCCTGTCGCTGTAAAGTGGGAATCCCAAGCCTTGCTTCTGGCGGTCTCCCATTCCTCTTCAGCCGCAGAGGTGGCTGCTCAGCAGATTTGTCAGTCCCGGCGCTCTGCTCAAACCAGCTCTGTGGGTTTGGTTGCTGCCGCCACCTCTGGTCCAGCTATAGCAACACATGCTGGTCAGCAGAGAGCTACTCCAGGGACTACGTCCTCCTTTCGGTCCACTGAGCATGCCCGTGGGACGATCTCTCATTGGAGATCGGAGGTCACATGCTCAGATCCTTCTCCAGCTCGGAATGGACCATCAGGAAGGTCCTGGAAGGACGCTGCTATAAAAGGTTTGCATAGCTGCTCGGCCATGCGCTAGTATAGACTGCATTACTAGACTATGAGGAGTGAGTGTTGTATGCATGTATGAATGTCTCTGGTGAATGACTCATTAAGAAACTCCTACCCTTGGTACACATGTGTTGTGCAGCCTAGCCTGTAAAGCGCCCAGGCTTAGGTGTAGGTAGAGGCAGAGTCTGAGACTGGCATCAGTGTCCACCGGTGGCTCTGCACGCCACGGTGCATGTGCTCGACACTCCACCAAAGTCAGCGTCTATTGTTATGAATGAGTCACCGAGGAGGAAAAACAAAAACAAGCTAAGCCACAGAAAACCAGAGGGGTTGGTAACTAAGCGGATTGCAGACCCCTGATCCTATCCACACAACTAGCAGTAGCCGTGGAGCATACCTGCGATGATCCTAGACGCCTCGTCACAGCCGGAGAACTAAATAAACCTAAAGCAAGAAAAGGGGAAATCTAAACTGCCCCAGAGCAGACCACAAAGCAATAGACAGCCCCCAAACATGTATTGTTGGTGAGACAAGATGAAAACACAAACACAGATAGAAAAATAGGCTGAGCAAATGATGGGGCCCACACTAACTAGTAAGGACAGGAAAGGAAAGATGCTGTCTGCAATCACGCACAAAACCCTGCCAAAAAATGTCCAACACTTTCTGATAACAAAACCCTGAAGTCACTAGACTTCAATTCCCTATATCAGCACTCTGGTATATTCTGAAGACAGAGCAAAAAGAGACCAATCAGATCAGGGACAAAAAGCAAACTGGCATAAACAGAGACATAAGAATGGAAATTCAGCACAGCCCCAGCAGGGGCTGGCTGACAACAAAAACTGAGAAAACCAGACCAAATCTCATGTGAAAAAATAGCAGAGCACACTTAGCTTGAGAAGGCAGGAACAGAACTGGAAACAAGAACCTCAGGGCAGGAAAATCACCAGCACAGAATTAGGGAGTCGGCTGTCTTAAATCCAGTCAGATACTCCTGATGTCCACTCACAGTCCTCCTCCTCAGGTCGCAGGTCTCTGCCATTTAGATCAGCTTCATTACCTACTGTTACCACTAGAGGGAACCCGGATGGAGAACTCACGACTCCTCTGTCAGCACATCCAGCTCCACCACCCTCACCACAAGCCCGAGGTAAACCAGAAAATGAGTTCACAACTGTCTATAGTGGCAACCGCAGGTGCGACGCCGCACGCTCAGAAGGTCTAAAGGGACTCTGACCCCGTGTCCTTGGGGCAGAGTTCTGTGACCGCATTCTGTGCGCTCTGTTGCCGAGCTCTGTGAGTTAAACAGGCTCCGGCATTTATGTTCTGCGGTAGTGCGGCTCTGTGAGGTAACAGAGTTCGCCCTGTTCACACTGGGTGACGTTAACCCACGTGTGACCTTTTGTATACTGCTTTATACTTCCGCCAATACTAAGCAGCAGTTTACCACCCCTGCACGGTGGACCCTGGGCTGCGAATGCACCTTACTATTATTTTATTATTTGGTGCGTTCCGTCAGCCCTAACACTTCCAGCATCTTTTCAGTTGTTCTGTGTCTCACAAATGTTCTTCTGTGTGATCCAAACACCTCAAACTTGGATTCGTCTGTCAATAACACTTTTTTCCAATCTTCCTCTGTCCAATGTCTGTGTTCTTTTGCCCATATTAATCTTTTCAATTTATTAGCCAGTCTCAGCTATGGCTTTTTCTTTGTCACTCTGCCCTGATGGCCAGCATTCCAGAGTCGCCTCTTCACTGTAGACATTGACAGTGACATTTTGCGAGTACTATTTAATGAAGCTGCCAGTTGAGGACCAGTGAGGCGTCGATTTCTCAAACTACAGACTCTAACGTACTTGTCTTGTTGCTCAGTTGTGCAGTGGGGGCCTCCCACTTCTCTTTCTACTCTGGTTAGAACCTGTTTGTGCTCTCCTCTGAAAGGAGTAGTATACACCATTGTAGGAAATCTTCAGTTTCTTGGCAATTTCTCGCATGGAATAGCCTTAATTTTTAAGAACAAGAATACTGTCGAGTTTCACATGAAGGTTCTATTTTTCTAGCCATTTTGAGAGTTTAATAGAACCAACAAATGTAATGCTCCAGATTCTCAACTAGCTCAAAGGAAGGTCAGATTTATAGCTTCTCTAATCAACCAAACTGTTTTCAGTTGTGCTAACATACTTGCACAAGGGTTTTCAAGGGTATTCTAACCATCCATTAGCCTTCTTACACAGTTAGCAAACACAAAGTACCATAAGAACACTGGAGTGATGGTTGTTGGAAATGGGCCTCTGTACACCTATGAAGATATTGCACTACAAACCAGACATTTTCAGCTAGAATAGTCATTTACCACATTAGCAATGTATAGAGTGTATTTCTGAATCATCTAATGTTAGCTTCACTGGAAAAAACTGTGCTTTTCTTTAAAAAATAACAGAAATTTTTAAGTGACCCTAAAAACTTTTGAACGGTAGTGTATATATATATATATGTATATATATATATATATATACAGTATATATGTACATATATCATAAACATGACAATAATGTATAAAATAGATAAAAACAGAAAATGAAAAAAATAAAAAAACAAGGCCATGAGGCCACCATAAAGTGACAAAGTGCAAATGAAGTGCAAAGGAACAATGAAGAGTGTCTAGAAACATCTTCCAGAATATACTCGTGAAGTCCAGCAGCATCTTGTCCATATCCATCATGAAAGAAACAGCAACACACATGAAGAGAAACGAGTAAAGCAGATCCAGGATTAGCCAACATGACAAGGGACATAATAGATAAAAGGTAAGTAAAATGGAAAGAGACAGATGATTAAAAAATTATTTTAAAAAACACGATAAAAACGCCTATATTAACCCCTTTACCCCCAAGGGTGGTTTGCACGCTCATGACCGGGCCAATTTTTACAATTCTGACCACTGTCCTTTTATGAGGTAATAACTCTGAAACGCTTCCATGGATCACGGTGATTCTGACATTGTTTTCTCGTGACATATTGTACTTCATGCTAGTGGTAAAATTTCATTCAAATAACTTGCGTTTATTTGTGAAAAAAACGGAAATTTGGCAAAAATTTGGAAAATTTCGCAATTTTCCAACTTTGAATATTTATGCCCTTAAATCACACAGATACGGCACACAAAAAACTTAATAAGTAACATTTCCCACATGTTTACTTTACATCAGCACAATTTTGGAACCAAAAATTTTTGTTAGGAAGTTATAAGGGTTAAAAATTGACCAGCGATTTCTCATTTTTACAACACAATTTTATTTTTACCGACCACATCACATTTGAAGCCACTTTGAGGGGTCTATATGATAGAAAATACCCCAAAGTAACCCCATTCTAAAAACTTCACCACTCAAGGTGCTCAAAACCACATTCAAGAAGTTTATTAACCCTTCAGGTGCTTCACAGGAATTTTTTGAATATTTAAAAAAAAATGAACATTTAACTTTTTTTCACAAAAAAAATATTTCAGGTTCAATTTTTTTATTTTACCAAGGGTAAAAGGAGAAATTGGACTGGAAAAGTTATTGTGCAATTTGTCCTGAGTATGCTGATATGTGGGGGGAACTACTCTTTCGGCGCATGGCATAGCTCAGAAGGGAAGGAGCGCCGTTTGACTTTTTCAATGCAAAATTGGCTGGAATTCTGATCAGATGCCATGTCACATTTGGAAAGCCCCTGATGTACCTAAGCAGTGGAAAACCCCCACAAGTGACCCCATTTTGGAAACTAGACTGCCCAAGGAACTTATCTAGATATGTGGTGAGAACTTTGAACCCACAAGGGCTTCACAGAAGTTTATAATGTACAGCAGTACAATTAAAAAATCATATTTTTTCCACAAAAATGATCTTTTCACCCCCAATTTTTATTTTCCTAAGGGTAACAGGACCCTAAAAGTTATTGTGCAATTTGTCCTGACTACGCTGATACCCCATATGTGGGTGTAAATGACTATTTGGGCGCATGGCAGAGCTCGGAAGGGAAGCAGCGCCATTTGACTTTTTTGGCTCGAATTGAGATCGGACACCATGTCGCGTTTGGAAAGCCCCTGATGTACCAAAACTGTGGAAACCCCCCAAAATTACACCATTTTGGAACCTAGACCCCCCAAGGAACTTATCTAGATGTTTGGTGAGAACTTTGAACCCCCAAGGGCTTCACAGAAGTTTATAACGTACAGCCGTATCAGTATACAGCAAAAATGCCAATAGTAATCAGGGATTGACAATGAATTCTCACCCAACAATGTATAATGTATAACAGCAAGTAAGATAAAATATAACTTTTAATACATAACTCTAAAATAATCAAACCTAAAGTGTCACCAAAAGTGATTAAAACGAGATGCCCATACATTGGGTAATCCCCAAAGGATAATTGAATGCACCCAAAAGCATCAGATAGGAGTATAGAATGCCGTTAATGTGATAACCAAACAGCAATCTATATATATTGCATACAGCATAAAAAATAGCAAAATGCCATAGCCAATTGCACTCATATGTTTATATACTGGCTAAACCAAGGAAAGGGGAAAGGTTCATAGCCACAAATAGATGAGAGTAATAATAAAAGGAACAATCTCACCAATATTTTGCAGACGGTCAGGAGTCTCCAGGGATACTCATCATACATATGGATAGGCAGCAGTGGGAGTACAATACCCTGTCACAACCCTCATAAGCTGACCATTATCTGATCCCCAGACTCCTGCCCTGACAAGGGCAGTCCACAGCTAGCCCTAAATTGCACAAGCCCTACACTTTCCCTTCAAGGAGTGTCCCAAAATTACACCATTTTGGAACCTAGACCCCCCAAGGAACTTATCTAGATGTTTGGTGAGAACTTTGAACCCCCAAGGGCTTCACAGAAGTTTATAACGTACAGCCGTACAATTATAAAATCATATTTTTTCCACAAAAATGATCTTTTCACCCTCAATTCTTACTTTCCCAAGGGTAACAGGACCCTAAACGTTATTGAACAATTTGTCCTGAGTACGCTGATACCCCATATGTGGGGGTAAACCACTATTTGGGCGCATGTCAGAGGTTGGAAGGGAAGCAGCGCCATTTGGCTTTTTGGGCTGGAATTGAGATCGGACACCATGTTGCATTTGGAAAGCCCCTGATGTACCTAAACAGTGGAATCCCCCCACAAGTGACACCATTTTGGAAACTAGACCCCCTAAGGAACTTATCTAGATGTGGGGTGAGCACTTTGAACTCCCCCAGTGCTTCACAGAAGTTTATAACTCCCGGGCTTGAAAATAAAAAAATCGTATTTTTTCCACAAACATGATCATTTAGTCCCCAATTTTTTTATTTTCCCAAGGGTACCAGGAGAAAATGTACCCCAAAAGTTGTTGTGTAATTTGTCCTGAGTACCCTGATACCCCATATGTGGGAGAAAACTACTGTATGGGCCCACGTCGGGGCTCGGAAGGGAAGTAGTGACGTTTTGGAATGCAGACTTTGATGGAATGGTCTGCGGGTGTCATGTTGCCTTTGGAGAGCCCCTAATGTACCTAAACAGTGGAAACCCCCCACAAGTGACACCATTTTGGAAACTAGACCCCCTAAGGAACTTATCTAGATGTGTGGCGAGCACTTTGAACCCCCAAGGGCTTCACAGAAGTTTATAATGCCCGGCAGTGAAAATAAAAAAATCGTATTTTTTCCACAAACATGATCATTTAGTCCCCAATTTTTTTATTTTCTCTAGGGTACCAGGAGAAAATGTACCCTGTTATGAATGGGTCACCGAGGAGGACAACAAAAAGCCAAGTCCCAGAAAACCAGAGAGGTTGGTAACTATGCAGATTGCAGATCCCTGATCCTATCCACACAACTAGCAGGAGCGGTGGAGCTTTCCTACGATGACCTAGGCGCCTCGTCACCGCCGGAGGACTACATAAGCCTAAAGCAAGAAAAGGGGAAAACTAACTACCCCAGAGCAGACCCCAAAGGAATAGACAGCCCACACACATGTATTGATGGTGAAACAAGATGAAAACACAAACACAGGCAGGAAAATAGGCTGAGCAAACGATGGGGCCCAAACTAACTATAAAGGATAGGAAAGGAAAGACACTGTCTGCGATCTGCCAAAAACCCTACAAAAAATAATATCCAACACTTCTGATAACAAAATTAACCATGAAGTCACTAGACTTCTCCCACTATATCAGCACTCTGAAATATTCTGAGACAGAGCAAAAAGAGGCCAATCTATTAAGGGACAAAAAGCAAATTGGCAAATACAGACAAACAAGAGTGGAAATCCAGCACAGCCCCAGCCGGGACTTGCTGAACACACAAAAACTGAATAGACCAACAAAATCAAGTGTGAACATTAGCAAAAATACTTAGCTTTGAGAAGGCTGGAACAGAGCTGAAAACCAAGACCTCAGAAGCCAGAAGCAATCACCAGCACTGACTTAGGGTGTCGGCTGTCTTAAATCCAGTCTAAGATTCCTGAGGTCCAATCGTCATCCTCATTATCAGGTGGTATTAAATCAACCTCATACCTCCTATTACCACCAGAGGGAGTCTGGAAGGAGAACTCACTACTGGTGGACCGGAGAATGAACTCACAACAGTACCCCAAAAGTTGTTGTCCAATTTGTCCTGAGTACCCTGATACCCCATGTGTGGGAGAAAACTGTATGGGCCCACGTTGGGGCTCAGAAGGGAAGTAGTGATGCTTTGGAATGCAGACTTTGATGGGATGGTCTGCGGGTGTCATGTTGCTTTTGGAGAGCCCCTAATGTACCTAAACAGTGGAAACCCCCACAAATGACACCATTTTGGAAACTAGACCCCCTAAGGAACTTATCTAGGTGTGTGGTGAGCACTTTGAACTCCCACAGTGCATCACAGAAGTTTATAACGCCTGGGCGTGAAAATAAAAAAATCATATTTTTTCCACAAACATGATCATTTAGTCCCCATTTTTTTATTTTCCCAAGGGTACCAGGAGAAAATGGACCCCAAAAGTTGTTGTCCAATTTTTCCTGAGTACACTGATACCCGATATGTGGAAGAAAACTACTGTATGGGCACACGTCGGGACTCGGAAGGGAAGTAGTGACGTTTTGGAATGCAGACTTTGATGGAATGGTTTGCGGGTGTCATGTTGCCTTTGGAGAGCCCCTGATGTACCTAAACAGTGGAAACCCTTCACAAATGACACCATTTTGGAAATTAGACCCCCTAAAGAACTTATCTAGATGCATGGTGAGCACTTTGAACCCCCAAGGGCTTCACAGAAGTTTATAATGCCCGGGCTTGAAAATAAAAAAATCGTATTTTTTCCACAAACATGGTCATTTAGTCCCCAATTTTTTTATTTTCCCAAGGGTACCAGGAGAAAATGGACCCCAAAAGTTGTCCAATTTGTCCTGAGTACCCTGATACCCCATATGTGGGAGAAAACTACTGTATGAGCCCACGTCTGGGCTCGGAAGGGAAGTAGTGACGTTTTGGAATGCAGACTTTGATGGAATGGTCTGCAGGTGTCATGTTGCCTTTGGAGAGCCCCTAATGTACCTAAACAGTGGAAACCCCCCACAAGTGACACCATTTTGGAAACTAGACCCCCTAAGGAACTTATCTAGATGTGTGATGAGCACTTTGAACCCCCAAGGGCTTCACAGAAGTTTATAATGCCTGGGCGTGAAAATAAAAATATCGTATTTTTTCCACAAGCATGATCATTTAGTCCCGGGCGTGAAAATAAAAAAATTGTATTTTTTTCCCACAAAAATGATATTTTTGCCCCCAATTTTTTATTTTCCTAAGGGCAACAGGAGAAATAGGACCCCAAAAGTTGTTTTGCAATTTGTCCTGAGTAGGCTGATACCCCATATGTGGGGGTAAAACACCGTTTGGGCACATGGCAGAGCTTGGAAGGGAAGGAGCACCATTTGACTTTTTCAACACAGAATTGGCTGGAATTGAGATCAGACGCCATGTTGCGTTTGGAGAGCACCTGATGTGCCCAAACAGTGGAAACCCCCCAATTCTAACTCCAACCCTAACCCCAACACACCCCTAACCCTACCTCAGCCCTAACCCTAGCCCTAGCCCTAACCCTAGCCCTAACCCTAACCCTAGCCCTAACCCTAGCCCTAACCCTAATGGGAAAATAGAAATAAATACATTTTTTAACTTTTATTATTTTTCCCTAACTAAGGGGGTGATTTACTGTTTATGGCGGTTTTTATTTTTGGCAGCTGTCACATGCTAAAAGACGCTTTTTATTGTAAAAATAGTTTTTGCATCACCACATATTGAGAGCTATAATTTTTCCATATTTTGACCCACCAAGTCATGTGAGGTCTTACTTTTTGCAGGACGAGTTGATGTTTTTATTGGTACCATGTTCGGGCACGTGACATTTTTTGATCGCTTTTTACTCCGATTTTTGGGACGCAGAATGAACAAAAACCAGCGTTTCATGAATTTCTTTTGGGGGGTGCGTTTACACCATTCCGCGTGCGGTAAAATTGATAAAGCGGCATTTATTCTTCAGGTCAGTATGGTTACAGTGATACCTCATTTATGTCATTTTTTTATGCTTTGGCGCTTTTATGCAATAAAAACAAGTTTACATAAAAAATAATTATTTTTGCATCGCTTTATTCTGCGAGCTATAACTTTTTTATTTTTTCGCTGATAATGCTGTGTGGTGGCTTATTTTTTGCGGGACAAGATGACGTTTTCAGCGGTACCATGGATATTTATATGCGTCTTTTTGATCGCGTGTTATTGCACTTTTTGCTCGGCGGTATGATAATAAATCATTATTTTTTGCTTAATTTTTTATCTTTATTTTTTAAGGGGTTCACTAAAGGGGTTAATTAATTGGACAGTTTTATAGGGCAGGTCGTTACGGATGCGGTGATACCAAATATGTGTACTTTTATTGTTTTTTTTTCTTTTATTTCCAAAAAATGAATTTATTAGGGAATATTTTTTTTTAAATTTATTTAGAGATTTTTTAAAAATTATTTTTACACATTTTTTTTTTTAACTTTATTAGGTTGTCCCAGGGGGCCATCACTGTCCTGTGACAGATCGCTGATCTGTCACATCACAGATCACTGTGACAGATCAGCAATCTGTCGCAGGCATTGTGCAGGTTTCCTCCTTGCCTGCGCTTTGCAGGCACTGAGGAAGTCAGCTCCCTGCAGGCCCCCGAAGGTCCCCGTCGCCATCTTGGATCCGGGAACCTGCAGGGAAAGAGCCCCCCACAGCAGCGCTGCACATTGCACTGCTGTGGGGGGCTCAGGGAAGCACGGAGGGAGCCCCCTCCCTGCCGATGCTTCCCTTTAACCCCCGGTACACCGCGATCGTGTTTGATCGCGGTGTGCAAGGGGTTAACGTGTCGGGGGGCGGTCCGTGACCACCCCTGACACATAGTGCTGGGTGTCAGCTGTGATAATCAGCTGACACTCGGCTGCGATCAGCGGCGCTCACCACGTGGGCGCCGCTGATCGCGCTAGACGTACTATCCCATCCATGGGCATAAGGGCCCGGGTCCCATGGACGGGATAGTACGTCTGATGTCAGAAAGGGGATAAAAGAAAAGGGGCAAAACTCAACATCTCATTAAGACTAAAGGGTTGGATGGAATTGATTCTGGAAATCCAACGGGCCCCTAACTGGGCTAAGAAGCCTGGGGTGAGAATCAGAGCGCTGAGTAGATTTGCCCTGACTTCCATACCAACGATCCCTTTATTAGATTCCTGGGGTCAGAACCAGAGGACTGAGTGGAATTGCCCTAACTTCCATATAGGAGATCCCTTTAAGAGAGCCTGGAGCCAGTACCAGAGCATTTGAAGGCAATTGCCCTGACTTCCATACAGGGGATCCCTTTAAGAGAACTTGGGATCAGAACCAGAATGCTGAGTGGAATTGCCCTGACTTCCATACCATTGATCCCTTTAATAGAACCCTGGGGTCAGAATCAGAGCATTGAGGGATTTGCCCTAACTTCCATACCGGAGAGCCCTTTAAGAGAGGCCTGGGGTCAGTACCAAAGTGCAGAGTGGATTTGTCCTCACTTCCGTACCGAGGATCCCTTTAAGAGGGGCCTGGGATCAGAACAAGAACGAGTGGAATTGCCCTAATTTCCATACTGTGGATCCCTTTAAGAGAGGACTGGAGTCAGAGCCAAAGTGGCATGGGGGTCAATACCAAAGCGCAGAGTGGATTTCCCCTCACTTCCATATCGGGGATCCCTTTAAGAGGGGCCTGGGGTCAGAATCAGAGCGCAGAGAGGATTTGCCCTCACTTCCATACCGCTGATCGCTTTAAAAGGGGCATGGGGTTAGAACCAGAGCACTGAGTGGAATTGCCTTAACTTCCATAGCAATGATCGCTTTAAGGCTAGTTTCACACCAGCGTTTTTCTGCGCTGCGTTTGGTGCGCACATCAAACGCGTGACAAAAACGCATTCAAACACTTAGTGATGGGCAGTCCGGCTCTTTTTGGTGATCTGGCTCACTCGGCTCCGCTCACCAAAAAGAGCCGGCTCTTTTTGGCTCAAAAAGCGTCTCTTCTTGCAAAAAGTGCCACTTTCCCCACTTTTATCACTCAAGTCTCTTAACTATAAAGCCTGGGCCTCATTATACAGCTGTACAGGGGTCTAGTGAAGGCTTTTTAGCCATTTCCTCAGAGTGTAAGCTCCTGGGATCAGGCCCTCACTCCTGTCCGTATTGCTGTTTTGTGTTATCCTCTAAAATCTGATATTTGTCCATGTGTTCTACATTAGTCAGTGCTGTGACATCTGCCGGCACTGATTATTCTAAGGCTATGTGCACACTTTGCGGATTTGCTGCGGATCCACAAGTGATTTACAGTACAATGCTATTCTATGGGGAAAAAAAACGCTGTGTACATGCTGCGGAAAAATCCAAGTGGAAATGCAGCAGTTTATTTTTCGCAGCATATCAATACTTTGTGCGGATTCTGCAGCGTTTTTACACCCATTCCATTATAGGAATCCGCAGGTGTAAAAACGCAAGCGAAATCCGCACAAAATTCACAATAAATCTGCATAAAAACCTCACGGCTTTAGACCTGCGGATTCTGCCAAGAGATGCAGATTCCGCACAGAAAATTCCACACAGCAATCCGCAACATGTGCACATACCCTTATAAGTAAATCCTTGGAGACATGTTCCAGGTTCTTACAGACTAACTCTGATATCTGCACCATACATGGCACCCCTTACCTACCAATTCTGGTATGCATGGTCCCCTCATCCCCAATCCTAGTATGCATGGTACCCCTCACCCCCCAATCCGGGTATGCCTGGTCCCCTCACCCCCCAATCCTGGTATGCATGGTACCCCTCATCCTCCAATCCTAGTATACATGGTCACCTCACCCCCCCAATCCTGGTATGCCTGGTCCCCTCACCCCCCAATCCTGGTATGCGTGGTCACCTCACCCCCGATCCTGGTATGCATGGTCCTCTCACCCCCCAATCCTGGTATGCATGGTCCTCTCACCCCCCTATCCTGGTATGCATGATCCCCTCACCTCCCTTTTGTGGTATGCAAGGTCCCCTCACCCCCCTTTCCTGGTATGCATGGTCCCCGCACCCCCCTTTCCTGGTATGCATGGTCCCCTCACCCCCCTATCCTGGTATGCATGCTACCCCTCACCCCCTAATCCTGGTATACATGGCCCTCTAACCCCCCTATCCAGGCATGCATGGTGCCACAACCCGCCCTCTACTGACTTCACAGTGAATACCCGATCGGTAATCTTTTGTGCCGTGATGTGAGGAGAAAGCGGGTTGTTGGGCCGGAATTGGCGCCTGCACATTCCTCTCTTTCTGGCGCCACTTTCTTGAAGACACACTGCAGTGTGTCTTCCACAAAATGTCGCCGGAAAGTGTGGACTGCACATGCGCCGATTCTGGCCCAACAGCCAGCCCTCTCCTGTCATCAACCGCCAGACGCAAGACCCCGCGGCAACACCATATCAGTAAGGTGTTGTGCTGGAGATCTCGGTATGTGTTCAGTGTTTACTAGAGTTGAGCGATACCAGCCGATACTTGAAAATATCGGATCGGAATGGATCGGCCGATCTTAAGAAAAAGTATCGGTATCGCCGATTCCGATACCGGGAACCAATGCAAGTCAATGGGGCCAAAATATCGGAATTAAAAAAAACCCTTTCTTTCCTTGTAGGTTAATTCTACATGAAGAAAAACAACTAAGAATAATGTAGAATGTATTGTGGGAGGTGGAGGAGACATTAAAGCCATAGAGGTTTAGCCCAATCAAATGGAATAGCAGGAATTAAACTTTTTTTTTAAAGACGTTAGGAGTTACAAAGATATTGACTATGTTAGCCTCATTTATATTTTGCCAGACATGTATGTCTTCTTCTTTCTTCTTTCTTCTTCTTCTTCTTCTTCTTCCTTTTTTTACCTTCTTCTTCTTCTTCTTATTCCTTTTTTTACATTCTTCTTCTTCTTCTTCTTCTTCTTCCTTTTTTTACATTCTTCTACTTCCTTTTTTTACATTCTTCTTCTTATTCCTTTTTTTACATTCTTCTTCTTCCTTTTTTTAAATTCTTCTACTTCCTTTTTTTACATTCTTCTTCTTCTTCCTTTTCTTACATTCTTCATATTCTTCTTATTCAACAATTATTATTCTACATATTCAACTTCTTCATCTTCTTCCTATTCTTCTTCATCATATTCTTGTTTGTGTCAGGCATTCCTGTAGTTGTTATCTAGAAAAGTTAGAAGTTTACACCTTCCGTTCTGCCTGTCACAAAAGATTTACAACAGGATTTGTCCGCGTTCAGTTTGGCCTGCAGCAGCAGGCCTTTTCCAGGGGCACCACGAGGAGGAACGGACTCACCCCCATACACTGCTTAGTCTTCTTCTGCTTATAAATAAGATAATATCATTTGCTCAGAGTATTAGTCTTATGCTTAATGTTCTTCTGCTTTGTTTTTTTATGCTTCTTTGTCTTCTCTCTCTTGTTGTTCTGCATCTTGGTGGTTGTCTTCCTGTTCTTTGTCCTCTTGAACCAGCTGACGGTACTGGCACCCGGAGGGGCAGCAGAAGGAACAAGAGCCAATGGCACAACCGAGGACCAGCTGACGGTGCTGGAACCCGGTTACTAAGCAGGAGGTACCTGTGCTACAAAGCACTACCAAGGACCAGCAGACGTTGCCGGAACTCGGATACCGAGATGGAGGCACCTAGGCCAAAGGCTCTGACGAGAACCAGCTGACGGTGCTGGAACCCGGAGGGGTAGCATAAGCTGCAAGAGCAAATGGAAATAGCGAGGACCAGCTGACAGTGCTGGCACCCGGAGGGGCAGCAGAAGGAATAAGAGCCAATGGCACAACCGAGGACTAGCTGACGGTTACTAAGCAGGAGGTACCTGTGCTACAAAGCACTACCAAGGACCAGCAGACGTTGCCGGAACTCGGATACCGAGATGGAGGCACCTAGGCCAAAGGCTCTGACGAGAACCAGCTGACGGTGCTGGAACTCGGAGGGGTAGCATAAGCTGCAAGAGCAAATGGAAATAGCGAGGACCAGCTGACAGTGCTGGCACCCGGAGGGGCAGCAGAAGGAATAAGAGCCAATGGCACAACCGAGGACTATCTGACGGTGCTGGAACCCGGTTACTAAGCAGGAGGTACCTGTGCTACAAAGCACTACCAAGGACCAGCAGACGTTGCCGGAACTCGGATACCGAGATGGAGGCACCTAGGCCAAAGGCTCTGACGAGAACCAGCTGACGGTGCTGGAACCCGGAGGGGTAGCAGAAGTTACCCCTGAAAAGCAAAGTTGGCATGCCGCAAGCTGGCCGCAGTTACCGAATCACACAGTCCTACAGGGGGTGCTTGTCCTACTGGCACTACGGAACAAGCCTTTCTTACCAGAACCCGCAGTCCACATAGGAAGCACCTAAACTGCTGGCACCCTAGCCTCGGCTAACCCAACCGCAACACGACATGGCAACTTGGGGTGGCAAACTGACATTGACACTTCCAGGAAACAGCAGGCAGGGCTGGAACCAAGCTGGGCAGGAGGGAGTACCCGTGCCAAAGTCAGTTATGAGCAGCAACTGGCGATGTTGGAGCCCAGGGACAAGCACTTAGCAGGATGAGGCCTGATGTGCTGTCAATTGGGAGGCAGCAGGACAGATTGCCATCAAAACAGCAGGGGAACAGCTGACGTTACTGAACCCCACAAACACAGGAGCAAGTGTTTTACTCTGTGAAGACGGCACTTCCGAGCAACAACTGGCTGTGTTGAAGCCCAGGGACAAGCACGGAGCAGGTTGAGGCTGCATTGAAGAAATTTTAAGATCGGTTGTAGACTTCTACTAATTTTAACAAAGCTCCACTTAGGCCTGTGGCTTCACTGATTTTCGTATTTCCCCTGTCCTCCAACCCCGCCAGTTACAGCTCCGAAGTGGCGTCTGCACAATCCACACTTGTTCCTGTGTTACAGGTGTTCAGTCCGGTCAGTTAATCCCCTGATGTGTGTCCGGCAATGTCGCCTGCTCTGTCCACATTCCCATAACTAGTGGACAGAGCAGGCGACATTGCCGGACACACATCAGGGGATTAACTGACCGGACTGAACACCTGTAACACAGGAACAAGTGTGGATTGTGCAGACACCACTTCGGAGCTGTAACTGGCGGGGTTGGAGGACAGGGGAAATACAAATATCAGTGATGCTCATATTTCCCCTGTCCTCCAACCCTGCCAGTTACAGCTCCGAAGTGGCGTCTGCACAATGGGAATGTGGACAGAGCAGGCGACATTGCCGGACACATATCAGGGGATTAACTGACCCGACTGAACACCTGTAACACAGGAACAAGTGTGGATTGTGCAGACGCCACTTCGGAGCTGTAACTGGCAGGGTTGGAGGACAGGGGAAATACGAGAGACAGTGGAGCCACAGGCCTAATTGGAGCACGGTTAAAAATCAGTAGTGGTACGACTGTGTAGGCAGCAGGAGACTTTGCCATCCACACAGCAGGGGATCAGCTGACGTTACTGAACCCCACTGAGACACGGGAGCAAGTGTCTCTTTCCGTGTGGACGGCACTTCCGAGCTACAACTGGCTGTGTTGAAGCCCAGGAAATAGGAGGGTGTAGGCAGAGGCCTACTGTCTTTGGAATGTGGAGACAGCAGGAGAGACTGCCATCCACACAGCAGGGGATCAGCAGACGTTACTGAACCCCACTGAGACACGGGAGCAAGTATCTCTTTCCGTGTGGACGGCACTTCCGAGCTACAACTGGCTGTATTGAAGCCCAGGAAATAGGAGGGTGTAGGCAGAGGCCTACTGTTTTGGGAATGTGGTGACAGCAGGAGAGACTGCCATCCACACAGCAGGGGATCAGCTGACGTTACTGAACCCCACTGAGACACGGGAGCAAGTATCTCTTTCCGTGTGGACGGCACTTCGGAGCTACAACTGGCTGTGTTGAAGCCCAGGAAATAGGAGGGTGTAGGCAGAGGCCTACTGTCTTTGGAATGTGGAGACAGCAGGAGAGACTGCCATCCACACAGCAGGGGATCAGCTGACGTTACTGAACCCCACTGAGACACGGGAGCAAGTGTCTCTTTCCGTATGGAGGGCACTTCCGAGCTACAACTGGCTGTGTTGAAGCCCAGGAAATAGGAGGGTGTAGGCAGAGGCCTACTGTCTTTGGAATGTGGAGACAGCAGGAGAGACTGCCATCCACACAGCAGGGGATCAGCTGACGTTACTGAACCCCACTGAGACACGGGAGCAAGTATCTCTTTCCGTGTGGACGGCACTTCGGAGCTACAACTGGCTGTGTTGAAGCCCAGGAAATAGGAGGGTGTAGGCAGAGGCCTACTGTCTTTGGAATGTGGAGACAGCAGGAGAGACTGCCATCCACACAGCAGGGGATCAGCTGACGTTACTGAACCCCACTGAGACACGGGAGCAAGTGTCTCTTTCCGTATGGAGGGCACTTCCGAGCTACAACTGGCTGTGTTGAAGCCCAGGAAATAGGAGGGTGTAGGCAGAGGCCTACTGTCTTTGGAATGTGGAGACAGCAGGAGAGACTGCCATCCACACAGCAGGGGATCAGCTGACGTTACTGAACCCCACTGAGACACGGGAGCAAGTATCTCTTTCCGTGTGGACGGCACTTCGGAGCTACAACTGGCTGTGTTGAAGCCCAGGAAATAGGAGGGTGTAGGCAGAGGCCTACTGTCTTTGGAATGTGGAGACAGCAGGAGAGACTGCCATCCACACAGCAGGGGATCAGCTGACGTTACTGAACCCCACTGAGACACGGGAGCAAGTGTCTCTTTCCGTATGGAGGGCACTTCCGAGCTACAACTGGCTGTGTTGAAGCCCAGGAAATAGGAGGGTGTAGGCAGAGGCCTACTGTCTTTGGAATGTGGAGACAGCAGGAGAGACTGCCATCCACACAGCAGGGGATCAGCTGACGTTACTGAACCCCACTGAGACACGGGAGCAAGTATCTCTTTCCGTGTGGACGGCACTTCGGAGCTACAACTGGCTGTGTTGAAGCCCAGGAAATAGGAGGGTGTAGGCAGAGGCCTACTGTCTTTGGAATGTGGTGACAGCAGGAGAGACTGCCATCCACACAGCAGGGGATCAGCTGACGTTACTGAACCCCACTGAGACACGGGAGCAAGTATCTCTTTCCGTGTGGACGGCACTTCCGAGCTACAACTGGCTGTGTTGAAGCCCAGGAAATAGGAGGGTGTAGGCAGAGGCCTACTGTCTTTGGAATGTGGAGACAGCAGGAGAGACTGCCATCTCCACAGCAGGGGAAAAGCTGGCAGTGCTGAACCCCACTAACACTTGAACGAATGTGTTTGGCTCTGTGGAGACGACACTTCTGAACACCAACTGACGCTGTTGGAGCCCAGGATTAGGCGTGGAGCAGGCTGGGGCCTACTGGATTTTGCCAGGTGAAGGCAGCAGGAGACTTGCCATCTCCACAGCAGGGGAACAGCTGGCAGTGCTGAACCCCACTAACACTCGAACAAATGTGTTTGGCTCTGTGGAGACGACACTTCTGAACACCAACTGACGCTGTTGGAGCCCAGGATTAGGCGAGGAGCAGGCTGGGGCCTGTTGCTTTTGGCAGGTGAAGGCAGCAGGAGACTTGCCATCTCCACAGCAGGGGAACAGCTGGCAGTGCTGAACCCCACTAACACTCGAACGAATGTGTTTGGCTCTGTGGAGACGACACTTCTGGACACCAACTGACGCTGTTGGAGCCCAGGATTAGGCATGGAGCAGGCTGGGGCCTACTGGATTTTGGCAGGTGAAGGCAGCAGGAGACTTGCCATCTCCACAGCAGGGGAACAGCTGGCAGTGCTGAACCCCACTAACACTCGAACAAATGTGTTTGGCTCTGTGGAGACGACACTTCTGAACACCAACTGACGCTGTTGGAGCCCAGGATTAGGCATGGAGCAGGCTGGGGCCTACTGGATTTTGGCAGGTGAAGGCAGCAGGAGACTTGCCATCTCCACAGCAGGGGAACGGCTGGCAGTGCTGAACCCCACTAACACTCGAACGAATGTGTTTGGCTCTGTGGAGACGACACTTCTGAACACCAACTGACGCTGTTGGAGCCCAGGATTAGGCCAGGAGCAGGCTGGGGCCTGTTGCTTTTGGCAGGTGAAGGCAGCAGGAGACTTGCCATCTCCACAGCAGGGGAACAGCTGGCAGTGCTGAACCCCACTAACACTCGAACGAATGTGTTTGGCTCTGTGGAGACGACACTTCTGGGCACCAACTGACGCTGTTGGAGCCCAGGATTAGGCGTGGAGCAGGCTGGGGCCTACTGGATTTTGGCAGGTGAAGGCAGCAGGAGACTTGCCATCTCCACAGCAGGGGAACAGCTGGCAGTGCTGAACCCCACTAACACTTGAACGAATGTGTTTGGCTCTGTGGAGACGACACTTCTGAACACCAACTGACGCTGTTGGAGCCCAGGATTAGGCGTGGAGCAGGCTGGGGCCTACTGGATTTTGGCAGGTGAAGGCAGCAGGAGACTTGCCATCTCCACAGCAGGGGAACAGCTGGCAGTGCTGAACCCCACTAACACTCGAACAAATGTGTTTGGCTCCGTGGAGACGACACTTCTGAACACCAACTGACGCTGTTGGAGCCCAGGATTAGGCGTGGAGCAGGCTGGGGCTTACTGGATTTTGGCAGGTGAAGGCAGCAGGAGACTTGCCATCTCCACAGCAGGGGAACAGCTGGCAGTGCTGAACCCCACTAACACTCGAACAAATGTGTTTGGCTCTGTGGAGACGACACTTCTGAACACCAACTGACGCTGTTGGAGCCCAGGATTAGGCGTGGAGCAGGCTGGGGCCTACTGGATTTTGGCAGGTGAAGGCAGCAGGAGACTTGCCATCTCCACAGCAGGGGAACAGCTGGCAGTGCTGAACCCCACTAACACTTGAACGAATGTGTTTGGCTCTGTGGAGACGACACTTCTGAACACCAACTGACACTGTTGGAGCCCAGGATTACGCATGCCGCATGCAGAGGCCAATGGGCAGCGGTTTTTATGGAGGTTGTTGACTACTACTGATTCTAACCATGCTCCTCTTAGGCCTCTGGCTCCACTGTCTCTACTATTTACCCTGGCCTCCAACCCCGCCAGCTACATCTCTGAAGTGGCGTCAGCACAATCTACACTTGTTCCTGTGTTACTGGTGCTCAGTCCAGTCAGTTGATCCCCTGATGTTTGTCCGGCAAGTTCGCCAGCTCTGTCCTCATTCCCACTACTGGTTATGGGAATGTGGACAGAGCAGGAGACCTTGCCGGACACACATCAGGGGATAAACTGATGGGACTGAGCCACAGGAACACAGGAACAAGTGTAGATTGTGCTGACGCCACTTCAGAGATGTAGATGACGGGGTTGGAGGTCAGGGGAAATAGTAGAGACAGTGGAGCCAGAGACCTAAGTTGGGCACGGTTAAAAATCAGTAGTGGTTTGAATGTTGATGGAGCTGGTGACTTTGCCGTCCACACTGCAGGGGATCAGCTGGCGTTACTGAACCCCACTAACACAGGAGCTAGTGTGTTTCTCTGTGCAGACGACACATCTGAGCGACAACTGGCTGTGTTGAAGCACAGGGATTATAGTTCAGGTGGTAGAAAAATGAACACACCAGCAGACCTGGATACAGTTGCCAACCACTAATTTAGTCTGTAAGAGGAATGGCAAAGTCTTTGGAGATCCAGGCCTTGTTCATTTTCAGAAAAGTCAGCCGGTCAACATTATCGGAAGATAGTCGCGTGCGACGGTCTGTTAGTACACCACCTGCGGCACTAAAGACACGTTCCGATAATACACTGGCAGCAGGGCAAGCCAGCACCTCCAATGCATACTGGCTAAGCTCTGGCCATGTATCCAGCTTAGAGACCCAAAACTTGAAGGGGGAAGAGCCATCTGGGAGTACAGTGACAGGGCAAGACATGTAGTCTGACACCATCTGACGGAAGCGTTGCCTCCTGCTGACTCGAGGCGTCGCTGATGGTGTAGACAATTGTGGTGGACACACAAAACTTTGCCACATTTGGGCCATAGTGGTCTTGCCATGTGCTGCGGCGCTGCCTCTGCTCCCTCTTTGTGCAGAGTTTCCTCCACTGCCTCGACGCACAGAGCTGCTTTGTAAAGCACTAGCAACAATGCTGTCGGGTGGAATGGAAAACATTATGGACTGCACCAGTGACTCTTCGTACTCCCGCAGTTTATGCTCCCGGTTCAACGTTGGTATGAGCCTTTGTACGCTGTCCCGGTAGCGAGGATCTAGGAGGGTGTACACCCAATAATCAGCCGAGACGAGAATGTGGGCGATGCGGCGGTCGTTTCTCAGGCACTGCAGCATGAAATCAACCATGTGCTGCAGACTCCCAACTGCCAAAAAACCGCTGTCCCCTGTTTGAGGCGTGACCTCGGCCTGCTCTGCATCACCCCACCCTCGCTGTACATACTGAGTAGAGGTTTGTGTACCTCCCTCCTCTGGAGAGATGTCTTCCTCCTCCATCGACTCCTCCTCATCCTCCTCACAAAGTGTCCCCTGCCTAGGCCTTTGTGAGGAAACACGTAGCGCAGACTGTCCAGAAGCAGATGGCATTTGGGACTCCTCATCCTCCACCTCTTACGAAACCTCATCCCTTAGTGCTTGCAGTGTTTGTTGAAGCAGGCAGATAAGGGGGACAGTCATGCTGACTAGTGCATCATCTGCACTCGCCATCCGCGTGGATTCATCGAAGGCACGCAAAACGAGGCAGATGTCCTTCATAGAGGCCCACTCAATGGTGCTGAAGTGTGAACGGCGCACAGTGCGACTTGTTTGCGCCTGATGCAGCTGGTACTCCATGACTGCTGCCTGCTGCTCACACAACCACTCCAACATATGTAACGTTGAATTCCACCGGGTGGGTAGGTCACATATGATGCGATGTTCCGGAAGGCCAAATCGTCGCTGCAGAGCAGCGAGGCGCGATCTTGCCGTGCTGGAACGCCGCAAGTGAGTGCACTCTATGCGGACCTTGTGCAACAGTGCATCAAGATCCGGATAGTCCCTCAGAAAGCTCTGCACGACCAAGTTAAGCACATGTGCCAGACATGGGATGTGTGTGAGGTTGCCTAGGCCAAGAGCTGCCACAAGATTTCGGCCATTGTCACACACTACCAAGCCTGGCTGGAGATTCCCTGGCCCAAACCACACATCGCTCTCCAGCTTAATAGCATTCCAGAGCTCCTGCGCTGTGTGGCTTCGATTCCCCAAAGAAATTAATTTGAGTACAGCCTGTTGACGTTTGGCCATGGCTGTGCTCATATCGGTCGTAACAGGCTCCTGCTCTGCTGTTTCTGAGGAACTTGAGTAGAAGGAGGAGTCTATGTGTACAGACTGGAGTCCTGCAATCCGTGGCGTTGGAAGAACACGTACAGCGCCACTCTCCAGATCTGTACCCGGCTCCACAACATTGACCCAGTGGGCAGTGAGGGAAAGGTATCGTCCCTGTCCATGGTTACTGGTCCACGCATCGGTGGTCAGGTGGACCTTGCTACTAACGGCGTTTAGTAGCGCATGTTTTATTTTGCCCTCAACATGTTTCTGCAGGGCAGGGACGGCTCGCCTGCTGAAATAAAAGCGGCTGGGCACGTTGTATTGGGGGACTGCCAATGCCATTAAGTCCCGGAAGGTGTCAGTGTCCACCAGCCTGAATGACAGCATTTCAACTGCCAGAAGTTTGGCAATGCCAGCATTCAGAGACTGTGCTCGGGGATGGTTTGCCGAGTAAGGGCGCCTTTTATCCCATGCCTGTGCTACCGATGGCTGTGATGGATGGGAACGTGCTGCTATGGGTGGAATCTGACAGGGTCTCCGGACAACAGTGGCAGAGGTTCTTCCTTGGCGATCCTGTGAGGAAGCCGAACCAGCAGTGTGTGAGCTGGAGGAAGAGGCCCCAACATGAACTGAAGAGGTGGTAGGTGGTGCTGTACGTTGGCCTACGTCTTCAGGGTGTCTCTGCAACTCCAACTCGTGCTTGGTGCGCACATGTTTCCACATATTTGTGGTATTGAGGTTGCTGACATTTCTCCCTCTTTTGACTATCTGATGACACAGCTTGCATTTGACAAAGCAAATGTCATCTGTAACTGTGTCAAAAAAGGACCACGCACTGCAACTCTTGGGAGCGCCCGTTTTGCCTTTGGAATGAGGAATGCTCCTAACGGGTGCCGAAGTGGAGGGTACAGGCAACCAAGTCTTCCCCCTCCCTCTGCCTCCTGTTTTGGCCGGTAGGGGAATCTCTTCCTCCGAGCTGCTCCCACCACCTTCCTGTTCCTCACGCCATGATGGGTCAAGGACCTCATCATCTTCCCTCCCCTCTTCAAACAGCTGCTTCTCCGGGGTTGTCTCGCCAGCACCGTACGCACCAGAAAGTGGCAACTGAGTCTCGTCATCATCTGATGCGTACTGAGGTGTGCTGACCATAGGCACTGGCCCACTCGCCTCTTCAGATTCAGAGGGACAAAGAAGTTGCGCATCACTGCATACTCCCTCTTCTTCACATTCAGGAATGCTGCTTGGCTGGCCCCCTCTTTCCAAGCCAACAGATTCCGAGAACAGAAGTAGAGACTGTGATGGCTCCTGTCCATGTCTCTCTGACGGCCTGGGCACTTTGGCAGGTGGTGAAGAGACAGATGGTTGCTCTTCGGTGCTCTGGTCCTGAGAGGCTGTGGAAGTAATTGAAGTCGATGCGTTAGCTGCCATCCATCCGACAACGGCTTCAATTTGTTCCTCCCGCAGCAGTGGGGTACGTTGAGGTCCTACAAAGCTGCGCATAAAGGACTGTTGCCTGCTAAAACTGGGGGATGCTGATCCACTGGTGCCCGCAGCAGGCCCAGAATCCCCACGTCCTCTACCTGCAGAATCCCCACGTCCTCTCCCTGCAGAATCCCCACGTCCTCTCCCTGCTGAAACTTCACGCCCACGCCCACGCGCCTTACTCCCTGCCTTCTTCATCTTGCAAGACTGCTTAAGATAGGCAGAAAAGTACAAAGGGGGGCCTTAGTGTGCTTATTCCTGAACAGCTGGTTACAGGTACAAGAAACACTAATTTTATGAAGTGTGTGTGTGTGGATTACACTTTAATAGGAGCTGATGTGGCCTACACAAGTTCCAAATGTAGTGTTTGGTGAACTTTTTTTGTGGTTTCTTTGTTGGAAACAAACTCAAAGTATGTGAACAAAGAATTGAAACTGATAGTATCACCAACTTTTTGGAGCTATTACAATGCAGGCAGGTAACCTACAATGCAAAAGATGAGGCTCCAAAAAAATTGGGTAATACTAATCTGGCTGCGCCGGCAGGGCACAAGCCAGAAAAAAAGGCTCCTCTATCTACTCCTATATAGTGTTTGCAACCAGCCAATGTTGATGGATACGGATGGATGCACACTAATAGGAGAAGAAAAAATGAGCTGCACTCAAAGACAAATATGTGTGAGGCAGTGACGCACGTTGAGCGTCCTACAACCAGACGTAGCTGCAGGACACTCTACTCAGCGTGAGCTGCACTCACACACAGTCAGAGACCTCTCAGACAGCCGTCAACAGTGCAGCTAAGTGGGCACTGGCACTGACAGGCTGCAGAAAGGCTCCGCTGTGTACTCCTATATAGTGTTTGCAACCACCGTAGATGGAGACAGATGGATGCACACTAATAGAAGAGAAAATGAGCTGCACTCAAATACAAATATGTGTGAGGCACTGACGCACGCTGAGCGTCCTACAGCCAGACGTAGCTGCAGGACACACTACTCAGCGTGAGCTGCACTCACACACAGTCAGAGACCTCTCAGACAGCCGTGAACAGTGCAGCAAAGTGGACACTAGCACTGAAAGGCTGCAGAAAGGCTCCGCTGTCTACTACTAGTGTTTGCAACCAACGTATATGGATACGGATGGAAGCACACTAGATAGAAATTATGTAAAAAATGCAGCTCAAAAATTAAAAGATGTATGAGGCAGCAGTGATCACACTGGGTGGCCTACAGCCTGACGTGGCTGCAGGACCCACTCCACAGCGTGAGCTGCACTCACACAGCCCTTGCAGACAGCTATTAAAACAGCGCTGCTGGGCTAAAAAAATGCTACTGTGGTGGATTATGTAGCCTGGGTAGAGCAATAGATATGTTTGATGATCGCTATTTCTAACTGTCCCTCACAGTCTTCAACAGCAGCCTGTCCCTAACTGAATTCACAGCAGAGTGAACCAGAAATGGCGGCTGCAGCGCTTTTTATAGTGCATCATGACATCATTTCGGCAGCCAATCACAGCCATGCCAATAGTTAACATGCCTACATGCCTAACAGGATGTGCCCACACTTCGGAGGATTCCCATTGGCTTAATCAAAGCAAGCAGGCTCATAGCATGATGGGAACTTCCGATTCCGATTCCGGAATCCGATATGACAAAAGTATCGGAAGTCAGTATCGGAATTCCGATACCGCTAATATCGGCCGATACCCGATACTTACGGTATCGGAATGCTCAACACTAGTGTTTACGCATACCGCGATCTCCTGGGGGGAGTGCGTCTACCGTGATCTCGTGGGGGGTGCATCACTCTGTCTGGAGCCAGACTGCGCAGGTGCGTCGCACTTGTGCAGTCTATAAAGGCTTTGGACAGAGTGATGCTTAGAGCGTTATATTATACATATACCCCAGATCTGTCCACAGAGTTTCTCTGCCTCAGCTTTATATTATTACTTTCCCACTGTAGAGCAGCAGGAACTACATAAAATAATGAGAGGGATAAGATGGCTGTCAGTGCCTCTGCTCTGCTCATCCTGCAGCTGCCGGATATCCACTGTTATGTCAGACAGTGACAGTCTCTGTGACTGCACATTGTGATCTATCACAGATCATTTGTGTGCACTCACTGCACTGAGCAGCCAATCACAGTACAGCCATGTGTTCATGTGGGAGGAGCCCAGTCGCAAGTCAAAGCCTTGCCAGTCACTCCCCACTTGTGCTCACTGCTCTTAGCCTCCTCCTCAGCTCCTCCCAGCCCCCAGCCAGACAGGAAGAAGCTACGCAAACAGCAGTTGAAAAAAAAAAAATTGGCTCAGCTCCCAGTGGTGAGCTGACTCCCGTCGGTCACATGAAAGAGCCGGTTCTTTGTCTCGGTTCGTTAACGAACGACACATCACTACAAACGCTTGTAAATGCTGCTTTGTTATGAAAGAGTCACCGTAGGAGGCAAAAACAGAAATGCTAGCTAAGTCCAGAAAACCAGAGAAGTTGGCAGCTATCGGATTGCAGACCCCTGAACCTATCAACCACAACTAGCAGTAGCCGTGGGGGGTTCCTACAGTGCCCTAGACCCTTCGATCACAGCTGGAGAACTACATAGCCTAAAGACAGAAAGGGAAATCTAAACTGCCCCAGAGCAGACCCCAAAGCAATAGGCAGCCCCCAACATATAATGACGGTGAAGCAAGAAGAAAAAACACTAACACAGATAGAAAGATAGACTGAGCAAATCCGCCAAAAACCCTATCAAAACAAGAGCCAACAGACTGACAGGGAAAAAGGCCCTGAAGACGCTAGGCTTCAAAAAGACTATGTCAGTACTCAGGTATTTTCTGAAGACAGAGCAAAAAGACACAAAGGAATTCAGCTCACCCCAGCAGGGAATGGCAGAATCCAGAAAAGCAAGGCAAAATAAAACCAAAACACAAATGCAAAAAGCAAGGCAGAAAACTTAGCTTTTGAGGAGCAGGAATCAGACAGGTCTCCTAGAATCCCTCAGAGAAATCACCAGCGAGGCAGAAGAGCGTCGGCTGCCTTATATCCAGTCAGCAATTCCCGTCACCCAGTCATCCTCTACCAGCTCAGGTGTTTGGTAATCAGCCTCACTACCTTCCTTCACCAGAAGAGGGAGTTCATCAGACCTCAATGGTGAAGGGGAAAATAAACTCATAACACTGCTTTTTTTGTCGCATTTCGTGAGCGTTAAGCAAAAAAAAGCTGCATTTTCAAGCGTTTTCCATGCATATGTGTTTTTTATGTGCATGGTGTCACAATTACAGGAGGAAAGTTTTAGAAAAATTCTTGCAACAGACACCACCAATGGGACAGCAGTGGGCTTGTGTTATGGAAATTCTTTATATAGACCCAGGTTACAGCTGAATTCTTCACATTTCCTTGGATTTTCTCTTGACAACATGGATCTGCGCTGGAAGAGTTTTCACTTCAACTTGGATCTGGACATCAGGATGGCTCAGGCTTATGCAGTTGCTTGCCATCAACAAAGGGAGAGAGAGAGAGAGACAGTGAAGATGGCTGCGGTGGCTGTTGTGAGCTCTCTTGATCTGACTTTTGAGGCAAGGTTCCCTCTGGTGGATACTGCTGGTAGTGGTGCTGGTCAACATAATGTTAACCCAACAGCTGCAGAAGATAATTGGAGGAGTGGTGGTAGTGACTGGGAGTACATAAGCGAGCAGACTTCTCTCAGTGACTGCCGGTGATACTCCTTTCTTTGCTTACTGAGGATTTCTGTCTGCTGCCTGATCTTGCATTTTTTCAGCTAAGTGTAATTTGCTAAACCCTTTGCATCTGTTTTTTGCCTTGCTTTCAGAGGTCAGCTTGCTCCCCCTGGGGCTGCTGGCTCCTGCCCTGTATTTTTGTATCTTGTGTTTGTTTGCTCAGTCCCCTGCTGTATTAGCCTGTTGCTAGCCACCAGTTCACACCTGAGTGCTGATATAGTGGGGGCGAGGTTATTCAAACCTCAGTATTTTTGTACTTCAGTCGTGTTGGAATATTAGGGTTTTTGCGTAATTGCAGACAGTGACTTTTCTGTCCTGTTCTAGCTAGTCAGTGTGGGCCCCATCATTTGTTCAGTCTATTTTCAGTCTGTTTGTGCTTCATCTTGTTTCACCGACAATATATGTTTGGGGGCTGTCTATTTCTTTGGGGATCTGCTCCAGGGCAGTTTAGATTTCACCTTTCTGTCTTTAGGTTTAGTTAGTCCTCCGGCTGTGACGAGGCGTCTAGGGCAACGTAGGAACGCTCCATGGCTACTGCTAGTTGTGATGTTAAGATCAGGGGTCTGCAATCCGCTGAGCGACCAACCTCTCTGGTGTTCTGGTGGCATAGCCTATTGCGCTCTCCTCCTCGGTGACCCATTCATAGCAGGCGGCGTTTGTGGATACATCCGATTATTGAAGTCCGGGAGAGCCGTGGAGCGTACCACACCTTCTACAGCGAGCTCCAGGCAAACCCAGAGAAATTTATGGACTATACATGGATGTCCCAAAGCTTCATGTATTTGTTTGGTCTTGTCCAAGATGCCATCCGGAGACAGCACACACAGCTCTGTCGTGCGATTCCTCTCGAGGAATGGCTCCTGGTCACATTACGGAACGTAGTATTTCAAAAACAATGCATGCATAATTTTATTTGTTCTCAGATGTACTATTCCTAAAAGCTGGCAGAATTATGTTCTGCCATGTACTTAACCAAAGGCTGCAGCATTATTTTTATGCCATGGAGTAAAGAACAGGCTGCATATTTAATTTATTTTTATGCCTTTTTTTTCTTTATAATTTTATTTTTGGGTGTCGTAAAAATCCAGATACACAAATATTAATTTTTGCTGTTTCTCTGTTTACCAGATTCCTGGCTACTGGAGAGACCCTCTCTTCACTGCACTTCCAGTACCAGCTTGGAATCTCCACCTTGTCGGGAATAGTTGCGGACACCTGCCGGGCTTTGTGGGACATTCTCTTTCCTGAATTTCTGCCCCTCCCCACCGTGGAAAAGTGGATTGAAAATGCAGAAAGATTCTGGACAGTCTGCAATTTCCCAAACTGTTTGGGTGCCGTGGATGGGAAACACATCCGGATTATAAAACTAAAAAGAACTGGATCAGAGTACTATAATTACAAAAAGTACTTCTCTACAGTACTCATGGCCAATTCTGATGCAGACTGTAAGTTTGTTGCAGTGGACACTGGTGCATTTGGGCGTGAGAATGACTCCCAGTCTTTTAAGAACTCGGACATGGGCCGGAGGTTGTATGGCAACCAGTTCAATTTCCCCATGTCACGTCCTCTTCCCAACATCGAAGGTTCACCACAGCCATTTGTAATGGTTGGGGATGAGGCATTCCAGATGTGCCAAAACCTCCTCAAACCCTACTCCAGCCGGGACTTGGACCACACCAAAAGAATTTTTAATTACAGGCTGACCAGGGCAAGAAGAACTGTTGAGTGTGCCTTTGGTATACTTATCTCCAGATGGCGCATTCTCAGCACAGCCATTAATCTGAAACTGGAAACAGTGGATGAGGTGGTGAAGGCCTGTGTGGTTCTACACAATTTTGTCATGGTTAGAGAGCACCTGAACTTTGAACTTGATGATGCTGCTCCTAACCCCTTGCCTGAATTTAATCAGCACCCTCTCAGGTCATCCATTGAAGTTGGCCAAATGAGGGACCAATTTGCGGCCTACTTCAACTCAGATCTAGGATGCGTGGCCTGGCAAGACCAAATGGTGCAACAAAGTTTACTTTTGTGTGTATGTTAATAAAAAACCTGTGTTGATACCTGTACCGAGTGCACTCTGTCTTTTTACACTTCAACATAATAATCAACTGGCCAGGTGTACGATTGAATTCATGATGCTGTGTTTTGTGCATCCTTCATTTAATAGTACTTAAGACCAGGTGACTATACATACACACAACTTGTATGATCTTTATTATCTTTACACTTTGAGTTCAGTGTGATGCGACGGTGGAGATAATACAACAAATATTTGTGTCACCTGTCATGATGTTACAATTATTGATTTTGGAATGCAGGAGCATCCCTAACTATTTATGAGACCTAACACTTTGACTATCGATATTAGTTGCATTAGCATCACTGTGGCCAGTTTAGAACTCAAGACTGTATACATAATAAAGTTGACACAACTTCTACAATACCCAGGCCTGGTGTCATGCTGAAGTGAGAACAGCAAAGCTAACGCATCCACACTTCAGACGCTTATCACACATTGTCAGGAGAATACACATAAGAGGCTAACTGCAGAAGCTCTTCAGTCTGAGTTATTTATATGCAGACGGAAGCGATGCTGCTGTTTACAACTCATGTGTATTCACCTGCCTAGGTGTGATCGTTATGATACAAGGCCAGGGTATTGTACATATGGCGGGTATTTTCCACATCATCTACTCAGTTTATCCACACACACTGAATAGAGGATGAGTTTAATTACAAGGTCTATCTATAATAACCTTGGATTGGATCACAAAAAGTTAAATGATGTTAAAACACACCATAGTCAAGTTACTGTTTTTGATACAAGGCTAGGTAACAATAGATAGGCCTTGCACTCAACACCATCCTCTATTCAGTCTGTGTTTTATTACCTGACTGAAGAGACTGATGTGGAAAATACAAGTCATATAGATTTCTGGTTTTGACTACACGTATCTCCAAGATTGACACGTATAACATTTGTCATTAATGGAGCTATGTGTTGACAAAAAAGAAAAATGTACGGTGCAGTGTGTGTTGGCGGCGAAAGACACATAAATCAAACTTTTTTTGAACAAGAAAAATTGCACATTTATTTTTTTTTTTAAAAAAAGATTATTTTTCTTTTGAAGGACGTTTGGGGGAAGAGTGGGATACTTTGGGGATGTGGAGAGATGAGGAGCTTCTGGAAATTGAGGAAGGGGTTCTAGGTGAAGGGGTTACTAAAGTGGGGGAAGGGAGCTCTGGCATGGAACTGGAGGCAGGTTGAGAAACGTTGGAAGGAGAGGGGGGACTGACTAACAAAGTCTTTTGCTTCTTATTCTTTGGGGCAAGAGTCACCTGCCTGTACCGACTACCACCTTGTGACCACCTTACATTTGTTGACCACCTAGAGATGTTGGACTGTGTCTGTGAAGTATAAAATATGGAACGTGGGTCTCCCCTAGGCTGCTCGGTGGAGGCGCTGGCGGTGCAGGAGAACATGTGGTGTCAGTGCTCATTGACGGAGAAGTGTGCGCGGTGCTTCTGGTGGGAGAATAGGTGGCGGTGCTCCTATCAGGCGAAGCGGTGGCGGTGCTCCTGTGATGAGGAGTGGTGGTGGTGCTCCGTGTAGGCGAAGCGGTGGCGGTGCTCCTCTGAAGAGGAGTGGTGGCGGTGCTCCAAGTAGGTGAAGCCGTGGCAGTGCTCCTCTGAAGAGGAGTGGTGGCGGTGCTCCTATCAGGATATTTGGTGGCGGTGCTCCTCTGAAGAGGGGTAGTGGCGGTACTACGATGAGGTGAAGAGGTGGAGGTGCTCCTCTGATGATGAGTGGTGGAGGTGCTCCTGGAATGATGAGGAGTTGTGGCTGTGCTCCCATGCTGCTGCTGTGAAGTGGCGGTGCTTCGATCTGGAGATGATGGAGTCTCTGTGGTCCAAACAGGAGAAGAGGTGGCGGTGGCCCAAGCAGATTTTGCGCTGGAGGTGCGCCAAGATGTGGTAACGTTGGCAGTACTGGTGCTCCAGACAGGAGCAGCGCTTGACATGGTGATGGCGGGGGTGGAGTGTCCAGCAGCACTCGGCATTGGTGTGGAGTAGTGGTGTTTGGCTGGGCTAGGAATGCAGGTGGCCGGGCAGTGGTATGCAGCAGAAGTCGGTACTGTGGTGAGGCGAGTCAGTCGTGGCACAGGTGGGAATATATCTTGCACTAAACACACAAGTATTATCAGGTACAAGAGATGAAGCATGAACAATACAACATTACAATTCACAGTGCATTGACTGTTGAACCTGAGGACACTTGTGTGTTCACTGCAAGACTATATCTTGCACGAAACACACAAGTATCACCAGTTGCAAGAGATAAAGCATGAACAATACAACATTACAATTCACAATGCATTGACTGTTGATCTTGAGGACACTGTTATGGTCCCTGATAGAATCTGTCTATCTGGAAACAAAACAGTATCCTCAGGACCAAGACTCAATGCGGCATCACACAACAGGGAAATACTGACTAAACGCCTTTTTTAAAGTTGCAGAGGCGCTGTCCCAGCCCTCCAACAACGCTGCGGCCACTTCATTCCAGAGCTGCCGGGTCACCACAATTTCCTTTTACTGCTGGTCATGGCTGTCCCACAATGGGACATGCTCCTGGACAAGGATGATCAGTTGCTCGTTGTCAATGTACAGGTCTTCATCCCGTTGTGGAACCTAGAAAAGAAATACATTAGAATCGTGGAAATTGTGGAGAATGGTATAGAGAAAAAAAAATAGAACATGAAAAACAGGACATAAAAACAGGAATAGAAAACATAATTTAAAAGAAAAGGTAACTTTAAATAATGGATACTGACATTGCGTCTCCTCCCCGCCGGGACTTGTGTACGCTGCTCCGGCTGTTCCGGCTCACTTGGCTTGTCCGATGCTGAGGTCTGTAAAAGAACAGAAATAATTACCCATTTGTAGAGGGAGGTATACTTACACAAAGGCAACAAAATACTCACCTCACACTCTGCGTCTGCCAATTCTTCCCTGGAAGGACAGTATTGGGATCCAGAAGACATGCTGGAAAAATTAAAAAAAAACATTAGCACATAATATATTTTAAAGGACAGGCTCACATAAATTGATTTTAGAATACTCACATTATAGCTGCTGTGTTCTCCAAAGTAGTGGATTGTCTCTGGCCTGGTGGGTGTTGTCTTGTCTTCTTTGTCTTGCAGTCTGTCTGGAGAGTAATGATCTGGCACTACAGACCCCTTCTTTTATCTACCCTCCTCCAAAACAATGTTGCTTGTTTAGGGGGTGTATTAAACAAGTGTCTAGACATTGTTTACTCTGAAATCGCACGCGCTCACAAAGCGCTGACATGCGCACTTCACAGCGCACGTCAGCGACACCATAGACTATAATACTATTTTTTTTGCACATTGCGTGCGCTGACGCATGGATGCGATTTTTTAACGACGTTGGGTGGAACAAAAAATGCAACATGCAGCGTCCCGTGCGTCTGGTCGCACACCTGGAAAATGCGCAGCGCACACAAACGCTGAGGCCCGCGTGCAATCGCTGGACACTACGCCTGCCATTTTAAAGATAGGGGACAATTGCGTGTGCGACTGATAGCGCACAATGCGCTGCGCGATAAAACGCAAGTGTGAAACCAGCCTAAGAGAGACTGGAGTCAGAACCAGAACACTGAGTGGAACTGTCCTATCTTCCATACCAGGGATCCCTTTAAGAGAGCCTGGGATCAGAACCAGAGCACTGAGTGGATTTGCCCTGACTTCCATACCAATGTTCCCGTTAATAGAATCCTGGGGTCAGAATCAGATCGCTGAGTAGATTTGCCCTGACTTCCATACCAACGATCCCTTTAATAGAATCCTGGGGTCAGAACCAGAGCACTGAGTGGAATTGCCCTAACTTCCGTATAGGAGATCCCTTTAAGAGAGCCTGGGGCCAGTACCAGAGCATTTGAAGGCAATTGCCCTGACTTCCATACAGGGGATCCCTTTAAGAGAGCCTGGGATCAGAACCAGAATGCTGAGTGGAATTGCCCTGACTTCCATACCATTGATCCCTTTAATAGAAGCCTGGGGTCAGAATCAGAGCACTGAGGGATTTGCCCTAACTTCCATACCGGAGAGCCCTTTAAGAGAGGCCTGGGGTCAGTACCTAAGTGCAGCATGGATTTGTCCTCCCTTCCATACCGGGGATCCCTTTAAGAGGGGCCTGGGATCAGAACAAGAATGCTGAGTGGAATTGCCCTAACTTCCATACTGTGGATCCCTTTAAGAGAGGACTGGAGTCAGAGCCAAAGTGCTGGATGGATTTGCCCTGACTTCCATACCAATGACCCATTTAATTGAAGCCTGGGGTCAGAATCATAACGCTTAGGGGAATTGCCCTAACTTCCATACCAATGATCCCTTTAAGAGACCTTGGGGTCAGAACCACAGCACTGAGTGGAACGGTCCTATCTTCCATACCAGGGATCCCTTTAAGAGAGGCCTGGGGTCAAAACCAAAGCACTGGATGGATTTGCCCTAACTTCCATACCAATGATCCCTGAAATAGAAGACTGAGGTCAGAATCAGAGCGCTGAGGGATTTGCCCTAACTTCCATACTGGAGATCCCTTTATGAGGGAAGATGTGCCTATGGGATGGAGGATAGTGTGACTGGTATATGGGTAGGGAGGGGGTGATTCATTTCTGTCATGTGCTCCTTTCTGGGGGGCAGATAATGGCTGGGAGCTTATGTTCCTGGGGATGATAGATTTCTCCCACCCAGTCAATGTCTGCTGAGGTGTTGTGGAGTGGGATAACTGTTGCTCATAGCAACCAATCACAGCTCAGCTTTCACCGATTAAACAGCTCTGGTGAAATGAAAGATGCTTAGTGATTGGTTGTAAGGGAAACTGTTGCTCATAGCAACCAATCACAGCTCAGCTTTCATCTATTAAACAGCTCTGGTGAAATGAAAGATGCTTAGTGATTGGATGTAAGGGAAACTGTTGCTCATAGCAACCAATCACAGCTCAGCTTCTTTTAAACAGCTCTGGTGAAATGAAAGATGCTTAGTGATTGGTTGCAAGGAAAACTGTTGCTCATAGCAACCAATAACAGCCCAGCTTCTTTTAAACAGCTCTGGTGAAATGAAAGATGCTTCCTGATTGGTTGGTGATACACACATACATAAACACACATACATTCAATTTTATATATATAGATTATGATTGTTGGACAGGATGGGCTCAGAGCTTAGCCCTCTCTAAACACTGTGAAAGAAGGAGTATATCTATTGTGCCAATAACTATTTAATTTGTAAGGTTGAAATCAGAGGTTGAAATACAGTAATGTACGTATATTAAAGTTTTAGATAGGTGTGGAAAAAATTCAGCAGAGTAGCAAGCTTTCAGAAAAAAAAGAGTTGTCAGTTTATTTTTATCAATTAATAAAATACAAAATGAATGATCAAAAGAGAAAAGTAAATTCCATCAGTATCTGGTGACTGCCCTTTGCATTCATGATAAGTAACCGGGGACCACCCGTCACCTCTATTACCAGCATCTGATGACCGCTTGTCACCTACATCATCAGTATCTTGTGACTGCCCATCGCCTATACCATTAGTATCTGGTGACCACCGATTGCCTCTATCATCAGTATTGTTACACCCGGTTCTGGCCCTGCACCCGGTTCTGGTACTGCCCCCAGTTCTGGTCCCTCACCCACTCCTGCTCCTGCTCCCGAGGCTGCCCCTGAGAACCGCTTGAGCCAGGGTTCATCCCAGTGAATGTCCATACTCCTTCTACATGGGAAGAATACCACTCAGACAACACATGGTGATGGTATCACACTGCAGTAATACTATATTGGATCACCACAACAGTCAACAACATATTGTACTTTCCCAGCAAGTATATAAGATGGTGCAAATTAACCTCCCACTGGCTCATTTGGGAATAGAAACTCTGCAACTTTGGGGCATTCAGTGCCAACTAGCCCAACCAGCAGCACCTTGCTTTTGGCTGGCACTCACAGAGAGGAGGTAGTGGAAAGCTTAGAAAGCTGACCGATCACAGTGAGGTAAGTGGCCAGATGACCTGATTGTCCCAACCTGGGTTCCCCAGATGTGTTCGCTGGTTCAGAGATGGGCAGTGGAGCAGATTTGTATTCCACCAGTTGGAGCTGTGGTTCCTCTGCTGATGTCCTGCAGAGTCTGGAGACAGAGGCAGCCTTGTTTTATATTCCACAGCTCTCATTCAAAACATTCTCCCATGGGATTGGGGTAATTTCTCATTGTTTAATTGTTGAGTTATACTTCATATTTGTCTTCCAAGTTGTGCCGACTAGTACACCACAAGGGTTCGATGCAACACATAATCAGCAGGCATTCCACAAACTAAAATAAAACAAGGGTCAACAGACAAACATGAAGCAATGGCTTATATCCCTTGACCTACTGAACAATGAATTATATCTGGCATAAATATGAATAATTCACCCCCGCAGCAGTGACCAGATTGACTCTGTGTCATCTCAGTCTCAATCATCAGTATCTAGTGATGGCCCATCACCTCCATCAACAATATCTAGTGACAGACCTTCTCCTCCATCATCAGTAACTAATGACCGCCCATCATCAGTATGTGGTGACCACATATCGCCTCCATCATCACTATCTGGTGACTGCCTGTCATCTCCATCATCAGTATCTGGTGACCGCCCATTACCGCCAACCCTTCTTTCCATCACTGGTACAGAGATTATAAGGGATCTTGGCAGGAGGTTGTTCCAAACAACTTGGAGAACTTCCCCCAGATCTTCTGTGTATGAGGCATGTGCGGATCCTTCTGTCAATTCATGTGATCCTAGAGACACAGGATGATGAGAGATCATGGATCTGTGGGTCTGGATCATTACCCCCAGGACTTCTCATTCTTAATGACATATGCTGGATATTTGAGGTCGTTGTTCGGCAGCAGAATAAATTTGGAGCCAATCGGATGTCTCTTGATGTAATTACATGATGGTTGATTATTTGCTTGTAAGACTTAGTAGTAGGCGATGACCCCATTACACACTTTAGGTGGGAACCCTGTTAAATGGTAGGTTACATGGATGTTACTTCGTTTTCTGGATGAAGACTTTCAGCAGTCAACAGGTGAAGGATTGATGTTTCATTTGGAAGTACATGGCATTTTTGACAATGTAAATTCAGTGAAGTAACATGATGCAACCAGTGTGAGATTCTTCATCTTCTCTGTAGTTCTCAGTTTTTGGAAACTGTCAACATCAAGAGTAATTTATCTTGTCTTGAGAGTGATAATTCTCCCAGGATGACAGCTGTAGTTTACTAAATATTGCAGTAAACTGTAACCTTTGTGTTGCTCCCATTGGAAATCCATCAGATCACACTTTTAGTGATTCGATACTTCTTAATTTCCTCACTTTACTCTATCATGGCCTATCCAACCATATGAGTTTCTAGTCCTTCCTAACCTTAAAGGGATTTTTTTAAACACAATAAATTAATTGAATTACAAAGTGCTTGTAAAGTTTGGTAAAAGCAAGAAACTTTGTATTTAGTTTCTCCTGAAAGATCCTCTTTGTTCTCAAGAATGGAGGTATTTTGAAATCTTCAATTTATTGCTCATTGTCTAGATTACCGGGCACTTCTGCGGTCTATCAGCAGTGTCCCATGATAAGCAATCAGTCTATTAGGCAATACGTGCATCGCTTACAAGCTGTTGTGTATAGAGCTTGTAAGCACTGCTCTGAAGCTGGCCAAATCACTAGATCCCACCAGCTTTTGATGCTGCAGAATCAGAATTACCACAATAGCAAAAATGGAGAGCATACAGTTTGAACTAGTTAAGTTAACATGCCATTGGTCCGAAATATATATCAGGAGCACAATGCCCCTGGCATGTTGTAAGTCAGGGAGCAGGGAGCTGTTTCACACCTGTCTGGGATCCATGCCTTGCTTCACTCTCCCTGGTCCACGGGACTTTGCTGTGTTCAGGTTGGCAGGGAGTGTTTCCTTGTGAGCATCACCTTGGGCCTATATAATGCTGACTGAGACACACCCTTGTGTCTTCGAATCGCATTAAGACTTTTGTGTTGCTGGACTTTGGCTATCTACTCAGCTTTTTCTGCCCTCCTCCTGCCTGCCTTTGGTTTCCTGTGTGTGGTTTCTTGCACTCCAACAGCACGCCTGTGGTTTCCAGATGCCCTTCATCTGCCTGCAGCTTCCTTCACTCCTCCTGCCTACCTTTGCTTTCTTGACGTCCTCCTACCTGATTTTGGTTTCCTGACATCTTCTGTCTGCCTACGATTTATTGCACGCCACCTGCCTGTCTGCAGTTTCCTGATGTCCTCTGCCTAACTGCAGTTTCTTGCACTCCACCTGCCTGCGATCTTCTGGTGTCCTCTGCCTGCCTGTGGTTTCCTGCACTCCACCTACCTGCAGTCTCCTGCACTCCACCTACCTGCAGTCTCCTATCCCTACTGCAATGACCCTTGCGGTCCAAGTGCCTACCGAGACTTTGATCTTGGAAGATCCACCTTACCTGGTGAGCCTAACAGGAGATGTGTGCTCCTGAAGATAGAAGATGGGAAAATCCCTTTTATATATAGTTTGGAGTTAATCTCACAGTCTGCTTATTTGCCATCCTTACATACATGGGTCGGATTTTCAACTGCCAACTATAGACATACCTCAGACATTGGTATCCCCCATTGATATCTACAGCATGACCACCTGCATATATGAGAAAAGGAACCAAGAGAAAAGATCAAAATGGGCTACCTAGGATTATTTAATTGTCAGGACCCATGGGGTAAACTAATCACATTCCCCCTATACTAAACCCCTGCAAATACTGATTTGTTTCCAAATGAAATATGGGAATTCTTGCAAGTAATTTGTTCCATAGCAGCGAGCTCTCTTAGAAATAGAAGCCAATCAATAAGATAGTTCTGGTTAATCATGTTAATTTGGAGTTATTTAGCTGCAGTACTTATCAAGCTACTTTTTTTCTTCACTTTCCTCCAGCTTAAATTGATTTGTCTAAATGATTCAGAATGCAGCAAGGCTCTTCACAAAGGAAATTAAAAAAATACAAACAAATCTAATTGTAGCAAAAAAAAATTGTAATATATAATTTACTTGTTTTTTTGTAAATTGTTTTGCATTGTTGCCGGGTGACCTTTTCGGATATTTCGCCATTTCAGTATACATTACTCCTGACAAATGGATCTGGTATTTTAGCTTTGATATGTTTAGAGTCGCTGAATATGTATTGCCCATTTTTTATATTGTTAGAGTGAAAGTGCACGCAGAAATTAAAATGCGCGGAAGGCTTCACAAAGAAATGTCTCTATTGTGAGAAGAAAAAAAACAAGAAGAAGAAAGGCCACATTCATCAGAGCACAGTTTACCTACACAAACTTTTTAGAATTTTGGATAAAATAAATGATTAATAATTGTGATGTCACTTTTGGAAAAAACGTTCAAACTCTTTGAAACTTTTTATACATCTAATTATAAGAAAACTTATATGTGTTAATTTTATTTACTCATTTATATAGCGCCACTAATTCCACAGCGCTTTACAGACATTATCGGCACTGTCCCCGATGGGGCTCACAATCTAGAATCCCTATCAGTATGTCTTTGGAATGTGGGAGGAAACCGGAGTACCTGGAGGAAACCCACGCAAACACGGGGAGAACATACAAACTCCTTGCAGATGTTGTCCTTGGTGGGATTTCAATCCAGGACCCCAGTGCTGCAAGTATGCAGTGCTAACCATTGAGCCACCGTACTGCCCCATGAAGGAATCGTTCAACTTTCTTAACTCTCAACCATCAGGAGATGTCGGAGTACCAAAGAATCAGGAATATGAAGTTTCAACTCCCAGCTATCTCTTCTTCCTAAGACATAAGCCACCATGAGAGTGTAGATGCGTAGGGGAATTAATTGCTTACCTTACGAACCCCATGCACATTGGACTAAAGTTGTTAGAATCCACCATAAATGGCTTACAAGCCAATGTGTATGGAGGCCTCCCGATGTCACCTTACGTGTGATGCCTGGGAGAGGAGGATCTGTCCATTGGAATTTCTGATCCTTTTTGTTCTGCAGGGAGATAAGCCATAACTATAAAGAACACAGGAGCGGATTCTTGTTTATGGGGGGTCTGGGAGAGATAGGTGTTGGTTTGTTTGGCTGACATATGTATGGGGGCACTTTGGCTGGACATTAGAGATCGGAAAATTCATTCACCAGACTCCCGTGAATCGGCCAGGTCTGTAATCTGTGACCAATAGACTAGACCCACGTGAATTTCCTCTTACGTCTTGACATCCCCAGCTTTTCTGAGTAGCTGGGCTTGTTACACAGACAAAGCAACACCGGCCCAGCCAATCAAAAGTGGATCTGGGAAAGAGGTAAGTGGACATTTGTAGGGTTTCCTTTCAGCAGTCACATGTTATTGGCCTGGTCACCAGACCAGAGTCCTAAGACTCAATTTTCCGATTTCTCCTGGCAATACAAGTTATATAGATGTTGACCAGACACTAATGTGTCCTAAAGGGCTCTATCTAGGCCCCCCACATATCCATGCATACCTCACCAGCCAAGGTCACAGCTGAAATCAACAGACCTGCCAAAAATTAATCTCCATTTTGATTCACTCCTTCGATCACAATGGTGTACACATAAAATGGGGAGTATATCGAGGAGCCTGAAAGCAATATTAATGATGAGGCTTCATACGGGATAGAAAACTGTGTCTTTTGTACCATCCAAGGTCCAATCCATTAAAAAAGCCTTGAGAGGGGTTCACTCGACTCTTTCATGAGCAGGATATTGACGTACATTATAGCTACCTGTAGATGGCACTAGATGGCACAGTTTTCTCATTCTGGAGGAGAGCTAATCTGCATATTTTTCCCAAGAAGCATTGGCTTCACTCCATATGCGAGTAGGAGAATCCGTATCTCTCAAATCACCTTTAACCATGATGTCATGATTGATTTCTTAAATAATATTTCCAATAATCATCAGCAATATATCACTTTCCTAAGGGCTCCTGACAGATCTCGGCTTGTTTGAATAATGGAGCATATCATGTATATAGATGTGGTCATTTGAAAGATATGATTTTCCAACATAACCTGATTTTGTGTGTTTTCACAGAGCACAGAGACCATGTTGCATAAAATCTGCTATCAATTTTGGCATTCAGGAACAGGCAGCAGAACCCTGCACTGGAGTGCACAAGCCATGACACCAAGCCAAGCATGCAATTTTAACAAGATAAAATCTCTGAGCAATTCCTCCGAGGAAACAATGTTGTTCTGCGGTGAATAAAGTGAATAATAAATAGTGGCGCACTTATAATAATGTAACAAAAATATAGTATTGGCCTCTAGTGTGGATATATCCTAGGTATAATGTAAAAAAATATCATTATATGATGAAATATTACGTGATATATTAAACTGAAACATAATACATTAAAATGTAAACAATATTATAGAAAAGCAGGAAACTATATATTACAATGTTGCAAAATAATGCAATATATGCTGTGAATAAGAAATACATGCAATTTCCTTTGCACATGAGGAATATCACTATTTCTGGCCATTACATGACTTGCCTCCTGCATCTTTCACCAGTATTCCCCTCAGCAGGTGATATCTTCAATTTTCAGTTGTCTCTGAGCTAGTGGAAGGCTAGCTGTTTTGGTGCCTCCCATACAGGGCATACAAACATCAGTGATTACTGCTCTTTGATCTCTACATAGCACATGTGGAGAAGCAGCAGCAGTATGGATGACATTATACAGCAAAACTGAGCAGAGTAGCTGTGAATTCAGTTATATGGTGAGGTAAACACTTACTATAAAGCAGCACCACGAAGGACATTGCCAACCATTACTGAGATGTATAGCTGTAAATCTAGCACATGATTGATATAAACTACTCACTAAAAAATAGAAGTGTAGATAACATTATACTGATTTACTGAGCAGTGTGGCTGTGAATCCAGCTTCAGCGTGAGGTAAAAACTTAATATGAAGAAGTACAATGGAAGACATAACACAACAATAGATAACAGTAGTTTGGATGAGATTATACAGCGGTACTGAGCACTGTAGATGTGAATCTAGCATTTGGCTGAGATAAATCACTTGTGAGTAATGTGGCTATGTTTAAAGCTTTGTGATGAGATAAAACACTTACTAGAAATTCACAGCACAGGGCTGTGTATGCCTGACACTCTATGAACCTCAGAGTTTAAAGCTTTGTGATGAGATAAAACACTTACTAGAAACTCACAGCACAGGTCTGTGTGTGCCTGACACTCTATGAACCTCGCTCTGACTCTCCATTGAGCTTAGTAGGCATTGTAACCTGTTCTCACAGGGAGCTTACACTCCGTCTCTTACTTTAACCAAAAGGGGTTTTAGAAGTTTTTCAGATTGAATTATGAGTTTAAGAGGTGGAATTTGGAGAGGGAAGTGACACACAAGTGGAGAAAGAATCCTATTTCTATGATAAGCTACATTTCAAACATCCTTACATTAACTTGTACTATTGATTTATGCATAGTGTGATGAAACAAATGAAACTAAATATATTCCATCATATTATATTCCTTAACTATAAATCCATTGTAATTGAAAATTGACACCAAAATACACCCAATAGCCATAAAATTGCCCAAGGATCCTCTTCAGGGATGTACACAATGAGTGCAACTTTGTTTTTTTACACATTTCAGGGTAAATATGTATTTTATAATTATGTTTCTTTAAAGGGAACCTGTCACCTCGTTTTGCCACTATAAGATGCGGCCACCGCCTTTCAGAGCTTATCTACAGCATTCTGTTCTGCTGTAGATAAGCCCCTGATCCAACCTGCAAGAGAGAAAAATACATTTTATTATACTCACCCGGGGGGGTACAGTCCAATGGGTATCGCAGGTCTGGGTCCGGCGCCTCCCATCTTCATGTGACGCAGTCCTCCTGCTTGCATTGTCGCTCCCCGGCATTGCGCTCCTGCGCAGGCATACTTCTCTGCCCTGTTGAGGACAGAGCAAAGTGCTGCAGTGTGCAGGCGCCGGAAGAGGTCAGATAGGACCAACGCCTGTGCACTGCAGTACTTTGCTCTGCCCTCAACAGGGCAGATAAGTACGCCTGCGCAGGAGCACAATGCCGGGGAGCCATGAACCAAGCAGGAAGTCGGCATCACAAGAAGATGGGAGGCGCCAGACCCGGACCCGCGACACCCATCGGACCGGACCCCATCGGACCGCCTCCCCCCAGGTGAATATAATAAATCTTATATTTCTTATCTTATATGTCGGACCGGGGGCTTATCTACAGCATTGTAGAATGCTGTAGATAAGCCATAAAAGGCGGTGGCCGCATCTTATAGTGGCCAAGACAGGAGACAGGTTCCCTTTAAATGGTCACAGTTCCTTCCATAAACTTTAGCATAAATCAATAGTATGCGCAAATATAAGAAACTTTGCAATATATCTTATCTAGGAATTGTGCTGTTTTTCTCCACTTATGAGCGTCTGAATCAGTTTGCAGGTAGTTTCCCCTAGTTGTAGATGCAAGAAACCAAAATTATATTGTTTTATTCCTTGTCTGCATAAAAGCAAGGAACTCGAAGCTCAATATCACAATAATCGGGTGCTGACCTCGATAAATGAACACTAAACGGCGACAACACCACAAAATGAATCCCTTCCCGGTCCTGTGCTGTCTAGACTCTAGTTTATCTTATATTACAATTAAAAATATGAAGACATTTTTGTCTGTGTCCCAGGAGTTAACCATGTCCTTATCCTCCTCCATAAGTCATAGGACCCAAGTTATAGGACTTTTCTTTGTTAGTTCCCGCACCTTTATAAGACATATATATTGTAGCGGCCAATAGGAGAAATCTCTTATTACATGTTTTTATTTCACATGATGGCGTATTTAAAATCTAGAAAGTATGACATGCAGGTGGTGAAGCACGATGTGTATAATATAGTCGTTGCCCTCTTGAGTTATCTTGTTTGTTGGGTTGATTGTGCCTAAATGACAAGACATAAAGTGCGACAATGAGTTTTGAACGTCTTCCAAAACATCGCCGCGCCTGAACCTCATTTCGTATAATGCGTCTCACATTTTAAAGAAAATTGCTAAAACAGGTTGAAGAGCATATATTCTTCAAGGAAATGAAAATTGGCATCATCAGACGATTCCAGAGCATTATCTTTGTGCAGCTCCGATCCTTCCCACTTGTAAAATACAGTAATTAGTCAAAGGCAGAGATAAATGGAGCCAGCTCCTATATGACGGTGGTAAATTGCTTTCCACTTCACACGACCAAACTAATTCTTAATAAGCTGGTTAATTATGGAACATCGATTATCGTTAATGACAAGGAGGTGTCGCAATATAATCGAGGCACTACAGAGTGAATTAGGTAAGGGAGCTCTACTTATTTACATCCTTTCCCCCTTAGGAACCATGAGAAACTAAATCACCAGTGAGAAATATGAGATATTGAAGGAAAGCCAAAACATTGACAGACAAGGAGAAATAAGTGAACTGATGTGATGTGAAGGAAATTTGTGTCAAATTTTCGAAAATTTGCTGAATCCATTGAATTCAAACAATTTGCAATTCGATTTGTCACCACTTTGGACAAAGTAAAAGATTGCATCGGAAAGAGATGGTTCAAAAGCTTCCCCATAATGCCTTGCAACTATTACATTATATACTATAGCATGGCCAATGAAGAGGGACCATCGCAGCCTGTATAAAAGCTGAGGCAAGGCATGCAGCAGATTAGTTATGACAAATCTGGATAGTAAGAGGACGTCACAGCTCAAAGCTCAGCAGTAGAGATAGCTAGAGAAAGTAAAAAAACACTGAATAAACATTACAGATAGTGTGTGACAGTGATAAACTGATAAAGTGATAGGCTGCTAGCATCTGTTTACTCACAGTTATACAGTATATGGTGAGGTCACTTCGACATTATCTAGGGGTCCCACATGCAATAGATAGCTAAAAGTGGCCAAATTTGTATTTTAATGTGCATTTCTTCCATTTTGAAGGAATCTATGTGGCTTACTTTACAACTTTTTAAGATGGGTGTAAGGGAGGAGGATGAGTAGCACACATGGCACTGATGCCCATCACCGTTAAGGCCATTCCCTTCTAAAGTGCAACTGGATGGCGGTATCAGGACTGGAAACCTTCAGGACAAGGAGTTTTTATGTTCTCCCTGTGTTTGCGTGGGTTTCTTCTGGGTTCTCCGGTTTCCTCCCACATAACAAAGACATACTGATAGGGAATCTAGATTGTGAGCCCCAATGGGGACATTGATGATAATGTGTGCAAACTCTAAAGCGCTGCGGAATAAGTTAGCGCTATATAAAACTATAAAAATTATTATAAATGCCTACTTAATGGAGTTTTCCGGAGAAGTTAGGTGTTAGTTGGGAGATCTGCCAGCTACCACAGGAAACCATGAGTCCAAGAGCCTTTTGGATGATTCAGGACAGCCGGCATGTGTGGTAGCAAATTAAACTGAGGTCAGTGAAAAGAAGAGTAAAGACAAGCAAGAAAAGAAAAAAGCAAATATTTTTTTATTTTTATTTTACTTTTGTGCCTTTAATGTCACATTTTCCTGATATTATATATTGGCAAAGTAGAGATGAAATGCTAAGCTGATCAGTACAGAAAGATTTTTTCAAAGCAGCTGAATCTTTGAGATAGAACGAGTTATAATTTTTCATCTTTACATATGTAGAATAAACCAGCTTATCTTCTTGTAGAATTACTAGAAAAGTCTCTAATCTTGTTCTTTGAATATATTATACTTCTCTGTGACACGGCACATTCAGCCCCAGCACTGCACAGGCTCAACGTATGCAATATAGTTTTTACGCGTATTAAACTTTAAGGTCTAGAGCAGGGTTCCCCAACTCCAGTCCAAGGCCCACCAACAGGTCATGTTTTCAGGATTTCCCTTGTATTCTACAGGTGATGCAATTATCACCTGGGCAATACTAAGAAAATCCTGAAAACATGACCTGTTGGTGGGCCTTGAGGACTGGAGTTGGGGAACCCTGGACTAGAGGATAAAAAGAAGTCTATTTTAGTCCATTCATGCAAGATTATTATATAAATTGAACTTGCAATAAAACTCTTTGCAGTTGATCTTTTTGCTACAAATGTTGCCAGTTTGGCTGCAGGTGTGGAGCTTGGTGGATGTTCCCTGTGATGTTACACCTCTTTTGTACATTTTTCATGTATATAATAAGCTTAATGCTCTACATAAAAAACAATATACTGGATATATTAGCTATCTTATCTGTATAGCGAAAACAAGAAATATCGTACAAAGGAATAAAAGCAGACAATCAAAGAATTAAACTTGCAAAAAGAGAAGGAAATCTAAAAGCAACAGTGGCAAAACTTAAATAAATTCTGAATGAAAATCTCTTTCTGATATTTCAAGGAATTTTAGTTGCGGCATAAAAGATCTGCACTGGGAAAGTCTGAAGGAGACCCAGTTGTTCCCTAGATTGACGGACTGCATAATGGATATTTTAGACGACGCAAAGTAAAATCTCATGAGAGTTTTACAAGACAAGAAAAAGGTTGAAATATTTATTTTGCAGTATATTTACTGTATAACTAAAGCTAGTATCTTTACTGCTATAATACTGCTCTTATGTGAAAGAAAATAACTACTAAAACACTGCCCCTATGTAAAGAATATACGGTAACTACTATAATACTGCTCCCCTATGTAAAAGAATATAACTACTATAATACTGACCTTATGTGCCAGAATATAACTACTATAATACTGCTCCTATGTACAAGAAAGTAACTACTATAATACTGCCCCTATGTACAAGAAAATAAAATTACTATAATACTGCTCCTATATAAAAAAATATAACAACTATAATACTGCTCCTATGTACAAGAATATAACTACTATAATGCTGCCCCTATGTACAAGAACATAACTACTATAATACTGCCCCTATGTACAAGAAAAGAACTACTATAATACTGCTACTGTGTACAACAATATAATTACTATAATACTGCTCCAATATAAATGAATATAGCTATTATACTGCCCCTATGTACAAGAACATAACTACTATAATAAAGCCACAATGCACAATAATATATCTACTGTAATACTGCCCTTATGTACAAGAATATAACTATTATATTACTACCTCTATGAACCATAATATAACTACTATAATACTGCCCCTATGTACAAAAAAATAACTAATATATTACTGCCCCTATGTACAAAAATATAACTACTATAATACTGCCTCCTATGTACAAGAATATAACAGCTATAATACTGCCCGTATGTACAAGAATATGACTACTATAATACTGCTCCTATGTAAAAGAATATAACTACTATAAAACTGCTCCTATGTGCAAGAATATAACTACTATAATACTGCCCCTATGTACAGGTATACAACTACTAGAATACTGCCCGTATGCACAAGAATATACTATAATACTGCCTTCTATGTACAAGAATATAACTGCTATAATACTGCCCCTATGAACAAGAATATAACTAATATATAACTGCCCCTATGTACAAGAATATAACTACTATAATACTGCTCCCTATGCACAACAATATAACTACTATAATACTGCTCCTATGTACAAGATTATAACTACTATAATATTTCCCCCTATGTACAAGAATATATCTACTATAATACTGCTCCTTGTACAAGAATAGAACTAATATATTACTGCCCCTATGTACAAGAATATAGCTACTATAATACTGCCCCTATGCACAAGAATATACTATAATACTGCCTCCTATGTACAAGAATATAACTACTATAATACTGCTCCCTATGTACAAGAATATAACTAATATAATACTGCCCCTCTGTACAAGAATATAACTACTGTAATACTGCCCCTATGCACAAGAATATACTATAATACTGCCTCCTATGTACATGAATATAACTACTATAATACTGCTCCCTATGTACAACAATATAACTAATATATTACTGCCCTTATGTACAAAAATATAACTAATATAATACTGCTCCTATGTACAAGACTATAACTACTATAATACTGCCTCCTATGTACAACAATATAACAACTATAATACTGCCCCTATGTACAAGAATATGACTACTATAATACTGCCCCTATGTGCAAGAATATAGCTACTATAATACTGCTCCTATGTACAAGAATATAACTATTATAATACTGCCCCTATGTACAGGAATATAGCTACTATAATACTGCTCCTATGTACAAGAATATAACTGCTATAATACTGCCCCTATGTACAGGAATATAACTACTATAATACTGCTCCCTATATACAAGAATCTAACTACTATAATACTGTCCCTATATAGAAGAATGTAACTACTATAATACTGTCCCTATGTACAAGAATATAACTACTATAATACTGCCCCTATGAGCAAGAATATAACTACTATAATACTGTTCCCTATGTACAAGAATATAACTACTATAATACTGTCCCCTATGTACAAGAATATAACTACTATAATACTGCCCCTATGTGCAAGAATATAACTACTATAATACTGCTCCTATGTACAGGAATATAACTACTATAATACTGCTCCCTATATACAAGAATCTAACTACTATAATACTGCCCCTATATAGAAGAATGTAACTACTATAATACTGTCCCTATGTACAAGAATATAACTACTATAATATTGCCCCTATGAGCAAGAATATAACTACTATAATACTGTTCCCTTTGTACAAGAATATAACTACTATAATACTGCACCTATGTGCAAGAATATAACTACTATAATACTGCTCCCTATATACAAGAATATAACTACTATAATACTGCTCCCTATATACAAGAATATAACTACTATAATACTGCCTCTATGTAGAAGAATGTAACTACTATAATACTGATTCTGCGGAATAGATAATAACTTTAAAGGGAACCTGTCGCCTCGTTTTTGATCTATAAGATGCGGCCACTGCCTTTTGGGCTTATCTACAGAATTCTGTAATGCTGTAGATAAGCCCCCAATCTAACCTGTAAGATAAGAAAAACAAATGTTATTATACTCACTCAGGGGCGGTCCGGTCCGATGGGTGTCGCAGGTCCCGGGTCCGGCGCCTCCCATCTTCATGCGATGACGTCATCTTCCTTGCTTTGTGTCGTGGCTCCTGCGCAGGCTAACTGATCTGGTAGGGCAGAGTAAAGTAGTGCAGTGTGCAGGCGCTGGGCCTCTCTTACCTTTCCCGGCACCTGCGCACTGCAGTACTGCCCAGAAAGCCAGAGGCCTTAGCTTATAGCTGAAAAATTAGGTGGCAGGTTCACTTTAAGCAGGAAAAAATTCTAAATGTTTTATACAATTTTGATGGATGTGACTATATTTTGTATAATAGTTGTTGTTAGATGGATTTTCTGATAGTATATTGTATCTATAAGTATCTGCAGCTGTAAGATGTAATATCCAGGTACATTTGCTGTGCGTTTCCTTTTCTCTGGGCTCCGTCAGATACTAGAACTTGCTGCTTTTTCCGGGATGTTTCCTCTTCTGTTTGTAAAAAGTGACAAGAATCAGACGTTGCCCAGGAGGCCCATTTATTTCCGTATAGTCCTAACTGTGATCATATAGTTAAGTGCAGTTGTCAAGTGTCCCGGATATCATGTTAACAATGACCTCAGTGATATCTGCCTGGTGCAGCCGTACATCTCTCCTGTGAGATTTGCTTTATCTCCCCACAAGTGACATCACAATCAGCTTCTCGTGTGGTGCAAAATCAATGATCAGAGAGCGATGCCGCCCTCGTCCTGCACAGAACAGCCTCATATCTCATTCCACTGCAGGATGTGGCTGGACAAGTGGCAGCTGCTCGGCTGCGCCAATCTTGGCTCTTGTTGCCCTTCTGTTCATTTATTAGATCTGCCACACTGAAATATATATGTATGTTCTAGATACGTGACGTGAGCGATTGACATTTACCGCTGGTACTGTGCTGCCACTGGCTGCCATCTATTTATTTTATATCTGTCTTTCTTTTCTTTCTTTTTTTTTATTGTCTTCATCAGATCTTCCTTACTTCTCTTCTTTTTCTTTCTTTTTTCCCTTCCTTCCTTTCTGTCTCTGTCTGTTACTTAATTTCTTTCTTCTTTTCTCTCCTTTTTCCCTTTCTTCCTTTTTCTTTTTAAGGGGTAAGGTTTCTCCTTGTGGAGAGTGACATGCCAGCTCTGGCTTGTCAAGGTAAGGAGGCTTATTCACCGTGCAATGCTCCTCTGGGAAAATAATATGCAAATTGCCTCTTCAGAGAAAAAGAGGACTTGAACTCTATAGCGCCACCTGTTTGTAGTAGCGGTCCTACAAGTCACAATCAACCCTTTAACGAGTCTTGTAATATGACCAAAAAGCCAAATCAGAATCTCAATTTGCAGACACGGCGTTTTGAGCTATTGGCTCTCGCCAGTGCAAAGTATGAGATCTGATTTGGCTAGATGAGAGGCTCTGGACTGAGGTTTTTCTTTTTATTCTTTCTTTTCCCATCTTCTTTTTTCTTTTTCGTCTCTACTTACTCGCTGTGTTTCTATTTCCTTTCTTTTTTTCTATTCTTTTTTCTTCCTTTATTTCTTTTTTCTTACTTTCTTTTGTTCTTTTGTTCTTTTCTTCATTTCCTTTATTCATGTTTCCTTTACTCTTCCTTTCATCCTTTATATTTCTTTCTCTTTTAATTCCTTTTTTCTTTCTGTTTCTTCATTCTCTCTTTTCTCTCTCTCTTTCCCTTCCTTCTTTTCTTCCTTGCTTCCTTTTCCTTCTTTCCTTTCTTTTTGTTGTTGCCTTACTTATTTCTTCCTTTTTTCTTTATCGTTCAGTTTTTGCTTCCCTTCTTTTCTTTATATCTTTCCTATTTTTTATTTTTCTTTTTTCTCTTTTTCCTACCTTTCTGCCTCCCTCCCTTCTTTCCTCCCTCCCCTCTTACCTCCCTTCCTCCCTCCTTTCCTTTCTCCCTTCCTCCCTCCCTTTTTTCCTCCCTCCCTCACTTATTTTCTCACTCCCTTCTTTCCAACCTTATTTCCTTCCTTCCCTTCTTTCCTCCTTTCTTTCTTCCCTTCCTTCCTGCCTCCTCCCTCCCATTCCTTCATTCCTCCCCAATTCCTTCATTACCTCCTTCGTTCCTTCCTCTTTTTTTTTGTTTTTTACTTTTTTTGCTCTTTTCTTCTCTTTTGTTTTTATTTATAATTCTTTCTTTCTTTCTTTCTTTCTTTCTTTCTTTCTTTCTTTCTTTCTTTCTTTCTTTCTTTCTTCATCTGTAACCATGCCCCTCTACCTGTTTCTCTATTTTGATGTGTCCGCACACAGTGATTGTGTCACTTTCCTCTCAGAGCTGATGCTCTGCACATCCTGATCTTTTGGGCTCATGATAAATATCACAATGTCAGTACGGATTAGCACAGATTTATTGCAGGAGGAAATCATCCAATGCAGCGGTGCAGATTTATATACTATCTGGGTCTGTTTTTTTATATTGCCTGAACATCTTGGGATTCAGTAATAGTATCAATTAGCAGTTGTCACTCTGTATATATTATAAATGTAGAGTAAAATTGTCCAGAAATGGAGAAAGTGCATAAAAAACGCACAAGATGCCAAAGATTCTGGTATTTACAAGTTTATGACAGAATATTCTGTAACCAAATTTAGAGATGTCGACCCCAAGGAAGTCGATCACTAGGTGATACATGGAGGGAGCATGACATCAAAACTTACAGAAAAAGACATGATTAAATGTATAAGCCCCCCTATCAACTCTAAACCAGATCCGTAAATTAATAGATCCCTAAATTAATATGCAACTGCAAACCAGAAAGTGAACATATATTCATGGCCTCACTGAAGAATCAGACCACTGACCAACCCCTTTTTCAGGGCCGGCCCGAGAGATTACGGCGCCCTAGGCGAAACTATTTTGTTGCGCCCCTACTATTCTTGGCAGTAGATGAAAACTTGGGATATAAATTTAATCTTCTGAGAAGTTGTATTGGACAAATATATACAAAGTAATCAATAACACAAAACAAAAACGACCATAGGTAATTAAAATTTTTGTTTCCTTTCCTTTTTTTTTTTAAAGGATGACACTAAGTCACCGAGATTAATTTGTTTAGCAACTTCAGATTCTATTGAAATTGTTGCCAACCCAACCAACCTCTCTTGCGTCATATTTGCCCTTAAATATGTACAGTTTTCTTTCCATCCCTAAAACTTTTTGCCTTTTGAAAAGATTTTTTACAATTTTTTCTATTTTTTCTCTGGTGCCCCCTTTGGGTAGGCGCCCTAGGTGGCCGCCTAGTTCGCCTATACGCTCGGGCCGGCCCTGCCCTTTTTTTACATATGATCCTGGGACAAAACTCCAAATTTAGTTAAGACTCTCTTAATACCGTATAGACTCGTGTATAAGCCAACCCATGTATAAGCCGACCCCCCTAATTTTGTCACAAAAAACTGGGAATACTTATTGACTCTCGTATAAGCCTAGGGTGCACAGTGAGTTGCCCCAGTTTTGCTGCACAGTGAGTGGCTCCAGATAATGCTGCACAGTGAGTGGCCCCAGTTTTGCTGCACAGTGAGTGGCCCCAGTTTTGCTGCACAGTGAGTGGCCCTAGATAATGCTGCACAGTGTGTGTCCCCAGATAATGAGGACAGGGAGTGGCCCCATATAATGAGGACAGTGAGTGGCCCGAGATAATGCTGCACAATGAGTGGACCCAGATAATGCTGCACAGTGTGTTGTGGCTCCAGATAATGCTGCACAGTGTGTGGGCCCAGATAATGCTGCACAGTGTGTGGCCCCAGATAATGCTGCACAATGTGTGGCCCCAGATAATGCTGCACAGTGTGTGGCCCCAGATAACGAGGATAGTGAGTGGTCCCATCATGTTGCTGCTGCTGCCGCTGCCTCCATTCAAAAAAAAAGAAACCTGTATACAAACCACCTCCTGCTGCCCGCTGCTCATCAGCGTTGCCAGCTCTGGAATGGGGACAGGTGAATATGTCTCCCCCGCTCATACTCACCCCCTCCTGGTGCTTTTCTCTGCAGTGCAGCCCCTGCTTTTTCCATGTTCTCGGCGCCGCTGCTCTTCCTGCTTCAATGGTCATGTGTACCGCTCATTAAAGTCATAAATATGCGCGTATTCATGAGTTTAATGAGCGGTACCACGTGACCATTGAAGCAGGAAGAGCAGGGGCGCAGAGAACATGGAAAAAGCAGGGTCTGCGCTGCAGAGAAAAGCACCAGCAGGGGGTGAGTATGATCCCTGACACCTCCGATCCCCCTCCCCCACCGACCCCCTCCGGTATATGACTCGTGTATAAGCCGAGAGGGGGACTTTCAGCCCAAAAAATGGGCTGAAAATCTCAGCTTATACACGAGTATATACGGTATATTATTAGACCTTAGAATAAATTCTTTCAATAATATCAGCCCTTAAATCAGACCATTAAATTAATATCACACTCTTAATAACTTCAAACCCCCTATTATAGTATTAGCCCCTGACCAGATGTACCCAATCTTAAGATTAGACCCCAGATGTGACCCCTATATTGATTAGAAAACCCACATACAGTATATACAGTATATATATATGTATATATACAAAAATAATACAGCAGCACATGTGCATGAGTCTAGGCCATGTGAAAACACAGAAACACATTAAAACCATTCAATTTGGATAATAATCCTCAAAAATATTGTTTTCATTTTTTTTTTAAAACTTACAGTAAAATGAAAATGAAGGTTCTTAGTGCACAAATTGGCCAATTCATGTAAGCCCATCAACCACGGCAAGGTGACCTCCCCCTGATGGGTCCCTGCTCTACAGTACATAAGCCACTTCTAGGCCACCAGCCTACAATTTTGGACAAACATGTCACTACCGGGCTAAGCCTGCAATTCATGGGCAGGTAGAGCTGATTGCGGCCACCTGCAAGGCCAATGGGAGGGGTGCAAGATCAGACTGGAGGCAGCTAGCATCCAGCAACTAAAAAGAGAAAAAAAACGACCAGCACCTCCTAATGTGAACACGTGCAAGCTGCAAAAACTGCACAATATAGACAAAAAGAATACAGCAGCACATGTGCTTGAATCTAGGCCATGTGAAAACAGAAACACATTAAAACCATTCAATTTGGATAATAATCCTCAAAAATATTTTTTTTTTAAATTTTTTTTAAAACTTACAGTAAGATGAAAATGAAGGTTCTTAGGCTAGTTTCACACTAGCGTTTTTTAGTGCTGCGCTTCGTGCACAATAGAATCGCTTACAAAAAATGCATCATGCGTTTTGTATGCGTTTGCTTTTTTTAAGCGCATGCATTTTAACCAGTTTCTAGCCATGTTAACTCTTAAAACGCATGCGATTTTAAACGCAGGCGTGCGCATATTCATGCGCATGCCTGCGTTCCCATAGACTGTAATGTGATTTTTTTTGCGCATTCCGTGCGCAAGCGTGCGCATGCTTTTTTTTTTTAGACAGGTCGGACGGACCAAAAAAGCAACAGGTTGCGTCCGGCACGCCTAGGCGCACACTACAAAAAACACATGTGCACGAAAACGCACACGAACGCGTGCATACGCTAGGCCATGCACCCCATGTTAAAAATAGGCGCGCAGGATGCATGCGCATGGACTTGCACGAAGCGCAGCGCTAAAAACGCTAGTGTGAAACCAGCCTTAGTGCACAAATTTTATATATATATAAATATATATATATATAGTGGTGTAACGACCACTGTGTCCGCTAGGGGGTGCTGTGTGGGTGTCCCAGGACAGGCGCATAAGCACCTCCAGTGTCCTGATAGGTGTAGGATGCTAAATGATTGTAATGTACCTCAAGGTGGGTGGCCTTGAGATGAAGACTTGTGTATGTGTTGATCAGCAGTGATACTGCTGAGGTTTCGTGCCAATGGGTTAGGGAGAGCTACCTACAAATCCACCCAGGGGTGTTGCTAGAACGCCATAGTAAAGAATGTATGGATGCTTGTAGGACCTGTGATGAGGTCATAGCCATGTGACCCGGTTGGCGTGGCTACGGACCATATAAGGTGGCCAGGGTAGGTCACATGAGTGAATGCTTGTACCTGGTTGGTCCATTGTGGAAGGTCCCGCTGGGAGATGGGGCTTCCTGCCTGACAGCACGTGAATGCTGTGAGTAATGGCTGCAAGCGTCTGACAGTTCCCTGGAGGGAATGGACGTCTGAAGTATGGAGTATGAAGCAGCTATGAGAAGGTAACCCTGACGGGGGATATAACTGTGAGGCTCGAGAGCCTGTGTGCTGGACATTGCACAACCTGTACGACTACAGGATAAACAGAGTGAAGCTCTGTCATGGATGCTATGCTGTTTATATGAACTTTATGTTGCTGGTCATGGTTTATGATGCCTGAATACACCGCATGGACTGTTAAATTGTTTTATGGAAAACCCGTGCCGGACGTGATTATTTGGCTGCCAAGCGAGTGTCCCCAACCTTGAATAACAGAGCTACCTTAAGATATATATATATACAGTATATATATATATATATATATATATATATATATATATATATATATATATATATATATATTATATTATGTATGTATATTCAAACCCTCTCTAATAATTTCAGATCTCAAATCAGACCACCTAAGAAAATGCAGGCTCTTTGTATTAATATTAGACCTGCAACAAGACCTATTTTAAAAATGAAGACCCAGACCAGCTCCAATAAAAAAATTCAGACCCCTATTATAATAGTAGACCTCCAACTAGACTCCTTTATTAATATGAAAGGCCGGACCAGACCCTGTAAACGTGTTCAGACACTCCTTTAATATTAGATCCCTAAATATTATCATTTATTATCAGCTCCAAAATAAGACTCAGTAAGTGTATTCAGACAGCCTAAAATATTAGACCTCCAACTTGACTCCTTTTATAAGCCCTCAGACCAGAACCCCTAAACCCAATACAGTATTAGACTTTTTATTGACTCTTAAATATCAGCCCTCAGACTAGACCCCACAAGAATATTTAAGTCTCCTATAATTAGTATATCTACAATAATTCCCATTAATATTGGACCCCAGACCAGCCCTCTAAAATTATAATAGACCCCAGAGCCCTTGAATATTTTCAGTATACAAATCAAAACTTTTTTTCCCCCACTTTTAGCTGTGAATGCTTCATATTTTCAGCCTCCTTTCTTTCTGGGTGAAAAGTATATATTAAAGGGTAAGCGAGCTAGAAATAAAGTAAGCTGACACATCTTAACGTTCAAAAATCAGCTTACATTGTATCAGTGACATACGCCCCTTTAAGCTGTTGTAATTTTTCTGATTACTACTCTGGTCCTAAAATGTCATAACTAGAGATGAATAAATCACTTTGAGGCAAGTAGAATTTGCCTCGAATTTCATAGCTGATGAACTCCGCTCCCTTTTTGACGTCAGCGCTCGTCAATGAAGCTGAGCTCTCAGGCTCAGCTGAGTGTCTCCTGGATTCATGGCTGAGCGGTCACAATATAGATTATATTCGGACAGGTGAGGAATATGGTGTTTTATTAATTTTAATTTTACAGTAATAGATAGTTGAAAGAGGGTGGGGAGTATTTATTTCAAATAAATGAGTCTGTGTTTTTATTTTAATTAAAGGACTTTACGCAATGTGTTTTTACTACATTTGACTATGGGGTTCATAAAGGGGGGTGTCTGATATACGCCTCTCCATTACTAACTTGTTGACTTGATGTTAGCTGACATCACAAAGCTGACAACATGAACCCGACAAATATTACCCTACTTGCCACCACACCAGGGCAAATGAGATGAGCAGGGCAAAGTGCCAGAATTCGCATATATAGTAGATGTGCCTTTTCTGGGGTGGCTGTGGGCTGCTATTTTTTTGCAAGGGAGGGCCATATCCATGGCCCCTTCACAGACTGGGAATTAGAGATGGACGGACACCTGGATGTTCGGGTCCGGCGACTTCGACCGAACACTTACAAAAAGTTCGGGTACCAAAGCAGTGCCTTGATCGGCATTGAAATCATCCTCGCCGGTCAGAGAGCCATAGTTCCCATGCTGTCAAAAGATAGCGTGAGCGCTCAGCTGTGATCGGAGGTTTAAATCTTACCTCTGGTCACTGGTGTCAGCTGATGGGACTACTAATCCCATCATCTGACACATCCTACCGCTAATTACAGTGAAAGCAGGAGCAGCTGATGGGTGTATTCATTAGCTCCTGCGCTGTAAATAAATAATTTAAAAAAAGTTGGCTTGGGTTCCCCTGTATCTTTGCTAACCAGCCAGGCAAAACTCACAGCTGGGGGCTGCAACCCTCAGCTGTCAGCTTCAGCAAGGCTAATTATCAAGAATAGAGTGGTCCCCACGCTGTCTTTTAATTATTTAATTTTTTACAACCTACCTTGCTAAAGCTGGAGGCTGATATTCTCAGGCTGGTAAGGGGCCATGGATATTGGCCCTCCAGCCTAAAAATAGCAGCCCGCAGCAGCCCAGAAAAGGCGCTTTGCCCGGCTCTTCCCACTTGCCCTGTAGCGATGGCAAGTGATGTTCATAATTGTGGGGTTGATGTCATCTTTGTATTGTCAGGTGACATCAAGCCCACGGCTTAGTAATGGATTGGTGTCTATAAGACACCTCTCCATTACTAATCCTATAGTTGTATCGTAAATAAAGACACAGCCAGAATAAAGTCCTCTATTTGAAATAAGACTAAACATAATTTTCCATTTTTATTTAAACACCTAATTTCAGCAAAGCCTTCATTCTCCTGTAATAAAAGTAAAATAAAAAACAACAATATGCCATATCTGTCCGTCGTTCTGTCCCACGCTGTAATCCATGTCTGGGAGATAAACACTTTTCAACCTGGACGGTGCCAAGATGCGACCTTCCAAGCTGAAAACCACTGGTGAATGAGCTGCAGTAAATGTTTGGCCAAACTCAACAGACTCAAACATCCTTTAGTCCACAGATCACTATTTATCATTGCCAAAAATCTCCTTTGCATTTGGAGTCTGCAAAGTAACCTAGCCCTTGCCCTTGTCGTCATCATCATTATCCTCAACCTTTTAGTTCTATGTTGTTTTCAGTTTGAGCAATTTCTCAGAGGCGATGAGAGAAAGCAGGGCAGCTCATTAAAATGAAAAAAAAAACCTCTCTGCCTGCCCGCGGCTGTGCGAGTAGGTAGCAGAAGATGAACAATCACTCTCAATCAGCGCAAGAGACAATTTATCATTAGTTGCAACCGCACGTCCACCTCCCCCTGACCATAATCCTTATAATGACCCTCAAAAAAATATAAGAAAAAACTCCGAATGTTATGTATTGACATCACATCTTTAACAGAATGGCTGAACTTTGATCTATTTCCGCTCCTGGATATAAAAGTCCAATTTCTGAGCCAAGCACTTTTCCCAGCCGGAGAGAGGGGATAGCAGGATCCTCATATAATGAGTGATTCACTTGCTGCCTGCACGATTAGATTTTCCTTTTTGTCTTCCTCCAGCAATATCCATCAGATGAAACCCAAGTTCATTTAGTCAACTTTGTACTAACGACACAATGCCTGGGGTGAGGAATCGAGTCTTCTGGAAATAAAAAAAAAAAAACACACAGGCAAAAACATAGTTAATATTAACCAAAGCAAGTGTGCATGTAATAAAACATTATTTCTCTTAAGGCAAAATAAAAACAGTATCCCTGACCTGCATGATGAGGGTGCGATAAAAAAAATTATACAACATGGTGGAAAAGACAAGAGAAAAAATACAATCATAAAGCAGAGCTGAGTCAGTGTGAAGTAGCAAAGCTGGGTCCATGTGATGTAACAGAGTCGGGTCAGTCTCATGTAGCAGTGTAGGTACCAGCAGGTTCTCAGGATGCAGTCACGAGACTGGGTGTGGTTTTGTAAAGCAACTTTTATGAACTGGAACGGGTAGGGCTGTGCTGAGCAACCCAAAAAGGGATAACACCAATTGTCCACGCAGGGACTCAACAACAATAACAGTACTTTGCTTATCGAGAATGTGACTAACCCGGAAAAGCCGGCTATTATGGGCCTCAAAACGGCCAACTATGGGTCCTTATCTCCTAAAGTCAACTTATCCTTCCAGACGTCCTTCGGCGTCGCTGGTGTGTCTGCTTTGAAGATGCTGAGGTGCCAGTTTCGACGCCACTGGTGTGGCTGCTTTGACATCACAACAGCTGAGTCCAGCTGCTGAAGAACGGCCGCGACTTCTGGGCGTTTCAACACCCAGAAGTTTGGCACAACAGGCACTGAAGGATCTTGGCTGTTGGGGCACAGCAGGCCCTGAAGGATCTTGGCTGTTGGGGCACAGCAGGCCCTAAATGATCTTGGCTGTTGGGGCACAACAGGCCCTGAAGGATCTTGGCTGTTGGGGCACAGCAGGCCCTGAAGGATCTTGGCTGTTGGGGCACAGCAGGCCCTAAAGGATCTTGGCTGTTGGGGCACAGCAGGCCCTGAAGGATCTTGGCTGCTGGGGCACAGCAGGCCCTGAAGGATCTTGGCTGCTGGGGCACAGCAGGCCCTGAAGGATCTTGGCTGTTGGGGCACAACAGGCCCTGAAGGATCTTGGCTGTTGGGGAACAACAGGCCCTGGGGTAATCCTCTGGGAAATGACCCCCTGTAAACTCAGCGGGGGCGGACTCTCAGAGTCTCAACCGACTCCCGTCTCCAAAGCGGGAATGCGTCACAGTTGCAGAAGTGACGATTGGCAGGCCTATGTAGGGAAGGTGACCTGTCAGAATAGAGAAGGAAAGGTTTAGACAGGTGTCAGTTACTACAGTGGGGAAACAGCTGGGAAAGTGTAGTGGACGTGCAGTACCTTGGGTTGACCATTACAGGGCAGGGAGGAGTGTGAGCAAAGGACTTGACATCAGCTTAGGGCTTAGGAAACCATTGGCATGGGGGGAGGAGTTACAGGGAACCGGGAAAGATATAAATTTAAAGGAGGGTTCCAGAAAGTTCCAGTCCCCAGGGGGAGCTCCAGTGACAGGAGGACTACGACAGTTTGCGCACTGTGAGGAGAACCAAACTAGGGGGACTCAGGGGAGAGAACATCAGGGGGGTGGTCCTGACAGGAAGAACCACAGTATAGACGAGGCACGGGGTGAAGGACACCGTATTTGGATCGACGAAGCTGACCAGTAAAGTGCTGATGGTGTATGGGCCTAAGGCGGCCACAGTGACTGAGCGGACAGAATCGTCACAGAGTGAAAAAGGGGTGGTACGTATAAATACGTCCCTGGAGTAAAGAACAGTGTGTGAAGCGGCCCTGGACACGGAGGGCCGTGGGAAAGATATTGCGGTGTGCTGTGAGGGCCGTCAGTCGGACGGTGGAAAATAAACTTGGACCTGTTGCACCCGAAACCTGCCTCATCTTGTGTCTGTACGTCACTGCGCGGTATACAGAGGGACCACCCCCCAACCCGGCCCACCGACCCTACACCTACACTCAGGGTCCCTCGGTAGGTGGGGAGTAGGCCTCGATTGACGACTGAGGCGAGATGACATCCACTGTAGTCAGTGATGAAAAGGTCGCCGACTGAGGCAGGGAGGCAGTGTACAGTACGCCGCCGAGGGCTGATGTATCGTCACAGCGGATACTCGGGGTCGCGGGCCAGCTGCACCAGCGCGAGAAGCAGCGGTAACGGCTGCGGCTGACCGCAGGAGGAGAGAGGCCCCAGATTGAGGTAAAGCGCGAGTCTTTTGCCGGTGTGTTCATCGCTTACCCTCCACAGACCCACTGACGGTCTTCCCAGGATCAACGTCTGTCAAACCAGCCCTCTCTACCTTCCACGGCTTCCTGTCTCCTGTCAGCCTTTCTGCCAACTGCCCTCTCAGCGTGCTCCCTCCTCCTTTTATCCTTGCCCCGCCTCCTGCTGCTTTGTCCCCTTCAGTCGCCTGCTCTCCTTCATTGTCCTCCGGGTCACGTTCCTTCCGGAACCCAGATGGCGGCCCCCTTGGTTCCGGCCCAAACACCTTACGGGAGTCCTCCTCCCTACAGCAGTACTCATGTGTTGTAGCAGAGCTGAGTCCATGTGATGTGTAGAATTAAGTCAGGATGAATTTGCAGAGGTGGGTCCATGTGATGTAGCGGAGCTTGGTCAGTGTTATATCGCTGAACTGGTTCTATGTAATGTAACAGAGCTGGGACCATGTTATGCAGCATAGCTGGATCTGTATGATATTGCATAGCTGGGTCAGTATGATGTAGCAGAGCTGAATCCTTTGTCAAGACACACTGATTGTGTGTCCTAAGTGTACACACACGAGGGAGTGTTGTGGAGGGGGCAGCAGTCTCGAGTTGGAGTGTGTAAGCCGCGCACCAGAGCAGGACCTGGCGGGGCACATGACCACTGGAGGAGTGGCCTGAGGTGGAGCTAACCCCTGTACATGAGTGAAAGTGAGAGCCAGCAGCGCCGGGAGAAACTTCAGACAAGCCGAGATCAGTAACCGGAGGGTAATGCAAGATCCTAGGGATGAGACAGGAAAATAGTGCAGTACAAGCCAAAGTCAGAAGCCAGACTGGAACGTAGTAACCAGGGGCACAGACAAGGGGGAAGTCAGAAAACTAGCCAAGGGTCAGAACTGGAGAAATACAAGAGGTATGGAATCACAAGGCAGACACAAAACAAGGGACAACCCGAATCATACACTGTACAAGAACACAGAGAAACAACAGTATACACAAGTATCACTTGGGTCAGCTGCTCAGCCGACAACGGAAGTATCACTGACAAAGAGCCTGGCTCAAGAGTGGATTGAAATAGCCTTTCCCAAACCAAAGAGAGGCCATACAGAGTTAACCCTGGCAAACCCAGGATGTGGAAGGAAATCCCGTCCTGAGCCATGACATCCTTGTGGTATAACAGTGAAATTTTGTTAACTGTTTTTTTTATTTTCATTCATTCTAAAATGGCTGCTATATTCCCTGTCTTTGCTTTTATAAAGGCTAAAATAGTCCCTTTTGATTGACTGCACTATATCTCGCAGGCATTTTTGACAATTTGCGTGAATCAAAGTGAAAATTGTTTAAATCTGCTCAGTCAAGAAAATTTATGAAAATTTGACAAATTTAATTCATATCAAATACCGTAGATTAATTAGCTCATCTCTGCCCAATTACTTGCTGCTTGAATTTGCCTAAGGTGCTTGGGAACGCACTGAGTATAGTGGGTGCTCGAGTGACATGTTCGAGTCCTTGCGGACGTATGTTTTGAGGCTGTTAGAAAGCCAATAAACATGCAGGGATTGACTGACAAACACTGGTAATGTTCGCATATTTTGTGGTTGTCTGATAGCCGCAAAACATGCAGCCGCGGGGACTTGCAAGGTGACTCGAGCACCCACCATACTCAGTGCATATCTCCCGCTATACTCGGTGCATATCCGAGCATGCGCTATACCAGGTGCACCATAGGCAAACTCGAGTAAAGAGCACTTGCGCTCAGCATTACTGCTCATAGATTGTAATTTTGCTGTATCTTTAGACTTTTAAACTTGCACCAAATTCTAGCATGATTCTTTGCCTGTGAAGGTTCCCAGTGTTTCATCTGTTTCTCTCGAATCACATTGATATATTTAGGTAGAAGAAACGGATGGATATTCTGCAGCTGTGGCACGGAGAGACGTGAGCCCCTTCCCTGGTTGCCACTTGCACGCCTCAGCCCTCGGCACAGCTGTAGTGTTCTCTGCGCCTCTATCTTATGAGATTCTCAGCGTGCTGCAGAGATTGACTTCTCGTTTGCATTCCTCTGATATCGCATAAGTGATCTATGAAGTAACTGCTTCTGACTGCGAAGCCAAAACTGCCGAAAGTGGCTGCTGCTGCTCCCTGTGACTGACGCTCACAAATGTAATAACATTTGAAAGGTGTTTAATGAATGCACCGTATCGAGAAGAAATGTAAAGTTACAGGGTCTGGATGCTGTCAAATGAAATGCAAATGTGAAAAATTCTCAGGAACACAGTAGACGCTACATATGCAGCATGTATCATGCTTTCCCTTTGTTCTGCCTGGGTTTACCCAATGGTTGCTCTGTATTTTTGCATTGTTGTACCAAGTTTTGGAAACAATATCTGCCATAATCACTTTCCACCACTAGGAGGTACTTGACAGCATAGTGAACACCTGTTTGAGCTCTGTCCTGTTCATGGACAGCTCATCGTGTGGTTAGGTTTGGTATTGCAAATATAGCATATTGATCATTTTTCATGAATGCATAAAACTTGAAAATTTACAGTTTCCCGAAGATTTATATATACAGTATATCTATGCAATGCATAATACACAACCCAATCCATCTTCATAACTGGGCCCTCAAATTCACTCCCCTATAATGATTGTATGAAGGTTGATTGACACTATATCAGGATTACCAGTCATCTAATATAATGCCATTATCTGCAGTTGATTGGCAGGGGTGCATAAATTCACCCCACCATTGACCTGATATTGACAGCCTACCTGACCTTTCCTAGGGATCCTAGGGATAAGCTATGAATTCTGCAGACCCAGGAAAGCTAAGGTAGGTTAATAAGTAGTAGATCCAGCCTGTGTTCATGTCATCAGGCATCTAAAGAAAAATCTACATTTCTTTAAAGGGTTAATTCCCAAATACATTTTCCGCTGTTTCCAGCTTCCTAGGCTGACAACTTTCTGGCTTTGTTACTAGTCCTGTGTGATTGACTTGTCAGGCCACCAGTGTTTTGGGTACCACTGCGGGTCTACATGTTCCTATGCAGTAATCCTTGTGGTACCCTCTAGACCAGCAGTCCCCAACCTATGTTACTCTGAGAGATGGACTTGAGCTACATGCAGCGCCCCTTACTCAGTGGTGACAATGAGAGCCCAACAATCATGGTATGATGACAGCCAAAGCTTCTGCACAGAGACCTTATGCCCCCTCCAATATAGGCTATATAATTACACCCAAGAAATCCCACAACATCTTCCTTTCTGCAGCTTACAATATTTATTTATATACTGCTTCCACAGAAAGAAGAGGGATAATGTGTAAGAACAGTATATGCGCCCATCCAATGGTGGACACAGAGAGAAGAGGGCCTTTGTGCAAGAACAGCATAGGGGCCCTTTGAAGTCCAATAATTCTGCTATGACAGAAGCTCCTTGTTGCTTTGCAGGTGGAAAAGGGCTCTCCTCACCTCTCGTATGGCTGCACTATTGATATGTCTGCCTCCAACCCCTTCCCCCCCCACAGGAATATATGTATGTGAGGAGACTGCAGGCACGTAGGATGCAGTAACGGACTGTACACAGACCAAGGGTGAAAGGCGTTTATTACACAGTAGAAACTCCATGCAGGGAGAAAACGGAGGGATAATATTCCCTAATACAGCAAAAGGCTAATGGGGATAACTTAAGGAATAGGGACAAGTAAAGCCGGCAATACAGTAAAATATAGCTTATCACTCAGGCGCCAGTCACGGCTGAACTTCTGTCTGTGACTGGTGCTGCCTAGATGACGTCGCAGTGGGGGTCTGTCACAATCCTGAGGTTAATGATGTAATATCTTTTGAAGTTGGCGGCATCCTCCCATGGTCCTGACGATGGCGGCGAATGCTCGGGATCCTGATGTGGGTCTTGGGTCCAGTATATGAGGTGATAAAGAGGCATACGTCCTTATCCTCAGCAGTGAGGGTCCCAACACTATATGAAGATTTGCAGCACTACCCAAACACAGTTTACAATGGGCAGCCTGGTTCGCTGTGCCGAATCGACACACGCCTAAGTCCCGTTCACAGACCTTGTCTCACGGTCAGTACTGTCAGTGGGGGTGGCTGTGCCAGCGTTGTCGGCCATGTCAGCAGTCTCAGCGAGGGCAGTGATGTCGGCTGGGACAGCGGTGTCTGAGCGGTACTCAGTCGACGGTCTCCTGTCAAAGCTCTCTGCCTTTCCCAGGCTCTGCTCTGCCCTGACGCTCTCAGCTTATTTTACCTCACAGGCGTCCCATGCGCCCGAAGTTCCCAAACTGTCTGGTCACTCGCACGCTGCAGCTCTGTCTGCTTAGCCACTCTCCTTTTCTCAAACACACAGTATGGTCTGGAGTCTCAAGCTTTCTACCCCGCAATATTGGTGACAGCCCCGGCGGTTCCGGACCCTTCACGGAAGAGATATGCCTAGTTAATTCCTTCCCTTTATACGTACATATGCAGAACTGCTCTTCCGTGCAGGGATACTCATAAAAGTCACCACCTGGAGACCTTTACTTTTTAGCTGGTGCATCAACCTGATGGACAGTCATGAGCCACACTCTTTGGGCCTTTAAGTCTCATGTGGTTCAGTTTGTTTTAGACCTTTTCAGATAAAGAGACGGGTGGCCAAGAAGAGAAGATACAGGGCAAGCTATGGAAGAAACAGTCCAACCATCTTGGCCAGTGGTGTGCATGCACTGACCCTGCTGCATCCCAAGAATAGCCTCTGGACCCTGGGAGCAGGACCATCTTTAATCGAGTGGAAGTGCCAATGCTTGACTTCCATTCATTGTCTATGAGACTGCTGGAAATACACTTTCTTCTGCACTCCCCCATAGAGGTCGAGCATTCTCACCTCCGGTCCATTCTAATATGTGGCTCTGCAATTCCTAGTTACCAGGATCCACATCTCCTTTCTTGGCATCACTGTTTAGACCCTCAGCGATCATGAAGTTATGCTTTTTCTCTGAAATATTGGAAAACCTATGACTTTCAGAATACCCCTTTCTCCATGAGCCTCATGAGATCCACAAGGACTCTTCTTTACTACTTGACAGCACACTTTATTGTTATCAACACTGAATGGTTTGTGAATAGGCAGCTTTGCATTTGCTGCTGTGATGCTATTATGGGTAACAAAAGGCATAAGTCCCTTATTTTTGTAGTCTTCACTGCAGGGATCAACTTGATGAAGGGAAGCTTTATAGGTCAAGTCACCGCCGTTCCATTGTTCTCCCGCGGTTCATGTTGATTCTATCATTCATTATTGTACCTGGCTTGTGCGCCAACAAGTAATTATTAAATGGCAGATAAACAGTACCCACCGCTGGGGGAGATACAATATGCATAGTTAGACAATAGACACCTGAATTCTAATTAAAGCCGAGAGTGACCTGTCTGCGTGGAAGCTCGCGGAAATTGAAAGACATTTTGTTGAATACCCACCAGGCTTCTCTTCATAATTTATTAAAAGAACATACAACACATTTAGCATTTAGAAGAGAGCAATTTTCTAATGAAGAATCGGAAAAAAACAGAATAATTAAACTACGAATGGCCCGGGAGCCCCATAATACTTTTCATTTAGAAATTGAGTTTAGAAATCGGATTATTTCTTCAGACCGTAACATAGGCTTGATGAAGGTTCTTAAAGATATTAATTGTATTGTCAAGAGTGCATTTATGTATCAAAGGGGTGTTTTTGTTTTAAAAAAAAAAACTCATATTCAAATACCTTGGGGTATCCTAAGCTAAGAGAGTAGGATTTTTCCTTCAGGACATTGAAGAACAAAGAGCACCTGCAAAGAGTGTCTCTCTCTGGAGGACTCTATGTCATTACAGATAAGCAAAATCGAATTTTCTATGCATTTCCCCAAAATTGACATTCTAATGTATATGGATATTTGGAGATACGATATGCACAACCTGTAAACTGCATGGTCAGCTGGCCACCAACTTGTTTGATTATGAAAGCTAGAAAAGGGTTTAAAAATCCCAATAAACGCTTGTACTCACCTCCCAATCAACCTTTTCCACCATTATCTCTCCCTCAATTCCTCTTCTCCTCGTATTCCAGTGAATGCTGCCACCAAATAGGCACAACATGGTCATGTAGTGTGCAGCACAAGTCATTAACGTCAATGACACCATGGGACAAAAATGTCATCTGCCAGGATATTGGATGGAGAAGAGAAAAGAAGAGAAATTGGGGGACCGAGCCTGCAGCATAAGTATGAGTAGAGCTGCAAAGATATGAGTAAAAAAGCTTATTATTTTGTAACCCCTTTCTGATGTGCATCAAATAGTTGCTAAAGTTAGTGAATCTGTCCAAATCAAATTTCAGTAAATTCAGCCAGCTCCAATGTCCATAAATTGCATCACCAATCCATTTATCTCAGTAGGAGCCATGCAATACTCCACTTCTCCTGTAGGAATGCTGTTGAGGATTTACACACTTGTATCTAAGCTGATTTGAAGATCATTGGGAATGATCTAAGAAAACAAGGCTACAAAAGTGCATTTTTTTCCACAAAATATGACAATACAGGCAAAAGACCTTGTTGGATTTCCGTTACCAAGAAAGGACCAATTGTACTAACCACTGAATACTGAGAGCTTCCCAAAACACCTGCCATATTGGACATGTCCTGATATGATTTTTTATTTTATATTTTTAGCACAAAACTCTTGTATATTCAGTTTTTTGGTCTGCAGAGGATTCCATGGCTAAAATTGTTCAAAAAGGCTTAAAAAAATTATCCTTGGCCACCCACCGTGAATGTCTCAACCAGCGCTAACATATTTGCGAACCGTCAAAATCTAAAACTTAAAATTCGGGGTTTGTCTGCAGTGTTTATTTTCACCAAACAGAACATCTTTTAGATGCACGGATTCATGAAAATGGTAAATGCTGAAAAATACTTTCTCGGGGAATAGCTTATTCCGTCGCTTTTGAGAAGCAAACTATCAGCTTGTAAAGCAGCAGATGGCCACGTATCTGTGCAGCATCTCCGTAGCATCAGCACAAACGTCTTCTAGGGATAAATGCACTGAAGGACAAAAAAAACTTTTGTAGTGTGAAATGAGTTGATGTTCGTGCCGAAAAAGAAACAAGAAAGGGGGAATTTCATAATCTACATTTTTTTTTTTTTATAGAAGCTGGCAATAAAAATAGTAAATGTAGAAAATTATACAAAGGGGTTGTTGGGTATAGGAAAAGCCATTGCAATGGCCCTATTGCAGCATGGATAGGTAATAGAGGAGGGATCCCGTATCGTGCATTCCCTCCACCCCGTGAGGGAAGCAAATCTCCATTGACCAGTGCATGGTCACTGGTTTTAATCATAGAATCATAGAATCGTAGAGTTGGAAGGGACCTCCTGGGCCATCTGGTCCAACCCCCTGCTCAAAGCAGGATTCGCTAAATCATCCCAGTCAGATGTCTGTCCAGCCTCTGTTTGAAGACTTCCATTGAAGGAGAACTCACCACTTCTCGTGGCAGCCTGTTCCACTCATTGATCACTCTAACTGTCAAAAAGTTTTTTCTAATATCTAATCTGTGTCTCCTCCCATTCAGTTTCATCCCATTGCTTCTAGTCTTTCCTTGGGCAAATGAGAATAAAGTTGATCCTTCTACAATGTGACAGCCCTTTAGATATTTGTAGACAGCTATTAAGTCTCCTCTCAGTCTTCTCTTTTGCAAACTAAACATTCCCAAATCCTGCAACCTTTCCTCATAAGACAGGGTTTGCAGACCAGTCACCATTCTGGTCGCTCTTTTCTGAACTTGCTCCAGTTTGTTGATGTCTTTTTTAAAATGTGGTGCCCAAAACTGGACACAATATTCCAGATGAGGTCTGACCAAAGAGGAGTAGAGGGAAATAATGACTTCACGTGATCTAGACTGTATGCTTCTGTTAATACATCCTAGAATTGCATTTGACTTTTTTGCTGCTGCATCACACTGTTGACTCATATTCAGTCTGTGATCTATTAGTATACCCAAGTCTTTTTCACATGTGCTGTCACTTAGCCCTATTCCTCCCATTCTATATATGCTTTTTTCATTTTTATTGCCAAGATGTAGTACTTTGCATTTCTCCCTGTTAAAAACCATTCTGTTAGTTGCTGCCCACTTCTCCAGTTTATTTAAATCTTTTTGAATCCTCTCTCTCTCTTCTCTAGTATTAGCTATCCCTCCTAGCTTTGTGTCATCAGCAAATTTAATCAGTTTACCCTCAATTCCTTCATCTAAATCATTGATAAAGATGTTGAACAATACAGGGCCCAGGACAGAGCCCTGTGGTACCCCACTTGAGACATTCATCCAACTGGATGTGCAGCCATTTACGACCACTCTTTGGGTCCGATCACTAAGCCAGTTATGAATCCACCTAACAGTTGCCTTGTCCATTCCATACTCAGTCATTTTTTTCAATAAGGATTGTATGAGAGACTTTGTCAAATGCTTTGCTGAAGTCAAGATATACTATATCTACAGCATTTCCTTGATCCACCCAATCAGTGATACCGTCATAGAAGGAAATTAAGTTAGTCTGACATGACTTATTAGTTACAAACCCATGCTGACTCTGTTTAATCACTTCATTCTTATCCAGGTATTGACATACATGTTGTTTAATAATTTGTTCAAAGATCTTTCCTGGTATAGAAGTCAGAATCACCGGCCTATAGTTGCCTGGGTACACCTTCTTCCCCTTTTTGAAGATAGGAACAACATTTGCTCTTCTCCAGTCTTCTGGCACTTCTCCTGTTCTCCAAGAATTTTCAAAGATTATGGAGAGGGGTTCAAAAATTTCTTCTGCTATCTCCTTCAGTACTCTGGGGTGTAATTCATCTGGACCTGGAGACTTGAATTCATTTAGGTTAGCTAAGTGTTTCCTCACTATCTTTCTGTTTATAGATATCCTGGATTCTTCTATTCCCTTAATAGGACAGTGAATAACAGTTGATGTTACATTTCCTTTCTGAGAGAAAACAGATGCAAAATAGGAATTTAAAAGTTCAGCCTTCTCAACATCCTGTCTTACCATTTCATCATTTTCATCCTGTAAAAATCCTATAGCATCTTTGACTTTTCTTTTACTTTTGACATATCCCCAAAATCCTTTATTATTGCTTTTGACATCTCTTGCAAGCCTCAATTCATTTTCAGCTTTAGCTAATCTGATTTGTGCCCTGCAGGTTCTGCAGACAGCATTATATTCTTCTTTAGATATGCCTCCCTCTTTCCATTTTATAAACATTTTTTTCTTCCTTTTTAGCATGTGCTTAAGTTCTGTGTTCATCCATCCTGGTTTCCTTAAATGCTTCCTATTCTTCCCTCTTTTCGGAATTGTTAACAACTGTGCTTTGAGAATTTCATTTTTCAAGATTTCCCATCCTTCCTGGACATTTTTGTCTTTAAGGATATCCAGCCATTGGATCCCTCCAATTCTCTTTCTGAATCAGAGATGTGTAAAGCTTCACTTAATGGGAAAATGAGGATATACACTGCAGTTCCCCTGCCAGGGACAGCGAGAGTCCATCAGACCTGCAAGCCGAAAAACTGCCTAATGTGTAAAGGGATAGCGGTCATCAGAAATGTACCATGATAGAGGTAGACAAAGAGTCAGGCAATAGCCCATTCTTTGTTTTTGCAGGAGTTAAAAGAGTTTGAAAAACATGGCTACTTTCTTTTAGAAACAGCGCCACACCTGTGTGCGGGTGGTATTGCAGCTCAGCTCCACTGACATCAATAAGCCTGAGATTAAACACCAGATACGGCTTAATAAGAGATATATTGATGTTTTGGTAAGAAAACTGATATTTTTTTTCTAATTTTGAACGATGCCTTTAAGTTGAAAACAGATGTCTTGGCTGGGTGAGTCAGTGAATTAGATGCTACCATTTAAATAATGTTGCATAAATTACTAGTACAGGCAAAGTTGTGTGGATAAGTGTTTCCCCCTTCCTGATTTTCTATTTTTTTCTGTTGGGCCGCCCTTAGCAGCAACAACTGCAATCAAGCGTTTGCGATAACTGGCAATGAGTCTTTTACAATGCTCTGGAGGGATTTTTGCCACTAATCTCTGTAGAATTGTTGTAATTCAGCCACATTGGAGGTTTCTGTGCATGAAACACCTTTTTAAGGTCATGCCACAACATCTCAATCAGATTAAGCTCAGAACTTTGCCTAGGTCACTCGAAAGTCTTAATTTTGTTTTTTTCTTAAGCCACTCAGAGTGCCCTTCAGCTTGAGCTCACAAACAGATGGCAGGACATTCTCCTTCAGGATTTTTTGGCAGACAGCAGAATTCATAGATTCATTTACCAAAGCAAGTCTTACAGATCATGAAGCAGCAAAACAACCCCAGATCATCAAACTACCACCAACATATTTTACTGTTGGTATGCTGTTTATTTTCTGAAATGCTGTGTTACTTTAATGCCAGATTTAATGGGATATAAATGCACCTTCCAAAATCTTGAACTTTTAACTGAGGCAAGTGAGGCCTGCAGTTCTTTGGATGTTGTTGTGGAGTCTTTTATGATCTCTTGGATGAGCTGTCACTGCACTCTTGGGCTAATTTTGGTCTGGGAAGGTTCACCACTGTTCCATGTTTTCGCAATTTGTGGATAATGGCTCTCACTGTGGTTAACCAGAATCCTAAACATTTAGAAATGGCTTTATAACCTTTTCCAAACTGATAGATCTCAATTCCTTTGTTTCTCATTTGTTCCATAATTTCTTTGGATCACGGCTAGTGTTGAGCGATACCATCCGATATTGAGAAATATCGGATCAGCCGATATCCAAAAAGTATCGGGTATCGCCGATTCCGATCCCGGAAGTCCCATTCAAGTCAATGGGACCGAAATATCAGAATTAAAAAAAACCCTTTCTTTCCTTGTAGGTAGAGTTGAGCGAAACGGGTCGAAAAATTTCAAAAGTCGCCGACTTTTAGCAAAGTCGGGTTTCATGAAACGAAACCCGACCCTAGGATGAGGTCGGCCATGAGGTCGGCGACTTACGCGCCAAAGTCGCGTTTCAAAAGTTTGTTTTGCGCTCTTTTTCAGCCAATCAGGATCCACGGACACTGAGGGCAACGTGATGACATAGGCACGGGTCACCACCATCTTTCAGAAGGGCATGCAAGTGATTGGCTTGCTTTGGGGGGCGTCACAGGGGGTATAAAAGGGCGTGCACGCCGACCGCCATGTTACTCATGCTGATCTCAGAATAGGGAGAGCTGCTGCTGATGATGATTTTGTAGGGAGAGCGTTAGGCAGGGAAGAAGACACCAAAAACTGCTTCTGCTGCTAGCGATTTTGCCTGTACAACACACCAGTCACTGTGTGTGCAGTGCAAGGGGAGGCTATATAGTGGTGTATCAGTGGTGTTGGTTGTTGGGCTGCCTTCTAAGGCTTCCTGACATTCCTGCATTGCTGTTTACCCACTGCTCCGCAAACTGCTTTTTTAAAAGCAATCCCAATTTTTTGTCCTGCTGAGAAGAAAAAAAAACTGCTTCTGCTGCTAGCGATTTTGCCTGTACAACACATCAGTCACTGTGTGTGCAGTGCAAGGGGAGGCTATATAGTGGTGTATCAGTGGTGTTGGTTGTTGGGCTGCCTTCTAAGGATTCCTGACATTCCTGCATTGCTGTTTACCCACTGCTCCGAAAACTGCTTTTTTAAAAGCAATCCCAATTTTTTGTCCTGCTGAGGTACTGAGCGTGCATTTTTTCACACCATACAGCGGTGTACGCTCCTCACACAGTACCGTGTAACGGCTGTTATCACAGCCACAGTGAAGCTATCAGTGTGTCACTCTGTGAGAATAAAACGAGGACATGTTCCGTTCTTACAGACCTGCACTCTAGGGAGATTCCTATTCTGCCCAATTCTACATACACCTTGTAGTTTGTGATACACTAGCCAATTTCTGCCTGTGACATAGCGCTGTGATATTCATTGGGCCTCACACAATCCAAAAGTGTCCAGTGTCCACAAGTGTCTGCTGAAATTCAAAATCTCACTTATCCTCTAGTCACTTTGGTCACAGCTGTGCCATCGAGCCTGTCACATAGCGCTCAGATATTCATTGGGCCTCACACAATCCAAAAGTGTCCAGTGTCCACAAGTGTGTGCAGAAATTCAAAATCTCCCTTATCCTCTAGTCACTTTGGTCACAGCTGTGCCATCGAGCCTGTCACATAGCGCTCAGATATTCATTGGGCCTCACACAATTCAAAAGTGTCCAGTGTCCACAAGTGTGTGCAGAAATTCAAAATCTCCCTTATCCTCTAGTCACTTTGGTCACAGCTGTGCCATCGAGCCTGTCACATAGCGCTCAGATATTCATTGGGCCTCACACAATCCGAAAGTGTCCAGTGTCCACAAGTGTGTGCAGAAATTCAAAATCTCCCTTATCCTCTAGTCACTTTGGTCACAGCTGTGCCATCGAGCCTGTCACATAGCGCTCAGATATTCATTGGGCCTCACACAATCCAAAAGTGTCCAGTGTCCACAAGTGTGTGCAGAAATTCAAAATCTCCCTTATCCTCTAGTCACTTTGGTCACAGCTGTGCCATCGAGCCTGTCACATAGTGCTCAGATATTCATTGGGCCTCACACAATCCAAAAGTGTCCAGTGTCCACAAGTGTCTGCTGAAATTCAAAATCTCCCTTATCCTCTAGTCACTTTGGTCACAGCTGTGCCATCGAGCCTGTCACATAGCGCTCAGATATTCATTGGGCCTCACACAATCCAAAAGTGTCCAGTGTCCACAAGTGTCTGCAGAAATTCAAAATCTCCCTTATCCTCTCGTCACTTTTGTCACAGCTGTGCCATTGAGCCTGTCACATAGCGCTCAGATATTCATTGGGCCTCACACAATCCAAAAGTGTCCAGTGTCCACAAGTGTCTGCAGAAATTCAAAATCTCCCCTGTCCTATAGACACCTTGTACCTTGTTTTACATTACTATATAGTTTGTTGGATTTTGTCTACATTTCTACCAAAAATGAGGAAGGCTGGTGGAAGAGGCCGTGGAATTGGGCGGGGGTTGGCAGCTGGTAATGATGGTGTTGGTGGTGGATCTGATGGTAGTGGCAAGAGCAAAATAGGACCGAATGCAGGAGGTGTTGAGCCTGCGTCATCGTCTGGCTACATAAGGCCTCGAAGGCTTAGTTTTCTAGGAGTTGGCAAACCGCTTTTAAAGCCAGAGCATCAGGAAAAAGTTTTGTCTTACATTGCTGACACAGCCTCCAGCTCTATCGCCTCCTCTTCTTCAGTTGTAAAAAGTAAAAGCACTGAGTCGTCATTGGAGGCTCATGTTCATGAACCACACCTTTCCTTGTGTCCTTCACCCCAACCAAGATTGAAGGATGACGCAGGCCATACTACTCATTACTCCATGGAGCTGTTTTCACATACCATGCCTGGATTATCAAGTGAAATGGTGAATTACCCAGGCCAAGATTAATCTGACATGGAGTGCACTGATGCACAGCCGCTGATGGTTGGTTCTGCTGGTACATTCACTCAGAGCACTACATTGTCCTCGCAGTGTACAGAGCCAGATTCTGACCCTGATGAGACTCAGGTGCCCCTTCCCGCACACTATACCACCATACACGGTGACACAGAGGAAGGTGCACATGACATAGAAGAGGAGGTGATGGATGACCCAGTTGTTGACCCAGATTGGCATCCATTGGGGGAAGAGGGTGCTGCTTCCAATAGCTCAGATGAGGAGCATCCACAGCAGACATCGACATCGCAACAGCTGTTATCTGGCAGGCCCGGAGCACTCCAAAGACAGGTTCCAAACATCAAAAGAGTTGCTGGACAGCTTGTCCAGAGGGTCAAAAGATCACAGCGTGCTAGGCCGCAAAATGTCTGCCAAAGTAGGAAGAGTGCAGTGTGGCACTTTTTTGAACAAAATCCTCATGATCAGGCCAAGGTTATCTGTAAGAAGTGCGCAAAGACCTTTAGCCGAGGGAAAAATCTGAAAAATTTGAATACCAGTTGCATGCTTAGACATTTAACCAGCATGCACTTGCAAGCGTGGACACAACACCAAACCTCAAGTGCCACATGTGCAACTGATCACAACGAAGGTAGTCAGCAACGCTACATTGTTTCCCCCACTGTAAGCCCACCGGTTAGCACAGCAGCAAATGTTGAGGTGTCGTTGCAAGGCCACAGCAGTCAGGGAATCCCACTGTTATATCAACGAAAGACTGATTCTAGGCCATCAGAAAGAACACCAACTCCATCACCATCATCAACCCTCTCTCAGTCCGCCCTGTCCACCGCTACTTCCACCATATGCAGCTCTCAAGTCCAGCTCACCCTCCCAGACACTATGAGTAGGTCAAGAAAGTACTCAGTCTCTCATCCGCGTACACTGGGTTTGAACGCCCACATTGCCAAACTAATCTCGTTTGAGATGATGCCCTTTCGGTTGGTGGAAAGCGCAGCTTTCCGCGAACTCATGGCCTATGCAGTACCACGCTATGACCTACCCAGTCGCCACTTCTTCTCTAGCAAAGCCATCCCAGCCCTCCACCATCATGTGAAAGACCGCATTGTCCATGCACTCAAGCAGTCAGTGAGCGGAAAGGTGCACCTCACAACTGATGCATGGTCCAGTCGGCATGGCCAGGGCCGTTACGTGTCCATCACTGCGCACTGGGTTAATGTGGTGGATGCAGGGTCCACAGGGGACAGCGGTGGTGGGACAGTACTGCCTAGCCCACGGTATAGGAAACAGTTGGCTGTAGGCGTTCGACCCTCCTCCTCCTCCTCCTCCAGAAGCGAAAGCTCGTCCACAGAGCGCAGTCGTACGAGCACTCCATCTGCAGCTGCCACTGTTGCACACGAGGTGTCCCCCTATCGAGCAGCTAGTGGAAAGCGTCAGCAGGCAGTGTTGCAGATGATGTGTTTGGGCGACAGACACACCGCCGAGGTGCTGGCCGAGTACTTTCAGCGACAAACTGAGTCATGGCTGGGCAGTGTACATCTTGAGGCAGGCAAGGTAGTTAGTGATAACGGGCGTAATTTTGTGGCAGCCATAGCCCTTTCAAAACTCAGCCACATACCTTGCTTGGCTCACACCTTGAACCTGGTGGTGCAGTGCTTCCTCAAAAATTATCCGGAGTTAACAGCCCTGCTCCAGAAGGTGCGAAGACTGTGCGCGCACATCCACCGGTCGCCTGTACACTCCGTTCGTATGCAGAAGCTGCAGCGATTGCTCCACCTTCCCAACCACCACCTCATTATCGACATTGCAACAAGGTGGAACTCCACCCTGCACATGGTGGAGCGGCTGTGCGAGCAGAGGCAGGCCATAATGCATTTGTGGGAGGATACACGGCCAGGCACTTTGAGAGCAGACATGGAGTTGACCGGTGTGCAGTGGTCGAAGCTGAAAGACCTATGTAAAGTCCTTCAGTGTTTTGAGGAATGCACACGGCTGGTAAGTGCAGACGACGCCATCCTAAGCATGAGCATCCCACTTATGCGTCTGCTCATGCAAACTTTGACGCACCTTAAGGAGCAGGCTTCTGCAGCCAATGTTGATGAGGAGGAAGAGGAGGAGGGAATCCTTGATGACATTCAGCCATTGTCTGCTCAGGGACCTCTCCTGGACGAGGTGGAGGAAGAAGAGGAGGAGGAGGAGGAGGATGATGGGGATGATTACTTAGGGGAGGAGGATGCATCTCGTGGGGCAAGTGAAAATGTTGGCGTGGCAAGGTCTGGTACAGGGTTTGTGCGTGACTGGAGGGATGTGGATTTGCCAGAAAGTGCTCCTCCAACCAGCACTCGCAGTGCATCATTGACACCGGGAACATTGGCCCACATGTCAGATTATGCCTTGCAGATCCTAAAAAGGGACCCCCGCATTGCCAAAATGATGAACGATGACGACTACTGGTTGGCCAGCATCCTGGATCCACGCTATAAAGGCAAATTACAAAACATCATGCCACAGGAGAACCTTGACCTAATACTGGCTAATAAACAAGCAACTCTGGTAAATCGGTTGCTTGAGGCATTCCCAGCACACAGCAGCGGTGATGGTTCTCACACGAGCTGTACGGGCCGGGGGCAGCTTGGCAGAGGTGTTCGTGGTGCACACAGCAGTAGTGGCGTTGGAGACAGGGGTTTCATGACAATGTTGTGGACTGATTTTTCAAGTACCGCTCACACAACTGGTAATACTGCATCGATGGAAAGTGACAGGAGACAGCAGTTGTCAACTATGGTTACAAACTACTTTTCCTCCCATATCGATGTTCTCCCACACAGGTCATTCCCCTTTGACTATTGGGCCGCTAAACTGGACACCTGGCCTGAATTGGCACAATATGCCTTACAGGAGCTCGCTTGCCCAGCTGCAAGTGTGCTATCGGAAAGAGTCTTCAGTGCAGCTGGATCAATCCTGACAGAAAAAAGGACCAGTCTGTCAACCCAAAATGTGGATGATCTAACCTTCATTAAAATGAACCACGCATGGGTTTCCAAGGATTTTGTCCCACCTTCCCCTGATGACACATAGGGTGACAGAAAAATGGCTTGCTTTGGTCCACCTCTTCTTGGGACTTGACCTATTTCACCTTTTGCATCAGCTGAATGTCCAACATCAACATATGCCACTTTCTAAAACTCCCTAACTGTGCTGCCTCCCCCCCATGGCAGGGGTCACCACCTAGCGCATGACACCGTGCGAGTGCCGTTGCCCTGGACAGGTGGGTAGGCCGAATCTTGGGCGCGGGCACTGGCACAGGGTCCTTCATAGTGCAATCAAGTGTCTCTGACGGTGGTGGTGCACACCCGCCGTCAGACACCGCCGTACTATGAGGGGCCCAGTGCCAGTACCGACGCCCACGAGTGGGCCCCCCTTGCTTGGGCAGGGCCCCATCATTTGCAATCTTTACCTCTCCCTGCTCCTCCGCTGTGTAGTCTGGGCCGTCAAATCCATACTGTGCCTGACACCGTCTGAGCCTGCCTCCTGATGTATAGACATATATTTTGAATGTGTACGCTATCCATACATGTTATCCGGGGATACGGTACCCTTTCTAACCTTTGTGCAATCACGTGCAATCCATACTGGGCCTAACACCGTCTGAGCATGCCTCCTGATGTATAGACATATATTTTGAATGTGTACGCTATCCATACATGTTATCCGGGGATACGGTACCCTTTCTAACCTTTGTGCAATCACGTGCAATCCATACTGGGCCTAACACCGTCTGAGCCTGCCTCCTGATGTATAGACATATATTTTGAATGTGTACGCTATCCATACATGTTATCCGGGGAAACGGTACCCTTTCTAACCTTTGTGCAATCACGTGCAATCCATACTGGGCCTAACACCGTCTGAGCCTGCCTCCTGATGTATAGACATATATTTTGAATGTGTACGCTATCCATACATGTTATCCGGGGATACGGTACCCTTTCTAACCTTTGTGCAATCACGTGCAATCCATACTGGGCCTAACACCGTCTGAGCCTGCCTCCTGATGTATAGACATATATTTTGAATGTGTACGCTATCCATACATGTTATCTGGGGATACGGTACCCTTTCTAACCTTTGTGCAATCACGTGCATTCCATACTGGGCCTAACACCGTCTGAGCCTGCCTCCTGATGTATAGACATATATTTTGAATGTGTACGCTATCCATACATGTTATCTGGGGATTCGGTACCCTTTCTAACCTTTGTGCAATCACGTGCAATCCATACTGGGCCTAACACCGTCTGAGCCTGCCTCCTGATGTATAGACATATATTTTGAATGTGTACGCTATCCATACATGTTATCTGGGGATACGGTACCCTTTCTAACCTTTGTGCAATCACATGCAATCCATACTGGGCCTAACACCGTCTGAGCCTGTCTCCTGATGTATAGACATATATTTTGAATGTGTACGCTATCCATACATGTTATCTGGGGATACGGTACCCTTTCTAACCTTTGTGCAATCACGTGCAATCCATACTGGGCCTAACACCGTCTGAGCCTGCCTCCTGATGTATAGACTTATATTTTGAATGTGTACGCTATCCATACATGTTATCTGGGGATACGGTACCCTTTCTAACCTTTGTGCAATCACGTGCAATCCATACTGGGCCTAACACCGTCTGAGCCTGCCTCCTGATGTATAGACATATATTTTGAATGTGTACTCTATCCATACATGTTATCCGGGGAAACGGTACCCTTTCTAACCTTTTTGCAATCACGTGCAATCCATACTGGGCGTGAGAACGGCTGGCGAGCTGTTAAGCAAGCTACAGCACCTGTGGTTTGCACACGTAAGTTTTTCATTTTTTCAGGAATGACGGTTAGGCCTAATTCCGGAACTGCGGTTGACCTGCACTTACTGGGAAATCATTGTTCGCGGGTAATAATTGTAATCAGTGATCCCCATCACTAACGTTGTTCAGCGGGTTATCTGCACCTGTAAGCGACAAATGCTGGCCTTTTCAGTGTAGCGCACATGCAGCCACGGACATGTAAGGGCATGACACACCAGTAATTGGCCAATCTCATGTGCCAGAGCCTCACGTGTCCCTCTAGTAAGTCGGACTCGGACCGCGGGGCATGACGGAGTCTCGTTCGTTAACGGAATTAAGCTTGCAATGTGTGCATCTGTTCTGTAGCTGGCATGGTTGAGGTTTCCCAGGTGGAGTCGAATTTAACCGTAGGCTCCACTCCTGGTGGTGCCCTTCTGGACATTCCTTTAAGGTTCAGCTTTGCAACCATACTGCCCACGTAAAACAAACACTTTGCCTTCATGAACGCTGTTTGGAGGGTCATGACTCGTGGGAATAACACCGCCCAATCAGTTAACCTGCTAGAGAGATCGTTCGTTGCTCCCAAGCATGACATCACACTCCCTAGGAAGAAGGTAATGCCACTGTGGCGACCGTACTCCTGGGGGCGACACAAGTGCACTGATGCCCAGCCACTGCTCGATGAATCTGCTGGTACATTGACCCAGACCACTACATTCCCCTCGCACGCTACATGGCCTGAATCTGACCCTGATGAAACTCAGGTTACCCTTCCCATATACAGTTCCATCTTACACGGTGACAAAGAGGAAGCTGCAGATGAAAGTGCAGGTTCGGCCCACCCGCCATCAGACACACCACCGTACTATCAGGGGCCCTGTGCCAGTGCCGTCGCCAACGAGTGGACCCCCCTGCTTGCTCAGGATCACAGCACTTGCAAAGTTGAAATACTGTGCAGTGAGATGGAAGATGGGGACGACGAGGAGTCCAGACAAGTACAGGGATTCCCTAGCGAGGAGACTTATTTGATTGTTTTCAATGTTGGGACAGCAATTTTTGGGGAGCACTATACTCTGGAGAATGATAGATGGGGCCCACCATACACTGGAACATTCCAAAGGTGGACATCAGACACTGGAGCAGCATTTACAGGGCCAATTATACACTAGAGCATTAGAAATGGGGCCCATTATGTTTGGAGCATTATTTGGGCCCATAAGACAGTGGAGCTTCATCCATGGGGACCAACATATACTGTAGCATTATGTGGAGCTCATCATATACTGTTTCAAACATTATATGGGACCAATGATTCTGTATGGAGAAATAGATGGGCCTCGTCATGAGATGTAAAAAGTGAAGTATTTTTCATTGTACTATACCACTATTTCTCTGCCGTATCGGAGCATGATGAGTTGTGGTATGGGTTAAAGGGGCGCTCTTTCGCCCAGGGCACATGAAAACCTGCAGCCAGCCCTCCCCCCCACAACTTTAGCCAAATAACCCCCATTTTTCAGTGCGTAACTTGTATTATGAAGTTAATTAAGGTTGACAAGCTTAAGTAAGAAGAATTGATGCTTTTGGCATTCAAATGGGCACTGTAGGTATGTTTCCTGTCCTCCTCTCACTGCCGACTTTTATTCCCCATTGACTTACATTGGGTTTCGTGTTTCGGGACGACCCCGACTTTTCCCTATAATCGGACGATCTTGCTCGACCTGACTTTTGGAAAAGTCGGGTTTCACGAAACGAAACTCGACCCTAAAAAACCAAAAGTCGCTCAACTCTACTTGTAGGTTAATTCTACATGAAGAAAACAACTAAGAATAATGTAGAATGTATTGGGGGAGGTGGAGGAGACATTAAAGGCATAGACGTTTAGCCCAATCAAATGGAATAGCAGGAATAATTTTTTTTTTCTTTTTAAGACGTTCGGAGTTACAAAGATATTGACTATGCTAACCTCTTTTATATTTGGTCAGATATGTATGTTTCACTACTTCCATGCTCTTCACCTTCTTTTTTACTTCTCCCACACATTCTTCTTCATGATCCTCAACAGTAGCAGCAGCATCTTTTTCATCAACTTCTTCTTCACCTTATTCATCTTCTTCTTCTTCACCTTCTTCCTATTATTCTTTTTTTAACATTCTTCATATTCTCCTTATTCAACTATTATACGTCATATTCTACTTCTTCATCTTCTTCCTATTCTTCTTCTTCATCATATTCTTATTTGTGACAGTCATTCCTGTAGTTGTTATCTATAAAAGTTTGAAGATTACACCTTCCGTTCTGCCTGTCACAAAAGATTTACAACAGGATTTGGCCGTGTTCAGTTTGGCCTGCAGCAGCAGGCATTTTCCAGGGGCACCACGAGGAGGAACGGACTCACCCCCATACACTGCTTAGTCTTCTTCTGCTTATAATTTGTATAATATCATTTGCTCTGATTTTTAGTCTTATGCTTAATGTTTTTCTGCTTCTTGGTCTTCTGTCTCTTGTTGTTCTGCATCTTGGTGGTTGTCTTCATGTTCTTTGTCCTCTTGGTTATCTTCTTCAGGGTCATCTTTTTGGTCTTCTTCGGTGTGGTCTTCAGGGTCGTCGTCTTCAGGGTCATCATCAGGGAGATCCAGAGTGAGAACCAAAACCATTTCCACAAGCTAGAACTTGGAAAAGTAGCAGAAGGTACAAGAAGGCTGAGGAACTGCTGAGAACCAGCTGACGGTACTGGAACCCGGATGGTTAGCAGAAGGAACAAGAGCAAATGGAACTAGTGAGGACCAGCTGACGGTGCTGGAACCCGGAGGGGCAGCATAAGGAACAAGAGCCAATGGCACAACCGTGGACCAGCTGACGGTGCTGGAACATGGTTACTAAGCAGGAGGAACCTGTGCTAGAAAGCACTACCAAGGACCAGCAGACGTTGCTGGAACTCGGATACTGAGAAGGTGGCACCTAGGCAAAAGGCACTGCCGAGAACCAGCTGACGGTACTGGAACCCGGATGGGTAGCAGAAGCTGCAAGAGCAAATGGAAATAGCGAGGATCAGCTGACGGTGCTGGAACCCGGAGGGGCAGCAGAAGGAACAAGAGCCAATGGCACAACCGTGGACCAGCTGACGGTGCTGGAACACGGTTACAAAGCAGGAGGTACCTGTGCTAGAAAGCACTACCAAGGACCAGCAGACGTTGCTGGAACTCGGATACCGAGATGGAGGCACCTAGGCCAAAGGCACTGCCAAGAGCCAGCTGACAGTGCTGGAACCTGGATGGGTAGCAGAAGGTACCCATGATAAACAAAGTTGCAAGGCCGCGAGCCGGCCGCAGTTACCGAAACCCACAGTCCTACAAGTTGTGCTTGTCCTATTGGCACTACGGAACCAGCCTTTATTACCAGAACCTGCAGCCCACATAGGAAGCACCTAAACTGCAGGCACCATAGACTCGGCTAACCCGACCGCAACACGACAGGACAACGTATTGGTGGCAAAGTGACGTTGACACTACCCGGAAACAGCAGGCGTGCTGGAACCAGGATGGGCAGGAGGGAGTACCCGTGCCAAAGACACTGCCGAGATCTAGCTGACGGTGCTGGAACCCGAATGGGTAGCAGAAGCTACAAGAGTCAATGGAACTACCGAGAACCAGCTGACGGTGCTGGAACCCAGAGTGGCAGCTGAAGGAACAAGAGCCAATGGCACAACTGTAGATCAGCTGACGGTGCTGGAACACGGTTACTAAACAGGAGGTATATGTGCTAGAAAGCACTACCAAGGACCAGCATATGTTGCTGGAACTCGGATACAGAGAAGGAGGCACCTAGGCCAAAGGCACTGCCGAGAACCAGCTGACGGTGCTGGAACCTGGATGGGTAGCAGAAGGTACCCATGATAAACAAAGTTGCAAGGCCGCGAGCCGGCCGCAGTTACGAAACCCACAGTCCTACAGGGGGTGCTTGTCCTATTGGCACTAAGGAACCAGCCTTTATTACCAGAACCCGCAGCCCACATAGGAAGCACCTAAACTGCAGGCACCATAGACTTGGCTAACCCGACCGCAACATGACAGGACAACGTATTGGTGGCAAAGTGACGTTGACACTACCCGGAAACAGCAGGCGTGCTGGAACCAGGATGGGCAGGAGGGAGTACCCGTGCCAAAGATACTTCTGAGCAGCAACTGGCGATGTTGGAGCCCAGGGTTAATCAGAGTGTAGGCTGAGGCCTAATTTCATCAAGTTTAATATCTGTTGTAGACTACTACTGATTTCAAACATGCTCCAACTAGGCCTCTGGCTCCACTCTGTCTCTAGTATTTCCCCTGGCCTCCAACCCCACCAGTTGCTGCTCAGAAGTGGCGTCTGAACAATCAACACTTGTTACTGGGGTTCAGTAACATCAGCTGTTCCCCTGATGTGTGTCCGGCAATGTCTCCTGCTCTGTCCACATTCCCACTACTATTAGTGGGAATGTGGACAGAGCAGAAGACATTGCCGGACACACATCAGGGGTTCAGCTGACGTGACTGAGCCCCAGTAACACAGGAACAAGTGTGGATTGTGCAGACGCCACTTCTGAGCAGCAACTGGCGGGGTTGAAGGCCAGGGGAAATACTAGAGACAGTGGAGCAAGAGGCCTAAGTGGAGCATGGTTAAAAATCAGTAGTAGTTTGAATGTGGAGGCAGCAGGAGACTTTGCCGTCCACACAGCAGGGGAGCAGCTGACATTACTGAACCCCACTAACACAGGAGCTAGTGCTTTTCTCTGTGCAGATGGCACTTCTGAGCAACAACTGGCTGTGTTGAGGCCCAGGGATTACAGTTCAGGTGGTAGAAACATGAACATAACAGGAGACCTGGATACTGTTGCCAACCAATTATTTATTCTGGAAGAGGACTGGCAAATTCTGGCGAGATCCAGGCCTTGTTCATTTTCAGAAAAGTAAGCCGGTCAACGTTATCGGAGGATAGTCGCGTGTGATGGCCTGTTAGTACACCACCTGCGGCACTAAAGACGCATTCCGATAATACACTGGCAGCAGGGCAAGCCAGCACCTCCAATGCATACTGGCTAAGCTCTGGCCATGTATCCAGCTTAGAGACCCAAAACTTGAAGGGGGAAGAGCTGTCTGGGAGTACACTGACAGGGCAAGACATGTAGTCTGTCACCATCTGACGGAAACGTTGCCTCCTGCTGACTGGAGCCATCTGTGATGGTGTAGACATTTGTGGCGGGCACACAAAACTTTGCCACATTTGGGCCATACTGGTCTTGCCTTGTGCTGAGGCGCTGCCTCTGCTCCCTCTTTGTTCAAAGTTTCCTCCACTGCCTCGACGCACAGAGCTGCTTTGTAAAGCACTAGCAGCACTGCTTTCTGGTGGAATGGAGAACATGATGGACTGCACCAGTGTTTCTTGGTACTCCCGCATTTTACACTCCCGGTTCAACGGTGTTATGAGGCTTTGTAAGTTGTCCCGGTAGCGAGGATCTAGGACGGTGTACACCCAATAATCAGCCGTGTTGAGAATGTGGGCGATGCGGCGGTCGGTTCTCAGGCACTGCAGCATGAAATCAACCATGTGCTGCAGACTCCCAACTGCCCAAGAAATGCTGTCCCATGCTTGAGGCGTCATCTCTGCCTGCTCTGCATCACTCCACCCTTGCTGTACATACTGACTAGAGCATTGTGCACCTCCCTCCTCTGGAGAGATGTCTTCCTCCTCCATTGACTCCTCCTCATCCTCCTCACAAAGTGTCCCCTGCCTAGGTCTTTGTGACGAACCACGTAGCGCAGACTGTCCAGAAGAAGATGGCATTTGTGACTCCTCATCCTCCACCTCTTCCAAAACCTCCTCCCTTAGTGCTTGCAGTGTTTTTTGAAGCAGGCAGATAAGGAGGACAGTCATGCTGACTAGTGCATCATCTGCACTCGCCATCCGCGTGGAACATCGAAGGCACACAAAACGAGGCAGATGTCCTTCATAGAGGCCCACTCAGTGGTGCTGAAGTGTGACCGGCGCACAGTATGACTTGTTTGCGCCTGATGCAGCTTGTACTCCATTACTGTTGCCTGCTGCTAACACAACCGCTCCAACATATGTAACGTTGAATTCCACCTGGTGGTTAGGTCGCATATGATGCGATGTTCCGTAAAGCGTAATCGGCGCTGCAGAGCTGCAATGCGCGATCTTGCTGTGCTGGAATGCCGCAAGTGAGCGCACTCTATGCGGACTTTGTGCAGCAGTGCATCAAGATCCGGATAGTCCCTCAGAAAGCTCTGCACGACCAAGTTCAGCACATGTGCCAGACATGGGATGTGTGTGAGGTTGCCTAAGCCAAGAGCTGCCACCAGATTTCGGCCATTGTCACACACTACCAAGCCTGGCTGGAGATTCGCTGGCAGAAACCACACGTCACTCTCCTGCTTGATGGCATTCCAGAGCTTCTGCGCTGTGTGGCTTCGATTCCCCAAAGAAATTAATTTCAGTACGGCCTGTTGACATTTGGCCAGGGCTGTGCTCATATCGGTCGTAAAAGGCTCCTGCAGAGCTGATTCTGAGGAACTGGAGTAGGAGGAGGAGTCAATGTGTACAGACAGGATTCCTGCAATCCTTGGAGTTGGCAGAACACGTAGAGCGCCACTCTCCAGATCTGTACCCGGCTCCACAACATTGACCCAATGGGCAGTGAGGGAAAGGTTCTTCCATGGCGATCCTGTGTGGAAGCCAAACCAGCTGTGTGTGAGCTGGAGGAAGAAGCTACAACACGAGCTGAGGAGGTGGTAGGTGGTGCTGTAGGTTGGCCGACGTCTTCAGTGTGTCTCTGTAACTCCACCACGTGCTTGGTCGGCACATGTTTCCACATATTTGTGGTATTGAGGTTGCTGACATTCTTCCCTCTTTTGACTTTCTGATGACACAGCTTGTATTTGACAAAGCAAATGTCATCTGCAACTGTGTCAAAAAAGGACCACACACTGCAAGTCTTGGGAGCGCCCGTTTTGGCTTTTGGAAGAGGAATGCTCCTAACGGGTGCCGAAGTGGAGGCTACAGGCAACCAAGTCTGCCCCCTCCCTCTCCCTCCTGTTTTGGCCGTTCGGGGAATCTCTTCCTCAGAGCTGCTCCCACCACCTTCATGTTCCTCACGCCATGATGGGTTGAGGACCTCATCATCTACACTCCCCTCTTGAAACACCTGTTTCTCCTGGGTAGTCTCACCAGCACCGTACGCATCAGAAAGTGCCACCTGAGTCTCGTCATCATCTGATGCGTACTGAGGTGTGCTGACCATAGGCACTGGCCCACCCGCCTCTTCAGATTCAGAGGGACAAAGCAGTTGCGCATCACTGCATACTCTCTCTTCTTCACATTCTTAAATGCTGCGTGGCTGACCCCCTCTTTCCAAGCCAACAGATTCAGAGAACAGAAGTAGAGACTGTGATGGCTCCTGTCCAGGGCTCTCTGACTGCCTGGGCACTTTGGTAGGTGGTGAAGAGACAGATGGTTGCTCTTCAGTGCTCTGGCCCTGAGAGGACGTGGAAGTCATTGAAGTTGATGCGTTAGCTGCCATCCATCTGACAACGGCTTCAATTTGTGCCTTCCGCAGCAGTGGGGTACGACGAGGTCCTACAAAGCTGCGCATAAAGGACTGTTGCCTGGTAAAATTGGGGGATGCTGACTCACTGGTGCCCACAGCAGGCACAGAATCCCCACGTCCTCTCCCTGCAGAATCTCCTGGTCCTCTCCCTGCAGAATCCCCACGTCCTCTCCCTGCTGAAACTCCACGCACACGCCCTACGTGCCTTACTCCCTGCCTTCTTCATCTTGCTAGACTGATAAAGATAGGCAAAAAAGTACAAGGGCTGCATTTGACTAGGGAATTTGAACTCAGCTTCCCAAAGATGATAAACCACAAGGTTTATGAGGGCAGGATAAGTCCAGGCATGCAGGCAAGAAACAGTCCTGCACTTATCCTGCCCTCATAAACCTTGTCCATGTATGCTTTTCTGAAATAAAGGAATTAGTTTTTTTTATGATATGGTAAACGGAGTGTGCTGCTTTTTTCCTTATTTTTTAGATAGTCTTTAAACTTGTTGGCTGTTAGTTATCTGAAGTTTATAGGCAACTTAAGAACATTAATATAAATGTAAAATTAAACAAGGAAAAAAGTTTAATAAACAACTTTGTCTTTAAAATAAATAAAGCAAAAAATATTGATACACAATTTCAATATGCTAATACTAATAATAATGATTAGTGGCAACAAAAGCACCATATACAGTTGTGGCCAAAAGTATTGACTCCCCTGCAATTTTGTCAGATAATACTCAGTTTCTTCCTGAAAATGATTGCAAGCACAAATTCTTTGGTATTATTATCTTCATTTAATTTGTCTTAAATGAAAAAAACACAAACAGAATTGTCCTAAAGCCAAATTGGATATAATTCCACACCAAACATAAAAAAGAGGGTGGACAAAAGTATTGGCACTGTTCGAAAAATCATGTGATGCTTCTCTAATTTGTGTAATTAACAGCACCTGTAACTTACCTGTGGCACCTAACAGGTGTTGGCAATAACTAAATCACACTTGCAGCCAGTTGACATGGATTAAAGTTGACTCAACCTCTGTCCTGTGTCCTTGTGTGTACGACATTGAGCATGGAGAAAAGAAAGAAGACCAAAGAACTGTCTGAGGACTTGAGAAACCAAATTGTGAGGAAGCATGAGCAATCTCAAGGCTACAAGTCCATCTCCAAAGACCTGAATATTCCTGTGTCTACCGTGCGCAGTGTCATCAAGAAGTTTAAAGCCCACGGCACTGTGGCTAACCTCCCTAGATGTGGACGGAAAATAAAAATTGACAAGAGATTTCAACGCTAGATTGTGCGGATGTTGGATAAAGAACCTTGACTAACATCCTAACAAGTTCAAGCTCCCCTGCAGTCCGAGGGTACAACAGTGTCAATCCGTATTATCCGTCGGCATCTGAATGAAAAGGGACTGTATGGTAGGAGACCCAGGAAGACCCCACTTCTTACCCCGAGACATAAAAAAGCCAGGCTGGAGTTTGCCAAAACTTATCTGAAAAAGCCTAAAACGTTTTGGAAGAATGTTCTCTGGTCAGATGAGACAAAAGTAGAGCTTTTTGGGCAAAGGCATCAACATAGAGTTTACAGGAGAAAAAAAGAGGCATTCAAAGAAAAGAACACGGTCCCTACAGTCAAACATGGTGGAGGTTCCCTGATGTTATGGGGTTGCTTTGCTGCCTCTGGCACTGGACTGCTTGACCGTGTGCATGGCATTATGAAGTCTGAAGACTACCAACAAATTTTGCAGCATAATGTAGGGCCCAGTGTGAGAAAGCTGGGTCTCCCTCAGAGGTCATGGGTCTTCCAGCAGGACAATGACCCAAAACACACTTCAAAAAGCACTAGAAAATGGTTTGAGAGAAAGCACTGGAGTCTTCTAAGGTGGCCAGCAATGTGTCCAGACCTGAATCCCATAGAACACCTGTGGAGAGATCTAAAAATGGCAATTTGGAGAAGGCACCCTTCAAATATCAGGGACTTGGAGCAGTTTGCCAAAGAAGAATGGTCTAAAATTCCAGCAGAGCATTGTAAGAAACTCATTGATGGTTACCGGAAGCGGTTGGTCGCAGTTATTTTGGCTAAAGGTTGTGCAACCAAGTATTAGGCTGAGGGTGCCAATACTTTTGTCTGGCCCATTTTTGGAGTTTTGTGTGAAATGATCAATGTTTTGCTTTTTGCTTCATTCTCTTTTGTGTTTTTTCATTTAAGACAAATTAAATGAAGATAACACTAAGAAACTGATTATTATCTGACAGAATTGCAGGGGTGTCAATACTTTTGGCCACAACTGTACATAATGCGGTACCATGGAAGTGGGGGAATACCACCCAAAATCCAAATAGCATAAGCTCCAAAGACTTATGTAAACAGGAAAACAAAAACCAGTAACAGTAACAATGCGATTGCTGACAAAAGAAACAAAACAACAATAATTATAACAAAATTATTATTAATATTAATAATAACAACTTTAAAGCAAAATCTAACTGGCACTGAATGATATGAGTAATAAAAAGTGACATGAAAAGCAAAGCAAAAATTAACTTAACGTTCAGCAAATGAAAGATGCAAAAGAAAGCAAAAAAACAAATACTAGAGTTGTGAATAACTTAGTAATTAGCTCGGCGTGCTCACATAATTGTTCTCCCGCTGTAAACTTGATTGAATGTGCATCAATCTGATGAGCAGTGTTCGAGCTGAAAAGCAAAATAGGACATGATTTACAAAATGAGATAGGTGGATTGGATGAAGCACATTGCCAGTGGCACATGCCAGCTCAGGGTTTGCAGGAAGCTAAAGGGGAAAAGTAACAGTGTTGACATGCGGGGATATTATACACTGCTTACATGTATTATGTTCGGCTACATTAGGTTATGTCCTTGTTGTACGACTCTATATGAGCACAATCTCTTGTTTCCGCTGTGTTTGGCTGAATTTAATAATAGTCTGGGGTAAGGAATAATAAAAAAAAAAAAAAAAGAATAAAAACTAAAAACTACATAAAATAATATAAAGGGACTATCTTATTTTTGCAAATGGTTAAAATTGCTGAACGATTGATAAAGCAAGCAACTTTGAAGTTTACTTCTTAATATAAAAAAACTACTTTTTTTCAGAAACTGATGATTTTTAATTTTATAGTCTCCTAGGCAAGGGAGCGTAATTGCATGCTCCACGTTATATAGTGTGCAAACGCCTCTTCGAAGCTGGATACATTGCTCGATCACGTAGCTATGTAACTAAGGAAGGAAAAGAAAGAGAGAAGGAAAGAAAAGGAAATTAAGAAAGGAAAGAAAGAAAGAGAGCTAAAAAGAAAGTAATGTATAAAGAAAATGTAATTTGACACTAAAGATAACTACATACTGTAATATTTATCTGAAGAACATCAAGCATCTGTACGGATTTCCAAGAGCAATTCATCCCTCCATTCTTAACAGAAAACTTCAGATTTTGTTCCCCATGTTTCAGCTGCAAAAACTGGGATAGCGTAGCTCTCCTCTATCCCAAAAGGCACAGCCATCAATGCCTATAAAAAATAATGCATAAACTTTGTGCTTAATGAAACGGAACATTTGAGGCAGACAATCTGCTCCTGTAGACGGTGCATCTGTTTCAGCTTTGTTCTCGTGAGTCAATCGGGGCCGTATCTAGAAAATGATCACTGTTAGAAAATATATTTGGAAAAGTCTTGTCAATACCAGAGCAGCGCCGAGGGCCGAGTCTACATTACCCAACATCACCCATAACTATACAATCATTATTCATTCCTTCCATTCCTCTCATATATATCCCCTCCTTGAAATATGAAATGGTAATCTATATAACATTGCATCCTTCAACCAGAAATACATCTCATCTCATACCTGCTGCTTGGGCCCTAGACAACAACACATTGAGACTCCATTCATCCTCCCCATAGAGTGTCCAGATGGCCCCATAGAGCATCCAAACACTGTGACCGAGTATTACCTCCTTATAGTGTCCGCCACATGACATCATGTAGTTCCCAACTGAGAACACCCATACTACTACAATCTCACCAAGGAAAACATCTGCAAGGAGTTTCTATGTTCTCCCCGTGTTTCTTTCCTCTGATTTCTCCAATTTCCTCCCACACTACAAAGACTGATAGGGAATCTAGATTGAGAGCCCCAATGGGGACAGTGACAACAATTTTCTGTAAAGTCCTATGAAATTAATGGCGCTATATAAGTAAGTTAAATAAATAAATGTGGTGGTCCTATAGCAGCACAATGGGGAGGTCTCATCATTTAATCCTCATCATAGTGTGTCCAGATGATTACGTCATGCAGTGCGAAATAATAGCTCCAAAGTGCATCCAAATACTAGCAGCGTATGGCATCCATGTAATGCCGCCATATAATGCCCAAATAAAATCATGCATTGTTCTGTGAGAACATCCTACATTGCTCATGTAGTGGAACAAAGAGAAACACAGTACAACAAACGTGAAAAAATACTCTGCTGTAAAACAATTCCAACAATGAACAGCAAGTGCTAGTAAAAAGATGATAACAAAACAGGGTATTTAGTTGATACGGTTTTTGCAAAAAATGTACGCTAAGCCGCTCTCCCAACGCCAAGGTATACCCCTCAGAGCAGTCCTATCCAGTGTATTTAAAACCTGACCATGGGAACAGTACCTATATGAGCAGGGTTCAGAGAGATAATGCCTGATGTGGGCATGCTGTATGAGACGGCTTTATATGTGCATCGCCCACATGGGAGGGGTGGAAACCTCCCAAAGACTTGCAAAAGCAAGAAACCAATGGAATAGTACCAATAGCTACTGTTCACATGGTCAGGTTTTAAATACATTGGCTAGGACTGCTCTAAAGGGTATACCTTGACATTGGTAGAGTGGCTTAGTGTACATTTTTTGCAAAAACCATATCAACTAAATACCCTGTTTTGTTATCATCTTTTTACTAGCACTTGCTGTTCATTGTTGGAATTTTTTTACAGCAGAGTATTTTTTCACGTTTGTTGTATTGTGTTTCTCTGTGTTCCAGTCTCTTGGTGGTGCGAACACTGTCCAACCGACTTGTTCACTGTATGTGCATGGCCCATGTGTTCGTTTTTATTGCTTATGTAGTATTGCAACATGGTACACCATAATGGTGTCATGAAGTGCACAAATAATAATGCTTCCGTCATACTAATTGTATCGACCTTGGACTTTATTTTAATGTATTTTTACATTTTATCCTCACCAACTGATATCAAGATTATTGCGCTATACTGTGGCCAATAATATTACCGCAGGGCACAGTAGTGTCAAATAGTGTCCAGGAAATAATACGGGTATCCTGACAATTTTATGGCTGTTGACGTCTCCTCACCCTCACAATAGAGCGTCCAGATGACTATGCCATAGCGTGCCAAACAGTAACACCATAAGACTTGCAAATACCGCCACAATATGACATCCATGAAATACCCCTATAATGGCCAATAAATAAAGATAATATAACACCAAACTTAGCACCCATCCATTGCCTATGTTATACTGCAATATGGTGCCACATAATAATGCAATAGAGTATCCCCAGAAAATTTTGACTGTAAACTAATTGTGCATAGACACCTGGACATCATATTTTTGGGTCCACTTTACCCTTTCCAGAATGTTCCCAAATAATGATGCCATTAGTGCCTATTTATATACTAGCCTGTTGCCGAACGCTGGATTTTAGTGTAATGCCGCCCAAAAATGAAACTATTCACAGCACACACAGATCATGGTGCACAGAGAGAAACTAGAAAGTGACATTGGTAATTAGTAACGAAATAATACCGCCATACCGAACACAAATAATGACAAAAAGAACGCCTCCAGTATTGATCTAGAGACAAGATAATCCACCTCAATTACTGGGGGGCAGGCAGAATTTGCGGCATTATCAGCAGCAGACGTCCGTTATCGAGCGTTGTGCTCCCTTCCATCAATCATTCGATAAGAAGATCCATTTTGGCAGAAGTTTTGGCTGCCGAACATCACTCCAGCTGTACATAAAATCTTAGATAATGGACTCTCATATCTACTTTATCTCCATAATAAGAAACAACAATAAATTTCCGCAAATAGCAAAAAAAAAAAAGTAACAAAAGAAAAAAAGTCTGGGGACTCCTCCTCTCCGCAAAAACATTGAGACTCGAGTAATAAATGTAATTGGATATTAGACGGGTAAATAGCTATTTATTTTCATTGCATAGAGCCTGACTGATAATGAAGTAGCAGTTTGGATCCAGTCCTCTACCCTGCGGCATTCTGCCTTATGATAATCAATGCCTTCCAAAATCATGATGAAGATAAAGAACATTTTAATTAAGTCGTTTCTCAAACTTTGTTTCATCGTTGTGAACCTTTATCTTCTTCTGCTGACTCTTAATTGCTTGGCAGTCTTGTGCAGAATGCTGACTTAGGTGGGACTTTTAGCATTTTATACATCTGTAATGAATTAAGGGTGATTTGCAAAATGCCGAGGCGTTTATGGGGTAATAGAATGAAAAATATCAAAAGACTGAACGAAAATTTACTACTCTTGGCCAATGCTACTCTAGTTTCCAACCAAGAGGAATATTTACTAGAAGCATCGCTAAGTCACTTCTGACTCCTTATTACAGATGAGTGAATTTTTGAAAATCCAATTTATGACGAATTCCTTTCAAAAAGAGGGGTGTAATACCCCGAGGCTGCCTAGGACTGTAACCATTTATTTCCAGCTCTTTAACCCCTTCCCGATATATGACACATTTGACCTCACCATACAAGGCTATGGCTAAATGGATGGTAACATTGCTGTGCTGTTACACACTATTTGTACAATTTATTCAGTTCTTAATAGCTCTCTGTGTAGCTAACCCATGAGCTGTGACATCCTTTCACTCTCCAGATTCAATACAATAAAGCTGCTGCATTCCCCATCTTGGCTTTTATATTGGCTGCACTGTCACACACCATGTGTAATGTTTATTGAGAATTTATGACTTTCTCTTCCTGATCTTATTGCTGAGCTATGAGCTGTGACATTTTTAACTACTTTATACCACCCTAAAATGTTTGCTACATTCAATGCTTTTATATTGGCTGCGCTGTCACACACTATCTATAATGTTCATTCAGTGTTTATGGCTTTCTGTTATTGTTTCTATTGCTGAGTAATGAGCTATATTGTTGTCTCACTATTTTAAATCACCCCAAAAATGGCTGATGCATTCCCTGCCTTTGCTTTTATACTGGCTATTATAGTCCATCCTGAATAGCTGCACTATGCTATGTGATGTATGGTATAGTTGCAAGGGATTATGGGGATGCTTGGTCGAGGTCATGTGAGTCTTCTCTAACTGATGCTGTCTTCTGGTTTGAGTGAAATGGCAGAAAAATCACAAATTGGTCAATTTAAGGAAATTCTTTAAAATTCAACATAAATTTGATTTGACTTATGACGAATCAATTTGCTCCTCTATACTGAAGACTGTGTGCATATTGATTGACAGTTGTTTGGAAATTATATGCTATGATGCAAAACGAGATACAGTGGGCTACTTTTGGCCACAGAACTTCTCATCTGTACAATGGAAGAGTTTACTAGACTGACTAGGCGTGAGTTCTGAGTCGCCAAAGAGGTCGCTCGTTGTTGTTATGGCGTCAAACACAGCGATGCATGCTGGCCAGCGGGACACCAATGATAAAAATATGGCCTAGGACATTCGAGCATGATCAGCGATATTGCAGCGAGGGGCCGGTCGCCGCTATGTGTCACATGTAGCAAGATTGTTGGCGAGGTCGCTGTTGCGTCACAAAACCTGTGACGTTTCAGCAATCTCGCTATGTGTGAAGTACCCCTTAATCTTCCAATGCCATAATGCCATTCCCATGTACCATCTTCTGGCTTCCCCACTGACTTCACAATGTGCTAATCCTTCAATACCAAAATGCGATAACTGTATATCGCCCTATGGCTTCCCCACTAACTACACAACATGCTAATCCTCCAATACCATAATGCCGTTCCTGTGTACCACTCTCTGGCTTCACCACTGACTACATACCATTCTAATCCTCCAATACCATAATGCTGTTCCTGTGTACTGGCCTCTGGCTTTCCCACTGACTACATACCATTCTAATCCTCCAATACCATAATGCTGTACCTGTGTACTGGCCTCTGGCTTCCCCACTGACTACACAATTTACTAATCTTCCAATACCATAATGTCATTCCCGTGTACCGCCATCTGGCTTCTCCACTGACTACACATTCTAATCCTCCAATACCATAATGCCGGTCTCATGTACCACCCTCTGACTTCCCCACTCACTACAGAATTTGCTAATCCTCCAATACCATAATGTTGTTCCCATGTACCCCCCTCTGGCTTCCCCACTGACTACACAGCGTGCTCATCCTCCATAACTGGAATGCCATTCCTGTGTACTGCCCTCAGGCTTCCCCACTGACTACACAATGTGCTAATCCTCCAATACCAGAATGATGTTCCTGTGTAACAATGTCTGGCTTTCTGTGACTGCGCTACCCGCCTATGCTCCCCCTACTGGTTGCAATAATTAAGACTCCAATCCAGACTAGATCATAAGAAAATAATCTTGCATAAAATGGAGTCCGTCGTAACAACCTTAAGACAACAAGTTGCTGACCTTCAAGATTTTGCTGCTACCTGTCAAACATTTTCTAAGTTGAAAACACTGGTCCTGGATCAACAAAAATCAATAATCGAGTTACAAAGGTAACTTCTGGATTTGCACAACTGAGGCTCAGAGTCTTAACACATGCAAGCCGCTATCACACTCCCGTAATTCCTGAATTGTTGGAGAGACTCCGTTCTGTCAAGAATTTTACCAAATTAGATCTCAGAGCGTCTAGAACCTCATACGGATTCACCCAGTGGAAAACCGCTTTCAGAACTACATATGGACATTCTAGAGAACTGGTCATGTCTTTTGGCATTAGCAATGCCCCTGCCACCTTTCAGCACTTCATTAAGCCCTTCGCGACCTTGGGATTTTCCGTTTTTGCGTTTTCTTTTTTTGCTTCGATTCTTCCGAGAGCCATAACTTTTTTTTATCTTTCTGTTAATATGGCCATGTGAGGGCTTGTTATTTGCGGGATAAATTGTAGCTTTGAAAATTACCATTGATTTTACCATACAGTGTACTGGAAAATGGGGAAAAAAAATTCCAAGTGCAGTGAAATTGCAGAAAAAGTGCAATTCCATAATTTTTACCATGTTCACTAAATGCTAAAATTGACCTACCATGTTGATTCCCCAGGTCAGTACCAAATATGTGTATTTTTTTTATTATAGTTTTATTTTTGAATGGGGCAAATGGTGGGGTGATTTGAACGTTTATATTTTTTCTTTTTTTAGTTTTTTTTTAAAACATTTTTGCTCTACTTTTTACTTGCTTCCATAGGAGACTTGAAGATGCGATCGACTGATTGGTTGTGCTACACATAGAGCAGGGTTGAAGTTCTATGTAGCAGAACTGCTCATCTGCTATGAACGCTGGCTACTAGGCGGCACTCATAGCAGAGATGCAATTACAACCACAACCCAACCCATTGATGATGTGACAGGGCCACCGATGGGTGGATCTTATGATGCGCTTTTTGTGCGGCCATGTTAAATGCCGATATCAGAAATTGACACCTGTACGTCACAGGCTGTAAAGGGCTGATGTATTTTAAGATTTTTTGGACCAATTGTTGTCGCTTATTTCAATGACTTTCTTATATTTTCAGTTACATTTGAGGAACATTGCAGGCATGTCCAGTCAGTCCAGGAAGGTATAGAGAAGAATCTTATGTATATAAAATTTAAAAAATGTGAATTTGAACAAACCAGGATTAAATTTCTTGGATATATGATGTCCCCAGAAGGTCTGAGCACAGATTCTAGCAAAATCACAGCTGTGGCTGACTGACCTACTCCAAGAAATCTGAAATACATTCAGTGCTATACAGGCTTTGCCAATGTCTACAGAAGGTTAATAAATACTTTTTGAAAGTGTTTTGCTGGTCTTCAGAGTCACAGGTGGCTTTTGACAAAGTAAAAACTCATTTTACTTCTTCACCATTACTAGTCCATGAAAATCCTAAATTGCAGGGGTTTTTTTTAAATGGGAACCTCAGACTCTGCAGGGGAAGCCATTTTGTCTCCGCAAGTTGAAGAGCGAAGAACAGCAGGGTTGTATATGATTCAAAGCACTTGTAGCAACGTGAAATTCTAGAGTTGGATGTAGCAACCTGAGCAGTGTAGATTAGAAGAGCTTGATAAACTAGACAGACCTTTGGAGATGGATTGGCAGAGCTTGTAAAAGAAGATGGCACCTTTAACATGAAACAGAGGAGCTGATCATGCAGACAGCTACATTGGAATAGTAGACACGGGTGCAGACAGGCATTTTGGAAGAACAGAGCTGAGTTTGTTCAAAGACTCATTTGACACCTGTGCTAAAGATTTTGTAAAGCGCCACATTGAATGAGTAGATAGAATGAAGAACAATGTAATGGAGAACAGTAAAAAGGTTGTGTTGTCCGTGCCTTACTCTTGGAATACTCAGGCAGAGTGTGGGCGCCTGTGCCAGCTTAAAAAAGGTTCTAGAGGGTTTCTTGCTGGCTTACTTCAGTAACCCAGCACATAGATCGCAGAGGAAACTAGCTACTAGGGAAGGGGTAAGCAGAACCTGGTGCTAGATCTGGGACAAGATAGTAAACACTAAATTAACTCTCTTTTGTGTTTTATGGCTCTTGGAATGTTGAAATTAAAAATGAAAAAAAAGTAAAATTGCTTCCCCTTGCGTAGTTCATGACAAAATTCTGACTGTGTGAACAAAACCTCTTTCCATAGAGATTGTGTAACACTGTTTATAAATCCAGAATAGGTTGAGTGATAGAAAAGTGTAAGAAATCAGAACCCTAAAATGACAAAGCGCCGCTATCTGCAACCATAAGAACACACTGTATCTTCAACTGCTTACACCTGGACATCCAGTAAAGTCGTTTCCAATTATTTAATTTACATATTAGGTGTTTAGTTTTTGTTTTTATTCATAAGGGATGCAGTAAAATGAATGAGTCCCAAGAGAAACATTTCACGTTGTGCAGGCAGAAAAATTGAATAAACCAGCTCACCTGCCTTGGCTTAGTGGTGTGTGGAAGCACAAATTCTTTGTAGTTTCACGTCCAAAAGTCCAATAAAAAAATTTTCAATTCAGCTTCAAAGTTTTTAGAAAAATTTATTGGATATAAAAATAGAAAGTAGCGGACAAGCCGCACCAATGCTGAGGCACCGCGTTTCTAACTGAAGTAGTTCTTTTTCAAAGCTTTGAAAAAGAACTACTTCAGTTAAAAACGCGTTGCCTCAGCATTGATGTGGCTTGTCCGCTACTTTCTGGTCTTTTTTTTTCTTTTTTAAATTCGTTTATTGAATCATAGACAGGGTATACACTATACAAACTGACAATGATGAAAACACCATATAACACGTATATGTTCCACAGAGCATTAGTCTCAAACAGTGCATGTATACCAGTGGTTTACAGAATAAAACATACTGTCAATTACCTCACATTAGTCTGCGTGTTATTATTCAAGTAATAAAGCCTGTCAAACCTCTAAACTATTACTACTACTACAAAACAACAACTATTTGCAGCCTGGGTCCACATAATTAGCTCTTCATCATGCGATGTCTCCATCCTACAACGTGAGATGAGAGGAATTCCACCTCTCTCATATCTTCTCAAATTTATCCGGGCACCCTCTATTTTGATACAGCGTATGCTCGTATGGTATAATTGAGTTCCCCAATTCAATCCAGGCCCTAAGGGAGGGATCCGAACCCCCATCCACCGTAGTGCCAGTACCTTCTGTGCCATAAACAATGTCTCCCGCAAAAAATTCCCCGTATAATGTCCCCATGTCTCATCATCCCACACCCCGAACTGACAAACCAATGGCTCAAGGGGAACAGGAATCTGTGCCACGGAGGTTAATAATGATGTCACCTCTTTCCAATAATGTGCTATAATTGGACACTGCCAAATCATGTAAACAAAAACTCGCATCTGATGTATGACATCTCAAACACTCCGAAGATTGGAAACGGCCCATCTTAAAAAGTTGAGTCGGAATCAAATATGATTGGTTTATAATATAGAGTTGTATGATTCTGTTGTTAATTGATGGAGAGTTGGAGATACCTTAGTTGGTGACTCCAGGATTTCTTCCCACTCCTCTCCCTGCACATCAGGGATGAGCCTTTCCCATTTCCGAACAGACAAACCAATGGCTCAAGGGGAACAGGAATTTGTACCAGGGAGGTTAATAATGATGTCACCTCTTTCCAATAATGTGCTATAATTGGACACTACCAAATCATGTAAACAAAATCCGCATGTGATGTATGACATCTCAAACACTACGAAGATTGGAAACGGCCCATCTTAAAAAGTCGAGTCAGAGTCAAATATGATTGGTTTATAATATAAAGTTGTATCATTCTATTGTTAATTGATGGAGAGTTGGAGATACCTTAGTTGGTGACTCCAGGATTTCTTCCCACTCCTCTCCCTGCGCATCAGGGATGAGCCTTTCCCATTTCCCCTTAACCAAGCATATGGCAGATTCTGTCCCCACCGATAGCATGTGTGTACAGAGAGGAAATGAGACCCTGGGGACCTTGTGATTTAAAAATGCCTATCAAGGATAGAGACGAAATAGCATTATTCACACCAGCACCTCTCATGTACGATTGAAATGCATGTATAGACCACTGAACCCATGGTTTTTGTACACTCCGAGTTGTATCCCTGGTCAAGTGCATCTCGACCAGAGCCACAATGTGAGGGTGATAGTGCCTGATTTGTGAAAATACTTTAATCTTTTTCTGGGGGGTTTTGATACCCCTCACATTCCATGTCATGCATATTAATTCAGAACCATCTCCACTTATCTGGGCATGTTGCGTATCGGCTCCCAAATAGAACTCAGAGACACCACATAAATAGCAGGACTTCCATTGGCTGCAACTTCTACCTAAGCAACATTTCAAGCTAAAACTAAAGTTTTTGAAAAAAAGAGAACAAGATATAAACCTAGTAACATAGGAGCAAAGTCCCACACCCCTATTAAAAAATAAACAAGGGGATACCATCACTGAACGCAGTGTCCGGTATTGTAGATATCTGGGTGCCCGCCAGGAGAGCTCCGATTAAGCCTGAAATTAAGGGATACAGATGAGATTAGACACACTAGGATTCCTTTGCAGGAGATCCTCTATGGGACCGAAGCCTCCGCCGGATCCGTGAAAAACACGGAGGAACCCCCGTGGACAACCCGAAGCCGAGCTGGATAAATCATGGAATACACAATGTTCCTTTCTCTGAGCCGCTTCTTGATGTCAATGAATTGTGCATGTTGCTTCTGGAGTTCCATGGAGAAATCCGGGAAGATTGAGATCACAGCGTTGTTGAACTTGATGGGACTCTTTTGTCGTGCAAGGCGTAGAATGGTGTCTCTATCTTTACAGTTGAGGAGACATGCCAGGAAGGGTCAAGGTGGGGCCCCCGGAGGCAAAGGCTTGGTGGGAACCCTGTGGGCTCTCTCAACAGCGAACACTGAGGAGAATTCATCTCCCAGAGAGACCTTAAGCCAGCCCTCTAGGAATTGCTCAGGGTGCTGACCTTCAGAGCGTTCAGGCAGGCCGATGACACGGATGTTATTCTGACGCATTCTGTTTTCTAAGTCGTCTGCCTTTTGCCTCCAGGCGTTCATAGATCCCGCTACCTTGGTTAACTTGGCCTCCATAGGTGTAATGGTGTCTTCCACCTGTGACACTCTTGTCTCCACCTCTGATGCACCCTCTCATGGTCTGCATATCCTGGAGGAGCCTCCCCACCTCTGTGTAGACATCCTCTATTTTCTCCGTCAGAGATGTCCTAGTGAGGGAGATGGCCTGCATCAGATGCCTACTTAAGAGTCATTTCTTCCTGTTCGGTCTCCTCTCCACCCCCTGAGGGACGATTTTTATGCTGAAATTGTGGGGGGGCATTCCGTAGAGAACGTGCACTCTAAGAAGGGTTGGGTCTGACAAATTCCTTTTAATTTTTCTGCTGCCGTCGATCCTTTAGATCGATTCATGACTAAGAGCAGTGAAGCACACCGGTATAGCTGAAATTGTACAGTCCAGAAATCCTCCCGTTGCAATTATATACACAGCAGGGACCACGTTTATTAATTATAGCCTGGGAGCAGAGTCTGTGTAGACAGAGTCAGAAGATCACTAAGGCTCCTATGGCAGGGGGGAGGGGAGGGATATCCACCCTCAGAGACAGCAGCAATGGGAGGGGGAGCAGGTTCCCCCACAGTAATGGCAACAACAGGCCAGTGATTCAGTTCAGAGAGAGGGAGTAATGCAGGGCCCATCTTCCAGCGCACTCACCACATATCCCTCAGATCCTATAGGATACAGGTCGCTGTCCCTGCAACGCTGCAGCACTGGAAGCTGGACGCCGTGCTCCCTCTGATAGAGCGCGTGTTCAAGATGGCCGCCGTTCCCCGTGGGTCCCGCCGTCCACCCCGGCCTCCCAAGTCTCCTGCTCACTGGAGCCGTCCTGCGCCCCTCCCCGGAGCTCCCTGGGGGTCCCAACACCAGCCGGCACCAAGCGCTGCCAGATCCAGAGCAATATACAGGTGGTATGTGCAGGATATGTGAAGGATAGGCAGGAGCTCTCGCAGCGTGCGTCCTTCCTTCACCACTACATAACCACGCTCCCCATCGCTACTTTCTGTTTTTATGTCCAATAAATTTTTCTAAACATTTGGAAGCTGAATTGAGAATTTTTTTTTTATTGTACATTGTGCAGACTCTGCTGGATTAATATCTCTGTCTAGAAGCAAGACAAAACAATGTCACATGTAATAAGGTCTTCTGAATTTCCTCCTGTTGATTTCATGTTAGTAATAAGCCAGGATGAAGTTACAGTATTTAATCCTGTATGAGAAATGACAATAGATCAAGTTGGTTTCCATGTGATAAGCGTTGAGGCTGAAAACAGCATGAACACCAAACTGGGTCTGTTCAATAGGTAATATGATGGAAGGTCTGAATTTGCTCATAAGGTTTGCAATATGGGTCTAGAGCAGAGAGCTTGCTGACATATAGGCTTATAGGATGTAATGTGCTGCTAGATACATTCACAATATAGAAGCATAATATAGAGTGCATGGTTATTTGTAATGGTGGCATCTGGTGATAAGACTTCCAGAAGAAGAGGTCCAAGCACTGGATATAGATTGCTAGACCATAGAACATAGATTAGACCACATTATTGGATTTCTACTGGAATGAAGACTGACAATGATCCCAATTAATCAAAGACTGTACACTGATAATTCCTTTGAAATGAATAGGTACAGAGCTGGACCATTTGACACTCATCAGACATTACTTGTGGATTTCCATAGATATGAAGTCTTTTGGACTTCAATCAATCAAATACTGTACTTTGATGGTTGATTTGAAGTCAATGGTTTCCAAGCAATAGGTACAGAGCTGAACCATTCGACACTGATCAGACCTTACTCAAGAATTTCCATGTATTTCAAGACTCCAGTCAACCAAAGACTATACTTTGATAGCCACTTTAAAGTCAGTGAGTTACTCTGGGTAAAAAGTAAGATCATTTAACCATGATATGACCCTGGGAATGAAAACCCATTAACTCAACCAAAAACCTTACTGTACATTATGGCTGATTTGAAGTCAATGGATTCAAAAGACTTGACACAGGGCTGGACAACTTTATTCATCCCCTACCAAAGACCTATTGAATCCACTCAACCAAAGAATTTACACTGATGGGTTCCCAATACTGGGCACATTTACCAACCTAACCTAAACAAATCTATACAGTAGAAGAGGATTGAAGACAACTGTGCTGTCATTTCTCCGTTCACGGCTGTCTCTTGGACTTCCATTGAAATGCTTTAAGCACTTTGTGAGACAATTTTACTCATTCCTGTATAGCTGCAGGGAAAAGGTGAATGTTTTTGGTCAGTGGATAGTAGACCCTTAATCACAACCCCAGAAGACATCATAGTGAAGAGTATCTCAATTTTAAAGTATAGTCAGCAGACAGATGGAAATCAATTTGCAGAACTCAGGTCTAGTTGTCCGCTGTCGCTGGACAGCAGCTCCACTAACTGACCTCTACCTATCAGAAACCTCAAAATTGTTTGTGATTTGCAAGCCCAGCATGGCATAATTATTGTAACATGATGCGCCCATGATGATGATGGTGACAGGTAGGAAAAAGTCCGCAGGGCTTCCATCTGCCGGTTATGGAAAACTGGACTAAAATCTTGCAAATTGATTCGTTCATCTTTAATACTCAACAGTTTAAAAAAAAATGGTTAAAAGTTGTGAAAACTTCTGAAAATCAAAATATCGGACATGGTTTAACATATATGATGGAGCTTGCGTGACTTTCATGTTAGCCAGACTTTTTTTTCATAATGAAGCCTCATATCTAGCACATATGCACAAATGTAGATGTGGTAAAAAAAAAAAAACACAAAAGTGCAGACTTCAGCATATGCCATGTACTCTGCTCTTTTTTTTTTTTTAAAGAAAATTTTGTCTAATTTTCCTTCCAAAATATCGCCAATAAATAAGGTTTCCTGCAAAGTAATATTGTGAAATAATAAAAACAACCTTCTGCTTTGTCAATAATAGGCAGCTCTGATTGTGCCAACAGTGCCAAGGTATAAGGGGGAGTGTGGTTCCAATTGATTAAAGGGTACTTTGCAGAGAGGGAATTATGTGGAAGTGCTTCACGTGCAGTAAAATCCATAAAAACAGAGCCACTGATCGTCCCATGAATAAAGAATGTTTTTTTATGTGATTTGGTTGAATTTTTAATTTTGTTATAGTTAAAAGAACTTGTGTTACATATTTAAACAGATCTGGATTTTATCTCAACCATATGCACATGAAGAGTCTTGGATGTCATTTTCTCCCGAGATGTGAAGTATATGTGCTACAGGAAATATTAGATTAATAAGCAAATTATAATATCATTGTAACTAAATATAATAATAGAAGAAAAAACCATGCAGAGCAAAATGACAATTAACTTTTTTAGGGTTCATGTACAGTAGTCGCCTCCAAGTTTAAACTGATCATATTGATAAACTTTTGTGAAAATGCCATTACATAGGCAGAAAATTCACTTACACCCTTGATAAAGTGCAGCTCTGAATAGTCTATACACATATAGGCTATCCAGAGCTGCACTTCATCAAGGGTGTCAGCTTATTTTCTGCCGGTTACTTAGAAAAATCTTCCTAGGAAATCCCCTACATTCAGGTTGCTTAATCTTCTTGGTTGATCTCTAATTTGCCTCTTTTATTTCCCAGACCTGCTTGCTCAATAATGTTCCTCGTGGAGCTGCAGTTTTTGACCTTAGTAGGCATTCCTGTAAAACTGCTCTCTTTCTGTCCCAACTCCTATTGCTTCAACCTCATATCACCATAGATTAATGGAGGTCTGACTCTAAACAACTAATTAGCTATAAGAGAAGGTGGTGGCATTTTGTTGATGGCTTCATCCCCATCATTCTCTCCTTCTCTGCATTGCCCAGCTTCATATAATTTAGGAATAGACAATGCTGCATATTACAACTCAATCCCATTGATTTGAAGATGTAGCAAGTTGCACTTCTTGGAAAAACTGCTGGTAAAAGTATGCATCTGTTCAGCTTTATAGAAATCCAAATGGCCTCCTCTATCTCTGCTCCTCAAGGTAACGAAACGCGCGTCGGGGAGAGGAATGAGGACTAGTGTTGAGCGATACCGTCCGATATTGAGAAATATTGGATCGGATTGGATCGGCCGATACCCAAAAAGTATCGGGTATGGCCGATTCCGATACCAGAAGTCCCATTCAAGTCAATGGGACAGAAATATCGGAATTAAAAAAACCCTTTCTGTACTTGCACATCCTGTTCGGGAGGGGGGAAGAGTGTGGGCGGTGCGTGGGCGGACACTGTGCAGGCGGGGTCTGTGCGGGCCTGCCGGGGGTCTGTACGGGCTTGCCAGGGGTCTGTGTCGGCTGCCGGGGGTCTGTACGGGCTTGCCGGGGGTCTGTGCCGACTGCCGGGGGTCTGTGCGGGCCTGCCAGGGGTCTTTGTGTCTGTGTGCAGGCATCGTCCGATGGGACTACAAGTCCCATCGGGCTATGCCTGCTACAATGACAGTGATTGACACATTAGCCAATGATGGGACAGTAGTATTCCCATCATCTGGCTAATGTGTTGAATGTAAAAAAAAATATATATACAATATATACATACTACATACATACTACATATATACAACAATCATACAACATACATACATACTACATTCATACAACATACATACTACATACTTCATATATACTACATTCATACAGGATATATACATACTACATACATCCTGCATATATACTACATTCATACAACATACACACTACATACATACTACATATATACAACATACATACATACTACATACATACTTCATATATACTACATTCATACAGCATACATACATACTACATAATACATACATGCTACATATATACAAAATTCATACAACATGCATACATACTACATACTACGTACATCATATATACTACATTCATACAACATATATACTACATACATACAACATGCTACATACATACAACAAACATACTACATACAATACTTACATACATTACATATAACATAGAGTACATACTCACCATCACTTGTCACTTTGATCCCCAAAGCCAGTGTCATCTGTGAAAAAATATTAAAATAACAAACAACCAATATACTCCCTGATCCGTAGAAATCCACGAGTGTCCCATGCCGATCTCCCGTGGAGAACAGCAGCATCAGCTGATGCGACCGCTCTCTAGGGGCTCCAGGAATCCAATGACGGGAGGTAGGTATCCTTCCACACTGTATTCCTCCGCCACTGTAAAAAAATAGTCCCTAGTCTCACTTTTGGCATTGCTGTGTGATAAAGTTCCCACGCAGCTTTTGCCATAAAGTGAGACCAGTGAACCATAGTAACCTCTCAGTGATGCAGTGCAGCAAATCGTCGTGGGTCACTCGTGGATTTCTGCAGATCAGGGAGTATATTGCTTGTTTGTTTTTTTTCTAATTTTTTTCATAGATGACACTGGCTTCGGGGATCAAAGTGACAAGTGATGGTGAGTATGTACTCTATGTTATATGTATTGTATGTATTGTATGAATGTAGGAATGTATGTAGTATGTATGTTGTATGTATGTAGTATGTACTATGTATGTATGTTGTATGAATGTAGTATGTATGTTTTATGTAGTATGTATGTAGTATGTATGTCTGTAGCATGTTGTAAGTATGTTGTATGAATGTAGTATATATGAAGTATGTATGTTGTATGAATGTTGTATGTATGTGTTATTTTTTCTTTTTTTTTTACATTCAACTACTACTGTCCCATCATTGGCTAATGTGTCAATCACTGTCATTGTAGCAGGCATAGCCCGATGGGACTTGTAGTCCCATCGGACGATGCCTGCACACACACAAGACCCCCGGCAGGCCCATACAGACCCCCGGCAGCCGGCACAGACCCCCGACAGCCGGCACAGGCCCGTACAGACCCCCGACAGCCGACACAGGCCTCCGGCAGGCCCGTACAGACCCCCGGCAGCAGGCACAGACCCCCGGCAGGCCCGTACAGACCCCCGGCAGCAGGCACAGACCCCCGGCAGGCCCGTACAGACCTCCCGCAGTCAGCACAGACCGCGCATCATGATGCGCACAGACCGCGCATCATGATGACATCGTTTCAGCAGCCAATCACAGCCACAACAGTGGCTCATTGCATTATGGAAACTTCCGATTCCGGTATCCGATATTGAAAAAATATCGGTACTAGGTATCGGAATTCCGATACAGCGAATATCGGCGGATACCCGATATTTGTAGTATCTGAATGCTCAACACTAATGAGGACTGGACATCGCACTTTATGTAATTTCGTTGGAACATCCTTTATTAGGAAATGGATTCATTTGTAGCTTATTGGAGCATTATTAATTTCTGATAGAGTAGACACACTTAGATTGTTATTGATTGTTGATTATTGTAACACCTAGTATATGGACACTATGGTGGCGTTCTATTAGGTGTTTTTTGGCTGCATTTTGGGTGTTGATATAATTTGTATGATTAAATATCAGACATATTTACTGATTGAACTAGGCTCTAATTCTCTGATGTAATATCTAATTTCCAAATCTGTTATTAAATATATTTTATATGAACTTTTTACATAGTGTATAATGATGTCCTTAGCCATACAATTCCTCACATTGGAGGCATTCTCTTTTTTGTAAATTAGTTTTGTCATGTGGAAAATAATAAAATGTATGCCTTTTTTGTAATTATTGTGGTATCTTGTGCTTCTTTGGTCACCTTTCTCTTGGAGTAGAGATAGAGGAGTCCATTTGGATTTCTATATTATATGCATGGCACAAAGTGTATTTATGGTGGATCACATATGATTAAAAAAAAAATCTGTACAGCTTTGTACGCATGTTCATGCTTGCAAGACTGTCAATCACCAATTAGGACCGCCTACTGGACTCCTGAACCGACTGAAGGATTTCAAGCAATAGGTTAGTAGTAGGATGGTCATGCTACGTAATAGACAGATTTCACTATATGAGTATGCATGCAGAACTATCAGTCAATACTTGATTAGGACCGCCTACTGGACTCCTAAACACAGTGAACACGGATTTCACTCTTTAAGTCTCATGGGTGCTACTGTTTAGTAATGGACAGACTTCAGTGTACGAACATCATGCATGCATATGTAGCAGTCAATTATTGACTAAAGACTGCCCACTGGACTCTTAGGCACTGAATAAGCAGATATTTTAATTAAAAGATTACAAGATATTCAGAATCTTTGCCCACCAACCTATGTATCAATTTGTCCTGCTCATTCTGCGCTAATATATGCTGCCCACAGACTACCAATGTAACAGGTCCCTTTAAAGACCCAGACTAGGCATCATCTCTCAGAGTAGCAGAATATTCACATAAAAGTTTTATTGCATTTTTTTATTTTTAGGTATTTTTCTCTCCCAGTTGTTCGTCTCATCAATGCACAAGGACCTGGATGGAATTTACACCATATTTTTTCCCGCCTGTCTTGTAGGCTCGTGCTTCCCATGTTGTTTTTCATCTCAGCTGTTGGTGTGTCTATAGACTCTGACACAATAAATAGTTGTTACATTCCTCTATGACTCTCAAACTCTCACCTGGAAAATTTGGAGTGTTCACATTACATTAACAGACACTATGACGTTATTGCAGCACAATAACATTTATCTGTTGGTTTACACCTTTTTTCTGCTACAGAATAACAGATTCTTTGTTCCCAGCATGTTGTGCTTCACAACAAATGCTTGTGGCGGTTTTCATGGCACGTGGGAGTTTTGTGGTTTATTAAAGCACTCATTTTGCACTGAAATACCTGCAGACTGACTTTATGGGCAAAGTGAGGACGAGCGTCTTCCCTTTATTGTTATTTATTCTTTTTTCACTACCGATGATGAACAAAAGTTCACGGCGACGCTGTCGCTTTGTGTTCTGCAGCAATAGATATTGCAAGAAACTTAAAAGGTGGATTATGCTCTGGAAGTGGTGGAAGTGTTTTAAATGCATCCCGAAGGACAGAATAAAGTAAAATATTTCAAGAAAGAACACTTTACTGTAGATTAACAAATACAGAGACTCAATAATAACAGGAACGCTTATAAAACTGCTGAGAGATGGTGAAATTACACTTACATAGACTTCTTCTATTACTGTGTACATACATTACATTATTGATCCTGAGTTACCTCCAGTATTATACTCCAGAGCTGCACTCACTATTCTGCTGGTGCAGTCTGTTAAGCTTTGGGATTCTTACGCTGCTCAGGATAGATCACAAGCCTTATCTGCCTCTGCGGTCTCCCATTTGGGATTTGCCGCTGCGAGTGCAGCTCAGCAGAGATGTAGGTCTCAGCATCTTGCTCAGGCCCGTGATGTTCGGTTGGTTTCTGCTGGCTCTCTAGCCAAGTCCTTAATAGCCAGTAATATGCAGGTGCAGCATGGCAATTGGGAGTGTAAGTCCAGAAATGACCTTACTGAGCATGTTCGTGATGTGGCGTCTTCTCAGTGGTGGTCAGACGTCAGTTGCTCTGGTGAGGTGGCAGCTCGGGATTGGTCCATGGGCAAGGACCTGTCCAACTGGACATGAGCCTAGTGCCTGCAACACTGCCCTTCACCTCTCCAAGCAAACCTATTTGAACACCCTCATCACCTCACTATCCAATAACCCCAAAACGTCTCTTTGACACTTTTCATTCCCTACTCAAGCCAAGAGTGCAGGCCTCTACCACGGAGCTTCGAGCTGACGATGTGGACAATTATTTCAAAGAAAAAATTTACAATATCCAACAGGAAATTATCTCCCAATCCTCTCATACCATGCATTGTCCTCCCTTCCCCACTGCATCTAGCTCACTCTCTGATTTTGAACCAGTCACAGAAGAAGACGTAATCAGGCTCCTTGCAGCAGTGACCCTATTCCGTCACATTTCCTCCAGTCCCTTTCCCCTTCTGTCACTGCTCTCCAAACAAAAATATTCAACCTCTCTCTCTCTCTTCCGGTATCTTTCCCTCCTCATTTAAGCATGCCATCATACATCCACTACTTAAAAAACCATCCCTCAACCAAAACTGTGCCGCTAACTATAAACCTGTCTCTAATCTTCCCTTCATCTCTATCTCCAGGAACGCCTGGTCCACTCCCATCTTATCCACTATTTCTCTGATAACTCTCTTCTTGACCCTCTTCAATCCAGTTTCTGCTCCTTACCCTCTACTGAAACTGCTCTTACTAAATGATCTACTAACAGCTAAATCTAATGGTCACTACTCCATGCTAAGTCTCTTGTATCTCTCTGCAACATTAAACACTATGGATCATCAGATCCTCCTCACTATGCTCTGCTCCATTGGCCTCAAGGACACCGTTCTCTCCTGGTTTTCCTCCTATCTCTCTGACCACTCCTTCACTGTATCTTTTGCTGGCTCCTCCTCCTCTCCAAGACTTTTCACGTGCTGCGCCAATTCTTTGGAATGCACTACCCAGGTTAATACAATTAATCCCCAATCCCCACAGTTTTAAGCGTGCCCTAAAAATGCATTTGTCCAGACTGGCCTACCGCCTCAAGCTCAACGCATTAACCTAAATATCCCTGTGTTGCCCATTCAAATTTTTTTTTACCATAACCAGGTTCCTCACATCATGTTCTCACATGCTTTATGCATTTAATAGCCCTCTGTGTCTGTACTGTTACATACTTACTGTAGATTGATAACCGATTCATGCAGCATTACATGAACACTAGAGTTGAGCGACTTTTGGTTTTTTAGGGTCGCGTTTCGTTTCGTGAAACCCGACTTTTCCAAAAGTCGGGTCGAGCAAGATCATCCGATTATAGGGAAAAGTCGGGGTCGTCCCGAAACACGAAACCCAATGTAAGTCAATGGGGAATAAAAGTCGGCAGTGAGAGGAGGACAGGAAACACACCTACAGTGCCCATTTGAATGCCAAAAGCATCAATTCTTCTTACTTAAGCTTGTCAACCTTAATTAACTTCATAATACAAGTTATGCACTGAAAAATGGGGGTTATTTGGCTACAGTTGTGGGGGGGGAGGGCTGGCTCCAGGTTTTCATGTGCCCTGGGCGAAAGAGCGCCCCTTTAACACATACCACAACTCATCATGCTCCGATACGGCAGAGAAATAGCGGTATAGTACAATGAAAAATACCTCACTTTTTACATCTCATGACGAGGCCCATCTATTTCTCCATACAGAATCATTGGTCCCATATAATGTTTGAAACAGTATATGATGAGCTCCACATAATGCTACAGTATATGTTGGTCCCCATGGATGAAGCTCCACTGTCTTATGGGCCCAAATAATGCTCCAAACATAATGGGCCCCATTTGTAATGCTCTAGTGTATAATGGGCCCTGTAAATGCTGCTCCAGTGTCTGATGTCCACCTTTGGAATGTTCCAGTGTATGGTGGGCCCCATCTATCATTCTCCAGAGTATAGTGCTCCCCAAAAATTGCTGTCCCAACATTGAAAACAATCAAATAAGTCTCCTCGCTAGGGAATCCCTGTACTTGTCTGGACTCCTCGTCGTCCCCATCTTCCATCTCATTGCACAGTATTTCAACTTTGCAAGTGCTGTGATCCTGAGCAAGCAGGGGGGGCCCACTCGTTGGCGACGGCACTGACACAGGGCCCCTGATAGTACGGTGGTGTGTCTGATGGCGGGTGGGCCGAACCTGCACTTTCATCTGCAGCTTCCTCTTTGTCACCGTGTAAGATGGAACTGTATATGGGAAGGGTAACCTGAGTTTCATCAGGGTCAGATTCAGGCCGTGTAGCGTGCGAGGGGAATGTAGTGGTCTGGGTCAATGTACCAGCAGATTCATCGAGCAGTGACTGGGCATCAGTGCACTTGTGTCGCCCCCAGGAGTACGGTTGCCACAGTGGCATTACCTTCTTCCTAGGGAGTGTGATGTCATGCTTGGGAGCAACGAACGATCTCTCTAGCAGGTTAACTGATTGGGCGGCGTTATTCCCACGAGTCATGACCCTCCAAACAGCGTTCATGAAGGCAAAGTGTTTGTTTTACGTGGGCAGTATGGTTGCAAAGCTGAACCTTAAAGGAATGTCCAGAAGGGCACCACCAGGAGTGGAGCCTACGGTTAAATTCGACTCTACCTGGGAAACCTCAACCATGCCAGCTACAGAACAGATGCACACATTGCAAGCTTAATTCCGTTAACGAACGAGACTCCGTCATGCCCCGCGGTCCGAGTCCGGCTTACTAGAGGGACACGTGAGGCTTTGGCACATGAGGTTGGCCAATAACTGGTGTGTCATGCCCTTACATGTCCGTGGCTGCATGTGCGCTACACTGCAAAGGCCAGCGTTTGTCGCTTACAGGTGCAGATAACCCGCTGAACAACGTTAGTGATGGGGATCACTGATTACAATTATTACCCGCGAACAATGATTTCCCAGTAAGTGCAGGTCAACCGCAGTTCCAGAATTAGGCCTAACCGTCATTCCTGAAAAAATGAAAAACTTACGTGTGCAAACCACAGGTGCTGTAGCTTGCTTAACAGCTCGCCAGCCGTTCTCACGCCCAGTATGGATTACACGTGATTGCACAAAGGTGAGAAAGGGTACCGTATCCCCAGATAACATGTATGGATAGCGTACACATTCAAAATATATGTCTATACATCAGGAGACAGGCTCAGACGGTGTTAGGCCCAGTATGGATTGCACGTGATTGCACAAAGGTTAGAAAGGGTACCGTATCCCCAGATAACATGTATGGATAGCGTACACATTCAAAATATATGTCTATACATCAGGAGGCAGGCTCAGACGGTGTTAGGCCCAGTATGGATTGCACGTGATTGCACAAAGGTTAGAAAGGGTACCGTATCCCCAGATAACATGTATGGATAGCGTACACATTCAAAATATATGTCTATACATCAGGAGGCAGGCTCAGACGGTGTTAGGCCCAGTATGGATTGCACGTGATTGCACAAAGGTTAGAAAGGGTACCGTATCCCCAGATAACATGTATGGATAGCATACACATTCAAAATATATGTCTATACATCAGGAGGCAGGCTCAGACGGTGTTAGGCCCAGTATGGATTGCACGTGATTTCACAAAGGTTAGAAAGGGTACCGTATCCCCAGATAACATGTATGGATAGCGTACACATTCAAAATATATGTCTATACATCAGGAGGCAGGCTCAGTCGGTGTTAGGCCCAGTATGGATTGCACGTGATTGCACAAAGGTGAGAAAGGGTACCGTATCCCCAGATAACATGTATGGATAGCGTACACATTCAAAATATATGTCTATACATCAGGAGGCAGGCTCAAACGGTGTCAGGCACAGTATGGATTTGACGGCCCAGACTACACAGCGGAGGAGCAGGGACAGGTAAAGATTGCAAATGCTGGGGCCCTGCCCAAGCAAGCGGGGCCCACTCGTGGGCATCGGTACTGGCACTGGGCCCCTCATAGTACGGCGGTGTGTCTGACGGCGGGTGTGCACCAACACCGTCAGAGACACTTGATTGCACTATGAGGGACCCTGTGCCAGTGCCCGCGCCCAAGAGTCTCGGCCTACCCACCTGTCCAGGGCAACGGCACTCGCACGGTGTCGTGCGCTAGGTGGTGACCCCGGCCATGGGGGGGGGAGGCAGCACAGTTAGGGAGTTTTAGAAAGTGGCATATGTTGATGTTGGACATTCAGCTAATGCAAAAGGTGAAATAGGTCAAGTCCCAGGAAGAGGTGGACCAAAGCAAGCCATTTTTCTGTCACCCTATGTGTCATCAGGGGAAGGTGGGACAAAATCCTTGGAAACCCATGCGTGATTCATTTTAATGAAGGTTAGATCATCCACATTTTGGGTTGACAGACGGGTCCTTTTTTCTGTCAGGATTGATCCAGCTGCACTGAAGACTCTTTCCGATAGCACACTTGCAGCTGGGCAAGCGAGCTCCTGTAAGGCATATTGTGCCAATTCAGGCCAGGTGTCCAGTTTAGCGGCCCAATAGTCAAAGGGGAATGACCTGTGTGGGAGAACATCGATATGGGAGGAAAAGTAGTTTGTAACCATAGTTGACAACTGCTGTCTCCTGTCACTTTCCATCGATGCAGTATTACCAGTTGTGTGAGCGGTACTTGAAAAATCAGTCCACAACATTGTCATGAAACCCCTGTCTCCAACGCCACTTCTGCTGTGTGCACCACGAACACCTCTGCCAAGTTGACCCCGGCCCGTACGGCTCGTGTGAGAACCATCACCGCTGCTGTATGCTGGGAATGCCTCAACCAACCGGTTAACCAGAGTTGCTTGTTTAGTAGCCAATATTAGGTCAAGGTTCTCCTGTGGCATGATGTTTTGTAATTTGCCTTTATAGCATGGATCCAGGATGCTGGCCAACCAGTAGTCGTCATCGTTCATCATTTTGGCAATGCGGGGGTCCCTTTTTAAGATCTGCAAGGCATAATCTGACATGTGGGCCAATGTTCCCGGTGTCAATGATGCACTGCGAGTGCTGGTTGGAGGAGCACTTTCTGGCAAATCCACATCCCTCCAGTCACGCACAAACCCTGTACCAGACCTTGCCATGCCAACATTTTCACTTGCCCCACGAGATGCATCCTCCTCCCCTAAGTAATCATCCCCATCATCCTCCTCCTCCTCTTCTTCCTCCACCTCGTCCAGGAGAGGTCCCTGAGCAGACAATGGCTGAATGTCATCAAGGATTCCCTCCTCCTCTTCCTCCTCATCAACATTGGCTGCAGAAGCCTGCTCCTTAAGGTGCGTCAAAGTTTGCATGAGCAGACGCATAAGTGGGATGCTCATGCTTAGGATGGCGTCGTCTGTACTTACCAGCCGTGTGCATTCCTCAAAACACTGAAGGACTTTACAGAGGTCTTTCAGCTTCGACCACTGCACACCTGTCAACTCCATGTCTGCTCTCAAAGTGCCTGGCCGTGTATCCTCCCACAAATGCATTATGGCCTGCCTCTGCTCGCACAGCCGCTCCACCATGTGCAGGGTGGAGTTCCACCTTGTTGCAATGTCGATAATGAGGCGGTGGTTGGGAAGGTGGAGCAATCGCTGCAGCTTCTGCATACGAACGGAGTGTACAGGCGACTGGCGGATGTGCGCGCACAGTCTTCGCACCTTCTGGAGCAGGGCTGTTAACTCCGGATAATTTTTGAGGAAGCACTGCACCACCAGGTTCAAGGTGTGAGCCAAGCAAGGTATGTGGCTGAGTTTTGAAAGGGCTATGGCTGCCACAAAATTACGGCCGTTATCACTAACTACCTTGCCTGCCTCAAGATGTACACTGCCCAGCCATGACTCAGTTTGTCGCTTCAAGTACTCGGCCAGCACCTTGGCGGTGTGTCTGTCGCCCAAACACATCATCTGCAACACAGCCTGCTGACGCTTTCCACTAGCTGCTCGATAGGGGGACACCTCGTGTGCAACAGTGGCAGCTGCAGATGGAGTGCTCGTGCGACTGCACTCTGTGGACGAGCTTTCGGTTCTGGAGGAGGAGGAGGAGGAGTAGGAGGGTCGAACGCCTACAGCAAACTGTTTCCTATACCATGGGCTAGGCAGCACTGTCCCACCACCGCTGTCCCCTGTGGAACCTGCATCCACCACATTAACCCAGTGCGCAGTGATGGACACGTAACGGCCCTGGCCATGCCGACTGGACCATGCATCAGTTGTGAGGTGCACCTTTCCGCTCACTGACTGCTTGAGTGCATGGACAATGCGGTCTTTCACATGATGGTGGAGGGCTGGGATGGCTTTGCGAGAGAAGAAGTGGCCACTGGGTAGGTCATAGTGTGGTACTGCATAGGCCATGAGTTCGCGGAAAGCTGCGCTTTCCACCAACCGAAAGGGCATCATCTCAAACGAGATTAGTTTGGCAATGTGGGCGTTCAAACCCAGTGTACGCGGATGAGAGACTGAGTACTTTCTTGACCTACTCATAGTGTCTGGGAGGGTGAGCTGGACTTGAGAGCTGCATATGGTGGAAGTAGCGGTGGACAGGGCGGACTGAGAGAGGGTTGATGATGGTGATGGAGTTGTTGTTCTTTCTGATGGCCTAGAATCAGTCTTTCGTTGATATAACAGTGGGATTCCCTGACTGCTGTGGCCTTGCAACGACACCTCAACATTTGCTGCTGTGCTAACCGGTGGGCTTACAGTGGGGGAAACAATGTAGCGTTGCTGACTACCTTCGTTGTGATCAGTTGCACATGTGGCACTTGAGGTTTGGTGTTGTGTCCACACTTGCAAGTGCATGCTGGTTAAATGTCTAAGCATGCAACTGGTATTCAAATTTTTCAGATTTTTCCCTCGGCTAAAGGTCTTTGCGCACTTCTTACAGATAACCTTGGCCTGATCATGAGGATTTTGTTCAAAAAAGTGCCACACTGCACTCTTCCTACTTTGGCAGACATTTTGCGGCCTAGCACGCTGTGATCTTTTGACCCTCTGGACAAGCTGTCCAGCAACTCTTTTGATTTTTGGAACCTGTCTTTGGAGTGCTCCGGGCCTGCCAGATAACAGCTGTTGCGATGTCGATGTCTGCTGTGGATGCTCCTCATCTGAGCTATTGGAAGCAGCACCCTCTTCCCCCAATGGATGCCAATCAGGGTCAACAACTGGGTCATTCATCACCTCCTCTTCTATGTCATGTGCACCTTCCTCTGTGTCACCGTGTCTGGTGGTATAGTGTGCGGGAAGGGGCACCTGAGTCTCATCAGGGTCAGAATCTGGCTCTGTACACTGCGAGGACAATGTAGTGCTCTGAGTGAATGTACCAGCAGAATCATCCATCAGCGGCTGTGCATCAGTGCACTCCATGTCAGATTCATCTTGGCCTGGGTAATTCACCATTTGACTTGATAATCCAGGCATGGTATGTGAAAACAGCTCCATGGAGTAATCAGTAGTATGGCCTGCGTCATCTTTCAATCTTGGTTGGGGTGAAGGACACAAGGAAAGGTGTGGTTCATGAACATGAGCCTCCAATGACGACTCAGTGCTTTTACTTTTTACAACTGAAGAAGAGGAGGCGATAGAGCTGGAGGCTGAGTCAGCAATGTAAGACAAAACTTTTTCCTGATGCTCTGGCTTTAAAAGCGGTTTGCCAACTCCTAGAAAACTAAGCCTTCGAAGCCTTATGTAGCCAGACGATGACGCAGGCTCAACACCTCCTGCATTCGGTCCTATTTTGCTCTTGCCACTACCATCAGATCCACCACCAACACCATCATTACCAGCTGCCAACCCCCACCCAATTCCACGGCCTCTTCCACCAGCCTTCCTCATTTTTGGTAGAAATGTAGACAAAATCCAACAAACTATATAGTAATGTAAAACAAGGTACAAGGTGTCTATAGGACAGGGGAGATTTTGAATTTCTGCTCACACTAGTGGACACTGGACACTTTTGGATTGTGTGAGGCCCACTGAATATCTGAGCGCTATGTCACAGGCTCGATGGCACAGATGTGACCAAAGTGACTAGAGGATAAGTGAGATTTTGAATTTCTGCACACACTAGTGGACACGGGACACTTTTGGATTGTGTGAGGCCCACTGAATATCTGAGCACTATGTCACAGGCTCGATGGCACAGCTGTGACCAAAGTGACTAGAGGATAAGTGAGATTTTGAATTTCTGCTCACACTAGTGGACACTGGACACTTTTGGATTGTGTGAGGCCCACTGAATATCTGAGCGCTATGTCACAGGCTCGATGGCACAGCTGTGACCAAAGTGACTAGAGGATAAGTGAGATTTTGAATTTCTGCAGACACTTGTGGACACTGGACACTTTTGGATTGTGTGAGGCCCACTGAATATCTGAGCGCTATGTCACAGGCTCGATGGCAGAGATGTGACCAAAGTGACTAGAGGATAAGTGAGATTTTGAATTTCTGCAGACACTTGTGGACACTGGACACTTTTGGATTGTGTGAGGCCCACTGAATATCTGAGCGCTATGTCACAGGCTCGATGGCACAGCTGTGACCAAAGTGACTAGAGGATAAGTGAGATTTTGAATTTCTGCAGACACTTGTGGACAATGGAGACTTTTGGATTGTGTGAGGCCCACTGAATATCTGAGCGCTAGGTCACAGGCTCGATGGCACAGCTGTGACCAAAGTGACTAGAGGATAAGTGAGATTTTGAATTTCTGCTCACACTAGTGGACACTGGACACTTTTGGATTGTGTGAGGCCCACTGAATATCTGAGCGCTATGTCACAGGCTCGATGGCACAGCTGTGACCAAAGTGACTAGAGGATAAGTGAGATTTTGAATTTCTGCAGACACTTGTGGACACTGGACACTTTTGGATTGTGTGAGGCCCACTGAATATCTGAGCGCTATGTCACAGGCTCGATGGCACAGATGTGACCAAAGTGACTAGAGGATAAGTGAGATTTTGAATTTTTGCACACACTAGTGGACACTGGACACTTTTGGATTGTGTGAGGCCCACTGAATATCTGAGCGCTATGTCACAGGCTCGATGGCACAGCTGTGACCAAAGTGACTAGAGGATAAGTGAGATTTTGAATTTCTGCAGACACTTGTGGACACTGGACACTTTTGGATTGTGTGAGGCCCACTGAATATCTGAGCGCTATGTCACAGGCTCGATGGCACAGCTGTGACCAAAGTGACTAGAGGATAAGTGATATTTTGAATTTCTGCTCACACTAGTGGACACTGGACACTTTTGGATTGTGTGAGGCCCACTGAATATCTGAGCGCTATGTCACAGGCTCGATGGCACAGCTGTGACCAAAGTGACTAGAGGATAAGTGAGATTTTGAATTTCTGCAGACACTTGTGGACACTGGACACTTTTGGATTGTGTGAGGCCCACTGAATATCTGAGCGCTATGTCACAGGCTCGATGGCACAGCTGTGACAAAAAGTGACTAGAGGATAAGTGAGATTTTGAATTTCTGCAGACACTTGTGGACACTGGACACTTTTGGATTGTGTGAGGCCCACTGAATATCTGAGCGCTATGTCACAGGCTCTATGGCACAGCTGTGACCAAAGTGACTAGAGGATAAGTGAGATTTTGAATTTCTGCAGACACTTGTGGACACTGGACACTTTTGGATTGTGTAAGGCCCACTGAATATCTGAGCACTATGTCACAGGCTCGATGGCACAGCTGTGACCAAAGTGACTAGAGGATAAGTGAGATTTTGAATTTCTGCTCACACTAGTGGACACTGGACACTTTTGGATTGTGTGAGGCCCAGTGAATATCTGAGCGCTATGTCACAGGCTCGATGGCACAGCTGTGACCAAAGTGACTAGAAGATAAGTGAGATTTTGAATTTCTGCAGACACTGGACACTTTTGGATTGTGTGAGGCCCACTGAATATCTGAGCGCTATGTCACAGGCTCGATGGCACAGCTGTGACCAAAGTGACTAGAGGATAAGGGAGATTTTGAATTTCTGCAGACACTTGTGGACACTGGACACTTTTGGATTGTGTGAGGCCCACTGAATATCACAGCGCTATGTCACAGGCAGAATTTGGCTAGTGTATCACAAACTACAAGGTGTATGTAGAATTGGGCAGAGTAGGAATCTCCCTAGAGTGCAGGTCTGTAAGAACGGAACATGTCCTCGACTTATTCTCACAGAGTGACACAGATAGCTTCACTGTGGCTGTGATAACAACCGTTACACGGTACTGTGTGGGGAGCGTACACCGCTGTATGGTGTGAAAAAATGCACGCTCAGTACCTCAGCAGGACAAAAAAAAAAAATTGGGATTGCTTTTAAAAAAGCAGTTTGCAGAGCAGTGGGTAAACAGCAATGCAGCTGTCAGGAAGCCTTAGAAGGCAGCCCAACAACCAACACCACTGATACACCACAATATAGCCTCCCCTTGCACTGCACACACAGTGACTGGTGTGTTGTACAGGCACAATCGCTAGCAGCAGAAGCAGTTTTTTTTTCTTCTTCCCTGCCTAACGCTCTCCCTACAGAATCAGCAGCAACCTCTCCCTATGCTAAGATCGGCAGAAGTAAGATGGCGGTCGGCGTGCACGCCCTTTTATACCCCCTGTGACGCCCACCAAAACAAGCCAATCACTTGCATGCCCTTCTGAAAGATGGTGGTGACCCGTGCCTATGTCATCACGTTGCCCACAGTGTCCGTGGATCCTGATTGGCTGAAAAAGAGCGCAAAACAAACTTTTGAAACGCGACTTTGGCGCGTAAGTCGCCGACCTCGTGGCCGACCTCATCCTAGGGTCGGGTTTCGTTTCATGAAACCCGACTCAGCCAAAAGTCGGCGACTTTTGAAATTTTTCGACCCGTTTCGCTCAACTCTAATGAACACCAGATTCTTACACTATGACTGGCCCGAACAACTAAAGCAATTGTTACAATCTACCTTTCGTGTCTCCCCTTTTTTCCTCATAGACTGTAAACTTGCGAGCAGGGCCCTCATTCCTCTTGGTATCTGTTTTGATCTATGTGTTAATTGTTATGCTGTAATGTCTATTGTCTGTACAAGTCCCCTCTAAAATGTAAAGTACTGCGGAATATGTCAGCGCTATAGAAATAAAATTAATTTTATTTTAGCAGATCTGGTCACAAAGTGTTCTGTTCACACAGTGTGTCATTTTAACGTTGTACATTTTACTTTCTACCTAGCTGCCTGGTTCCGCCATTACGCTATAGCAGCAGTTATACATTTCTTCACAGTGGACCCTGGGTTGCGATTGTACTTTATTACCCTTTTTATTTTGTGCAATCCACCAACTCTAACATAGTCACTGTGTGCATACATTATATTACTAATCCTGAGTTACATCCTGTATTATACTCCAGAGCTGCATTCACTATTCTGCTGGTGCAGTCACTGTGTACATACATTACATTACTGATCCTGAGTTACCTCCTGTATTATACCCCAGAGCTGCACTCACTATTCTGCTGGTGCAGTCACTGTGTACATACATTACATTACTGATCCTGAGTTGCATCCTGTATTATACTCCAGAGCTGCACTCCCTATTCTGCTGGTGCAGTCACTGTGTACATACATTACATTGCTGATCCTGAGTTACATCCTGTATTATACTCCAGATCTGCACTCACTATTCTGCTGGGGCACTTATGTTGTAAATACAGTTGTGTGAAAAAATGTTTGCCCCCTTTCCTATTTTTTTGCATGTTTGTCTCACATAAATGCTTCAGATCACCAAACAAATTAAAATATTATTCAAAGATAACACAAGTAAACACATAATGCAGTTTGTAAATAAATGACTTTATTAGAGATGAGCACATATTTCAATGTTCGTTTCAGATTACGTTTGCAGAATTTGCAATATTCACCAATTAATCTTTGAATATTTTCTGAACATAACCGAATGCCATTCATCTCAATGGGAGGCAAAAGCAAACGCATGCACAACACCTTCTAACAGCCCCAAATGTTGCCAAAACACATCAATGAGGAACAGACACCAGGAAAGTGGCCTCAATTCACCCACTGTACAAATTGCAGCATGGAACTACAGCAATCAGCCAGGCATGAGGTATGGGGTCTGGGACAGCATTTACAGCTTTCAATTGAGCATCACAGTAAGACGAAGTGGGTGAGGGATCGGTGTAGGCCTCCTTTGCAGGGACCCCTGATACTACATGCAACACCTCTACCTGCTTTCATGCTGAGCCACACTCAGATGGCACAAATATCTATTTTGTAGACTACGATTGTCAGAAAAATTTAAGGACAGTAACACGGGTAGTTAGAGTCCAAGGTAGTGGAGGCCTGACGGTCTCGGAGGCCTACTGCTACAGGCAACAATCATGAAGGAGACCAACCAGGAGTGTTCACATTTCCAAAAATTGTTAGCAGACGCCAAAAAAGTGGCATCAGTTTCACCACAGTATAAATAGTATAATAGGGACCGACGGATTTTCCACTAAAACCCAATTCAGCAGATGGACACCCAACCAGGAGTGTTCATATTTCCAAAAATTATTAGCAGACACCACCAAAGTGTCTTCAATTTCACGACAGTAGAAATAGTATAATAGGGACGACTGTTCTTCCACTACACCCAATCCAGCAGATGGACACCCAACCAGGATTGTTCGCATTTGAAGAAATGAGGGCCTTATGTAAGTAGATGAGCCAAGACAGAGTTAGCAGTTTCCGATGCCCTTTAAGGCCGGAACTATCGGGATTGTCACCGCTGTTGCCGGGGGTGGCTTCTTCTGGGAGTGACGGACCTTCCCGCTGGACAGCAGGGGATGTAGGGTATATAAGGAGGACTGAACACAGGAACAGGTCAGACTTAGCGGGAAAGCGTCAGGAGAAGGTTGACTCCATCTCCGCTGTTCCGGCTGACAGCTCCATGCCACCCATCCCTTAGCATGCTGACTATAAGATTGACTTTGACGCTATTAAATTATCAAATAACTCTGTTATTTTGGACAGCCCTGTCCTGTCTGTGGTAACAGACATACTGCCTAGAGACTACCCCAAGGGACCGCCCGCTGCTGCGGTCTGTGAGTGTGCCCACGGCTCGTGTTCAGCGCCATTCCTGAGGAACCCACACAAAAGACTGTTTCCACATTCCAGCGCACTCAAGCCAAGTAGGACCGCATCCATCAATACCGTCGGGAGACAGTGCTTCTAGTTTCTGCGTAACGGAGCCAGAGACTTTGTCCACAATTTGCGATGCCATCGGGACATTTTCCAGCCTTTTTCCTACAAGAACTGCAAGTGATAAGTTACCTTGTTCTTGTATATTTTATTCTCGAGTATTGTGTTCGTGTGCAATTCCTGCCGCTGTCGTACTAATGATGCCTCCCTGCATGGAGTATTACTTGTTAATTGCTTGTTCAGTAAATCCTGTTATCCCCTTCTCTGCCTCCGGGTCCTCACTGTATCCAGCAAACCTCTCTCAGCTACATTTTGTCAGGATGCAGTCTAACAGCACGGAGGAGGTAGAACAGGCAGCTGGGCTCAGAACCAGTATCTCTCTGGGGGCAATGCTGACTAACTTGCCAAAATTTACGGGGTCTAATACTATGTTGTGGAGATGGACGGAATGTATGAGGGATATGATGATAATACACCCTATGACCCCTGCACTTGAGGCCAAGGTGGCCATTAGGCTTTGGATGGGGAAGCCTGAGACTCCGTGATGCTGCATACCCCCAGAGACCGTGATACATTTGCTAAAGTGCTCCAAATCCTGGAGGCGACCCATGAGGACCACACTGATGTAGGAGAACTTAGGACTTGCCTGTTTAGCCATATGCAAAGAGGGGGAGACGGTTATGCAATATATGAATGCCCTACAAGAATTACACACCGCCATTGTCAGAAAAGACGGAATGGGGATAGGGCCGGCAGATGTCATGCTACGTGACTTGTTGGTGACTGGCCTGAGGGATGCCCTGACCAAGCAGACCCTGACAGGGCGGGTGCGGGTAGAATCATAGAATCATAGAGTTGGAAGGGACCTCCTGGGCCATCTGGTCCAACCCCCTGCTCAAAGCAGGATACGCTAAATCATCCCAGTCAGATGTCTGTCCAGCCTCTGTTTGAAGACTTCCAATGAAGGAGAACTCACCACTTCTCGTGGCAGCCTGTTCCACTCATTGATCACTCTAACTGTCAAAAAGTTTTTTCTACTATCTAATCTGCGTCTCCTCCCATTCAGTTTCATCCCATTGCTTCTAGTCTTTCCTTGTGCAAATGAGAATAAAGATGATCCTTCTACAATGTGACAGCCCTTTAGATATTTGTAGACAGCTATTAAGTCTCCTCTCAGTCTTCTCTTTTGCAAACTAAACATTCCCAAATCCTGCAACCTTTCCTCATAAGACAGGGTTTGCAGACCGGTCACCATTCTGGTCGCTCTTTTCTGAACTTGCTCCAGTTTGTTGATGTCTTTTTTTAAAATGTGGTGCCCAAAACTGGACACAGTATTCCAGATGAGGTCTGACCAAAGAGGAGTAGAGGGCAATAATGACTTCACGTGATCTAGACTGTATGCTTCTGTTGATACATCCTAGAATTGCATTTGCCTTTTTTGCTGCTGCATCACACTGTTGACTCATATTCAGTCTGTGATCTATTAGTATACCGAAGTCTTTTTCACATGTGCTGTTGCTTAGCCCTATTCCTCCCATTCTGTATATGCTTTTTTCATTTTTATTGCACAGATGTAGTACTTTGCATTTTTCCCTGTTAAAAACCATTCTGTTAGTTGCTGCCAACTGCTCCAGTTTATTTATATCTTTTTGAATCCTCTCTCTCTCTTCTCTAGTATTAGCTATCCCTCCTAGCTTTGTGTCATCAGCAAATTTAATCAGTTTACCCTCAATTTCTTCATCTAAATAGTTGATAAAGATGTTGAACAATACAGGGCCCAGGACAGAGCCCTGTGGTACCCCACTTGAGACATTCTTCCAACTGGATGTGCAGCCATTTACGACCACTCTTTGGGTCCGATCACTAAGCCAGTTATGAATCCACCTAACAGTTGCCTTGTCCATTCCATACTTAGTCATTTTTTCACTAAGGATTGTATGAGCTACTTTATCAAATGCTTTGCTGAAGTCAAGATGTACTATATCTACAGCATTTCCTTGATCCACCCAATCAGTGATTCCGTCATAGAAGGAAATTAAGTTAGTCTGACATGACTTATTAGTTACAAACCCATGCTGACTCTGTTTAATCACTTCATTCTTATCCAGGTACTGACATACATGTTATTTACTAATTTGTTCAAAGATCTTTCCTGGTATAGAAGTCTGACTCACCGGCCTATAGTTGCCTGGGTCCACCTTCTTCCCCTTTTTGAAGATAGGAACAACATTTGCTCTTCTCCAGTCTTCTGGGACTTCTCCTGTTCTCCAAGAATTTTCAAAGATTATGGAGAGGGGTTCAAAAATTTCTTCTGCTATCTCCTTCAGTACTCTGGGGTGTAATTCATCTGGACCTGGAGACTTGAATTCATTTAGGTTAGCTAAGTGTTTCCTCACTATCTTTCTGTTTATAGATATCCTGGATTCTTCTATTCCCTTAATAGGACAGTGAAGAACAGTTGATGTTACATTTCCTTTCTGAGAGAAAACAGATGCAAAATAGGAATTTAAAAGTTCGGCCTTCTCAACATCCTGTCTTACCATTTCATCATTTTCATCCTGTAAAAATCCTATAGCATCTTTGACTTTTCTTTTACTTTTGACATATCCACAAAATCCTTTATTATTGCTTTTGACTAGTGTTGAGCATTCCGATACCGCAAGTATCGGGTATCGGCCGATACTTGCTGTATCGGAATTCCGATACCGACATCCGATATTTTTTCAATATCGGAAGTCGGCATCGGAATCGGAAGTTCAAAGTTGATTGACAGCCGAAATGACGTCATCATGATGCGCGGTGTGTGCGCATCATGATGCGCCGTCATTTCGGGCCTTCCGGGGGTCTCTGCCGGCCTGCCGGGGGGCTGTGTGGACTGCCCGGGGTCTGTACCGGCCTGCCGGGGGGCTGTGTCGGCCTGCCGGTGGTCTGTGCACCCTGTGGGGGTCTGTACCGGCCTGCCGGGGGGCTGTGCCGGCCTGCAGGTGGTCTGTGCACCCTGTGGGGGTCTGTACCGGCCTGCCGGGGGGCTGTGCCGGCCTGCCGGGGGGCTGTGCTGATGTCCGGGGGTCTGTGCAAGCATCGTCCGATGGGACTATAAGTCCCATCTGGCGATGCCTGCTACCATGACAGTGATTGACACATTAGCCAATGATGGGACAGTAGTAGTCCCATCATCCGGCTAATGTGTTAAATGTTAAAAAAAATAAAAAAAAAATACTACATACATACTACATACATACTACATGCATGCTACATACATACTACATGCTACATACATACTACATATATACTACATGCATGCTACATACATACTACATGCTACATACATACTACATATATACTACATGCATGCTACATACATACTGCATGCTACATACATACTACATACATACCACATATATACTACATACATACTACATGCATGCTACATACATACTACATACATACTACATACATACTACATACATACCACATATATACTACATACATACTACATGCATGCTACATACATACTACATACATACTACATACATACTACATGCATGCTACATACATACTACATGCTACATACATACTACATATATACTACATACATACTACATACATACTACATGCATGCTACATACATACTACATGCTACATACATACTACATATACACTACATGCATGCTACATACATACTACATGCTACATACATACTACATATATACTACATACATACTACATACATACTACATGCATGCTACATACATACTACATGCTACATACATACTACATATATACTACATGCATGCTACATACATACTACATGCTACATACATACTACATATATACTACATACATACTACATACATACTACATACATGCTACATTCATACTGCATGCTACATACATACTACATACATACTACATACATACTACATACATACCACATATATACTACATACATACTACATGCATGCTACATACATACCACATACATACTACATACATACTACATACATACTACATGCATGCTACATACATAACACATATATACTACATGCATGCTACATACATACTACATGCTACATACATACCACATACATACTACATACATACTACATACATACTACATGCATGCTACATACATACTACATGCTACATACATACTACATATATACTACATGCATGCTACATACATACTACATGCTACATACATACTACATATATACTACATACATACTACATACATACTACATGCATGCTACATACATACTACATGCTACATACATACCACATACATACTACATACATACTACATGCTACATGCTACATACATACTACATATATACTACATGCATGCTACATACATACTGCATGCTACATGCATGCTACATACATACTACATACATACTACATGCTACATACATACCACATATATACTACATACATACTACATACAATACATTCATACAATACATACATAGACATACAGTACATATAACATAGAGTAACATACTTACCAATACTTGTCACATTGTTCCCCGAAGCCATTGTCTTTTATGGAATAAATATTAACATAACAAACCACAAAAATACTCACCCACGATCCGAAGCAGTCCACGAGTGTGTCCCACGACGATCTTGGGTAGAGAACTGCAGCATCAGCTGATGCTGCCGTTCTCTACGGGCTGCAGGAATCCAATGACGGAAGGTAGGTATCCTTCCGCACTGTATTCCTCCGCCACTTAAAAAAAAAAAAGTCCCTAGTCTCACTTTATGCCATTGCTGCGTGGGAAATTCTGATGATGCAGTTCTCTACCCAAGATCGTTGTGGGACACACTCGTGGACTGCTTTGGATCGTGGGTGAGTATTTTTGTGGTTTGTTATGTTAATATTTATTCCGTAAAAGACAATGGCTTCGGGGAACAATGTGACAAGTATTGGTAAGTATGTTACTCTATGTTATATGTACTGTATGTCTATGTATGTATTGTATGAATGTATTGTATGTAGTATGTATGTAGTATATATGTGGTATGTATGTAGCATGTAGTATGTATGTAGTATGTATGTAGCATGCATGTAGCATGCAGTATGTATGTAGCATGCATGTAGTATATATGTAGTATGTATGTGGTATGTATGTAGCATGTAGTATGTATGTAGCATGCATGTAGTATGTATGTAGTATGTATGTAACATGCATGTAGTATATATGTAGTATGTATGTAGCATGTAGTATGTATGTAGCATGCATGTAGTATATATGTAGTATGTATGTAGCATGTAGTATGTATGTAGCATGCATGTAGTATGTATGTAGTATGTATGTAGTATGTATGTGGTATGTATGTAGCATGTAGTATGTATGTAGCATGCATGTAGTATATATGTGTTATGTATGTAGCATGTAGCATGCATGTAGCATGCATGTAGCATGCATGTAGTATGTATGTAGTATGTATGTGGTATGTATGTAGCATGTAGCATGCATGTAGTATGTATGTAGTATATATGTGGTATGTATGTAGCATGTAGTATGTATGTAGCATGCAGTATGTATGTAGCATGCATGTAGTATATATGTAGTATGTATGTAGCATATATGTAGTATGTATGTAGCATGTAGTATGTATGTAGCATGCAGTATGTATGTAGCATGCATGTAGTATATATGTAGTATGTATGTAGCATATATGTAGTATGTATGTAGCATGTAGTATATATGTAGTATGCATGTTGCATGCATGTAGTATATATGTAGTATGTATGTTGCATGTAGTATATATGTAGTATGCATGTTGCATGCATGTAGTATATATGTAGTATGTATGTTGCATGTAGTATATATGTAGTATGAATGTAGCATGTATGTAGTATGTAGTATGAATGTAGCATGTATGTAGTATGCATGTTGTATGTATGTAGCATGTATGTAGCATGTAATTTTTTTTTTTTTTTTACATTCAACACATTAGCCGGATGATGGGACTACTACTGTCCCATCATTGGCTAATGTGTCAATCACTGTCATGGTAGCAGGCATCGCCCGATGGGACTTGTAGTCCCATCGGACGATGCCTGCACAGACCCCCGAAGCCTGCACAGACCACCGGCAGGCCGGCACAGCCCCCCGGCAGGCCGGCACAGCCCACCGGAGCCTGCACAGACCACCGGCAGGGCGGCACAGCCCCCCGGCAGGCCGGCACAGCCCACCGGAGCCTGCACAGACCACCGGCAGGCCGGCACAGCCCCCCAGCAGGCCGGCACAGACCACCGGAGCCTGCACAGACCCCCTGGCAGGCCGGCACAGCCTCCCGAAAGGCCCGTACAGACCCCAGAGAGGCTGTACAAGGCAAAAACAGGGTTTTTCTTATTCCGATACCGGAAGTCCCATAGACTTGAATGGGACTTCCGGTATCGGAATTGGCGATACCGATACTTTTTTTTAAGATTGGCCGATCCATTCCGATCCGATACTTTGAAGTATCGGACGGTATCGCTCAACTCTACTTTTGACATCTCTTGCAAGCCTCAATTCATTGTCAGCTTTAGATAATCTGATTTGTGACCTGCAGGTTCTGCAGACAGCATTATATTCTTCTTTAGATATGCCTCCCTCTTTCTATTTTATAAACATTTTTTTCTTCCTTTTTAGCATGTGCTTAAGTTCTGTGTTCATCCATCCTGGTTTCCTTAAATGCTTCCTATTCTTCCCTCTTTTTGGAATTGTTAACAATTGTGCTTTGAGAATTTCATTTTTCAAGATTTCCCATCCTTCCTGGACATTTTTGTCTTTAAGGATATCCAGCCATTGGATCCCTCCAATTCTCTTTTTGAATCCCTTAAAATCTGCCTTTCTGAAATCTAACCTTGACGTCTGAGTCTTCACAGGTCTTCCTCCTCTAGTTATCCAAAATTCTAAAATAGCATGGTCGCTACCTCCTAGGGTCCCAGCCACTTTTACCTCCTCAACCATTTCCTCCCTGTTTATAAGGATTAGATCCAAGGTAGCAGTTCCCCTTGTTTTCTCCCCTACCTTTTAAAGATAAAGTTGTCAGCAAGAGAGGATAAGAATTTCCTTGACCTGTTAGTTTTGCCTGAGATAGATTCCCAACAAATGTCTGAATGTCTGGATAGTTGAAATCTCCCATGACAACTATGTCATATTTTTTGGAGAACTTGGCCATTTGATGCATAAAGAGTTCATCCATATCTTCAGCTTGCACAGGCGGCCTGTAGTAAATGCCTACAATGGTGTCCTTTCCATTGTTCTGTCCTTGTATTCTTACCCAAACAGTTTCCACAGAACTCCCAGTCTCTGAAGCTTCAATTTCTGTGCAGATATACGCATTTCTAACATACAATGCGACACCCCCTCCTCGTTTATCAAGTCTGTTTCTTGCAAATAAGTTGTATCCTTCTAGTCTTGTATTCCAATCATGTGTATTGTCCCGCCAAGTTTCAGTGATTCCAATTACATCATATTTCTTTTCCTGTGTTAGTAGTTCCAATTCTCCTTGTTTGTTGCCCATGCTTTGTGCATTAGTATAGAAACATTTTAGTTTGTGATTGGTTTCTCTTTCTCCAATATTTTTATTAATTAGATTCTTTTGTCTTTGTTCTTCCTTTCCACTTCTAATAGCAGAGTTCTCAATAGCACTTGTCAGGTGTATGGCTTTTTCTGGTCTTTTGCTTCCCTTCCCATGTTCTTCTAGTTTAAAGCTCTCTTTACCAGTGTAGCAGGTTGACTTCCAAGTACATGTTTTCCAGTCTTCATAAGGTGCACCCCATCTCTAGCAAGTAGTCCATCGTATAGGTAATTCACTCCGTGATGCAGAAATCCAAATCGCTGCTGACGGCACCATCGACGTAGCCAGTTGTTCACCTGCAGAATCTTATTCCACCTCCTTGTTCCATGGCCATCCACTGGGAGGATGGAAGAGAAGACCTCCTGCACTCCCAGTTTTTTCACTTTCTTGCCTAAGTCTTCAAAGTCTCTGCAGATGGTTTCCAGGTCGTTTCTTGCGGTGTCATTTGTCCCTTGTATCACTTTTGCAGACATAGGGAGAGAGGCCCGCTCACGTGAACAAGAGCAGGGGGTGACAGTCCCAGTACGAAGGGTCGAGAGTGGTGAAGCAGCAGTACATTCGGTAGTTGAACCCAATAGGTTGAAGAGATGAGAAAAGAACTGTTGAATATTCAAGGGGAACTGGCTTAGATGAAAGAGAAAGTTGAGGCTGGCCAGTGCACCGCCGGAAGCCAAGAGAAAGCAAATGTCCTTAACGAGACCTGAAGGGTCCATCGACTGAGTTCTTTCGCTTGTTACTACTGCGTAGAGATAGGACATATGGTTAGGGAATGTCTGCGACGGGCCGGCCCCTGGCCACACCACCCATTAAGCTAGAGGGCTCCGAGCCTGGGGGACATCACCCGGAGCCAGAGTGGAAAGTAAGGAGTAGTGAAAGTCCCAGGAATCTGGTGTCTATATGCCCACTGGTCTGGGCTGAGTTCGATGACCGGGCCATGCGTTGCCTGGTGGATACCGGGTCTAAAGTGATCACGATGCCGGCAGGGTATTTCCGTCGGCACTTCCACGAGACTCTCGGGCCTGAGTGGGGTCCGGTAGTAAAGCTGACAGCTGGTTGCAGGTCTCCTTGTGCGGGAAGGATCTTGGATGGAGGGGTATTGTGCTGACCCAGGGAGAGGCTGGCCATGGTCATATCGTTATGCTGGGGAGGAATATCCAGAAAGAATTTGGAAAACTACTAAGGCCTTGGGTGCAGGAAGTCTCTAGTCAAGGTGAAACATTAGGAAAAGTGATGGTGCCGGCCTCCACCCAACTCATCTTATCACCAGGGCAGACCGTACTAACCCTGCCCATCCGAGCATATGGAGGGGGTGGAAGTCCAATTGGAACCTTTGGTAGTGGAACAACTGCCTGCAGGACTCTTGGTGGCCCGAACACTGGCTGTGGCATGATAAGGGATAGTGCTGGTACGCTGCATGAATCTGACAGACCAAGAGATTGTCATCCCACACAGGGTTGAAGTCACACGGGTAGTGGGCATGCCCGAAGAAGTCATACCGACCCAGGTCATACAGTTGGCAGTGAATCCGGAAGTCCCGTGGTTGGTGAAAGTCACTACTTCTCTGACAGCCAAACCCCAATATGTCCGAGAGGGTCAGCGTATCCTGGAACAGATGCACGCTGAAGTGTCTGAACTCACGCCCACCCAAGTGCACCAAGTAGAAGCATTACTGGGGCAATGTCAGTCCATTTTTGCGAATCATGATGACTTTGGCTACACCACAGCGATCACTCACGAGATACCAACGGGAGATACAGTACCCATTTAAGAGCGCTACTGGCTACTCCCCCCCAGTTACATCAAGAAGTGAGAGAAATGCTCGGTCAGATGCTGCAAGCGGGTGGCATTAGGGAGAGCCAGAGTCCATGGGCAGCTCATTGTGCTGGTGCGGAAGAAGGATGGGTCACTGAGGTTCTGTGTAGACTACCGCAAGCTTAACGCCTGTACTGTAAGGCAGGAGTCCCCAACCGCCAGTCCGCGGCCCAGCACCGGGCCGTTGCAGTGCCCTTGCCGGTCCGCGGACACAAGGGGAGCCGGGGGGCGGTGCAGCAGCTGATACTCACCCTGCATCCCGCGGCGGCTTCATCCAGCGCTGAGTGGTCACGTGCTACCGCTCATTTAAGGTCATGAATATGGACGCCACTCATCTCCCATAGCCGTGGCGTCCATATTCATGGACCTTAATGAGCAGTAGCACGTGACCGCTCCGCACAGGAAGAAGCTGAAGCGCCGCGAGATGCAGGGACGTGCAGCGACAGGAAGGAAGTTCAGCGACGTGAGGGTAAGTATGATGGGGAGGATGGGGGAGCCGAGCGGAGCCATAAATATAAGGGAGAGAGAGTGGGAGCGGAGCCATATACACAGGGGAGGGAAAATGGGAGCGGAGCCATATATACACTAGGGAGGGAGAATGGGAGCGGAGCCATATACATAGGGGAGGGAGAATGGGAGCGGAGCCATATATACAGGGGAGGGAGAATGGGAGTGGAGCCATATATACAAGGGAGGGAGAATGGGAGTGGAGCCATATATACTAGGGAGGGAGAATGGGAGCGGAGCCATATACACAGGGGAGGGAGAAGGGAGCGGAGCCATATATACAAGGGAGGGAGAATGGGAGCGGAGCCATATATACTAGGGAGGGAGAATGGGAGCGGAGCCATATACACAGGGGAGGGAGAATGGGAGCGGAGCCATATACACAGGGGAGGGAGAATGGGAGCGGAGCCATATACACAGGGGAGGGAGAATGGGAGCGGAGCCATATATACAGGGGAGGGAGACTGGGAGCGGAGCCATATATACAGGGGAGGGAGAATGGGAGCGGAGCCATATATACTAGGGAGGGAGAATGGGAGCGGAGCCATATACACAGGGGAGGGAGAATGGGAGCGGAGCCATATATACTAGGGAGGGAGAATGGGAGCGGAGCCATATACACAGGGGAGGGAGAATGGGAGCGGAGCCATATACACAGGGGAGGGAGAATGGGAGCGGAGCCATATATACAGGGGAGGGAGACTGGGAGCGGAGCCATATATACAGGGGAGGGAGAATGGGAGCGGAGCCATATATACAAGGGAGGGAGAATGGGAGCGGAGCAATATACACAGGGGAGGGAGAAAGGGAGCGGAGCCATATATACAAGGGAGGGAGAGTGGAAGCAGAGCCATATATACAAGGGAGGGAGAGTGGAGCCATGTATACAGGATGGGAGAGTGGAAGCAGAGCCAGGTATACAAGGGTGGGAGCGGAGCCATGTATACAAGGGTGGGAGCAGAGTCATGCATGCAAGGGTGTGAGCGAAGCCATGTATACAAGGGTGGGAGCAGAGCCATGCATACACCATGATTAAAAAATAATCAGCATGTATACAGTACTCCAGTACAATTGTTCTTTAGTGCTCAATGCTCCATTTCCTTGTAGGTTCCAATCATCATTAGCAGTGACAGTCATCAGTAGAAGTATCCATCTTTCAGCGTTAGGGGCCCACTACGCCTCCAACTCTTGTAAAATGAGTAAAAAACAAACATTGCTAGAGAGCTTCTTTGAAAAGGGAGAAAGACCTAATGATGAGACAGATGAAGACTCCATGACTGCTAAAAAAAAGAAAGCTGCATTTAAAAGAAAATACAATGAGTCCTACTTAAATTATGGGTTTATCGCAACAGGCGATTCAAATGCCCCAACCCCACTCTGTGTGATATGTGGCGACCGGCTATCCAATGAGGCCATGAAGCCTTCAAAACTGGCTCGCCACTTACAGACCAAGCACCCTGCATCAAAAGACAAGCCTTTGGAGTTTTTTTAAAGAAAAAAGCGTGAACATGAAGGACAGAAGAAATTATTGAAGGCCACCACATCAACAAATGTGTCTGCACTGAGAGCATCATTTTTGGTGGCTAACCGCATTGCTAAGGCTAAGAAGCCCTTCACTATTGGTGAAGAGTTGATCCTGCCTGCTGCTAAGGACATTTGCCACAAACTTTTTGGAGAGGCTGCAGTTAAAAATGTTGCACAGGTTCCTCTTTCAGCGACCACTGTCACTAGACGAATTAATGAAATAGCAGAAGACGTCGAGGGACAGTTGTTAGAGAGGATTAATATGTCACCATGGTATGCAATCCAGGTTGATGAGTCTACTGATGTTGACAACAAAGCAATGATGCTTGTTTATGTGCGATATGTTTTCCAGGAGGATGTGCATGAGGATATGTTATGTGCATTATTGTTGGCAGCCAACACCACAGGTGCAGAACTATTCAAGTCTTTGGATGATTACATATCAGGAAAATTAAACTGGTCATTTTGTGTAGGTATATGCACGGATGGAGCAGCTGCCATGACTGGACGGTTTTCTGGTTTAACAACTCGGGTCAAACAGGTTGCATCTGAATGCGAGTCTACTCACTGTGTCATCCATAGAGAAATGCTGGCAAGCCGAAAAATGTCACCTGAACTTAACACCGTTTTGCAAGATGTGATTAAAGTTATTAATCACATCAAAGCATACGCCCTTAACTCACGTCTGTTTGAGCAGCTCTGTGAGGAGATGGATGCGGAGCACAAGCGTCTTCTCTTACACACTGAAGTCAGATGGCTTTCTAACGGTAGAGCACTGGCCAGAGTTTTTGAATTACGAGAACCGCTTCATAGATTTCTTTTAGAAAAAGAATCACCACTTGCAGCACATTTCAGTAGTAAGGAATGGGTCACAAAACTTGCTTACTTATGTGACATATTCAACTTGTTGAACGAACTTAATCTGTCACTTCAGGGGAGAATGACAACTGCCTTCAAGTTGGCAGATAAAGTTGCTGCATTTAAAGCCAAACTAGAAGTGTGGGGACGGCGAGTGAGAACAGGAATATTTGATATGTTTCAAATATTAGCAGGGATTTTGGAAGAGAGCGAGCCTGAACCTTCATTCTCCCAGCTGGTGCATGATCATCTATCTCAGCTTTCAGTACAGTTTGAGCATTACTTTCCAACCACAAAAGACCCACGAACTAGGAAGGAATGGATTCGCAACCCATTTGTGAACAAGCCAGGTGAATCGACCTTGTCCGTGCTTGAAGAAGACCAACTGCTTGAGATTGCAAATGATGGTAGCCTTAAAAGTATGTTTGAGATGTCAAATCTCCCAACGTTCTGGATTAAAGTCAAGGCAGAATATCCTGAGATCGCCACAAAAGCACTGAAAACCCTGCTTCCATTTCCAACATCCTATTTGTGTGAAACTGGATTTTCTGCAATGACAGGAGCAAAAACAAGATTACGGAGTAGACTGGACATAAGGAACACACTTCAGGTGTCGCTGTCTCCCATCACCCCTAGATGGGACCGTCTTGTTGGAGGAAAACAAGCCCAGTGCTCCCACTGATACATAGAAACAAGCCCAGTGCTCCCACTTCAAAACCTATGGTGAGTTGAGTCTCATTCACATTATAAATGTTATATTATAAGTATGCACTGACTACTAAACCTGTCCATAGACCCGCCCCCTTATGATCAAAGCCCCGCCCCTGACACGCCTCCATTCTCACCCTGCCGGGCCATGGAAGAATGGTCTTGCTTGAAGCCGGTCCCTGGTGCAAAAAAGGTTGGGGACCCCTGCTGTAAGGGATTTATACCCTCTGCCCCGGATTAAGGAATCTCTGTCCACGTTGGGAAAGGCTAAATTCTTCTCGACGCTGGATCTCGCCAGTGGCTACTGGCAAGTGCCCATGTCAGAAAAGGATTGGGTGAAGATGGCCTTTATACTTCCCATGGGCCTCTTTGAATTCAACAGGATGCCGTTCGGCCTGGCCAATGCCCCCGGTACATTTCAACGACTGATTGAGATTTGTCTAGGTGCTTTGAACTTTGAGGCCACGCTCATCTATCTGGATGACATCATTGTATACGCTACCTCATTTGAAGATCATCTGCGGAGACTGGAACAAGTGTTGAGCAGTTTACAAAAGTATGGGCTAAAAGTGAAGCTCCAGAAATATCACTTGCTCTGGACTCAGATCGAGTACCTGGATCATATAGTTTCCACCGAGGGAGTGAAGCCATCACAGGAGAAAATTGCAGTGATTCGAGACTGGCTGACCCCAGAGAATGTGAAGAATTTTCGAGCATTTCTGGAATTGATGGGGCACTACCGTTGCTTCGGGAAGAATTTTGCCCGGGTGGTGCAACCGCTACTCAAACCTTTAAAAGGGTACCCCCAAATGCCAAGGGTCAATTCATCCAATGGGAGGAGAAGCAAGAGAAGGCATTTTGTGACTTAAAGAAGGTGCTGACCGAAGTTCTGGTACTGGCTTATGCGGACTTCTCAATACCGTTCATTCTCCACACTGACGGCAGCTTGCACGGACTTAGGGCTGTGTTGGTGCAGGATGGAAGGAAGGGTGATCGCCTATGCTAGCCGGTCTCTTCACGATTCCAAATGCAACCGGGAAAACTACAGTTCCTTCAAGCTGGAGTTGCTGCGGTTGGTGTGGGCCATGACGGAGAAAATATCTTCCCGGTTCGGAGGTATTGGTGCACACTGATAACCCATCAGCGCATCTGGAGAATGCCAAGCTAGGGGTCTTGGAACAATGCTGGGTGGCCTGGATGGCGAAGTTCCGGTACAGAATCGCCTATAAAAGGGGGGTGGAGAACACTCACGAAGACGCCCTATCCAGAGCAAGACATGCACCTCCGGGAAAGAGTAAAGATGAGATGCTAGAGGAAGAGGAGGTTCCTCGGTTCCGAAGGACCGCTGGGACAGTGGCAGGCACGCAGGACCAAATACAGACTCCCCATCATGAAGGAGTGTTGGGAAGATCTTGAGATGAGTGGGTTTGGTTGCAGCAGGAAGATCGTGAACTTGCTCTGTTCAAACACTGGGTAACACTGAACAAGCTGCCTAGTCCGGAACAGCGGAGTGCTCTGACTCCAGAAGCATTGAAGATAATCCGGCAATGGGAGCGCCTCCAGATGAGATATGGGCTGTTATATCGGAAGGTCCAACTACAGAGGGAACTTGGGGCTTTCTGGCAGGTAGTGATTCCAGAGGCAGTGTTGTCCACTGTGGCCACTGAAGCTCATGACAAAGGGGCTCACTTCGGTTTTGAAAAATGTTACCAGTGGCTGCAGTGGTTCATTTACCACCCACGGCTAAGAGCAGCGGTCTAGGAAGCTTGTATACTCTGTCGGGCCTGCGATTTGGCCAAGTTCCCAGAACAAGAGCTCCTACTCAAGCGATAGTAACCTCAGCCCCCCTAGACTTGTTGACCATCGAATATTTATCCATCGGGCCAGCCCACCCACAATACGACCACTGTTTAGTGATTGTAGATCATTTCACGAAGTCTGCGATAGTGATGCCCACCTGAGACTAGACAGCTCAGTCCGCTGCATATGCCATCTGTAAGCATTTTATTTAGGTGTATGGAAGCCCACAGCAGATCCATTTGGTTCAAGGAGCTTGTTTCTTGGGAAGAGTAATAGATGAATTACAGCTGATTTATCAGTTTGACAGATCACACACTACACTGTACCATCCACAGGGAAATGGGGCCTGTGAGTGATTTAACCGTACTCTCATCCAGAGAAGACTCTGGAAGATGATAGGAAGGCTAGGTGGCCAAAATGTGTCTCTGAGCTCGTGTGGATCTACAACAACCGAGTCCATCAAACCAGCGGTTACACACCTTACTCCTTATTGTTTGGCCAAACGGGAAAAGAAGTCACAGAACTGGAGTAGGATCCAGGAGAGGACTACCCTCGGACGGGGTGTCTACCTGGGTCCGAGAACATCGCCACCATCTACAGACCTTACATCGTTTGGTTCCGACATCGCTCTGGGAACTAGAGCACTCCTCTGCAGGGGACAGATCTTCAGGTTGGTGATCGAGAGTTGGTGAGGGAGAAACGGCCTCGTGACAAGGTGGAAAATCAGTAGGAGAGAAGGCCATACAGAGTGAAGCATCGGGTTGGTATGGAAGGGCCCGTATATGAGATTTATCCAGAAGGAGAGGAGAAAGCACCCACCACAGTGGTCCACAGGAGTATGCTCCGGCCATGCCTCTCTGAGGACCCTATTCAGAGGGAAGAAACCCCTGAGGTTCATGAAGAGGTGCCTCCTGATGCCACGGAGGATGAAGAGGATGAAAGTTTCGACCAGCCATCGGAAAATTCGTCTGTGGATCAGGGCCCTGAGATCCTGGAAGAAAACATGGCGGCAGGTGCAAATTCAACTTTGCCTCCGCTGGAAGACTCCACTATTCCTTTCAATCTACATCACTCCGAACGCACAGCGGCTGGACAATCCCCCAGTCGGTACAATCAGGATCAGTTTATTTGGCCTCAAAGTGTGAAAACAGTCAATAAACTGTCTAACAATGCTCAGGATGCCTCTCATGTGGAATGGCGAGTGAAAAGAGAGGGGGGGTGTAAGAAGATGAGCCAAGACAGAGTCAGTGGTTTACGGTGCCCTTTAAGGCCTGAACTATTGGGACTGTTGCCGGGGGAGGCTTCTTCTGGGAGGAACGGACCTTACTGCTGGGCAGCAAGGGGAGCGGGGTACATAAAAGAGGAACGGGAACAGGTCAGACTTGGCCCACTCTGTAAACGTGATATGCGCCACATCCGTACTGCGTTGGCTCAGGCTATACAACATTACATATTACATCAAGGCTCGTTACTGCTGCCACAGTCACTGCAACATGTGCAGAGTGGAATTCCACAGTGTCAGGACATCGCATATCAACCTGTTAACTGGCATGGACAAAGACCTCTGTATCAATGCAAGTCAAAGACCAGAGGGGTGTGAATGGCAGAAATGAGCACAGAGCTTATGTGCTTTCTGGAGCAGCTCCCCCAGGCCAGGATAGTGGCTGAGAAAATGCTGTACCACCAGGTTGAGGACATGAGCCATGCAAGGCACATGGCCTTCAGTGGATGCAGGTTCAGTAGAGACAGCCATTGATCATTCTCAGCCTGGAGAGATCTCCACAAAGCTTCATCTGTATGACTGAGGCATATCAATTTTAATACTGCCTGATTGCGGTGAGCCCTGGCTGCACAGTACAGAGGTGGTGGGGGTTCACTCTGCCCTGTTGGAACATGTGTCTCATTAAGACAGAGGTTGAGGGAGCAGGTGGAGGCCCTAGAGGAGATAGAGGAGGCAGGAGCAGTGGAGGAAGTGTTAAATGTAGAAGTTTGTCCTGAAAGCCTTGGGGATCCCAAGACTTGTGGAGCAGCACCTGTCCCCACAGCCAGCAGAGTCACCCAGTTCTCAGTCAGCTTACTCATCCAAGTGTCTGAGGTGAAATGTACCCTGGCAGACAGATTTTGTCAAGGAATGGGTGATGGTGTCTGCGACATGCTGGTGTAGCGCAGGCATAGCTTTGTTAGAAAAGTAACAGCAACTGGGTAATTGGTACAGGGGGACTGTGACGGCCATAAGCTTTCGGAAACCGTCTGTATCTAAGTGGAAAGGCATCATTTCTGTGGCCAACAGATTGGAGATGATGAAGTTCAACTTCTTAGCTTTGTCCTGCGTAGGAGGAAACAATCTTTTACACATCTGCAGAACCGCTGGCTGCAGTGCTGAGAGAGGGCGGAGCACGGTGAACCAGATAAACTGCTGGACCACGAGAGAGGCGCAGGCAGAGATGTTACTGTGGCTTGAGAAAATTGTGGTTTGCTCGTTTTCTGAGATCGGTCAAAAAAAAGCAGGCATGTCCACTTCCATTACAGCTGAAGGCGGCCTCTAAGTCAGCATGATTGGAGTGGGTAAAGAACCCGAGATTCTGTGGTCGAAGATCTGCATCTCAATAGATGGCACGGTTAAAGAGGAGGAGGAGGAAGAAGCAGCAGCTGAGATTGATGGGGTGGCTGATGGTTGTTGAGGTCCACATTTTTACACAGTGGGATTCCCACATTAAAGCATGTTGATTGCGCAGGTGAAGGTTCATACATGTAGGAGCCAAAATATTGCACTTTTTACCTATTCTCAGTATTTTTTTGCAAATTTGGCAGTTTACGTAAGTTGGCTCATCCTTTGCAGTGTCAAAAAAGGCCCAGGCAAGGCAACCCTTGCCACCTCTACTGTCATGTCGCCATCAGATACAGGGACTGCTGTTCCTGCCTTGGCCACTGGGAGGCGCCGGACTGTCACGTCGCCGTCAGATACACGGACTGCTGTTCCGGTCTCAACCACTGGGAGGAGCCGGTCGGTCACATCACCATCAGACTCGGGGACGGCTGTTCCTGCCTCGGCCACTAGGAGGCGCACCGTGGTTTCCCCGTGAGTGGTGGTGACAGAGAAGGGGCTCCTGCGCAGGCATCTGGTGGGTGCAGGCTCCGCTCCTCTGTCAGTCATGAAAGGGTTGGTGCATCACCATCTGGCCTGGTCCTAGGGGCGGTCCAAATGACATCATCAGACTGTGAACCTGTGAGGGATAGCTTGATCCTTCAAATACCTTGGGGCCTGTCTTGCATGCTGCCAGATATAGTCTTGGTTTCCCCAGTGTGCTAGTTTGTTATTTGCTATCTTTGATTCTGACCTTTGCCTGGATTACTGACTCTGCTCCTGCCTGACGATTTTGTACCTCTGCCGCCCTCCTGGTTTACGACTCTGACCTTGGCCTGGTTTTTGACACTGCGACTGCCTAACGATTTTGTACCTCTGCCTCCCTCCCGGTTTATGACTCTGACCTTGGCCTGGATTTGACTCTGCTACTGTCTGCCGTTTTTGTACCTCTGCTGCCCGCCTGGTTTAGACTTGGATTCCTGACTACGCTTTTGGTCCCGTTTTTTAACCCCTTTCTGGCGACCGTTCTGCTCTGGTCCGCTGCTCTTATTCAGACAGCAACCTCCAGATCCTTGTATAAGGGTAAAGGGTATCGAGGTTGCTCAGGGTGCTGTCTAACTGCAGCCCAGACTCACAGACGGACGTCACATCTACGAGCTGCAGACCCGCGGACACGACTGGTCAGAGGCACAGTTGTGGCTGAGGATGAATCGCTCGTCGTGGCTGCATCACTATGTGTCTGCGATTTACAACGCAACATAGCCTCCTTGTGTTCCTCCTCAGATGTCCTACTCAGCTGTGTGCCTCTATGTTTAAGCCAACTCTGATCTAACACCTCATCATCATCATTCACTGTGTTATCACATTCCTCACCACTGAAGTCACCTTCCTCCTCTTCCTGCCCTGAGAGCACGGGACAGTCCGCGTGAGTCACAGATATCTGAGTCTCATTAGGATCACCTCCCCCCAGGGGTTAACGTCTGATGATGAGGGTTAGGATGCTGTTTGGACCCTACTTCGTCCTGCCCTGGATCCAAGGTAAAAAAAAATTTGGGCTTCAGTACAGATTTCCACCTCTTGACTGGGTGAAGCGTTTGAGTACACTTCTGATGACCATGGCATAGAATGTGTGAACAGCTCTTCAGACACCCATCTGTGGTTCCATGCAGTCATTTGTATGGCTGGAGAGTTGGGACATGGGAGGAAGCAAGGGTAATTTGGGTGGTATGTCTGTGGACTGTACTGGGTGTGATGTTAAGGAAGAGGAGAATAGGCCACTTGAATCCGTGCTTGTCATCCACTCAAGCACCTGCTCTTTTTGGGCCTCATCAACAAGACGTACTGCTGTGCCTCTGCCAAAGAAAGGTAGTGGAGTAGCCCGTCCAGTAACATTAGTTGTCAGTTGTCTTTGCATAGGACATAACGTTGTTGGTTCACTAGTGCTTTCCCAAACATTACCACCTACCCCACATACACCTTGAAAACCAAGCCTAAGGCCGGTTTCACATTAGCGCTTTTTAAGCGCACGCACGGCCGGGGGTAGCTCCGCCCCCGAGCCGGCTCTCTGCCCGGCGTGCCCGCCCCTTGCTTGTAGCGCCGCCTACTAGCGGACAGCGGCGCCTGCGATCGGCGCACCCTATCTTTAGCATAGGGTGCGCAGATCGTGCGCAGGCCGTGCGCTAGTTGCGCTTTGACCTGCGCTGCGCACTTTTGACGGTGCGCCATGCCCGCCAAAATCAAACTTTTCGGATTTTGGCGCGCATGGCGCACCGTCAAAAGTGCGCAGCGCAGGTCAAAGCGCAACTGGCGCACGGCCTGCGCACGATCTGCGCACCCTATGCTAAAGATAGGGTGCGCCGATCGCAGGCGCCGCTGTGCGCTAGGAGGCGGCGCTACAAGCAAGGGGCGGGCACGCCGGGCAGAGAGCCGGCTCGGGGGCGGAGCTACCCCCGGCCGTGCGTGCGCTTAAAAAGCGCTAATGTGAAACCGGCCTTATTCCACTTCCACCATGATTTCGCTTTTTCCAAGTCATGTTGCTCAGATAGTGTGGCAGGAGCACCGTATTAGCAACCAAAAATTAGATTTTAAACTCTGCAGCACCTCTGCAAACAGCTGAATTTCAGCGACAGTAAATGCTAAGGTGAAATATGACGTGTTGTATTGTGTAAGTCATAGAATAAAGAATTGTTTGAGTGTGGATGAGGCCTGCATGACAAAAAACATATGCTACAAACAACTTGAAAATCAGATGTCCCCTACCCTACTTTATTAAGCTATGAACACAAGAATTTTTTGGTGGCCTCTGGATAAGGCCTCTATAACACACTAGATACTGCAAACTATTTGAAAGTCTATATAAAGTGCTCTCAGTGAGAGAAACAAAATAGGAATCTTGAGGGTATGATACCTTTTAATGGCTAACAAATAATAGTGAATGTTGTTACAAAGCAAGCTTTCGGGACTGTCCCTTCATCAGGCTGATATGACAAAATATTTGAAGAAACCTTATTTATATACAGTTTAAAGCACAACAGTTCATTAAACAAACAATGAGCTTGAAGCTTGTTTGTTTATTGAAGTGTTGTGCTTTAAACTGTATATAAATAAGGTTTCTTCAAATATTTTGTCATATCAGCCTGATGAAGGGATGTAAGCAGTCCCGAAAGCTTGCTTTGTAACAACATTCACTATTATTTGTTAGCCATTAAAAGGTATTATACCCACAAGATTCCTATTTTGTTTCTCTCACTGAGAGCACTTTATACATTTTTCTTTCTACTGGCTAACACGGTACCAAATCACTTTTTTCGTTTTATTTGAAAGTCTGTTCCCCTATTGTATGACACTAGGAACAGAAGAATTTTTTGTGGCCTATGGATCAGGCCTCTATAACACACTAGATGCTACAAACTATTTTAAAGTCAGATCCTCTACTGTATGACATTAGGAACAGAAGAATTTTTTTGTGGCCTATGGATCAGGCCCCTATAACACACTAGATGCTACAAAATAGTTTAAAGTCAGGTCCCTTACTTTATGATGTAAGGAACAGAAGAATTTGTTGGGGCCTGTCGATAAGGCCTGTATAACATTGACTAGATGCTCCAAACAATTTCAAAGTCACATGTCCCATACTGTATGACATTAGTAACAGAAGAATTTTGTTGGGTGGGAATGGGAGCATACAGCAGGATCAATAACAGGGCGGCTATGGGAAGTACAAGATCCAGCCTACAAATATTATTCATCTACCCAAAATCAATTACCAGAGAGCATTTGATGCTCGTCAGAAGATAGGTGTAACAGATGCGTGCCTCATGCTATGTATAAAAGTTGCCCGTGAGAAATTGGATGCCAAAGATGCACATAATCTGGAAGATAGGCTCCAAAAAATTTCAAAGTGAGATGTGCCCTACTTAATGACGTTAGTATCAGAAGAATTTTTTTGGGCCTGTTGATAAGGCCTGTATAACATTGACTACATGCTCCAAACAATTTCAAAGTCACTTGTCGCCTATTGTATGACGTTAATAACAGAATTTTTTGTGCCTGTTGATAAGGCCTGTATAAGATTGAGCAGATGCTCCAAACAATTTCAAAGTCACATGTCCCCTACTGCATGACGATAGTAGCAGAATAATTTTTTGGGGCGTGTCGATAAGGCCTGTTTAACATTGACTAGATGCCCCAAACAATTTCAAAGTCACCTGTCCCCTACTGCATGATGTTAGTAACAGAAGAATTTTTTTGTGCCTGTCGATAAGGCCTGTATAAGATTGAGCAGATGCTCCAAACAATTTCAAAGTCACATGTATGACATTAGTAACAGAAGAATTTTTGGGGGCGAGAATTGGAATGTACAACACGATTAATAACAGGGTGGTTATGGGAAACACAAGATCTAAGATCCAGCCTACAACTATTACTCATCTGTTAGGTGTCGGATTCCTGCAGCGACACAACAGGTATCCAGAGCCACACATGCTGCTCTGCAGCAAGCCATTCCTGAGGCTAAGTCCCTCTGCTGCTCCACTGAGCATGCTCACGAGATGATCTCCCGTTGGAGGTCAGAAGTCACATGCTCAGGTCCTTCTCCAGATCTGCTTGGTCCTTCTCAGAGATCTGGAAGGTCCTGGTAGCGCACGGCTAGCGGCAAGCCTTAGGCCACTGTGCACACCGCGCCTCTACACTAGCGTCCGATCGTGCCACGCCTCATAGCGCTATCATATAGCGGCTGTGTTTGCCGCTGCGCTGCAGTCAGCAGCATTTACCGGCATCCGCGGTAGTGACCACACACGGTAGGTCTAGACGGACACCGACCTCAGCCTTGGGCCCGTGTCCTGTGACCATATACCACGCATGCAATTTAGCTGAGACCTGTGAGTCTAACAGGCTCGGTGTTTGTGTTTATGTTTATATTACAGCGCCTCTGTGAGCTAACAGAGCCCACTTAGCGCACATCGGGTGGCGTTTAACCCGTGCACGTTATACCGCCATATAGCGCGTCTGTCATTACTCAGCAGCAGTGATAACACCTTCTGCACGGTGGACCCTGAGCTGCGAACGCACTTTATTATTTATTTATTTAGTGCGTTCTGACGTTCCTAACATTATACTAGTGCCAGGGTCTGTCTAGTAATGGCGGACCAGCAGCAACTTCTGCAGTACATTCGGCAGCTGGAGGGCAGGTTGGCTACTCTCGAGAGTGCCACCTTAGCTGCGAAGTTTACTGAGGCTGCTGTCCAGGCAGTCGCAGAGGCTGTCTCACGTGTGTCCACGTCCACGCCTGCACGGACCGTTTCCCGTCTCCCGTTGCCCGATAAATTTTCTGGTGACAGCGCCTCCTGCAGGAGTATCGTGAGCCAGTGCTCCATCCAGCTTGTGTTACTGGCCGCACGATTCCCTACAGAATGGGCCAAGGTGGGGTTTCTCGTTTCCCTTCTGTCGGGCAGGGCATTGGAGTGGGCCACGCCACTGTGGGAGCGTGGTGACCAAGAGGTTCGGACCGCTGCTCAGTTCCTAACATCTCTGAAGCAGGTCTTTTTTGGGGCCATGGGTCACTCACGACACCTCTCTCCAGCTACTGGCATTAACACAGGGATCCATCTCGATCAGCCAGTACGCCGTCCATTTCCGGACACTGGCTTCCGAGCTGGAATGGCCAGATAGAACCCTCATCCCTGTGTTCTGGAGAGGTTTGGCAGAGCATGTTAAGGATTATCTATCTACCAGGGAGGCTCCCGTAAGTCTGGAAGAGCTGATTGCCATTTCTACCCACATCGATCTCTGTTTTTCGGAGCGCGGGCTGGAGCATGCTCAATCCAGGCGGAAGGTTAGCTTGGCTCCCAACCTCCTTGAATCTCTAGAGCCACCCAAGCTGGAGAGTTTACCTCCAGAGCCCATGGAGGTGTCCTGCGCCGGCCTCAAGACGCGTCCGGCACAAAGCTCCACACGCTGTTACCAGTGTCGACAGTCTGGTCACCTGGCTAACAGGTGTTCGCAGCAGCCGAAAAAACAATCGCATTCACTGGTAATTGGTGGAGGTCTATTCGCTATGGAGACCATCTCCCCAAAACCGGCGCTCCTAGGGAGGATAGATAGCGGAGATTCCTCCTGGGAGGTAAAGGCCACGGTGGATTCTGGGGCAGAAGGGAACTTTATGTCCTCGTCCTTCGCCCAACAGCACGCTATCTCGTTGGTACCACTTCCTCACTCAGTGCCCATCAGGGTAGTCAATGGGTCGACCTTGTCATCCCAGATTACCCACCAGACAGCACCCCTTAGGCTCTCAATTCCACCATCTCATCAGGAGACGCTGTCCGCTCATTATGTCAGAGGGCATCGATCATGTGCTCCTCGGGGATCCCTGGCTCCGTTGCCATTCCCCTCACATAGAGTGGTCCTCAGGGAGAATACTGGGATGGAGCAAAAACTGTATGGGAAGATGCATGGGGGAAAGCATTCAAGTAGCCTCTGGGGAGGTGTCTGAGGATCTTTCCGCGCCCCCTACTGGGAATCTGAAGACCGTGGCTCCGGTCGTCCCCGGGTCAGTGCCGCCAGTCAAGACCTTTGTCCCGCCTCACCTGCGGTCCAAGGTTCTCACGTGGGCACACGTGTCCAGGGTGGGTGGTCACTTTGGCTACAAGCAGACCACAAAACTACTGGCAAGGTCTTATTGGTGGCCGCACAGGGCCCGGTACACTAAAAAATACATTCAGGCATGCGCCTCTTGTGCTCGGAGCAGCCCCTCTAAACAGAGGCCGGCTGGGTTACTGTATCCCTTGCCGGTGGCAGACCGGGAAATGGAGGCTCGCGACAGTCTGGGTCGCACCCCACATATCACTCAAACCTTTAAAATGCGAATGAAGATGCCCGCCGACACACATCGGCGCCCCACTTCAACTTCAACTCCTGGCGACTTAGTCATCCCTGACGCCTTCCACGTGTCCTTTCTCAAACCTGTTCACATGTCCTGGTTTTCCGAGTCATCTGCCGGGGCATCAGACTTGTCTTCGGATGAGCCTGAGGCCTACGCCTCTGTGGGACACAAGGTGGTACGTGGCGAAAAACTTTATTTGGTGGGTTGGAAGGCTCAGGAGTGAGGGGGCCCTAGGAGGGGGGGTAATGTTAGGCGTCGGATCTCTGCAGCGACACAACAGGAATCCAGGGCGTCACATGCTGCTCTGCAGCAAGCCATTCCTGAGGCTAAGTCCCTCTGTTGCTCCACTGAGCATGCTCATGAGATGATCTCCCATTGGAGGTCAGGAGTCACGTGCTCAGGTCCTTCTCCAGATCTGATTGGTCCATCTAGAGATCTGGAAGGTCCCGGCAGCGCACGGCTATAAAAGGCCCGCATGGCCGCTGGGCCATGCGCTAGTATAGACTTTACTTGCTAGATGTGTGAATGGTGATGGATGTATGATTCTGGTGACTGACTTTTTAAGATTCCCCTCCCTCTGATATTACGCATGTGGATAGGGAACTAGAGAAACAGTCAGCGCCAGTCAGTGGCAAGCCTTAGGCCACTGTGCACACTGCACCTCTACACTAGCGTCCGATCGTGCCACGCCTCACGGCACTATCGTATAGCTGCTGTGTTTGCTGCTGCGCTGCAGTCAGCAGCACTTACCGGCACCCGCGGGAGCGATGCCGCACGCATGGTAGGTCTAGGCAGACACCGACCTCAGCCTTGGGCCCGTGTCCTGTGACCATATACCGTGCGTGCAATTTAGCTGAGACCTGTGAGTCTAACAGGCTCGGCGTTTGTGTTTATATTTATGATACAGCGCCTCTGTGAGCTAACAGAGTCCGCTCAGCGCACATCGGGTGGCGTTTAACCCGTGCACGTTATACCGCCATATAGTGCGTCTGCCATTACACAGCAGCAGTGATAACACCTTCTGCACGGTGGACCCCGAGTGGCGAATGCACTTTATTATTTATTTAGTGCGTTCCACCATTCCTAGCACTCATCTACCCAACACCAATTACCAGAGAGCGTTTGATGCTCGTCAGAAGATAGGTGTAAGGCTATGTGCACACGTTGCAGAATTGCCGCAGAAATTTCCACGGGAATTCCGCAACTCCCAGCAGCAAGAAATATGCTAGAATTCCGCCTGTGTAATTCCCACGTATTTCCCGTGTTTTAACTAGCGTTTTTCAAGCGTAATTAGCTTGCAGAATACTAGCGTTTTCCAAGCGATATGTAGCATGGCTTAGAAAACTGATTGACAGGTTGGTCACACTCATCAAACATAGTGTTTGACGAGTGTGACCAACTTTTTACTATTGAGGCTGCTTATGCAGCATCAGTAGTAAAAAGATTTAAAGTTAAAAATAATTAAAAAAAAAAAATGGTGCTTTTCTCACCTTCCGGCGTCCAGGAGCAGCGTTTCCGATCCTCGCGATGCTCCGGGCAACTCCCGTTCCCAGAGATGCCTTGCGACAAAGACCTTTGATGACGTAGCAGTATCGCGAGACCGCGACTTCATCAAAGGTCATTGTCGCAAGGCATCTCTGGGAACGGGAGTTGGCGGGAGCATCGCTGAGGCCTGGGGAAGCTGCGCGGGACGCCGGAAGGTGAGAATATCACCATTTTTTATTTTAAATCTTTTTTTTAACTGGGATATGGTACCCAGGACTTGGAGGAGTGTCTCCTCTCCTCCTGACCATGGGTACCATCTGCACATTTTCCATTTACTTTGCACATAGTGGACATAGCCACATGCGGAAAGTAAGCGGAACAATGGATTCCTATGTGTGCGGAATTCCCGCGATTCCGCACAAAGAATGAGCATGCTGCGTATTTTTCCGCAATGCGATTTTGCCATGGAAAAATACGCAGCATTAGCACAGCATGTGCGGAATGCCATTGAATACAATGGGTTGCTTATTTTATGCGTTTTTGCAGTGTTTTCACGGTGGAAAAATGCATAAAATCAGCGGCAATTCCGGACGTGTGCACACAGCTTAACAGATACAAGTCTCAAGCTAGGTATAAAAGATGCCCTTGAGAGATGGAATGCCAAAGATGCACATAATCTAGAAGATAGGCTCAAAACAACTTCAAACTCAGATCTCGGCTGCTGTATAATGTTTGTAAAAAAAAATAAAATAAATTCATTTTAATGTGCAACAGCTCTGCTCACAGAACACCAACACCACTAAATGAAGTTTGGATATAGTTGGCTGTATCACGTTTATCAACAGAAAAAAATGAATATTTTTAATGTGCTTCAGGTCTACAGACAGCTTCGTATCACTGCCACAAAATGACAATGTGGGATATGGGGAACTGATCACATTCAGCAACAGAAAAAATTAGAATTTTTTTAATGTGTGTTAGGTCTGCAGACAGGTTTATCACACCGCCACATCATGACAATGTAGGATACGGTGGGCTGTATCTCGTTCATCAAAAGAAATTATGATAATTTTTTTAATGCGTGATAGGTCTGCACACACGTTCATGTCACCGCCACAAAATGTCAACGTGGGATATGGCAGGCTGTTTCACATTTAGCAACAGAAAAAATTAGAATTTTCATATCACCACAGCACTAAATGACAAGGTGGGATACAGCAGGCTGTTTCAGATTTAACTAGTGAAAAAATATTAATTAGTATGCTATACTCGTGTATGCAGCACAATAGAAGCAGTGCAGAACATGTGCCATGCTGGCTTTCTTTGTGCACCTCAGTATGGCCAAAAAAGAAAAAAAAGTGCCGGAAGGTAAATTTAACAGCCACACTGGACACTATCTGCCTACAGTATCTGTCTGACATAACTAGCTAAAATGTGGACACAGCAGGATTTTTCATACTTAGCTAGTGAAAAAATATAACTTAGAATGCTATACTCGTGTATGGAGCACTATAGAAGCAGTGCACAACACTCCTGTAGAACATGTGCCCTGCTGGTTTTGTCTGCGGACCTCAGGAAAGCCCCCCAAGTCACATCGGGCGATGCCTGCTACAATGACAGTGATTGACACATTAGCCAATGATGGGACAGTAGTAGTCCCATCATCCGGCTAATGTGTTGAATGTAAAAAAAACATACATACATACATACTACATATATACTACATTCATACAACATACATACATACATACATACATACTACATACATACATCATATATACTACATTCATACAACATACATACTGTGGTGTGACAGGTGATCGCGTGGTTAATGGGAGATATGTCACATGGAGGGATGCTCCCTGCGATGCAACCCGGAGTATTTTGCCTATAGTGTACATGAGCACTAAAGATGTCATTTAGTGCACTGGGTGCGGACTGTACTCCGTTTTGCCTGAAGATATGTGTATGTTCAGGACCTGTGGTGAAGTCCAGACCATGTGACCAGCTCATGTGATCCATACCTCACCTATGGGTGTGGTTACAGGGTTATGTAATTGAGGTGTTTAGCACATGTGAGGGAGACTGTGAGGGAGTCTGTCAGAGTGTGGACAAACTTCCATGTGTCCAGGTGGGACACTACAGAAAGTGGTCTGTGTTCCAAGGAAGGAGAAGCCTTCCTGTGTCTGCGGCTGCAGATAGAGCGCTGCTCTGGACATTGCCCTGGCCTGTGTGCACAGGACCTGAGGGAACACAGCCCAGCTAAGGACTGTTTATGTGCTGTCTATGGTTTATGGAGTAATAAACCCTGTGAAATTTTAAAGGAACGTGCCTCATGTTTGTCTCCCGCTGCACCTAAGCGAGTTGAATCCTTACAATACATACTACATATATACTACATTCATACAACATACATACATACGTATATACTACATTTATACAACATACATACTACATATATACTACATTCATACAGCATACATACATACTACATACTACATACATACTACATACGTAAAACATGCTACAGACATACAACATACATACTACATGCAATACATTCATACAATACATACATACTACATATATACTACATTCATACAACATACATACATACTACATATATACTACATTCATACAACATACATACATACATGCTGCATACTACATACATACTACATATATACTACATTCATACAACATACATACATACTACATACATACTACATATATACTACATTCATACATACATACTACATACATACTACATACAATACATTCCTACATTCATACAATTCATACATATAGACATACAGTACATACAACATAGAGTATATACTCGCCATCACTTGTCACTTTGATCCACAAAGCCAGAGTCAACTTTAAAAAATATTAAAATAACAAACAACTGATATACTTCCTGATCCGCAGAAATCCACGAGTGTCCCATGACGATCTCCTGTGGAGAACAGCATCATCAGCTGATGCCACCGCTCTCTAGGAGCCCCAGGAATACAATGATGGGAGGTAGGTATCCTTCCGCACTGTATTCCTCCGCCACTGTAAAAAAAATAGTCCCTAGTCTCACTTTTGGCATTGCTGTGCGAGAAAGTTCCCACGCAGCTTTTGCCATAAAGTGAGACCAGTGAACTATAGTAACTTCTCAGTGATGCAGTGCAGGAGATCGTCGTGGGACACTCATGGATTTCTGCGGATCAGGGAGTATATCGCTTGTTTGTTATTTTAATATTTTTTAAAGATGACACTGGCTTCGGGGATCAAAGTGACAAGTGATGGTGAGTATGCACTCTATGTTATATGTACTGTATGTCTATATATACAGTATGTATGTATTGTATGAATGTATGAATGTATTGTATGTAGTATGTATGTTGTATGAATGTTGCATGAATGTAGTATGTATGTATGTTGTATGAATGTAGTATGTATGTTGTATGAATGTAGTATGTATGTATGTATGTTGTATGAATGTAGTATATATGTAGTATGTATGTACTGTATGTTGTATGAATGTTGTATGTATGTAGTATGTAGTATGTATGTATTTTTTTTTTTACATTCAACACATTAGCCGGATGATGGGACTACTACTGTCCCATCATTGGCTAATGTGTCAATCACTGTCATTGTAGCAGGCATCGCCCGATGGGACTTGTAGTCCCATCGGACGATGCGCCCGCACAGACCCCGGCGCGCCCGCACAGACCCCTGCAGGCCCGCACAGACCGCGCATCATGATGACATCATTTCAGCAGCCAATCACAGCCACAACACTGGCTCATTGCATTATGGGAACTTCCGATTCCGGTATCCGATATTGTAAAAATATCGGTACTCGGTATCGGATATTTGCAGTATCGGAATGCTCAACACTACTTATGACCATGTGATATTTCAGTTTTTGTTTCCTAAAAATTTCTACATTTCTGTTTTTTTTCAGTCAAGATGGGGTGCAGAGTGTACTTAAATGAGAAAAAAATGAACTTTTTTGAATTTACCAAATGGCTGCAATGAAGCAAAGAGTAAAAAATTTAAAGGGCTCTGAATATTTTCCATACCCACTGTAGATTGACCACAAGAACTTATCCTATCTGCAGTCATCCAAGTGGTTAAATCTGCATCAAGCCAGGTCACCTTGTTCTTCGCACGCTTTGATTTTGTTCTCCAGCTGGAGGATGCACTTTCTAGGTTCTTTCTGTCTTCTGACCAGGAGGAGGAGCCTTAGCACATCATTGAGTCCTTGAGTTCCATTCAGAAAAACCTTTGTGGCCGAATCAGACAGGAGGTGGGCTTTTCAGTGGGGTCCCTAATTTAAATTGGCTGGTCATGCATGACAGAAGAAAATGGTTCTTTCACAGCATTATTTGTGGCCATGCCTGTGCAAATATATTGCATATTCCGTATTGGCCTGACCATCCTATGCTCAGAATTAGAATCCAAAACAGCTTTCATCTGGTCGGTTATTTTCCTCTGCCAATACTCTCAACTCCCTGGCACCACCTTGCAATGGATTTCATTACTTATTTTCCAGTCTCAGCAGGAAGCACTGCCATTTGGATAATTGTCGATCTCTTCTCAAAGATGGCCCACTTCACTCCATTGTCCAGTCTCCCTTCTACCCGAGTCCTTGCTGAAACATTTATCCACCATATCTTCCCTCTTCATGAGTTATTTCTCAATATAGTCTCTGATAGAGGTGTCCAGTTCACCTCTCGGTTCTGTACGGCTACCTGTAAGCTACTAAATTCTACCCTGGACTTCTCTTCAGCCTACTATCTCCAATCCAACAGGCAGGAAGAGCAGCTCAACCAGATCCTAACCAACTTCCTACGGCATCTTGTCAATGCTCACAACAGTGATTGGGCCAGATTTCTGCCTTAGGCTAAATTCTCCTATAACAACCATATGAGTAAGTCCTCTGCTAAATCTCCTTTTTTTTGTGTATGGTCAACACACCAATATTCTGTTCCCTGTAACTGCTACTGCTGAAGTTTCTGCAGCCAAGACTCTCACCGAGAGCTTCTCTAAAATTTGAGAGGACACCAAGGCCACATTAGTAAAGTCTTCAGAATAGACACACAGACAAAAGGGGCTTAGATTAACCTGTGTTTCATCCAGGGGGCAATGTTTGGCTTTCTCCGAAGCTTGTCTGTTTCAATCTGCCATCGTAGAAGTTGGATTCTCACTTTATCGGTTCTTTTAAAGTTCTCAAACAAAAAATGCTGTGTTCCATAAGCTCAAGCCACCAGCCTCTTTACGGATCCCAACTAATTTCACATATCTCTCCTCAAGCCTGTCATCTTTAGCTCCTTCTTCAAGGACCCAGGTAACACTACTGTTTGTCAGCTCTGAAGATATTTTCAAGGTATAGAATATTGTGGCCATAAAAAGGTTAAGAGGAAAAAACTTTTTTTCTTGTGGAATGGAATGGTTTGGTCCTGAGGAGGAGTCATGGGAAATGTGAGCACAAGGAGAACATCCATGCCCTTCTACTTATGGAGGGATTTCTTGAGGGCAGATTCATGGGCACTGGACTTAGGGTGCGCAAGTTCTCGGTCTCTTGAAGAGCTAGCACTTACTGTCCTAAAATAGTAAAGCATATTCTCACCTCCCATGCCGGTGTCGTTCCCATGGTGTCGGCACTCACTCTCCCTGGGGCTGTGATGTGGTGTTGCGACACGTGACTCCGGCGCTTAGTCAGCGCTGGTGTCAATGTCTCCATTTTTGGATAAACTGAACATGAAGAGGAAGCCAGGGATCAGCTGCAGCCCGGAACTTGTCTTCATGTTCAGTTTGTCCAAAGGCGGTGACAGTGACTCCAGCCATTATTCGGCATCACGTGTCATTCCACAGCATCACAGCTCCAGAACTGCGAGTGCCGACACCACTGGAACGGAGCCGGCACTGGAGGTGAGCATAGGCTTTATTAATTTATCGGAGTCGAGCATTTAGGGTAGTCCTAGTCGTGGACAACCCCTTTAAGTTTCACTATTTTGTATGGTTCTAAACAATGACAAATTTTGTTTGCTCATAAGAATATACAGTACATATAAATGATAAAGGTTATTTGGTGGTTGAATTACTACGCAGGAGAGCAGGGTTTTTTTTAGCCGTCATACTTTTTCTTCACCTTATGAGATTTGAACCCCTCTAAACCTAAATCCTTTGGATGTACTATTAGTAACTTTTAAGTGGGCATTGATCCTCTGTATTTGAGTGATTCATCTCTGCATTCTGTTGGATCCCTAATTATGCACATTGTATCTATTTACGACAACCTATTACAATAACAATCACCTTGAAGGACTTTCCTTCTTCTCCTTTTGCCTTTGGACTGCCTGCCTGATTTGTGTCTTCTATTGTCTGTTTTACAAACAAGCTCTAATTTCCATTTTCAAATCTAAATAGCTTGGAGGCATCAGGAGTCTTGTACAAACATACAGTTTAATTCCCTAATTAAAAGAAAAGTGAAATCAGCACAATGAAAGATTTGGCATGCAGCAATAGAAAAAGATTCTCAGTCTGGAACAGGACATCAATTCTTCTAGTCAGAACTTTAAGGGGGTTCTCCACTAAGCAATCCTTGCTTTTTTATTACGGTTTCCTAGGCAATAATCTGATCACCCTATCCCTACCCTAATAAGTGCATTATACTGACACAGCTGGTGTTATGTGTCCTTGTAATCGTAGTGCAATGGAATTTCCTCCAAAAAAGTAAACTGGACACTAGTGACACATGCTTGTTGGATAGTTTTAAAACCGGCAATTATCAGGTTATAATATTAATCACCAAAGTTTTGAACTTTGCTATATGGCACAATGATTTTTAAGCATAGCGTGATGAACCCACACCTTGCCACCCCGCCCGACAACAATATTATATCAGAAGGATCACGTAGTGTGATCTCCCCACTTTTACTAACGTCATGTTCTGCACCCCTTGGGGACACGTAAGGTCAGCTTGGTACAGTTTTAAACAGACACCCCTTGTCGACACAGGCCCAAGGAGGTACGGGGAGTGAGAGGATGGGGCCACAAAGTCACTGATCTGGCACCACACTTGCCCACAACCCTGATGGGCTGAGAGGCCCCTTTCATTAGCACCAGTGAAACAGCACATGGTCAGCCCAGTAGGACTGCCACCAGTGCCTTGTTAAATATAAAACCGGCCTGTTAATACAATATTATCGGGCCAGAAACCAGCCCCAGTAGCATGAAAAACTTAAGCCGAGAATACAAGCGTGTGGATTTGTGGATCGAGATAAAAGAGCAGCTCAAGGCTAAATTATATATTTAATCACCTTAAGAGCACACTAGATAAAACACTATATATACACAATGGTTATATACATACAATGGTCAGATATGAAAATACAGGGGAAGTACCAAAGAGATGAGTAGATGGATCATATCAATTACTAGTTTGTTGTTCAACCATGTGTGTGCTAGGCAGGGAGGTGCATGCTGGTTCCTAGTTCCTTCATAGCACGTTACTTGATGTGCCCCCCACTTCCAAAGTGAATAGCAAGCATAACAGAGAGAGACCATACGGCTTTACACAAGCCTTTATTATCTTGGTTGGTTACACCCTTTTTCACCCCAGGAGGGTCCTTAGCCCCTCCCCTGGAAGTTTACAGCTACATCTCTCAAAACCTACAAAAAATAATAACTTCCCAACGGAAAGTCATAGGGTGATGGTTCTTGCGCCAGCTGGTCCGGACGGGCCCCCGTTACGCTTGGAGACCAAACACTGTGTTGCTATCTGGCTTCTAGTAGCCATTCTACATATCTCCCAACCCTGGAGTGCTAGGATGGATCAAGACCCTGGAAGTCATTAGGTCCGTTCCAGAGATCTCGAAAATGTAAACAATGTGTGGCTAGGACATATGACAAGACCATATTCTCCTTAAGAAATCATAGCTGACTCAACAAAACTGTTACACTGTATGGCATCCAGAGGCTGCTTGCTGTAGAAGACTTGCTGGAGACTGCTAGATGGGGGGGTGTAAATTTCTTCTCTGAAGCTGAGAAGGCTGGGCCCTCTGCTGAGCCAGGTGTCCTGTTACAGCTGTACATGTTTCAGGAGGATAATAAACTGCCATTAAATCCTCCCATCCTTCACACATAGTTTACATAATATGAGTCTTATTAATTCATACAGTCATGGCCTTTGAATTGTTCCAGAAAAAGAATTATTTCTCTCAGAATATTATTGCAATTACACGTTTTGTTATAAACATGTTTTTTCCTCTATGTGTGTTAGAGCAACACAAAAAGACAGAGAGAAAAAAGGCAAATTGGACATCATTTCACACAAAACCCAAAAAATGAGCCAGACAAAATTATTGGCACCTTTCCAAAAATGTGAGTCAACAACTTTGCTTCATGCATGTGATGCTCATTCAAACTCACCTGTGGTAAGCAACAGGTGTGGGAAATATGAAAATTACACCTGAAACCAAATAAAAAGGGGAGACGTTGGCTAAATTTTTGCATTGCGTGTCTGTATAACACACGAAGTATGGAAAACTGAAAGAGAAGAGAACTGTCTGAGGACTTGAGATCCAAAATTGTTGAAGAATACCAACAATCTCAAGGTTGCAAGTTCATCTACAGAGATCTTGATGTTCCTTTGTCTGTAGATTTGCAACATAATCAAGTAATTTACAACCCATGGCACTGTAGCTAATCTCCCTGGATGTGAACGATAGACAAAAATTGAGGAGCGGTTGCAATGCAGGATAGTCCGAATGGTGGATAAGCAGCTGCAATCAAGTTCCAAAAAATTTAGGCTGTCCTGCAGGTTAAGGGTACAGTGTCAGTGCGAACTACATGTCAACATCTGAATGAAATGAAATGCTATGGCACAAAACCCAGTAGGACCCCACTTTGAAACAAAGACATCAAAAAGCTAGACTTCAGTTTGAGAAACTGTACATGAGTAAGTCAAAATCCTTCTGGGAAAGCATCTTATAGTGGTGTAGTGTATGAAGCTGCACATGGGCCCAAGAGGTAAGGGGACCCACTACAAGCTGCAAGCAACAAGCATCTTCTGTCACAAACAATACTATATACTACAAAGGGCCATTATTGTTACGGGCTGGCGGAATGCACCAAATCATAAAGATGGAATGATATACAAGGTGCGTTCGCAACCTGGGGCCCAACTGCAGCTAAACAATGAGGAGAAGGCGTGAAACAAAGCCAGACACCGGTGTGAACACTAACCGGTGCTAGCAGGAGAGGACTTCGTTACTTCACTCAGTCTACCCCAGCCGGTGAGTAACCACAACCTGTTAACGGCACAGGCCGCGGTAGTGTAAACCTCTGCTTGGAGCGGGTGCAATGTCGGCTGAGACAGATGCCACTAACCAGCTTGTGAGAGGTGCTGGAAAGCGCACATACGGCACACGGCATTGCTCAGGCGTGCACTGCAGTAGCAACAGTTCTGAAGCCTGTACTGGCCGACGCCCAGAACTCCAGTGGATGAGGAGGAGCGACACACTGCGGCGCTAAGCTGTGTCTGGACTGAGGTGCTGACTCTGATTCCTAACCCTAACTAATACGTAATATACAAGGAGGGGGAATTATAATGCGTCAGTCACCAGTCTCATTCATCCATCATCACACATACACTAAGCTCTGTAGCCTGAGAGTCTATCATAGCGCATGGCGGGGTGGCCATGGGAACCTTTTATAGCCGGGACCTTCCGGAAGCTTTCAGATCCCTCTGATGGTCCAATCAGAACTGGAGAAGGACCTGCGCATGTGATTCTCGATCGCCAATGGGGAATCGTCCCATGAGCATGCTCAGTGGAATGACAGAAGAACTTAGACTCTGAAGTCTTTTACTGCTGGCCAGGCTGCATTGTCATACCTGAACCAGAGGTGGCAGCAGCAACCGAACCCAAACTGCTGCTGTGAGCAGAATGCTGGGACCGACGAGTCTGCTGAGCAGGCTCTGCTGCGGCCGAGGAAGAATGGGAGACCGTCGAGGGCAAGGCTCGGGATTCCTGCTGTGCAGCGCCCGGAACCCGACGCCTAACATTACCCCCCCTAGGGCCCCCTCCCCTCTGAGCCTCGCTGCAATAAGGAGCATTTTTTTGCTACGTACTACCCTGCACCCCACGATGGCGTTGACCTCAAACTCATCTGAAGACAGATCGGATGTCCCGGCAGATGACTCGGAAAATCGGCACAAGTGAGCAGACTTGAGGAGGGACACGTGAAAGGTGTCAGAAATGGCCAAGTGGGGGGGAAGAGCCAGGCGATAAACCACAGGATTGACCTGCTCCTGGACCTGGAAGGGACCAATATAGTGCGGCGCAAACTTGTCGGACTCGCCCCGAAGCCTGATATTATGGGTAGAGAGCCACACCAAATCGCCAGGGGCAAAAGTCGGGGCGGGACGCCGATGCGTGTTGGCGGACGCCCTCATTCTCTCCTTAGAGGCCCGGATGGCATCCTGAGTGCGATCCCAGATGTTGCGAGCCTCCATTGCCCAGTCTGCCACCCTGGAATCAGTGGAAGACACTTGCATTGGGACAGTGACGCGCGGATGCTGGCCGTAATTAAGAAGGAACGGGGTCTGACTGGTGGAATTGGCTACTGCATTATTCAAAGCAAACTCTGCCCATGGTAGTAAAGATGCCCAGTCATCCTGCCTGGTCAAGACAAAATGTTGCAGGTATGTGACCAGTGTTTGGTTAGCTCTTTCAACTAACCCATTTGTCTTGGGGTGATAGGCGGAAGACAAATTCAGCTCGATGCCGAGCAGCGCGCAGAGCTCCATCCAAAACTGAGACGCAAATTGGGGACCCCGATCACTAACAATTTTGTCCGGCATACTGTGTAAATGGAATATGTGCTTGATAAACAGGGTCGCTAGACCTCGAGCAGAAGGCAGCCGCGCGAGTGGCACCAGATGCACCATTTTAGAAAAATGATCGGTAACCACTCAGATCATAGAATCATAGATCACTATGCAACTGGATTTGGGCAGGCCGACCACAAAATCCATGCCGACCATCTCCCAGGGTCTGTCTGCCACCAGCAAGGGGTAAAGTAATCCGGCCGGTGTCTGCCTGGAGGACCTGTTACGAGCACAGGAGACGCATGCCTGAATATATTCTCTCGTGTCCCGGGCCATATGTGGCCACCAATAAGTCCAAAGTGACCGCCCACCCAGGACGCATGAGCCTACGAGAGAACCTCTGGCCGAAGGTGAGAAGGAACAAAGGTCTTGCCCAGCGGCGCAGACTCAAGAGCGACTGGGGCCACGGTCCTCAGACTCTCGGAGGGGATGATTAGCCAAGGCTCCGCCTCCTCTTCCTCCACTGACACTACCGAGCGGTTGAGGGCATCAGCCCGAACGTTCTTCTCACTGGAGACATAGTGCAGTGTGAAGCGAAAACGAGAGAAGAGCGACCACCTAGCTTGGCGAGAGTTCAGGCGCTGAGCTGTTTGCAAGTACACCAGGTTCTTATGATCGGTGTACACCTGAAAGGGGAACTGCCCTCCAGGAGGTGTCTCCACTCGGAGAAGGCCAGCTTCATTGCCAGCAGCTCCCTGTCCCCGATGGCATAGTTTTTCTCCGCCGGTGAAAAGGTCAAAGAGAAAAAGCAGGGATGCTTCCGACCTTGAGCATCCTTCTGGAAAAGGACTGCTCCAGCACCGACGGAGGAGGCGCCTACCTCTAGGATAAATGGATTATCCACATCAGGACGATGAAGGATAGGAGCGCCAACAAAATGGATCTTAAGGGCAGAGAAGGCCGCAGAGACCTCTTCTGACCAGACCTTGGGATTGGCCCCCTTTATGGTGAACGGCGACCAAGGGAGCCACCAGGGTAGAGAAGTGGGGAATGAACTGGCGGTAGTAATTGACAAACCCCAAAAAACGCTGTACTGCTTTAAGAGAATCAGGCTCCTGCCAGTCCATTACCGCTTGTAATTTGGCAGGATCCATAGCCAAGCCCTGGGCCGAGATGATATATCCCAGGAATGGCAAAGACTCCTGCTCAAACTGACACTTCTCCAACTTGGTGAAAAGAGAATTTGCCCGTAAGCGGTCAAAGACCTTGCAGACGTCTCTCCAGTGAGAGGCCAAATCTGGAGAAAAGATTAGAATGTCATCCAGATAGAACACCACCGAGGTGGAGAGCATATCACGAAAGACGTCATTCACGAAGTCATGGAAGACGGCTGACGCATAACAGAGGCTGAAGGGCATGACCAGATACTCATACTGGCCATCCCTGGTATTAAAGGCCGTCTTCCACTCGTCCCCTTCATGAATGCGTATCAGGTTGTAGGCCCCTCGCAGATCTAGCTTAGTGACGATCCGAGCCCCACGCAACTTGTCGAACAACTCCAAAATCAGGGGAAGAGGGTACTTGTTTTTGACGGTTATAGCATTGAGACCCCTGTAATCAATGCAAGGGCGTAGCTCTCCACTCTTGTTCTGTACAAAGAAGAATCCCGCCCCCACTAGTGACACCGACTTCCTAATAAACCCCCTTGCCAGGTTCTCCAGAATGTATTGTGACATGGCCTCTGTCTCCGGAAGAGACAGGGGATATACGCGACCTCAAGGAGGTTCCATACCTGGCAGTAGATCTATAGGACAGTTGTAAGGATGGTGAGGTGGGAGAGACTCAGCAGACTCTTGAAGAAGAGTCTTGAGGAGATCATTTGCATATTCCCAGTGCCTTCTGGGATAAGTGAAGAGTCTCCGCGAGCTCAACGATCACTGGGTTTTGGCCATTGCAGCTGAAAAGAGGAAATCGGAAAACCAGGGGAAGAGTCTTGAGGAGATCATTTGCATATTCCCAGTGCCTTCTGGGATAAGTGAAGAGTCTCCGCGAGCTCAACGATCACTGGGTTTTGGCCTAACGGCGCGCGAATTTTGGCTCGTCTTTCATTGTTTTTAAGAAATCTCAAGATGGAAGAGGCCAGGAGCCATCTGGTGAGCTGCATTTCTTGCTACATGTTCACAGATTTACCAGTGGAAAAGCCAAACTTCACATGCCACAAATGCAAGCTTGTGTCCCTGTTGGAGGAAAAGTTGCAAAATCTCGAAGAGAGGTTAGCTACGTTGAAGATCATTAAGGAAGGTGAAGAGTTCTTGGACAGAGCAGAATTATCTCTTCATGTTACAGAAAGAGAAGAAATTCGAAGTGCACCTGAAGAAACAGAGGAATGGAGACATGTGACCCAGAGAAGCAGGAGGATCAGGAGGCAGTCAGCACCCATACTGCTCAGAAACCAGTACCAGGCTCTCACGCAGGAAAACGATGAAGAAATACATCAGGATAAGACTTTGCCAACAAACAGCAACCTTGTACGCCTTCAGAGTCCTCCTGGATGGAGAAAGAAAAATGTTGTGAAGAAAAAACGGAGAGTGGTGGTCATGGGGGATTCCCTGTTGAGAGGAACAGAGGCCGCTATCTGCAGACCGGATATAACTTCAAGAGAAATGTGCTGTCTTCCAGGTGCAAAAATTAAAGATGTGTCTGACAGGATATCAGGACTCTTCAGACCTACAGATGACTACCCATTCCTGCTACAACATGTGGGGACAAATGACACCGCAAGAAACGACCTGGAAACCATCTGCAGAGACTTTGAAGACTTAGGCAAGAAAGTGAAAGAACTGGGAGCGCAGGTGGTCTTCTCTTCCATCCTCCCAGTGGATGGCCATGGAACAAGGAGGTGGAATAAGATTCTGCAGGTGAACAACTGGCTACGTCGATGGTGCCGTCAGCAACGATTTGGATTTCTGGATCATGGAGTGAACTACTTATACGATGGACTACTTGCTAGAGATGGGGTGCACCTTACGAAGACTGGAAAGCATGTATTTGGAAGTCGCCTTGCTACACTTGTAAGGAGAGCTTTAAACTAGAACAACATGGGAAGGGAAGCAAAAGACCAGAAAAAGCCATACACCTGACAAATGCTATTGAGAACTCTGCTATTAGAAGTGGAAAGGAAGAACAAAGACGAAAGAATCTAATTAATAAAAATATTGGAGAAAGAGAAACCAATCACAAACTAAAGTGTTTCTATACTAATGCACAAAGCATGGGCAACAAACAAGGAGAATTGGAACTACTAACACAGGAAAAGAAATATGATGTCATTGGAATCACTGAAACTTGGTGGGACGATACACATGATTGGAATACAAGACTAGAAGGATACAACTTATTTGCAAGAAACAGACTTGATAAATGAGGAGGGGGTGTCGCATTGTATGTTAGAAATGCGTATATCTGCACAGAGATTGAAGCTTCAGAGACTGGGAGTTCTGTGGAAACTGTTTGGGTAAGAATACAAGGACAGAACAATGGAAAGGACACCATTGTAGGCATTTACTACAGGCCGCCTGTGCAAGCTGAAGATATGGATGAACTCTTTATGCATCAAATGGCCAAGTTCTCCAAAAAATATGACATAGTTGTCATGGGAGATTTCAACTATCCAGACATTTGTTGGGAATCTCTCTCAGCCAAAACTAACAGGTCAAGGAAATTCTTATCCTCTCTTGCTGACAACTTTATCTTCCAAAAGGTAAGGGAGAAAACAAGGGGAAATGCTACCTTGGATCTAATCATTATAAACAGGGAGGAAATGGTTGAGGAGGTAAAAGTGGCTGGGACCCTAGGAGGTAGCGACCATGCTATTTTAGAATTTTGGATAACTAGAGGCGGAAGACCTGTGAAGACTCAGACGTCAAGGTTAGATTTCAGAAAGGCAGATTTTAAGGGATTCAGAAAGAGAATTGGAGGGATCCAATGGCTGGATATCCTTAAAGACAAAAATGTCCAGGAAGGATGGGAAATCTTGAAAAATGAAATTCTCAAAGCACAGTTGTTAACAATTCCGAAAAGAGGGAAGAATAGGAAGCATTTACGGAAACCAGGATGGATGAACACAGAACTTAAGCACATGCTAAAAAGGAAGAAAAAAATGTTTATAAAATGGAAAGAGGGAGGCATATCTAAAGAAGAATATAATGCTGTCTGCAGAACCTGCAGGGCACAAATCAGATTAGCTAAAGCTGAAAATGAATTGAGGCTTGCAAGAGATGTCAAAAGCAATAATAAAGGATTTTGGGGATATGTCAAAAGTAAAAGAAAAGTCAAAGATGCTATAGGATTTTTACAGGATGAAAATGATGAAATGGTAAGACAGGAGAAGGCTGAACTTTTAAATTCCTATTTTGCATCTGTTTTCTCTCAGAAAGGAAATGTAACATCAACTGTTCTTCACTGTCCTATTAAGGGAATAGAAGAATCCAGGATATCTATAAACAGAAAGATAGTGAGGAAACACTTAGCTAACCTAAATGAATTCAAGTCTCCAGGTCCAGATGAATTACACCCCAGAGTACTGAAGGAGATAGCAGAAGAAATTTTTGAACCCCTCTCCATAATCTTTGAAAATTCTTGGAGAACAGGAGAAGTGCCAGAAGACTGGAGAAGAGCAAATGTTGTTCCTATCTTCAAAAAGGGGAAGAAGGTGGACCCAGGCAACTATAGGCCGGTGAGTCTGACTTCTATACCAGGAAAGATCTTTGAACAAATTATTAAACAACATGTATGTCAATACCTGGATAAGAATGAAGTGATTAAGCAGAGTCAGCATGGGTTTGTAACTAATAAGTCATGTCAGACTAACTTAATTTCCTTCTATGACGGTATCACTGATTGGGTGGATCAAGGAAATGCTGTAGATATAGTATATCTTGACTTCAGCAAAGCATTTGACAAAGTCTCTCATACAATCCTTATTGAAAAAATGACTAAGTATTTAATGGACAAGGCAACTGTTAGGTGGATTCATAACTGGCTTAGTGATCGGACCCAAAGAGTGGTCGTAAATGGCTGCACATCCAGTTGGAAGAATGTCTCAAGTGGGGTACCACAGGGCTCTCTCCTGGGCCCTGTATTGTTCAACATCTTTATCAACGATTTAGATGAAGGAATTGAGGGTAAACTGATTAAATTTGCTGATGACACAAAGCTAGGAGGGATAGCTAATACTAGAGAAGAGAGAGAGAGGATTCAAAAAGATTTGAATAAACTGGAGAAGTGGGCAGCAACTAACAGAATGGTTTTTAACAGGGAGAAATGCAAAGTACTACATCTGGGCAATAAAAATGAAAAAAACATATATAGAATGGGAGGAATAGGGCTAAGTGACAGCACATGTGAGAAAGACTTAGGTATACTAATAGATCACAGACTGAATATGAGTCAACAGTGTGATGCAGCAGCAAAAAAGGCAAATGCAATTCTAGGATGTATTAACAGAAGCATACAGTCTAGATCACGTGAAGTCATTATTTCCCTCTACTCCTCTTTGGTCAGACCTCATCTGGAATATTGTGTCCAGTTTTGGGCACCACATTTTAAAAAAGACATCAACAAACTGGAGCAAGTTCAGAAAAGAGCGACCAGAATGGTGACCGGTCTGCAAACCCTGTCTTATGAGGAAAGGTTGCAGGATTTGGGAATGTTTAGTTTGCAAAAGAGAAGACTGAGAGGAGACTTAATAGCTGTCTACAAATATCTAAAGGGCTGTCACATTGTAGAAGGATCAACTTTATTCTCATTTGCACAAGGAAAGACTAGAAGCAATGGGATGAAACTGAATGGGAGGAGACACAGATTAGATATTAGAAAAAACTTTTTGACAGTTAGAGTGATCAATGAGTGGAACAGGCTGCCACGAGAAGTGGTGAGTTCTCCTTCAATGGAAGTCTTCAAACAGAGGCTGGACAGACATCTGACTGGGATGATTTAGCGAATCCTGCTTTGAGCAGGGGGTTGGACCAGATGGCCCAGGAGGTCCCTTCCAACTCTACGATTCTATGATTCTATGATTCTATGACTTTTTGGAGAACAAGTCTGCATATTGCTGATAGTGCCTTGGGAGTGCGGAGACATCCGCAGGAGTCTCGGCAGAGGCTATCTGCACACTGTCCCTACCCTCACAGGACTTGCTCCAACCTAGTATTGTCCCCGAGGACTACTCTATATGGGGAGAATGGCATCGCAACCAGGGAACCCCTAGGAGAACCTGGTCGATGCCCTCGGGCATGATGAGCAGAGACAACATCTCATGGTGGAACGGCGAGAGCGAGAGCCCAAAGGGAGCTGTCTGGTGTGTGATCTGGGATGGTAAGGCCAAACTGTTCACCACCCTGATGGTCACGGTATGCGGCAGGGGACTGCGTGCTGTTGGGCGATGGCCAAGGACATAAAGTTTCCCTCTGCCCTGGAGTCCACGCAGACCTCTACCTCCCAGAGGGAAGTACCACACTCTAACGTCCCTCTGAAGGACAGTTTGGAGGAGAAGGTTCCAGTGTCTAGTAGGCCTCCTCCGACTACCACTAGACGCGATTGTTTCCCGACCGCAGAGGGCACCTGCTGACCAGATGACCGAGCTGTCGACACTGGAAACAGCGTGTGGAGGTTCGCACCGGGTGAGAGTTGGAACCGGTGCGAGACACATCCATGGCCTCCGGATACCAAGGAACAGGGGCACCACGATAATTGGATAACAAAGTGGGGTCCAACCCCAGCTTATTCAAAAACTATAACACACACAAAAGAGGAAAGAGAATAAGCTATGGAATGGGGGATCACCACAAACAAACGATTGGCATTTAGAAAAACAATTTTTATTAACATGTAAAGACCACAAACAACTATAAAAACATTTAAAAAGTCACACATGTGACATGACAACAGCAATCAAATGGCTCATAATAGAGCCTACACCCTGTAATAACACTCCACAATGGTTGGTGACCGAATACCTGCCCATATGAACATCTAATAATTGAGTGTAGTGTTGAGCGACTTTTGGTTTTTTAGGGTCGAGTTTCGTTTCATGAAACCCAACTTTTCCAAAAGTCAGGTCGAGCAAAATCGGCCAACTATAGGGAAAAGTCGGGGTCGTCCCGAAACCAGAAACCCAATGTAAGTCAATGGAGAATTAAAGTCGGCAGTGAGAGGAGGACAGGAAACATACCAACAGTGCCCATTTGAATGCCAAAAGCATAAATTCTTGTTACTGAAGCTTGTCAACCTTAATTAACTTCATAATACTAGTTACGCACTGAAAAATGGGGGTTATTTGGCTACAGTTGGGGGGAGGGCTGGCTCCAGGTTTTCGTGGGCCCAGGGCCAAAGAGCGCCCCTTTAACACATACCACAACTCATGATGCTCCGATACGGCAGAGAAATAGCAGTATAGTACAATGAAAAATACTTCACTTCTTACATCTCATGACTGATATCCATTTTAAATTCTCCAATACCTCCAAAAACGGACAGTATATAACTCCATACAGTATTATGGCCAGCGCTTAGTGCGCTATACAGAGTAATGAGGCCCATATATTTCTCCATACGGAATCATTATTCCCATATAATGTTTCAAACCGTATATGATGAGTTCCACATAATGCTACAGTATATGTTGGTCCCAATGGATGAAGCTCCACTGTCTTATGGGCCCAAATAATGCTCCATATATAATGGGCCCCATTTCTACTGCTCTAGTGTATAATGGGCCCTGTAAATGCTGCTCCAGTGTCTGATGTCCACCTTTGGAATGCTCCAGTGTATGGTGGGCCCCGTATATCATTCACCAGAGTATAGTGCTCCCCAAAAATTGCTGTCCCAACATTGAAAACAATTACATAAGTCTCCTTGCTAGGGAATCCCTGCACTACGCTGAACTCCTTGTCGTCCCCATCTTCCATCTCACTGCACTTGGCTGTTTAGGCCCTCCCACCGGCAGAGACACTTTTGCGTACTATGCGGTGCCCTGTACCAGTGCCAGTGCCCATGAGTATGCCCCCCCACCTGCTCAAGGAACCTGCACTTTTATCTGCACCTTCCGCTTTGTCACCGTGTAAGGTGGTATAGTATGCGGGAAGGGGAACCTGAGTTTCCTCTGGGTCAGATTCTGGCTGTGTAGAGTGCGAGGGGAATGTAGTGGTCTGGGTCAATGTACCAGCAGCATCATCCAGCAGTGGCTGGGCCTCAGTGCACTTGTGGTGTCCCCAAGAGTACGGTCACCACTGTGGCATTGCCTTCCTCCTAGGGAGTGTGTTGTCAAGCTTGGGAGCAACGAAGAATCTCTCTAGCAGTGAAACCAACACACAACACATTTCCCACTCCAGGCCAGCAGGGAGACCTCTGAACCTGACTGCTGAGGAGCTGCTCTCTGTGGTCGGGAGGAGGTAAGTTAGGGCACTCTGTGCAGGGAAGGGGAAGTGTGTGGACGTGAGAAGGGGAGCTGGAGGATGAGCAGAGTTAAGGCTCACTCCTAGCTGGAGCGCATGGTCCGGATTCCGGTCTCCGAGTTTGTAGGGACACTGACGTTCCTGCAGCAGAAACCGGGGGAAGTAGCAGCTATAAATGCTCTGTACCCAACTAAGGCTCGGAGGCCCCAGCATCGACGTGTGCGAGGCAGAAGGAAAAGGCTACAGCTGTCTGCCATACAAGTAAAGTCTGAGGAACATCTGTTAGACAGGAAGCATTTCAGTGAACCACGGTCCTGTGAGTGCTTCCCCCACAAGCGCTAGAAAGGAGACGTTCAGGAAGGTACATGTTGGCAGAGTGTTGGAAGAGAGCTTTCCATTCTGGTCCCGGAGCCCGGAGGTTGGCAGAGGTCCTGACACAGCACGGAGGCAGGCATCTGTGTAACCTGCAGACTGTGAGTAAAGCTTTGGAATTGCACGCTCTGGTGTCCTACAGTTATTCCAGCACCGCTACATCTGGGTACCAGCACCTACACTGCCTGTGCCTTTCCCCCTCACTACAACTACACTTCCCTGGGACTCCAGCTCCACCTGTGGGGAACTTCACCATCTTTGCTGCACAACACCATCAGTCCCAGAGGATCTGCATGCAGCGTCGGCCTAACATCTATGTTGCCGAACACCACAGGTGGCGTCAAACTATCTATATAAACTCTTTACCATTATACCACGCCATTTACATGGGCGCCCAGGGCCACCGTCCGGGTCACCGCTGCTGTGACACATCCCACTGACACCGGCCCGGTACCGAGTACCCCACAGCCCTGGGAGGGTGACCCATATGCCGACTGCTGATTGGGCGGCGTTATTCCCACGCACCTCCAAACAGCGTCCCTGAAGGCAAAGTTTTTGGTTTCCGGGGGCAGTATGATTGCAAAGCTGAACCTTAAAGGAATGTCCAAAAGGGCACCACCAGGAGTGGAGCCTGTGGCTTAATTGGACTGCACCCGGGAAACCACTACCATACAAGCCACAGAAAAGAGGGACAGATTGCAAGCTTTGTCGATTCTGTGTGTGGTGTGGTATGTCCGTTTGTAGTTGTGCTAGCGATTTCTCAGCTTTATTCCGTTAAGGACTGAGACTCCGGCATGGCCCCGCGGTACGCGTCAAGCTTACTAGAGGGATACGCGAGGCTGTGGCATGTGAGATCGAGCAATAACAGGTCTAGCATTCCAGTACATGTCCGGGGCTGCATGCACGCTACACTGAAACGACCAGCTTTTGTCGCTTACAGGTGCAGATAACCTGCTGAACTCGGTTAGTGATGGGGATCTGGGATTCAGATTATTCCCCGCGAACGATGATTTCCCAGTAAGTTCAGGTCAACCGCAATTCCGGAGTTAGGCCTAACCGTCATTCCTGAAAAAATTACGTGTCCAAACTACAGGTGCTGTAGCTTGCTTAACAGCTTGGCAGCCGTTCTCAGGCCCAGTATGGATTCAACAACATTGTAGAAAGTTGATAAAGGGTACAGTTTCGCCGGATAACACGTATATATGTAGCCTAGTTTACACATTAAAAATATATGTCTATAGATCAGGAGGCAGACTCAGATGTTCTCAGGCCCAGTATGGATTTGACCAGATTGTACAAAGTTGAGAAAGGGTACTTTATCACTGGATAGCAGGTATATATAGCATAGTTTAAACATGTAAAATCTCCGTGTTCTCAGTATGGATTACACAGCAATCTAAACAGTGGAAAAAAGGAAATGCATTTGAGGCGTACACAACTATATACTTTTGGTGTTATTTTGAAATCTTCATATATATTTCTGTCTCAGTAATACAGTCCAGCCTCTCCGCAATAGGAAATGAGATGCATACAATTAGTTACATAAAGGCTATTGATTGCAGAAATCTAGGAATTATTATTCACGGGAAAAACTTCCGTCACAATTCTCATAGGTGATGCTGACCCTCAATTTGTGTGTTGAGACCGTGAAAACATTTTTTTTGTGAATAAAGTCTTGCTGTATCGCACTTCCATTGATTCCATCACTGTTACTCATCTCAATCCAATTTTTAGTACAGGGAGCGATGTAAACATGCTGCTCACTGGCTATCATGATCTGTCACGTAACTTTGGAGTTCAAAAGACAGAAGCCACAGGCCGTAGGCAATTCTATTTGATTGGCATGAGAGGGCACATTTTGAAATGTACGCCGGAATGTCACACGTTTGTGAGTAGGAAAACTGTGAAAGCTGATGATAAACCACCACTGCATGTAATTGTGAGTCGACGTCCATAAGAAATGGAAGCCACTGATCATCTGGAGCTAGAGCCTGGCCAGCAGAACAGGGCATAGCTACATCTTAACCATCATCTTTCAGTTCAATCAATTTGTAGTGGCAGTCCCAGTGAAGGATTTGACAGCCCAGACTACACAACGGAGGAGCAGGGAGAGGTAAACATTGCAAATGCTGGGGCCCTGCCCAAGCAAGGGGGACACTCTCGTGGGCGTCGGTACTGGCACTGGGCCCCTCATAGTACGGCTTTGTGTCTGACGGCGGGTGTGCACCACCACTGTCAGAGACACTTGATTGCACTATGAGGGACCCTATGCCAGTGCCCGCGCCCAAGAGTCGGCCTACCCACCTGTCCAGGGCAACGGCACTCGCACGGTTTTGTGCGCTAGGTGGTGACCCCGGCCATGGGGGGGGGCCACCCACTTAGGGAGGTTTACAAAGTGGCATATGTAGATGTGGGTCATTCAGCTGCTGCAAAAGGCGAAATAGGTCAAGTTCGCGGAATAGGAGGAGGACCAAAGCAAGCCATTTTTCTGGCAACCTATGTGTCATCAAGGGAAGGTGGGACAAAACCCTTGGAAACCCTTGCATGGTACATTTTAATGAAGGTTAGATCATCCACATTTTGGGTTGACAGACGGGTCCTTTTTTCTGTCAGGATTGATCCAGCTGCACTGAAGACTCTTTCCGATAGCACACTTGCAGCTGGGCAAGCGAGCTCCTGTAAGGCATATTGTGCCAATTCAGGCCAGGGGTCCAGTTTAGCGGCCCAATAGTCAAAGGGGAATGACCTGTGCGGGAGAACATCGATATGGGAGGAAAAGTAGTTGTTAACCATAGTTGACAACTGCTGTCTCCTGTCACTTTCCATCGATGCAGTATTACCAGTTGTGTGAGCGGTCCGTGAAAAATCAGTCCACAACATTGTCATGAAACCCCTGTCTCCAAAGCCACTTCTGCTGTGTGCACCACGAACACCTCTGCCAAGCTGCCCCCGGCCCGTACGGCTCGTGTGAGAACCATCACCGCTGCTGTGTGCTGGGAATGCCACAACCAACTGGTTAACCAGAGTTGCTTGTTTAGTAGCCAATATTAGGTCAAGGTTCTCCTGTGGCATGATGTTTTGTAATTTGCCTTTAAAGCGTGGATCCAGGATGCTGGCCAGCCAGTAGTCATCATCGTTCATCATTTTGGCAATGCGTGGGTCCCTTTTTAGGATCTGCAAGGCATAATCTGACATGTGGGCCAATGTTCCCGGTGTCAATGATGCACTGCAAGTGCTGGGTGGAGGAGCACTTTCTGGCAAATCCACATCCCTCCAGTCACGCAAAAACCCTGTACCAGACCTTGCCACGCCAATATTTTCACTTTCCCCACGAGATGCATCCTCCTCCCCTAAGTAATCATCCCCATCATCCTCCTACTCCTCCTCTTCTTCCTCCACCTCGTCCAGGAGAGGTCCCTGAGCAGACAATGGCTGAATGTCATCAAGGATTCCCTCCACCTCTTCCTCCTTGTCAACATTGGCTGCAGACGCCTGCTCCTTAAGGTGCGTCAAAGTTTGCATGAGCAGACGCATAAGTGGGATGCTCATGCTTAGGATGGCGTCGTCTGCGCTTACCAGCCGTGTGCATTCCTCAAAACACTGAAGGACTTTACAGAGGTCTTTCAGCTTCGACCACTGCACACCTATCAACTCCATGTCTGCTCTCAAAGTGCCTGGCCGTGTATCCTCCCACAAATGCATTATGGCCTGCCTCTGCTCGCACAGCCGCTCAACCATGTGCAGGGTGGAGTTCCACCTTGTTGCAATGTCGATAATGAGGCGGTGGTTGGGAAGGTGGAGCAATCGCTGCAGCTTCTGCAAACGAATGGAGTGTACAGGCGACCGGCGGATGTGCGCGCACAGTCTTTGCACCTTCTGGAGAAGGGCTGTTAACTACGGATAATTATTGAGGAAGCACTGCACCACCAGGTTCTAGGTGTGAGCCATGCAAGGTATGTGGCTGAGTTTTGAAAGGGCTATGGCTGCCACAAAATTACGGCCGTTATCACTAACTACCTTGCTTGCCTCAAGATGTACACTGCCCAGCCGTGACTCAGTTTGTCGCTGAAAGTACTCGGCCAGCACCTCGGCGGTGTGTCTGTCGCCCAAACACATCATCTGCAACACAGCCTGCTGACGCTTTCCACTAGCTGCTCGATAGGGGGACAACTCGTGTGCAACAGTGGCAGCTGCAGATGGAGTGCTCATACGACTGCGCTCTGTGGACGAGCTTTCGCTTCTGGAGGAGGAGGAGGGTCGAACGCCAACAGCCAACTGTTTCCTATACCGTGGGCTAGGCAGCACTGTCCCACCACCGCTGTCCCCTATGGAGCCTGCATCCACCACATTAACCCAGTGCGCAGTGATGGACACGTAACGGCCCTGGCCATGCCGACTGGACCATGCATCAGTTGTGAGGTGCACGTTTCCACTCACTGACTGCTTGAGTGCATGGACAATGCGGTCTTTCACATGATGGTGGAGGGCTGGGATGGCTTTGCGAGTGAAGAAGTGGCGACTGGGTAGGACATAGCGTGGTACTGCATAGGCTATGAGTTCGCGGAAAGCTGCGCTTTCCACCAACCGATAGGGCATCATCTCTAACGAGATTAGTTTGGCAATGTGGGCGTTCAAACCCAGTGTACGCGGATGAGAGACTGAGTACTTTCTTGACCTACTCATAGTGTCTGGGAGGGTGAGCTGGACTTGAGAGCTGCATATGGTGGAACTAGCGGTGGACAGGGCGGACTGAGAGAGGGTTTATGATGGTGATGGAGTTGGTGTTCTTTCTGATGGCCTAGATTCAGTCTTTCGTTGATATAACAGTGGGATTCCTTGACTGCTGTGGCCTTGCAACGACACCTCAACATTTGCTGCTGTGCTAACCGGTGGGCTTACAGTGGGGGAAACAATGTAGCGTTGCTGACTACCTTCTTTGTGATCAGTTGCACATGTGGTACTTGAGGTTTGGTGTTGTGTCCACGCTTGCAAGTGCATGCTGGTTAAATGTCTAAGCATGCAACAGGTATTCAAATTTTTCCCTCGGCTAAAGGTCTTTGCGCACTTCTTACAGATAACCTTTGCCTGATCATGAGGATTTTGTTCAAAAAAGTGCCACACTGCACTCTTCCTACTTTGGCAGACATTTTGCGGCCTAGCACGCTGTGATATTTTGACCCTCTGGACAAGCTGTCCAGCACCTCTTTTGATTTTTGGAACCTGTCTTTGGACTGCTCCGGGCTGGCCAGATAACAGCTGTTGCGATGTCGATGTCTGCTGTGGATGCTCCTCCTCCTCATCTGAGCTTTGGAAGCAGCACCCTCTTCCCCCAATGGATGCCAATCTGGATCAACAACTGGGTCATCCATCACCTCCTCTTCAATGTCATGTGCACCTTCCTCTGTGTCACCGTGTATGGTGGTATAGTGTGCAGGTAGGGGCACCTGAGTCTCATCAGGGTCAGAATCTGGTTCTGTACACTGCGAGGACAATGTAGTGCTCTGAGTGAATGTACCAGCAGAATCATCTATCATTGGCTGTGCATCAGTGCACTCCATGTCAGATTCATCTTGGCCTGGGTAATTCACCATTTGACTTGATAATCCAGGCATGTTATGTGAAAACAGCTCCATGGAGTAATCAGTAGTATGGCCTGCGTCATCCTTCAATCTTGGTTGGGGTGAAGGACACAAGGAAAGGTGTGGTTCATGGACATGAGCCTCCAATGACGACTCAGTGCTTTTATTTTTTTACAACTTCAGAAGAGGAGGCGATAGAGCTGGAGGCTGAGTCAGCAATGTAAGCCAAAACTTTTTCCTGAAGCTCTGGCTTTAAAAGCGGTTTGCCAACTCCTAGAAAACTAAGCCTTTGGGGCCTTGTGGAGCCAGACGATGACGCAGGCTCAACACCTCCTGCATTCGGTCCTATTTTGCTTTTGCCACTACCATCAGATCCACCACCAACACCATCATTACCAGCTGCCAATCCCCACCCAATTCCACGGCCTCTTCCACCAGCCTTCCTCATTTTTGGTAGAAATGTAGACAAAATCCAACAAACTATATAGTAATGTAAAACAAGGTACAAGGTGTCTATAGGACAGGGGAGATTTTGAATTTCTGCACACACTTGTGGACACTGGACACTTTTGGATTGTGTGAGGCCCACTGAATATCACAGCGCTATGTCACAGGCTCGATGTCGCAGGTGTGAAAAATGTCACTAGAGGATAATGGAGATTTTTAATTTCTGCACACACTTGTGGACACTGGACACTTTTGGATTGTGTGAGGCCCACTGAATATCACAGCGCTATGTCACAGGCTCGATGTCGCAGGTGTGAAAAATGTCACTAGAGAATAACGGAGATTTTGAATTTCTGCACACACTTGTGGACACTGGACACTTTTGGATTGTGTGAGGCCCACTGAATATCACAGCGCTATGTCACAGGCTCGATGTCGCAGGTGTGAAAAATGTCACTAGAGGATAATGGAGATTTTGAATTTCTGCACACACTTGTGGACACTGGACACTTTTGGATTATGTGAGGCCCACTGAATATCACAGCGCTATGTCACAGGCTCGATGTCGCAGGTGTGAAAAATGTCACTAGAGGATAACGGAGATTTTGAATTTCTGCACACACTTGTGGACACTGGACACTTTTGGATTGTGTGAGGCCCACTGAATATCACAGCACTATGTCACAGGCTCGATGTCGCAGGTGTGAAAAATGTCACTAGAGGATAACGGAGATTTTGAATTTCTGCAAGCACTTGTGGACACTGGACACTTTTGGATTGTGTGAGACCCACTGAATATCACAGCGCTATGTCACAGGCTCGATGTTGCAGGTGTGAAAAATGTCACTAGAGGATAACGGAGATTTTGAATTTCTGCACACACTTGTGGACACTGGACACTTTTGGATTGTGCGAGACACACTGAATATCACAGCGCTATGTCACAGGCTCGATGTCGCAGGTGTGAAAAATGTCACTAGAGGATAACGGAGATTTTGAATTTCTGCACACACTTGTGGACACTGGACACTTTTGGATTGTGTGAGGCCCACTGAATATCACAGCACTATGTCACAGGCTCGATGTCGCAGGTGTGAAAAATGTCACTAGAGGATAACGGAGATTTTGAATTTCTGCAAGCACTTGTGGACACTGGACACTTTTGGATTGTGTGAGACCCACTGAATATCACAGCGCTATGTCACAGGCTCGATGTCGCAGGTGTGAAAAATGTGACTAGAGGATAATGGAGATTTTGAATTTCAGCACACACTTGTGGACACTGGACACTTTTGGATTGTGTGAGGCCCAGTGAATATCACAGCGCTATGTCACAGGCAGAAATTGGCTAGCGTATGACAAACTACAAGGTGTATATAGAATTGGGCAGAATAGGAATCTCCCTAGAGTGTAGGTCTGTAAGAACGGAACAAGTCCTCAACCTATCCTTACAGAGCGACACACAGATTGCTTCACTGTGGCCGTGATAACAGCCGTTACACGGTACTGAGAGAGGAGCGTGCACGGCTGTCCGGTGTACGTAAAATTGTCAAGCTCCGTGTTTTTTAAGTATACAGACTGACACACGCTGTCTCTCTATAGTTTTGAATGTGATCAAGCAGCAAATATATTTAACTGTTTGAAAACTAGACAAAACTAGAAGGTGCAGGTCTGTAAGAACGGAACATGTCCTCGACTTATGCTTACAGAGCGACACACAGATAGCTTCACTGTGGCCGTGATAACAGCCGTTACACGGTACTGAGAGAGGAACGTGCATGTACACGGCTGTCCGGTGTACGTAAAATTGTCAAGCTCCGTGTTTTTTAAGTATACGGACTGACACGCTCTCTCTCTATAGTTTTGAATGTGATCAAACAGCAAATATATTTAACTGTTTGAAAGCTAGACAAAACTAGAAGGTGCAGGTCTGTAAGAACGGAACATGTCCTCGACTTATCCTTACAGAGTGACACACAGATATTTTCACTGTGGCTGTGATAACAGCCGTTATACGGTACTGTGTGAGGAGTGTGCACCGCTGTATGGTGTGAAAAAATGTACGCTCAGTACCTCACCAGGACAAAAAAAAAATTGGGATTGCTTTTAAAAAAGCAGTTTGCAGAGCAGTGTGTAAACAGCAATGCAGCCGTCAGGAAGCCTTAGAAGGCAGCCTAACAACCAACACCGCTGATCCAGCAAAATATAGCCTCCACTTGCACTGCACACACAGTGACTGGTGTGTTGTACAGGCAAAATCGCTAGCAGCAGAAGCAGTTTTTGGTGTCTTCTTCCCTGCCTAACGCTCTCCCTACAAAATCATCATCAGCAGCAGCAGCTCTCCCTATTCTGAGATCAGCATGAGTAACATGGCGGTTGGCGTGCACGCCCTTTTATACCCCCTGTGACGCCCACCAAAGCAAGCCAATCACTTGCATGCCCTTCTGAAAGATGGTGGTGACCCCTGCCTATGTCATCACATTGCCCACAGTGTCCGTGGATCCTGATTGGCTGAAAAAGAGCGCAAAACAAACTTTTGAAACGCGACTTTGGCGCTTAAGTCGCCGACCTCGTGGCCGACCTCATCCTAGGGTCAGGTTTCGTTTCATGAAACCCGACTTTGCCAAAAGTTGGCGACTTTTGAAATTTTTCGACCCGTTTCACTGAACTCTAATTGAGTGTATTACAATAAATACCCCCAAAAAAGAATTATATGAATGCAGATAGAGTAATGTGGCGACCCCTATACCTAGAAGAAGGAACCACAAAAAGAATTTGTATAAGTCAAAAATGAACCATATTATGATATCTGCATATGGATAATAGATGGGACTAGGTCACCCAGGCCAACAATACCTATGGTAAAAATCATGAATGAATATTAAAACCCAGCAACAGAAACAAGGCACACAGACTGAATTATGCAGCAACAATCACCCATGCATTGCGGCCTGAAGTGCTCGCGTCAGTTGGCAGAACCAATGTGAAGTGAAGGCAGGGCGAGAAAGTGCCCGACGTGTGTCGCCACCTAGAGTGGCTTCATCAGGGGTAATGAATGTAGTCTTAACCAGTCTTTATATATATGAGGAAAAAAATGGAGAATGACACACAGCTGCGCCGCTTACCCGGCACACATCGGGATGTCAGTGGTACGGTGCATGCGCCGACATTCAGTGACAGGAAGCGCGTCATAACCCAGGGTTGCCATGGGGACCAATATACCATCATGTTACATGCACTCCAAGGCGACAGTACAGCGCATGCGCCAGTATTCAGAAGCAGGAAGTGCGTCCTGACTCATAGTTACCATGGAAGCAAATAGTGTGTGCTTCCCATCAACGGAACAGCGCAAGCACCAGCATTCAGGCGCGTCATGACTAACGATTACCATGGAAGTCAAATGCACAAAACTGAGAGACGCTTGCCCAGTTACAGCGCAAGCGCCAATGTTCAAGCGCGTCTTGGCTCATGGTTGCTAAGGAGACCAAATGCACAGAGATAACGCGCATGTCCAGGAACAGTTAGTAAATAACCATACAGAGGAAAGGTACGGCGACCAAGAAGTACAACATAACGCCGGAAAAGACCAAAAGCATGGTTAAGTGCAGGCACTGCCATACTCATGTGTAAAAACATTCAAAAGGCATGTTAGTATAGATCACACATATGTGTACCGCTCTCACATAAATCAGTTATTTCCCTGTTAGCGCAGTAGATAATACAAAATGATATCTAATTTTAATAAAATACATATGTGCTTGGTCTCCAATAAAGAAGCCTGTCAAAATCCAGGCTTTTTGAAGGCCAAGACGTAGGTCACCAACAAGTGTTGCAAGATGATTGGAGTACAGATATACATAAACAAGATACGATACGCACATAGATGTTCCAAAATGATCAATGTGCCAGGTAAGTGCCAATCTTACAAGGCAAGACAGTGCAATGTATAAACATGAAGGGTAAGCCCACTATTATAAGGCATCAATAACGACCCTATGTAGATGAAAGGAACAAACATATATAAATAAACGGCAGAACAACATACCGGTATGAATCACACGTGTGTGCCACACTCACGTAAATCAGTTGTTTTCCCTAGTAACGCGGTGAATAATACCGGTACACTTAACAAAAAAATAAAGGTAAGCAGGCCTAACTAAAAACCAAGAATGATGTCCAATTTCAATGTAATGCGCATGTGCTTGGTCCCCAGTAAGCAAAAAGGCCTGTCAGAATCCAGGACTTCACGCAATGTGTCATAAAACACGCCATAAAGGCCAAGACGCAAGTCACTAGTAAGTATTGAGAGATGATGGAAGTACAGGTATAGAGAAACGAAATACGATACGCACATATTGTTCCAAAGTGATCATTATGCCAAATGAGTGACAAACTTAAATGGCAATATAATACAATATTTGAATATAGAGGGAAAACCCACTATTGTAAGGCATCAATGATGATTCTATAAAAATGAAAGAAGCAGACATATATAAATAAACAGCAAAATTAAATTAACGGCGCAGTACAGTATGTACGAACAAAAGATGAGCTCACTGTGACCAGATCAACAGCCAACTTCGATGGCAGCGCAATATAGTCTTTCAATGGAGAGAGCAGGAACGAAAGGTGTAAACAAATTACCAGGACTTGATCTAATATAAACAAAGCACAGCTATATGCTGACCCATTAATGTCACTGGGAACCATGTAGAAAGTCTGCAAGCATAGCTAACTAATGCATAGGTTGCAAAAGACTGATATGAGAACACCACCGACCAAAAAATTATTTGTAAAAAAGATCGTAAGAACAAGTATTTATTCATAAACACAAATAATAACAGCTCCTATTAATTATGATGAAAGGACAGTGGATTGATTAATGTGTGAATGGACTGTACAACCTTCACAGTAAAAGATCTGTGTTAGGCGTAGTGTGGTCCATAGAATGGTATATAAACACACATAAACCCACAGAGTGGGCATTGTAATGCAGGATAAAGAGACACCCATCAAATAAAGGAGATTCATCAAGAAATAAGGCAAATATTCTGCCCATATGAGGGAAACCCAAACAGTAGCTGGTATGCTGTTTACATATAGGTAAAAAGGATACAGTAAAACCCACGGACAAGATCAAGAAGAACAGGTAGATAGCTAAGAAGAGCACATAAATAACCATGGACACCCCATGGCGAAACAATCCCTATTTGACCAAATGGTTATAATTAACAGAGGTGTACTAGTAGGGTAAAGATCAATTCTGTTTGTAGAACCCCGTGAACAACAGGTCCTCATTGAGGCCCGTGGGGGCTAGAGAGTTCAAATTGAAAATCCATCTAGACTCTCTTCTAAGAAGCTCCAATGTTATGTCGCCACCTCTGATGTCTGGTTGCACAGAATCCAGCCCCAAAATCCTTGTTCCGTTCCACTGTGAGTTGTGTGCCACAAGGTAATGCGAAGCCACTGACGTGAGTATATTGCCCTTTTTTTGATCCTTCTTAGCCGTAGTGATATTTGCTGCATCCGTCTTCTCAGCTCCTGAGTGGTCTGTCCCACATACACCTTCGGACAGGGACATACCAGAGCATAAATTACAAAGCGTGACTTGCAGTTGAAATAAGATTTAGTTGTAATCTGGAATGGAGGAAAAGGGAGAGTCAACAAATTGCCATTAATCATATAGGGGCAGATATTACAGTTGCCACATGGAAAAGTACCCCTGAGCCGTATACCCCTATTGAGCCTGGTGACCGGGCGTTTGAAATGGCTATGACTCAAACAATCCTTAAGATTTCTAGCCCTCCTCGCCACCAAATCAGGCTGTGTTGAGATGTGGGGCTTCAATCTCGGCTCACTGAGAATTCCCCAGTGTCTGGTAAGTATACCGCGTATATCTTGCCACTGGTTGTTATAGGTGGTTATTATACCCAATGGTTTAGGGGGACCCTTAGCAAGAGGCTGTAGCAAACTGTCACGATCTGTATCTCTGGCTGTCCTGAAAGCATCTAAAATTACCTTCTTAGGGTATCCCCTGTTCTTAAAGCGGCAGGTCAGGTCCCGAGCCTGGGACAAAAAATCATCTTTTTTACTGCAGTTTCTCTTAGCCCGAAAAAATTGGCCTTTAGGAATACCCTTTTTAAGATGTTGAGGGTGAAAACTCGTAAAATGCAACAAACTATTCGTGGATGTAGGCTTCCGGTAAAGAGTAGTGGTAATCCGAGACCCATTAAGAGAAAGTTTAAGATCCAGAAATTCAACTTCACTTTGCGACAGATGTAAAGTCAGTCGGATATTCCAAGGATTGGTGTTCAAAGAGTCCACAAAGTGCCGACAATCATCCAGGGTGCCTGTCCAGAGAAACAATATATCATCAATATAACGGTACCAGTTGGTAATGTACCTAGAAAATGCCTCCAGACCAAACACCCTGATGACCTCCCACCAACCCAAAAACAGGTTTGCATACGAGGGCGCACACCATACTCCCATCGCAGTCCCAGTGACTTGTCTATAATGGACCCGGTCAAAAACTAAATGTTTTTTGTCCAATATAAAAAAAGAGCAAGTCTAATAGAAGCGAGTCGTGTTTTCTATCACCTGTGGAACATTGATCTAAAAAGAAAGAAACCGCCTGAATACCAAGATCATGGCGTATACAAGTGTACAACGACTCAACATCTAATGTGACAAGCCACACACCAGGTGGAACCGTGAGACCCTGTAATTGTTGGATCGAGTGAGTAGAATCTCTCACATAGGATTTAAGGTTGGTCACTAATGGCTGTAAGAAGAAATCTACATACATACAGGGACGTTCCAACAGGCCACCCATCCCAGACACAATAGGCCTACCTGGAGGAATCTGGATGGACTTATGGACCTTGGGAAGCATGTAGAAAGTCGGTGTCCTGGGATGGTGGTTCGTCATGAAGTCCTTTTCTCGTTTAGTTATGATATGACAATCGAAAGCAGAGTCCAACAGTTTATCCAATTTGGCCTTAAAGGCAGAAGAGGGATCCGAGGGTAAGACCTGGTAGCAATTGGAGTTCGTTAATTGACGTTTCGCCTCGTTCAAATACAGTTCAACCGGCCAAATCACCAAATTGCCACTCTTATCCACTATCACAAAATCACGGTTAGACCCTAATTTGGCGATGACGGCCTGCTCGGACTTACTCAAATTTCTGCCGCTGTTTGGATCTAACTTAAGGCACTTGATCTCGCTGCCTACAGTGTCAAAAAAAATTTGCACTGCTGGAAACAGTGAAAAGGACGGGGTGGCCTGCGACGGTAACCTACCCTGAAAGCGTCTTCTCGATGGTCCAGAAGCATTTTCATCAAGAAGGTCCAACAGATCTCTAAAGGCTTGTCTTTCCATCATCGGTAGGTCATCAATCATGGAGGGCTGATGATATAATAATTTGAACGTCAATTGTCTGCAGAACAAATACAAATCCTTAATCAAACTGAACTTGTCCAAGACATTAGTCGGACAAAAAGAGAGTCCCTTCTCCAAAACAGCAATCTCAAGCTGAGAAAGAGTATAAGATGATAAGTTGATGATCTGTAACTTACCAGTTTTGGGGGGAACCACCAACGGAGGCAAGGGCGTTACCATCTCCTGTTCTGTCTGGTCTCCCGCTTGTATTTGGGAGACCAGGTTCTGAAATTGCGGGTCCGCATTCTCTGTATAGTGCCTCTTGCGTCAGCCCCTCCTGTTGCGCCCTCTACATCGCTTTGTTCGGAGGACAAAAAATCACTTGAAGGAAGTTCATGCAGGGTGGCCATATTGCTATTGGCCCCACTGCCAGTACTAGTGACCCTCTTATTGCCCCCGTGCACCCATCTATAAGCACGTCCACTTTCGAAGTCCGTTTGATCCCTTTTAAATTTTTGTTTCTTACCCCCTATCACATACATGGCCTCCGGAGGCACAACTCCCAGATCGGGAGGAACCGGAGGCATAGAGAAGACGGGTGCCAACCAGACCCTCTGTCTGGATTGAGAACGCTCCAACCCACGCTCAGTAAAACGGAGATCAATGCGGGTGGAGACGGTAATTAACTCTTCCAGACTAATGGGGATCTCCCTGGTTGCTAGAGCATCCTTAACGTGCTCCGCCAAACCTCTCTTGAACACAGGGATGAGTACCTTATCAGGCCACTCCAGCTCGGAAGCCAGTGTCCGGAAGCGAACGGCATAGTGGCTGACCGAGAGGGTACCCTGTGTTAAGGCCAATAAGTGGAGAGAGGTGTCGTGTGTGACCCGTGGCCCCAAGAAGACCTGTTTTAGGGAAGCCAGGAACTGGGCAGCACTCAGAACCACGGGGTCACCACACTCCCACAGTGGGGTGGCCCATTCCAGAGCCCTACCCCACAGAAGGGAGATGATGAACCCCATCTTAGCCTGCTCTGAAGGAAATCGCGTGGTGAGTAACTCCAGCTGGACAAGAGCACTGACTCACGAAACCCGTACAGGCGGTGCTGTCGCCCGAGAACTTGTCGGGTAACGGGAGACGGGACAATGTCGGGACAGGTGACTGTGGTGACGTCCGCAGCTGAAGTTACGCGTTCAAGAGTGGACAACCTGCCCTCCAGCTGCTGGACATATCGCGGCAGGCGCTGCTCGTCCATCATTGTTAGCCAGGCCCTGGCACTATGATAATGTTACGGGCCGGCGGAACGCACCAAATAATAAAGATGGAATGATATACAAAGTGCGTTCGCAACCCGGGGCCCACCGTGCAGAGGTGACTAACTGCAGCTAAACAATGAGGAGAAGGCGTGCAAGGAAAGCCGGACACCGGTATGAACACTAACCGGTGCTAGCAGGAGCGGACTCGGTTACTTCACGCAGTCTGCCCCAGCCTGCGAGTAACCGCAACCTGTTAACGGCACAGGCCGCGGTAGTGTAAACCTCTGCTTGGAGTGGGTGCAATGTCCGCTGAGACAGACATCACTAACCAGCTTGTGAGAAGTGCTGGAAAGTGCACATACGGCGCATGGCGCTGCTCGGGCGTGCACTGCAGTAGCAACAGTTCTGGAGCCTGTACTGCCCGATGCCCAGAACTCCAGTGGATGAGGAGGAGCGACACACTGCGGCGCTAAGCTGTGTCTGGATTGAGGTGCTGACTCTGATTCCTAACCCTAACTCATACATAATATCCAAGGAGGGGGAATTATAATGCGTCAGTCACCAGTCTCATTCATCCATCATCACACATACACTAAGCTCTGTAGCCTCAGAGTCTATCATAGTGCATGGCGGGGCGGCCATGCAAACCTTTTATAGCCAGGACCTTCCAGAAGCTTCCAGATCCCTCTGATGGTCCAATCAGAACTGGAGAAGGACCTGCGCATGTGACTCCCGATCCCCAATGGGGAATCGTCCCACGAGTATGCTCAGTGGAGCAACGGAAGAACTTAGACTCTGAAGTCTTTTGCTGCTGACCAGGCTGCATTGTCATACCTGGACCAGAGGTAACAGCAGCAAATGAACCCACACTGCTGCTGTGAGCAGAACTCTGGGACCGAGGTGTCTGCTGAGCAGGCTGTGCTGTGGCCGAGGAAGAATGGGTGACCGTCAAGGGCAAGGCTTGGGATTCCTGCTATGCAGCGCCCAGAACCCGACGCCTAACAATTATACTCTTATTACACATGGGCCTTTTTTGACTGTGTCTACCACTGATCAGTGTGAAGGATATTATACAGCGGTACTGAGCAATGTAAATGTGAATGAAGCACTGAGTTAAAACAATTATTAGAAAGCAGCAGCATGTAGGCTATTATATAGCAGTATTGAGCAGTGTAGATGTGAATCTAGTACCATGTTAAGAAAAACATATATGTCCAGAATAATCATTAGCATCTTTTCTTAGGTAATTTTCTTTCTTTTGTCTTGTGTTATTACTTGTCTTTTTGGTGCAAAATTCATCTATTCGGTGCAGGTAATTTATGAATTTGTCTCAAAGTAAAAAATAGTAATTCTTCATATTTTGGTTTTGACATTTTCAAGCAAAAAGTCAAATATTGGCATCAAAAGTCTCAATAACTGTGCCCAAACTTAGGCATACTCAAAAATATACCAAGAAGGGGGACTGAAGTGAAGTTGTGCCAAATGCTGTAACCTTTTAAAAGCGAAAAACAAAAAAAAGTGAGAACATAAAATAAACTTTAAAAAAGACAAATAGCATAGTGAATTGAGTGTAAGAAAAGATGCAAAATGCACATAACTAGCAAAAAAACAGGCGCAAAGGCAATGATGAATTTTGACCTTAGTATAAAGCTGCAAAATTGTTCTGTATGTCGGGCTGCTAGTTTTTCTTAGGCCTTGTTCATACGGTCAGCATTTGGTCAGTATTTTACATCAATGTTTGTAGCCAAAACCAGGAGTGGAGAAATCAGAGCAAAGGTAGAATAGGAACACGTCACCACTTCTTTATTATCACCCACTACTTGTTTTGGTTTACAAATACTGATGTAAAATACTGAAAAAATACTGAGCATGTGAACATGGCTTTACTTTGCCACCTTTCCCTTTCTCCTCATTATAGACCTACAGTGCCTTGCGAAATTATTCGGCCCCCTGGAACATTTCAGCCTTTTCCCATATATCATGCATCAAACATAAAGACACCAAATGTAAATTTTTGGTGAAGAATATTGTTGAGCATTCCGATACCGCAAGTATCGGGTATCGGCCGATATTCGCTGTATCGGAATTCCGATACTTAGTTCCGATACTTTTTTCATATCGAATACCGGAATCGGAAGTTCCCATAATGCTAGGAGCCCGCTCGATTTGATTCAGCCAATGGGGATCCTCAGAAGTGTGGGCACATCCTGTTAGGCATGTAGGCATGTTAACTACTGGCATGGCTGTGATTGGCTGCTGAAATGATGTCATGATGCACTATAAAAACCGCTGCAGCCGCCATTTCTGGTCACTCTGCTGTGAATTCAGTTAGGGACAGGCTGCTGTTGAAGACTGTGAGGGACAGTTAGAAATAGCGATCATCAAACATATCTATTGCTCTACCCAGGCTACATAATCCACCACTGTAGCATTTTTTTAGCCCAGCAGCGCTGTTTTAATAGCTGTCTGCAAGGGCTGTGTGAGTGCAGACCCATGCTGTGTAGTGTGTCCTGCAGGCACGTCTGCTTGTAGGCCGCCCAGTGTGTGTCTCTGCCTCATACACATTTTTCTTTTATTGCTGCTTTTTTTTTCTCCTCTATAGTGTGCTTCCATACGTATCCATATACGTTGGTTGCAAACACTAAAGGAGTGGACAGCGGAGCCTTTCAGCAGCCTTTCAGTGCTATAGCCCATTTCTCTGCACTGTTTTTGGCTGTCTGATAGGTCTCTCTGTGTGTGAGTGCAGCTCACGTTGCAGTGTGTTCTACAGCCACCGCTAGCTGTAGTCCGCTCAGCGTGCGTCACTGCCTCATACATAGTCCTTTTTTTGCAGCTAATTTGTCCAGATTTTTGCTCCTATATTAGTGTGCTTCCATCCGCATCCATTGTCATTGGTTGGTTGCAAACACTATATAGGATTAGATAGAGGAGCCTTTTTGCTGGCTTGTGCCCTTCAGGGCCAGCCAGACTAGTATCACCCTATTTTTTGGAGCCTCATCAATTGCATTGTAGGTTAGCTTCCTGCATTGTAATCGCTCCAAAAAGTTTGTGATACTATAGCTTTCAAACTTTGGTCACATCCTTTTCTTCCCCCCCCCAAAAAAAAAAAATGAAATAAAGTTCACCAAACACTTCACTTTACAGTTGTGTCGGCCACATTAGATCATATTAAAGTGTAGTACACACACTCTTAGCCAAATTAGTGTTTCTTATACTGGTTAGCAGGTGTTCAGGAATAAGAACACTAAGCCCCCCCCTTTTTACTTTTCTGCCTATCTTTATCAGTCTACCAAGATGAAGAAGGCAGGGAGTAAGGCACGTGGTCGTGGCCGTGGAGTTTCAGCAGGGAGAGGACGGGGGGATTCAGCAGGGAGAGGACGTGGGGATTCGGTGTCTGCTGCGGCCACCAGTGACCCGGCATCCCCCACTTTTACCAGGCAACAGTCTTTCATGCGCAGCTTTGTAGGACCTCGCCGTAACCCACTGCTGCGTGACAAACAAATTGAAGCCGTTGTCGGATGGATGGCAGCTAACGCATCCACTTCAATGACTTCAGCATCCTCCCAAGGCCAGAGCACTGAAGAGCAACCATCTGTCTCTTCACCACCTGCCAAATTGCCCAGGCAGTCTGAGAGCCCTGGACAGGAGCCATCTCAATCTTTACTTCTGTTCTCAGAATCTGTTGGCTTGGAAAGAGGTGGCCAGCCAAGCAGAATTCTAGAGCGTGAAGAAGAGGGAGTATGCAGTGATGCGCAACTGCTTTGTCCCTCTGAATCTGAAGAGGCGGGTGGGCCAGTGCCTATTGTCAGCACACCTCAGTGCTCATCTGATGATGATGAGACTCAGTTGCCAATTTCTGGTGCGTACGGTGCTGGCGAGACAACCCAGGACCAGCCGGTGCTTGAAGAGGGGAATGGAGATGATGAGGTCCTTGACCCATCATGGCGTCAGCCACAGGAAGGTGGTGGGAGCAGCTCTGAGGAAGAGATTCCCCGAATGGCCAAAAGAGGAGGGAGAGGGCGGGGGGAGACTTGGTTGCCTGCAGCCTCCACTTTGGCACCCGCAAAACGGGCACACCCAGGACTTGCAGTGCGTGGTCTTTTTTTGACACAGTTGCAGATGACATTTGCTTTGTCAAATGCAAGCTGTGTCATCAGAAAGTGAAACGAGGGAAAAATGTGAGCAACCTCAATACCACAAATATGTGGAAACATGTGCGTACCAAGCACGAGGTGGAGTTACACAGACACACTGAAGATGTAGGCCAACCTTCAGCAGCACCTACCACCTCTTCAGCTCGTGTTGGGGCATCTTCATCCAGCTCACACACAGCTGGTTCGGCTTCCTCACTGGAATGCCATGGAAGAACCTCTGCCACTGTTGTCCAGAGACCCAGTGAAATTCCACCCACTGAACCACGTTCGCAGTCATCAGCACACTCCCAGGCCATTCACCAGCAATCGGTGGCACAGGCATGGGAGAAAAAGCGGCCATACTCGGTAAACCATCCCCAAGCACTGGCTCTGAATGCCGGCATTGCCAAACTACTGGCCCTTGAGATGCTGTCATTCAGGCTGGTGGAGACTGACACCTTCCGGAACTTGATGTCATTGGCAGTTCCACAATACAATGTGCCCAGATGCTTTTATTTCAGCAGGCAAGCCGTCCCTGCCCTGCAAAAGCATGTAGAAGGAAAAATTAAAAATGCGCTACTAAACGCCGTCAGTAGCAAGGTCCACCTGACCACCGATGCGTGGACCAGTAGCCATGGACAGGGACGATACCTTTTCCTCACTGCCCATTGGGTCAATGTTGTGGAGCCGGGTACAGATCTGGAGAGTGGCTCTGTACGTATTCTGCCAACTCCAAGGATAGCAGGAATGCAGTCTGTACATATTGAGTCCTCCTCCTACTCTAGTTCCTCGGAATCAGCACTGCATGAGCCTGTTAGGCAAGATATGAGCACAGGTGTGGCCAAACGTCAACAGGCCATCCTTAAATTAATTTCTTTGGGGAATCGGAGCCACACAGCACAGGAGCTCTGGAATGTCATCAAGCAGGTGAGCGATATGTGGTTTGTGCCAGCGAATCTCCAGCCAGGTTTGGTAATGAGTGACAATGGCCGAAATCTAGTGGCAGCTCTGGGCCTAGGCAAACTCACTCACATACCATGTCTGGCACACGTGCTCAATTTGGTCGTGCAGAGCTTTCTGAGGGACTATCCGGATCTTGATGCACTGCTGCACAAGGTTCGCCTAGAGTGTGCTCACTTGCGGCGTTCCAGCATGGCAAGATCGCGCATTGCATCTCTGCAACGCCGATTCCGCCTGCCAGAACATCGCATCATATGTGACCTCCCCACCAGGTGGAATTCAACGTTACATATGTTAGAGCGGTTGTGTGAGCAGCAGGCAGCAGTAATGGAGTACCAGCTGCATCAGGCGCAAACAAGTCGCACTGTGCGCCGGACACACTTCACCACCACTGAGTGGGCCACTATGAGGGACATCTGCCAAGTTTTGCGTGCCTTCAATGACTCCACGCGGATGGCCAGTGCAGATGATGCACTAATCAGCATGACTGTCCCCCTCATCTGTCTGCTTCAAAAAACCTTACAAGCACTAAGTGAGGAGGTTTTTGAAGAGGTCAAGGATGAGGAGTCAGAAATGCCATCTGCTTCTGGCAAGTCTGCGCAATGTGCTTCCACACAAAGGCCCAGGCAGGGGACACTTAGTGAGGAGGATGACGAGGAGTCAATGGAGGAGGAGGAACACATCTCTCCAGAGGAGGGAGGTACACAAGGCTCTAGTAGTCAGTGTGTACAGTGAGGGTGGGGTGATGTTGAGCAGGCAGAGATGCTGCCTCAAGCTGGGGACAGCGTTTCCGGTCCAGTTGGCAGTCTGCAGCACATGGTTGATTTCATTCTGCAGTGCTTGTTAAATGACCGCCGCATCGCCAACATTCTCCACACGGCTGATTATTGGGTGTACACCCTCCTAGATCCTCGCTACCAGGACAACTTACAAAGCCTCATACCACAGTTGAACCGGGAGCGAAAAATGCGGGAGTTCCAAGAAACACTTGTGGAGGCCATCATGTTCTCCATTCCCCCCGCAAGTGTTGCTGGTAGTGCTTTTCAAAGCAGCCATGTGGGTAGAGGCAGTGGAGGAAGCTCTGCACAAAGAGGTAGCAGAGGCAGTGCCGCAGGACAAGGCAAGGCCAGTATGGCCCAAATGTGGAAAAGTTTTGTGGGACCGCCACAAACGGCTACACCATCACAGACGGCTCCAGTCAGCAGGAGGCAACGTTTCCGTCAGATGGTGACAGACTACTTGTCTTGCCCTGTTAGTGTACTCCCAGACGGCTCTTCCCCGTTCAAGTATTGGGTCCCTAAGCTGGATACATGGCCAGAGCTTAGCCAGTATGCATTGGAGGTGCTGGCTTGCCCTGCTGCCAGTGTATTATCGGAACGTGTCTTTAGTGCTGCAGGTGGTGTGGTAACAGACCGTCGCACGCGACTATCCGCCGAAAATGTTGACCTGCTTACTTTTCTGAAAATGAACAAGGCCTGGATCTCACCTGAATTTACCAGTCCTCTTCCAGAATAAATAATTGGCTGGCAACAGGATCCAGGTCTCCTGTTGTGTTCATGTTTCTATGACCTGAACTTTATTTCCTGGGCTACAGCAACGCCCGTTGTTGCTCAGAAGTGCTGTCCACACAGATAAAACACTCGCTCATGTGTAAGTGGGGTTCGGTAACATCAGCTGATCCCCTGCTGTGTGTACGGCAAACTCTCCTGCTGCCTACAACTTCTGACTACCTCTGATTTAATATGTTCTCTGATTTGCCCTCTGTCTCCACTCTGTTTTGAGTATTTCCTCCGGCCTACAACACCGCCTGTTTCTGCTCTCAAGTGCCGTTTGCACAATCCACACTTGTTCCTGTGTTACCTGGGTCCTGTAACATCTGCTCATCTCCAGAGGTGAGCACGGCAATGTCTCCTGCTTTGTCTACATTCCCACTACTTGTAGTGGAAAAGTGGACAGAGCAGGAGACATTGCCTGACTCACCTCTAGGGTGAAGCTGCTGTTACAGAACCCCAGTAACACAGGAACAAGTGTGGGTTGTGCAGACGGCATTTCAGAGCAGCAACTGGCGTGGTTGGAAGCCAGAGGAAATACTCGAAACAGAGTGAAGACAGAGGCCTAATTGGAGTACGTTGACAGTTAGTAGTAGTCTAGAAACAATTGCAAACTGCCACCAAGTAGGCCTCGGCCTACTACCTGATTTTCCCTGGGCTCCAACACCGCCAGTTGGTGCTCAGAAGTGCTGTCCGCACAGACAAAACACTCGCTCATGTGTAAGTGGGGTTCGGTAACGTCAGCTGGTCCCCTGCTGTGTGTATGGCAAAGTGTCCTGCTCCCTCCACAGTCAAACAACCTCAGATTTACACCTGGCTCCAAGTAGGCCTCGGCCTACTACGTGATTTTGCCTGGGCTCCGACACCGTCAGTTGGTGCTCAGAAGTGCTGTACGCACAGACAAAATACTCGCTCATGTGTAAGTGGGGTTCGGTAACGTCAGCTGATCCCCTGCTGTGTGTACGGCAAACTCTCCTGCTGCCTACAACTTCTGACTAGAGTTGAGCGACTTTTGGTTTTTTAGGGTCGCGTTTCGTTCCGTGAAACCCGACTTTTCCAAAAGTCGGGTCGAGCAAGATCGTCCGATTATAGGGAAAAGTCGGGGTCGTCCCGAAACACGAAACCCAATGTAAGTCAATGGGGAATAAAAGTCGGCAGTGAGAGGAGGACAGGAAACACACCTACAGTGCCCATTTGAATGCCAAAAGCATCAATTCTTCTTACTTAAGCTTGTCAACCTTAATTAACTTCATAATACAAGTTACGCACTGAAAAATGGGGGTTATTTGGCTAAAGTTGTGGGGGGGGGGGGCTGGCTGCAGGTTTTCATGTGCCCTGGGCGAAAGAGCGCCCCTTTAACACATACCACAACTCATCATGCTCCGATATGGCAGAGAAATAGCGGTATAGTACAATGAAAAATACCTCACTTTTTACATCTCATGACGAGGCCCATCTATTTCTCCATACAGAATCATTGGTCCCATATAATGTTTGAAACAGTATATGATGAGCTCCACATAATGCTACAGTATATGTTGGTCCCCATGGATGAAGCTCCACTGTCTTATGGGCCCAAATAATGCTCCAAACATAATGGGCCCCATTTCTAATGCTCTAGTGTATAATGGGCCCTGTAAATGCTGCTCCAGTGTCTGATGTCCACCTTTGGAATGTTCCAGTGTATGGTGGGCCCCATTTATCATTCTCCAGAGTATAGTGCTCCCCAAAAATTGCTGTCCCAACATTGAAAACAATCAAATAAGTCTCCTCGCTAGGGAATCCCTGGACTAGTCTGGACTCCTCCTCGTCCCCATCTTCCATCTCACTGCACAGTATTTCAACCTTGCAAGTGCTGTGATCCTGAGCAAGCAGGGGGGGCCCACTCGTTGGCGACGGCACTGGCACAGGGCCCCTGATAGTACGGTGGTGTGTCTGATGGCGGGTGGGCCGAACCTGCACTTTCATCTGCAGCTTCCTCTTTGTCACCGTGTAAGATGGAACTGTATATGGGAAGGGTAACCTGAGTTTCATCAGGGTCAGATTCAGGCCGTGTAGCGTGAGAGGGGAATGTAGTGGTCTGGGTCAATGTACCAGCAGATTCATCGAGCAGTCGCTGGGCATCAGTGCACTTGTGTCGCCCCCAGGAGTACGGTCGCCACAGTGGCATTACCTTCCTCCTAGGGAGTGTGATGTCATGCTTGGGAGCAACGAAGGATCTCTCTAGCAGGTTAACTGATTGGGCGGCATTATTCCCACGAGTCATGACCCTCCAAACAGCGTTCACGAAGGGAAGGCAAAGTGTTTGTTTTACGTGGGCAGTATGGTTGCAAAGCTGAACCTTAAAGGAATGTCCAGAAGGGCACCACCAGGAGTGGAGCCTACGGTTAAATTCGACTCCACCTGGGAAACCTCAACCATGCCAGCTACAGAACAGATGCACACATTGCAAGCTTAATTCCGTTAACGAACGAGACTCCGTCATGCCCCGCGGTCCGAGTCCGGCTTACTAGAGGGACACGTGAGGCTCTGGAACATGAGATTGGCCAATAACTGGTGTGTCATGCCCTTACATGTCCGTGGCTGCATGTGCGCTACACTGAAAAGGCCAGCGTTTGTCGCTTACAGGTGCAGATAACCCGCTGAACAACGTTAGTGATGGGGATCACTGAGTGATTACAATTATTACCCGCGAACAATGATTTCCCAGTAAGTGCAGGTCAACTGCAGTTCCGGAATTAGGCCTAACCGTCATTCCTGAAAAAATGAAAAACTTACATGTGCAAACCACAGGTGCTGTAGCTTGCCAGCCGTTCTCACGCCCAGTATGGATTACACGTGATTGCACAAAGGTTAGAAAGTGTACCGTATCCCCAGATAACATGTATGGATAGCGTACACATTCAAAATATATGTCTCAGGAGGCAGGCTCAGACGGTGTTAGGCCCAGTATGGATTGCACGTGATTGCACAAAGGTTAGAAAGGGTACCGTATTCCCGGATAACATGTATGGATAGCGTACACATTCGAAATATATGTCTCAGGAGGCAGGCTCAGACGGTGTCAGGCCCAGTATGGATTGCACGTGATTGCACAAAGGTTAGAAAGGGTACCGTATCCCCGGATAACATGTATGGATAGCGTACACATTCAAAATATATGTCTCAGGAGGCAGGCTCAGACGGTGTCAGGCCCAGTATGGATTGCACGTGATTGCACAAAGGTTAGAAAGGGTACCGTATCCCCGGATAACATGTATGGATAGCGTACACATTCAAAATATATGTCTCAGGAGGCAGGCTCAGACGGTGTCAGGCACAGTATGGATTGGACGTGATTGCACAAAGGTTAGAAAGGGTACCGTATCCCCGGATAACATGTATGGATAGCGTACACATTCAAAATATATGTCTCAGGAGGCAGGCTCAGACGGTGTCAGGCACAGTATGGATTTGACGGCCCAGATTACACAGCGGAGGAGCAGGGAGAAGTAAAGATTGCAAATGCTGGGGCCCTGCCCAAGCAAGGGGGGCCCACTCGTGGGCGTCGGTACTGGCACTGGGCCCCTCATAGTACAGCGGTGTGTCTGACGGCGGGTGTGCACCACCACCGTCAGAGACACTTGATTGCACTATGAGGGACCCTGTGCCAGTGCCCGCGCCCAAGAGTCGGCCTACCCACCTGTCCAGGGCAACGGCACTCGCACGGTGTCGTGCGCTAGGTGGTGACCCCGGCCATGGGGGGGGAGGCAGCACAGTTAGGGAGTTTTAGAAAGTGGCATATGTTGATGTTGGACATTCAGCTGATGCAAAAGGCGAAATAGGTGAAGTCCCAGGAAGAGGTGGACCAAAGCAAGCCATTTTTCTGACACCCTATGTGTCATCAGGGGAAGGTGGGACAAAATCCTTGGAAACCCATGCATGGTTCATTTTAATGAAGGTTAGATCATCCACATTTTGGGTTGACAGACGGGTCCTTTTTTCTGTCAGGATTGATCCAGCTGCACTGAAGACTCTTTCCGATAGCACACTTGCAGCTGGGCAAGCGAGCTCCTGTAAGGCATATTGTGCCAATTCAGGCCAGGTGTCCAGTTTAGCGGCCCAATAGTCAAAGGGGAATGACCTGTGTGGGAGAACATCGATATGAGAGGAAAAGTAGTTTGTAACCATGGTTGACAACTGCTGTCTCCTGTCACTTTCCATCGATGCAGTATTAAAAGTTGTGTGAGCGGTATTTGAAAAATCAGTCCACAACATTGTCATGAAACCCCTGTCTCCAACGCCACTTCTGCTGTGTGCACCACGAACACCTCTGCAAAGCTGCCCCGGCCCGTACGGCTCGTGTGAGAACCATCACCGCTGCTGTGTGCTGGGAATGCCTCAAGCAACCGATTTACCAGAGTTGCTTGTTTATTAGCCAATATTAGGTCAAGGTTCTCCTGTGGCATGATGTTTTGTAATTTGCCTTTATAGCGTGGATCCAGGATGCTGGCCAACCAGCAGTCGTCATCGTTCATCATTTTGGCAATGCGGGGGTCCCTTTTTAGGATCCGCAAGGCATAATCTGACATGTGGGCCAATGTTCCCGGTGTCAATGATGCACTGCGAGTGCTGGGTGGAGGAGCACTTTCTGGCAAATCCACATCCCTCCAGTCACGCACAAACCCTGTACCAGACCTTGCCACGCCAACATTTTCACTTGCCCCATGAGATGCATCCTCCTCCCCTAAGTAATCATCCCCATCATCATCCTCCTCCTCCTCTTCTTCCTCCACCTCATCCAGGAGAGGTCCCTGAGCAGACAATGGCTGAATGTCATCAAGGATTCCCTCCTCCTCTTCCTCCTCATCAACATTGGCTGCAGACGCCTGCTCCTTAAGGTGCGTCAAAGTTTGCATGAGCAGACGCATAAGTGGGATGCTAATGCTTAGGATGGCGTCGTCTGCGCTTACCAGCCGTGTGCATTCCTCAAAACACTGAAGGACTTTACAGAGGTCTTTCAGCTTCGACCACTGCACACCTATCAACTCCATGTCTGCTCCCAAAGTGCCTGGCCGTGTATCCTCCCACAAATGCATTATGGCCTGCCTCTGCTCGCACAGCCGCTCCACCATGTGCAGGGTGGAGTTCCACCTTGTTGCAATGTCGATAATGAGGCGGTGGTTGGGAAGGTGGAGCAATCGCTGCAGCTTCTGCATACGAACGGAGTGTACAGGCGACCGGCGGATGTGCGCGCACAGTCTTCGCGCCTTCTGGAGCAGGGCTGTTAACTCCGGATAATTATTGAGGAAGCACTGCACCACCAGGTTCAAGGTGTGAGCCAAGCAAGGTATGTGACTGAGTTTTGAAATGGCTATGGCTGCCACAAAATTACGGCCGTTATCACTAACTTGCCTGCCTCAAGATGTACACTGCCCAGCCATGACTCAGTTTGTCGCTTCAAGTACTCGGCCAGCACCTCGGCGGTATGTCTGTCGCCCAAACACATCATCTGCAACACAGCCTGCTGACGCTTTCCACTAGCTGCTCGATAGGGGGACACATCGTGTGCAACAGTGGCAGCTGCAGATGGAGTGCTCGTACGACTGCGCTCTGTGGACGAGCTTTCGCTTCTGGAGGAGGAGGAGGAGGAGGAGGAGGGTGGAACGCCTACAGCCAACTGTTTCCTATACCATGGGCTAGGCAGCACTGTCCCACCACCGCTGTCCCCTGTGGACCCTGCATCCACCACATTAACCCAGTGCGCAGTGATGGACACGTAACGGCCCTGGCCATGCCGACTGGACCATGCATCAGTTGTGAGGTGCACCTTTCCGCTCACTGACTGCTTGAGTGCATGGACAATGCGGTCTTTCACATGATGGTGGAGGGCTGGGATGGCTTTGCGAGAGAAGAAGTGGCGACTGGGTAGGTCATAGCGTAGTACTGCATAGGCCATGAGTTCGCGGAAAGCTGTGCTTTCCACCAACCGAAAGGGCATCATCTCAAACGAGATTAGTTTGGCAATGTGGGCGTTCAAACCCAGTGTACGCGGATGAGAGACTGAGTACTTTCTTGACCTACTCATAGTGTCTGGGAGGGTGAGCTGGACTTGAGAGCTGCATATGGTGGAAGTAGCGGTGGACAGGGCGGACTGAGAGAGGGTTGATGATGGTGGTGGAGTTGGTGTTCTTTCTGATGGCCTAGAATCAGTCTTTCGTTGATATAACAGTGGGATTCCCTGACTGCTGTGGCCTTGCAACGACACCTCAACATTTGCTGCTGTGCTAACCGGTGGGCTTACAGTGGGGGAAAGAATGTAGCGTTGCTGACTACCTTCGTTGTGATCAGTTGCACATGTGGCACTTGAGGTTTGGTGTTGTGTCCACGCTTGCAAGTGCATGCTGGTTAAATGTCTAAGCATGCAACTGGTATTCAAATTTTTCAGATTTTTCCCTCGGCTAAAGGTCTTTGCGCACTTCTTTCAGATAACCTTTGCCTGATCATGAGGATTTTGTTCAAAAAAGTGCCACACTGCACTCTTCCTACTATGGCAGACATTTTGCGGCCTAGCACGCTGTGATCTTTTGACCCTCTGGACAAGCTGTCCAGCAACTATTTTGATGTTTGGAACCTGTCTTTGGAGTGCTCCGGGCCTGCCAGATAACAGCTGTTGCGATGTCGATGTCTGCTGTGGATGCTCCTCATCTGAGCTATTGGAAGCAGCACCCTCTTACCCCAATGGATGCCAATCTGGGTCAACAACTGGGTCATCCATCACCTCCTCTTCTATGTCATGTGCACCTTCCTCTGTGTCACCGTGTATGGTGGTATAGTGTGCGGGAAGGGGCACCTGAGTCTCATCAGGGTCAGAATCTGGCTCTGTACACTGCGAGGACAATGTAGTGCTCTGAGTGAATGTACCAGCAGAATCATCCATCAGCGGCTGTGCATCAGTGCACTCCATGTCAGATTCATCTTGGCCTGGGTAATTCACCATTTCACTTGATAATCCAGGCATGGTATGTGAAAACAGCTCCATGGAGTAATCAGTACTATGGCCTGCGTCATCCTTCAATCTTGGTTGGGGTGAAGGACACAAGGAAAGGTGTGGTTCATGAACATGAGCCTCCAATGACGACTTAGTGCTTTTACTTTTTACAACTGAAGAAGAGGAGGCGATAGAGCTGGAGGCTGAGTCAGCAATGTAAGACAAAACTTTTTCCTGATGCTCTGGCTTTAAAAGCGGTTTGCCAACTCCTAGAAAACTAAGCGTTCGAGGCCTTATGTAGCCAGATGATGACGCAGGCTCAACACCTCCTGCATTCGGTCCTATTTTGCTCTTGCCACTACCATCAGATCCACCACCAACACCATCATTACCAGCTGCCAACCCCCGCCCAATTCCACGGCCTCTTCCACCAGCCTTCCTCATTTTTGGTAGAAATGTAGACAAAATCCAACAAACTATATAGTATGTAAAACAAGGTGTCTATAGGACAGGGGAGATTTTGAATTTCTGCACACACTTTTGGACACTGGACACTTTTGGATTGTGTGAGGCCCACTGATATCTGAGCGCTATGTGACAGGCTCGATGGCACAGCTGTGACCTAAGTGACTAGAGAATAAGTGAGATTTTGAATCTCTGCACACACTTTTGGACACTGGACACTTTTGGATTGTGTGAGGCCCAATGAATATCTGAGCGCTATGTGACAATCTCGATGGCACAGCTGTGACCTAAGTGACTAGAGAATAAGTGAGATTTTGAATCTCTGCACACACTTTTGGACACTGGACACTTTTGGATTGTGTGAGGCCCACTGATATCTGAGCGCTATGTGACAGGCTCGATGGCACAGCTGTGACCTAAGTGACTAGAGAATAAGTGAGATTTGAATCTCTGCACACACTTTTGGACACTGGACACTTTTGGATTGTGTGAGACCCACTGATATCTGAGCGCTATGTGACAAGCTCGATGGCACAGCTGTGACCTAAGTGACTAGAGGATAAGTGAGAGTTTGAATCTCTGCACACACTTTTGGACACTGGACACTTTTGGATTGTGTGAGGCCCAATGAATATCTGAGCGCTATGTGACAAGCTCGATGGCACAGCTGTGACCTAAGTGACTAGAGAATAAGTGAGATTTTGAATCTCTGCACACACTTTTGGACACTGGACACTTTTGGATTGTGTGAGGCCCAATGAATATCTGAGCGCTATGTGACAGGCTCGATGGCACAGCTGTGACCTAAGTGACTAGAGGATAAGTGAGAGTTTGAATCTCTGCACACACTTTTGGACACTGGACACTTTTGGATTGTGTGAGGCCCAATGAATATCTGAGCGCTATGTGACAAGCTCGATGGCACAGCTGTGACCTAAGTGACTAGAGGATAAGTGAGAGTTTGAATCTCTGCACACAATTTTGGACAATGGACACTTTTGGATTGTGTGAGGCCCAATGAATATCTGAGCGCTATGTGACAGGCTCGATGGCACAGCTGTGACCTAAGTGACTAGAGGATAAGTGAGAGTTTGAATCTCTGCACACACTTTTGGACACTGGACACTTTTGGATTGTGTGAGGCCCAATGAATATCTGAGCGCTATGTGACAAGCTCGATGGCACAGCTGTGACCTAAGTGACTAGAGGATAAGTGAGAGTTTGAATCTCTGCACACACTTTTGGACACTGGACACTTTTGGATTGTGTGAGGCCCAATGAATATCTGAGCGCTATGTGACAAGCTCGATGGCACAGCTGTGACCTAAGTGACTAGAGGATAAGTGAGATTGGATTGCTTTTAAAAAAGCAGTTTGCGGAGCAGTGGGTAAACAGCAATGCCAGCCTGTCAGGAAGCCTTAGAAGGCAGCCCAACAACCAACACCACTGATACACCACTATATAGCCTCCCCTTGCACTGCACACACAGTGACTGGTGTGTTGTGCAGGCCAAATCGCTAGCAGCAGAAGCAGTTTTTTGGTCTTCTTCCCTGCCTAACGCTCTCCCTACAGAATCAGCAGCAACCTCTCCCTATGCTAAGATCGGCAGAAGTAAGATGGCGGTCGGCGTGCACGCCCTTTTATACCCCCTGTAACGCCCACCAAAGCAAGCCAATCACTTGCATGCCCTTCTGAAAGATGGTGGTGACCCATGCCTATGTCATCACGTTGCCCACAGTGTCCGTGGATCCTGATTGGCTGAAAAAGAGCGCAAAACAAACTTTTGAAACGCGACTTTGGCGCGTAAGTCGCCGACCTCGTGGCCGACCTCATCCTAGGGTCGGGTTTCGTTTCATGAAACCCGACTTTGCCAAAAGTTGAATTTTTTCGACCCGTTTCGCTCAACTCTACTTCTGACTACCTCTGATTTAATATGTTCTCTGATTTGCCCTCTGTCTCCACTCTGTTTTGAGTATTTCCTCCGGCCTACAACACCGCCTGTTTCTGCTATCAAGTGCCGTCTGCACAATCCACACTTGTTCCTGTGTTACCTGGGTCCTGTAACATCTGCTCATCTCCAGAGGTGAGCACGGCAATGTCTCCTGCTTTGTCTACATTCCCACTATTTGTAGTGGAAATGTGGACAGAGCAGAAGACATTGCCTGACTCACATCTAGGGAGAAGCTGCTGTTACAGAACCCCAGTAACACAGGAACAAGTGTGGGTTGTGCAGACGGCATTTCAGAGCAGCAACTGGCGTGGTTGGAAGCCAGAGGAAATACTCGAAACAGAGTGAAGACAGAGGCCTAATTGGAGTACGTTGACAGTTAGTAGTAGTCTAGAGACAATCGCAAACTGCCACCAAGTAGGCCTCGGCCTACTACCTGATTTTCCCTGGGCTCCGACACCGCCAGTTGGTGCTCAGAAGTGCTGTCCGCACAGACAAAACACTCGCTCATGTGTAAGTGGGGTTCAGTAACGTCAGCTGGTCCCCTGCTGTGTGTATGGCAAAGTGTCCTGCTCCCTCCACAGTCAAACAACCTCAGATTTACACCTGGCTCCAAGTAGGCCTCGGCCTACTACGTGATTTTGCCTGGGCTCCGACACCGCCAGTTGGTGCTCAGAAGTGCTGTACGCACAGACAAAACACTCGCTCATGTGTAAGTGGGGTTCGGTAACGTCAGCTGATCCCCTGCTGTGTGTACGGCAAACTCTCCTGCTGCCTCCAAATTAAAACAACGTCTTATCTTAAACTGCCTCCAAGTAGGCCTCAGCCTACAAAATGACTATCCCTGGGCTTCAACATCGTCAGTTGTTGCTCGGAAGTGCTGTCCACACAGAAAAACACACTTGTTCATGTGAAAGTGGGGGTCAGTAACGACAGCTGATCCCCTGCTGTGTGGAGGGCAAAGTATCCTGCTCCCTCCCAAGTCAAAATACCTCAGCTTTACACCTGGCTCCTTGTAGGCCTCGGCCTGCACCGTGATTGTCCCTGGGCTCCAACAACGCTAGTTGGTGCTCGGAAGTTCTGTCCACACAGAAAAAAACACTCGTTCATGTGAAAGTGGGGACAGTAACGTCAGCTGATCCCCTGCTGTGTGGAGGGCAAAGTGCTGCTGCCTCCAAATTGTAACTATTTCAGATTTAAACATTCTCTGATTTGGCCTCTGTCTCCACTCTGTCTCTAGTATTTCCCCTGACCTCCAACACCGCCAGTTCCTGCTCGCAGTTGCCGTCCACGCATTACACACGTGTTCTTGTGTTCCTGGTGTTCTGTTACGTGAGCAGATCCCCCAATGTGTGTCCGGCACTGTCTCCTGCGCTGTCCACCTTCCCACTGCAAGTGGTGGGAATGTGGACAGAGCAGGAGACATTGGCAGACACACATCAGGGGATCTGCTGACATTACAGAACCCCAGTAACACAGGAACACGTGTGGATTGGGCAGACGGCTACTGTACGCATAAACTGGCGGTGTTGGTGGTCACGTGAAATCCTGGAAACAGAGTGGAGACAGTTGCCTAATTGGAGCACGTTGACAGTCTGTTGTAGCCTACAAACAATCTAAAACTACCACCAAGTAGGCCTCGGCCTTCACCATGATTGTCCCTGGGTTCCAACAACGCCAGTTGGTGCTCGGCAGTGTCTTTGGCACGGGTACTCCCTGTTGCCCAGCCTGGTTCCAGCACACCAGCTTTTTCCGGGTTGTGTCAAGGTCACTATGCCACCAATCCGTTGTCCTGTCATCTTGCGGCCGGGTTAGCCGACTTTACGGTGCCTGCAGTTTAGGTGACTCCTATGTGGGGTGCGGGAACTGGCACTGAAGGCTGGATCCGTAGTGCCAATGGGACATGGACCCCCTGTAGGACTGTGGGTTTCAGTAACTGCGGCTGGCTTGCGGCCTGGCTACTTTGCTTTGGATGGGTACCTTCTGCTACCCACCCGGGTGCCAGCACTGTCAGCTGGTTCTCGCCAGAGCCTTTGGCCTAGGTACCTCCATCTCGGTATCCGAAGGTCCAGCACTGTCAGCTGGTCCTTGGTAGTGCTTTCTAGCACAGGTACCTCCTGCCTAGTAACCATGGTCCAGCAACGTCAGCTGTTCCTCGGTGGTGCCATTGGCTCTTGTAGCTTTTGCTACCCATCTGGGTTCCAGCACCGTCAGCTGGTTCTCGGCAGTGTCTTTGGTACTGGTACTCCCTGTTGCCCAGCCTGGTTCCAGCACGCCAGCTGTTTCCGGGTTGTGTCAAGGTCACTATGCCACCAATCCGTTGTCCTGTCGTCTTGCGGCCGGGTTAGCCGACTCTATGGTGCCTGCAGTTTAGGTGACTCCTATGTGGGGTGCGGGAACTGGCACTGAAGGCTGGATCCGTAGTGCCAATGGGACATGGACCCCCTGTAGGACTGTGGGTTTCAGTAACTGCGGCCGGCTTGCGGCCTGGCTACTTTTCTTTGGATGGGTACCTTCTGCTACCCACCCGGGTGCCAGCACTGTCAGCTGGTTCTCGCCAGAGCCTTTGGCCTAGGTGCCTCCATCTCGGTATCCGAGGTCCAGCACTGTCAGCTGGTCCTTGGTAGTGCTTCTTAGCACAGGTACCTTCTGCTTAGTAACCGTGGTCCAGCACCGTCAGTTGGTCCTTGGTAGTACCATTGGCTCTTGTTCCTTCTGCTACCCATCCGGGTTCAGCACTGTCTGCTGGTTTTCGCCAGAGCCTTTGGCCTAGGTGCCTCCATCTCGGTATCTGAAGTCCAGCACCGTCAGCTGGTCCTTGGTAGTGCTTTTTAGCACAGGTACCTTCTGCTTAGTAACTGTGGTCCATCACCGTCAGTTGGTCCTCGGTAGTGCCATTGGCTCTTGTTCCTTCTGCTACCCATCCGGGTTCCAGCACTGTCTGCTGGTTCTCGCCAGAGCCTTTGGCCTAGGTGCCTCCATCTCGGTATCCGAGGTCCAGCAACGTCAGCTGGTCCTTGGTAGTGGTTTCTAGCACAGGTACCTCCTGCATAGTAATCGGGGTCCAGCACCGTCAGCTGTTCCTCAGTAGTGCCATTGGCTATTGTTCCTTCTGCTGCCACTACGGGTTCCAGTACTGTCAGCTGGTCCTCGCCAGTTTCTCAGCCTTCTTGTACCTTCTGCTACATTTCCAAGATCAAGCTTTTTGAAATTGTCTTTGGTAATCCTTACTGATCTCCATGACGACGACCCTGATGACGACGACCCTGAAGACCACACCAAAGAAGACCAGAAATATGACCCTAAATAATAAGACCAAGAGGACAAAGAACATGAAGACAACCACCAAGATACAGAACAAAAGACAGAAGAACAAGAAGCAGAAGAAGCAAAAGCAGAAGAACAGAAAGCAGAAGACCATTAAGCATAAGACTAAAAATCAGCATAGAAGAAATCAAAATTATAAGCAGAAGAAGACTAAGCAGTAAATGGGGGTGAGTCTGTTCATCCTCGTGGTGCCCCTGGAAAATGCCTGCTGCTGCAGGCCAAACTGAAAGCGGACAAATCCTGTTGTAAATCTTTTGTGACAGGCAGAACATAAGGTGTAATCTTATAACTTTTATCGATAAGTACTACAGGAATGCCTGTCACCATAAGAAAATGAAGAAAAAGAAGAATAGGAAGAAGATGAAGAAATAGCATATGAAAATTAATAATAGCTGAATTAGAAGAATATGAAGAATGGAAAAAAAAAATTAATGGGAAGAAGGTGAAGAATAGTGTTGAGCATTCCGATACCGCAAGTATCGGGTATCGGCCGATATTAGCGGTATCGGAATTCCGATACTGACTTCCGATACTTTTGTCATATCGGATTCCGGAATCTGAATCGGAAGTTCCCATCATGCTATGAGCCTGCTTGCTTTGATTAAGCCAATGGGAATCCTCCGAAGTGTGGGCACATCCTGTTAGGCATGTAGGCATGTTAACTATTGGCATGGCTGTGATTGGCTGCCGAAATGATGTCATGATGCACTATAAAAAGCGCTGCAGCCGCCATTTCTGGTTCACTCTGCTGTGAATTCAGTTAGGGACAGGCTGCTGTTGAAGACTGTGAGGGACAGTTAGAAATAGCGATCATCAAACATATCTATTGCTCTACCCAGGCTACATAATCCACCACAGTAGCATTTTTTTAGCCCAGCAGCGCTGTTTTAATAGCTGTCTGCAAGGGCTGTGTGAGTGCAGCTCACGCTGTGGAGTGGGTCCTGCAGCCACGTCAGGCTGTAGGCCACCCAGTGTGATCACTGCTGCCTCATACATCTTTTAATTTTTGAGCTGCATTTTTTACATAATTTCAATCTAGTGTGCTTCCATCCGTATCCATATACGTTGGTTGCAAACACTAGTAGTAGACAGCGGAGCCTTTCTGCAGCCTTTCAGTGCTAGTGTCCACTTTGCTGCACTGTTCACGGCTGTCTGAGAGGTCTCTGACTGTGTGTGAGTGCAGCTCATGCTGAGTAGTGTGTCCTGCAGCTACGTCTGGTTGTAGGACGCTCAGCGTGTCACTGCCTCACACATTTTTCTTTTATTGCAGCTCATTTTTTCTTCTATTAGTGTGCATCCATCCGTCTCCATCTACGGTGGTTGCAAACACTATATAGGAGTACACAGCGGAGCCTTTCTGCAGCCTGTCAGTGCCAGTGCCCACTTAGCTGCACTGTTCACGGCTGTCTGAGAGGTCTCTGACTGTGTGTGAGTGCAGCTCACGCAGAGTAGAGTGTCCTGCAGCTACGTCTGGTTGTAGGACGCTCAACGTGTGTCACTGCCTCACACATATTTGTCTTTGAGTGCAGCTCATTTTTTCTTCTCCTATTAGTGTGCATCCATCCGTATCCATCAACATTGGTTGGTTGCAAACACTATATAGGAGTAGATAGAGGAGCCTTTTTTTCTGGCTTGTGCCCTGCCGGCGCAGCCAGATAAGTATTACCCAATTTTTTTGGAGCCTCATCTTTTGCATTGTAGGTTACCTGCCTGCATTGTAATAGCTCCAAAAAGTTGGTGATACTATCAGTTTCAATTCTTTGATCACATACTTTGAGTTTGTTTCCAACAAAGAAACCACAAAAAAAGTTCACCAAACACTACATTTGGAACTTGTGTAGGCCACATCAGCTCCTATTAAAGTGTAGTCCACACACACACACTTCATGAAATTAGTGTTTCTTGTACCTGTAACCAGCTGTTCAGGAATAAGCACACTAAGGCCCCCCTTTGTACTTTTCTGCCTATCTTAAGCAGTCTGGCAAGATGAAGAAGGCAGGGAGTAAGGCGCGTGGGCGTGGGCGTGGAGTTTCAGCAGGGAGAGGACGTGGGGATTCTGCAGGGAGAGGACGTGGGGATTCTGCAGGTAGAGGACGTGGGGATTCTGGGCCTGCTGCGGGCACCAGTGGATCAGCATCCCCCAGTTTTAGCAGGCAACAGTCCTTTATGCGCAGCTTTGTAGGACCTCAACGTACCCCACTGCTGCGGGAGGAACAAATTGAAGCCGTTGTCGGATGGATGGCAGCTAACGCATCGACTTCAATTACTTCCACATCCTCTCAGGGCCAGAGCACCGAAGAGCAACCATCTGTCTCTTCACCACCTGCCAAAGTGCCCAGGCTGTCAGAGAGACATGGACAGGAGCCATCACAGTCTCTACTTCTGTTCTCGGAATCTGTTGGCTTGGAAAGAGGGGGCCAGCCAAGCAGCATTCCTGAATGTGAAGAAGAGGGAGTATGCAGTGATGCGCAACTTCTTTGTCCCTCTGAATCTGAAGAGGTGAGTGGGCCAGTGCCTATGGTCAGCACACCTCCGTACGCATCAGATGATGATGAGACTCAGTTGCCACTTTCTGGTGCGTACGGTGCTGGCGAGACAACCCCGGAGAAGCAGCTGTTTGAAGAGGGGAGGGAAGATGATGAGGTCCTTGACCCATCATGGCGTGAGGAACAGGAAGGTGGTGGGAGCAGCTCGGAGGAAGAGATTCCCCTACCGGCCAAAACAGGAGGCAGAGGGAGGGGGAAGACTTGGTTGCCTGTACCCTCCACTTCGGCACCCGTTAGGAGCATTCCTCATTCCAAAGGCAAAACGGGCGCTCCCAAGAGTTGCAGTGCGTGGTCCTTTTTTGACACAGTTACAGATGACATTTGCTTTGTCAAATGCAAGCTGTGTCATCAGATAGTCAAAAGAGGGAGAAATGTCAGCAACCTCAATACCACAAATATGTGGAAACATGTGCGCACCAAGCACGAGTTGGAGTTGCAGAGACACCCTGAAGACGTAGGCCAACGTACAGCACCACCTACCACCTCTTCAGTTCGTGTTGGGGCCTCTTCCTCCAGCTCACGCACTGCTGGTTCGGCTACCTCACAGGATCGCCAAGGAAGAACCTCTGCCACTGTTGTCCGGAGACCCTGTCAGATTCCACCCATAGCAGCACGTTCCCATCCATCACAGCCATCGGTAGCACAGGCATGGGATAAAAGGCGCCCTTACTCGGCAAACCATCCCCGAGCACAGTCTCTGAATGCTGGCATTGCCAAACTTCTGGCAGTTGAAATGCTGTCATTCAGGCTGGTGGACACTGACACCTTCCGGGACTTAATGGCATTGGCAGTCCCCCAATACAACGTGCCCAGCCGCTTTTATTTCAGCAGGCGAGCCGTCCCTGCCCTGCAGAAACATGTTGAGGGCAAAATAAAACATGCCCTACTAAACGCCGTTAGTAGCAAGGTCCACCTGACCACCGATGCGTGGACCAGTAACCATGGACAGGGACAATACCTTTCCCTCACTGCCCACTGGGTCAATGTTGTGGAGCCGGGTACAGATCTGGAGAGTGGCGCTGTACGTGTTCTTCCAACGCCACGGATTGCAGGACTCCAGTCTGTACACATAGACTCCTCCTCCTACTCAAGTTCCTCAGAAACAGCAGAGCAGGAGCCTGTTACGACCGATATGAGCACAGCCGTGGCCAAACGTCAACAGGCTGTACTCAAATTAATTTCTTTGGGGAATCAAAGCCACACAGCGCAGGAGCTCTGGAATGCTATCAAGCTGGAGAGCGATGTGTGGTTTGGGCCAGCGAATCTCCAGCCGGGCTTGGTAGTGTGTGACAATGGCCGAAATCTGGTGGCAGCTCTTGGCCTAGGCAACCTCACACACATCCCATGTCTGGCACATGTGCTTAACTTGGTCGTGCAGAGCTTTCTGAGGGACTATCCGGATCTTGATGCACTGTTGCACAAGGTCCGCATAGAGTGCGCTCACTTGCGGCGTTCCAGCACGGCAAGATCGCGCCTCGCTGCTCTGCAGCGACGATTTGCCCTTCCGGAACATCGCATCATATGTGACCTCCCCACCCGGTGGAATTCAACGTTACATATGTTGGAGCGGTTGTGTGAGCAGCAGGCAGCAGTCATGGAGTACCAGCTGCATCAGGCGCAAACAAGTCGCACTGTGCGCCGTTCACACTTCAGCACCATTGAGTGGGCCTCTATGAAGGACATCTGCCTCGTTTTGCGTGCCTTCGATGAATCCACGCGGATGGCGAGTGCAGATGATGCACTAGTCAGCATGACTGTCCCCCTTATCTGCCTGCTTCAACAAACACTGCAAGCACTAAGGGATGAGGTTTCGGAAGAGGTGGAGGATGAGGAGTCCCAAATGCCATCTGCTTCTGGACAGTCTGCGCTACGTGTTTCCTCACAAAGGCCTAGGCAGGGGACACTTTGTGAGGAGGATGAGGAGGAGTCGATGGAGGAGGAAGACATCTCTCCAGAGGAGGGAGGTACACAAACCTCTACTCAGTATGTACAGCGAGGGTGGGGTGATGCAGAGCAGGCCGAGGTCACGCCTCAAACAGGGGACAGCGGTTCTTCGGCAGTTGGGAGTCTGCAGCACATGGTTGATTTCATTCTGCAGTGCCTGATAAACAACCGCCGCATCGCCCACATTCTCGTCTCGGCTGATTATTGGGTGTACACCCTCCTAGATCCTCGCTACCGGGACAGCGTACAAAGGCTCATACCAACGTTGAACCGGGAGCGTAAACTGCAGGAGTACGAAGAGTAACTGGTGCAGTCCATAATGTTTTCCATTCCACCCGACAGCATTGTTGCTAGTGCTTTACAAAGCAGCTCTGTGCGTCGAGGCAGTGGAGGAAACTCTGCACAAAGAGGGAGCAGAGGCAGCGCCGCAGCACAAGGCAAGACCACTATGGCCCACATGTGGCAAAGTTTTGTGTGTCCACCACAATTGTCTACACCATCAGCGACGCCTCGAGTCAGCAGGAGGCAACGCTTCCGTCAGATGGTGTCAGACTACATGTCTTGCCCTGTCGCTGTACTCCCAGATGGCTCTTCCCCCTTCAAGTTTTGGGTCTCTAAGCTGGATACATGACCAGAGCTTAGCCAGTATGCATTGGAGGTGCTGGCTTGCCCTGCTGCCAGTGTATTATCGGAACGCGTCTTTAGTGCCGCAGGTGGTGTACTAACAGACCGTCGCACGCGACTATCTTCCGATAATGTTGACCGGCTGACTTTTCTGAAAATGAACAAGGCCTGGATCTCCAAAGACTTTGCCATTCCTCTTACAGACTAAATTAGTGGTTGGCAACTGTATCCAGGTCTGCTGGTGTGTTCATTTTTCTACCACCTGAACTATAATCCCTGTGCTTCAACACAGCCAGTTGTCGCTCAGATGTGTCGTCTGCACAGAGAAATACACTAGCTCCTGTGTAAGTGGGGTTCAGTAACGCCAGCTGATCCCCTGCTGTGTGGATGGCAAAGTCACCAGCTCCATCAACATTCAAACCACTACTGATTTTTAACCGTGCCCAACTTAGGTCTCTGGCTCCACTGTCTCTACTATTTCACCTGGCCTCCAACCCCGCCATCTACATCTCTGAAGTGGCGTCAGCACAATCTACACTTGTTCCTGTGTTCCTGTGGCTCAGTCCCATCAGTTTATCCCCTGATGTGTGTCCGGCAAGGTCTCCTGCTCTGTCCACATTCCCATAACCAGTAGTGGGAATGAGGACAGAGCTGGCGAACTTGCCGGACAAACATCAGGGGATCAACTGACGGAACTGAGCACCAGTAACACAGGAACAAGTGTAGATTGTGCTGACGCCACTTCAGAGATGCAGCTGGCGGGGTTGCAGGCCAGGGTAAATAGTAGAGACAGTGGAGCCAGAGGCCTAAGTGGAGCATGGTTAGAATCAGTAGTAGTCAACAACCTCCATAAAAACCACTGCCCATTGGCCTCTGCCTGCGGCATGCGTAATCCTGGGCTCCAACAGCGTCAGTTGGTGTTCAGAAGTGTCGTCTCCACAGAGCCAAACACATTCGTTCGAGTGTTAGTGGGGTTCAGCACTGCCAGCTGTTCCCCTGCTGTGGAGATGGCAAGTCTCCTGCTGCCTACACCAGCCAAAATCCAGTAGGCCCCAGCCTGCTCCATGCCTGATCCTGGGCTCCAACAGCGTCAGTTGGTGTTCAGAAGTGTCGTCTCCACAGAGCCAAACACATTCGTTCAAGTGTTAGTGGTGTTCAGCACTGCCAGCTGTTCCCCTGCTGTGGAGATGGCAAGTCTCCTGCTGCCTTCACCTGCCAAAATCCAGTAGGCCCCAGCCTGCTCCACGCCTAATCCTGGGCTCCAACAGCGTCAGTTGGTGTTCAGAAGTGTCGTCTCCACAGAGCCAAACACATTCGTTCGAGTGTTAGTGGGGTTCAGCACTGCCAGCTGTTCCCCTGCTGTGGAGATGGCAAGTCTCCTGCTGCCTACACCAGCCAAAATCCAGTAGGCCCCAGCCTGCTCCACGCCTGATCCTGGGCTCCAACAGCGTCAGTTGGTGTTCAGAAGTGTCGTCTCCACAGAGCCAAACACATTCGTTCGAGTGTTAGTGGTGTTCAGCACTGCCAGCTGTTTCCCTGCTGTGGAGATGGCAAGTCTCCTGCTGCCTTCACCTGCCAAAATCCAGTAGGCCCCAGCCTGCTCCATGCCTAATCCTGGGCTCCAACAGCGTCAGTTGGTGTTCAGAAGTGTCGTCTCCACAGAGCCAAACACATTCGTTCGAGTGTTAGTGGGGTTCAGCACTGCCAGCTGTTCCCCTGCTGTGGAGATGGCAAGTCTCCTGCTGCCTACACCAGCCAAAATCCAGTAGGCCCCAGCCTGCTCCACGCCTGATCCTGGGCTCCAACAGCGTCAGTTGGTGTTCAGAAGTGTCGTCTCCACAGAGCCAAACACATTCATTCGAGTGTTAGTGGGGTTCAGCACTGCCAGCTGTTCCCCTGCTGTGGAGATGGCAAGTCTCCTGCTGCCTACACCAGCCAAAATCCAGTAGGCCCCAGCCTGCTCCACGCCTGATCCTGGGCTCCAACAGCGTCAGTTGGTGTTCAGAAGTGTCATCTCCACAGAGCCAAACACATTCGTTCGAGTGTTAGTGGGGTTCAGCACTGCCAGCTGTTCCCCTGCTGTGGAGATGGCAAGTCTCCTGCTGCCTACACCAGCCAAAATCCAGTAGGCCCCAGCCTGCTCCACGCCTGATCCTGGGCTCCAACAGCGTCAGTTGGTGTTCAGAAGTGTCGTCTCCACAGAGCCAAACACATTCGTTCGAGTGTTAGTGGTGTTCAGCACTGCCAGCTGTTCCCCTGCTGTGGAGATGGCAAGTCTCCTGCTGCCTTCACCTGCCAAAATCAAGTAGGCCCCAGCCTGCTCCACGCCTAATCCTGGGCTCCAACAGCGTCAGTTGGTGTTCAGAAGTGTCGTCTCCACAGAGCCAAACACATTCGTTCAAGTGTTAGTGGGGTTCAGCACTGCCAGCTGTTCCCCTGCTGTGGAGATGGCAGTCTCTCCTGCTGTCTCCGCATTCCAAAGACAGTAGGCCTCAGCCTACACCCTCCTATTTCCTGGGCTTCAACACAGCCAGTTGTAGCTCGGAAGTGCCGTCCACACGGAAAGAGACACTTGCTCCCGTGTCTCAGTGGGGTTCAGTAACGTCAGCTGATCCCCTGCTGTGTGGATAGCAGTCTCTCCTGCTGTCTCCACATTCCAAACACAGTAGGCCTCTGCCTACACCCTCCTATTTCCTGGGCTTCAACACAGCCAGTTGTAGCTCGGAAGTGCCGTCCACACGGAAAGAGACACTTGCTCCCGTGTCTCAGTGGAGTTCAGTAACGTCAGCTGATCCCCTGCTGTGTGGATGGCAGTCTCTCCTGCTGTCTCCACATTCCAAAGACAGTAGGCCTCTGCCCACGCCCTCCTATTTCCTGGGCTTCAACACAGCCAGTTGTAGCTCGGAAGTGCCGTCCACACGGAAAGAGACACTTGCTCCCGTGTCTCAGTGGGGTTCAGTAATGTCAGCTGATCCCCTGCTGTGTGGATGGCAGTCTCTCCTGCTGTCTCCACATTCCAAAGACAGTAGGCCTCTGCCTACACCCTCCTATTTCATGGGCTTCAACACAGCCAGTTGTAGCTCGGAAGTGCCGTCCACACGGAAAGAGACACTTGCTCCCGTGTCTCAGTGGAGTTCAGTAACGTCAGCTGATCCCCTGCTGTGTGGATGGCAGTCTCTCCTGCTGTCTCCACATTCCAAAGACAGTAGGCCTCTGCCCACGCCCTCCTATTTCCTGGGCTTCAACACAGCCAGTTGTAGCTCGGAAGTGCCGTCCACACGGAAAGAGACACTTGCTCCCGTGTCTCAGTGGGGTTCAGTAACGTCAGCTGATCCCCTGCTGTGTGGATGGCAGTCTCTCCTGCTGTCTCCACATTCCAAATACAGTAGGCCTCTGCCTACACCCTCCTATTTCCTGGGCTTCAACACAGCCAGTTGTAGCTCGGAAGTGCCGTCCACACGGAAAGAGACACTTGCTCCCGTGTCTCAGTGGGGTTCAGTAATGTCAGCTGATCCCCTGCTGTGTGGATGGCAGTCTCTCCTGCTGTCTCCACATTCCAAAGACAGTAGGCCTCTGCCTACACCCTTCTATTTCCTGGGCTTCAACACAGCCAGTTGTAGTTCGGAAGTGCCGTCCACATGGAAAGAGACACTTGCTCCCGTGTCTCAGTGGGGTTCAGTAACGTCAGCTGATCCCCTGCTGTGTGGATGGCAGTCTCTCCTGCTGTCTCCACATTCCAAATACAGTAGGCCTCTGCCTACACCATCCTATTTCCTGGGCTTCAACACAGCCAGTTGTAGCTCGGAAGTGCCGTCCACACGGAAAGAGATACTTGCTCCCGTGTCTCAGTGGGGTTCAGTAACGTCAGCTGATCCCCTGCTGTGTGGATGGCAGTCTCTCCTGCTGTCTCCACATTCCAAACACAGTAGGCCTCAGCCTACACCCTCCTATTTCCTGGGCTTCAACACAGCCAGTTGTAGCTCGGAAGTGCCGTCCACACGGAAAGAGACACTTGCTCCCGTGTCTCAGTGGGGTTCAGTAACGTCAGCTGATCCCCTGCTGTGTGGATGGCAGTCTCTCCTGCTGTCTCCACATTCCAAAGACAGTAGGCCTCTGCCTACACCCTCCTATTTCCTGGGCTTCAACACAGCCAGTTGTAGCTCGGAAATGCCGTCCACACGGAAAGAGATACTTGCTCCCGTGTCTCAGTGGGGTTCAGTAACGTCAGCTGATCCCCTGCTGTGTGGATGGCAGTCTCTCCTGCTGTCTCCACATTCCAAAGACAGTAGGCCTCTGCCTACACCCTCCTATTTCCTGGGCTTCAACACAGCCAGTTGTAGCTCGGAAGTGCCGTCCACACGGAAAGAGATACTTGCTCCCGTGTCTCAGTGGGGTTCAGTAACGCTAGCTGATCCCCTGCTGTGTGGATGGCAGTCTCTCCTGCTGTCTCTGCATTCCAAATACAGTAGGCCACTGCCTACACCCTCCTATTTCCTGGGCTTCAACACAGCCAGTTGTAGCTCGGAAGTGCCGTCCACACGGAAAGAGATACTTGCTCCCGTGTCTCAGTGGGGTTCAGTAACGTCAGCTGATCCCCTGCTGTGTGGATGGCAGTCTCTCCTGCTGTCTCCACATTCCAAAGACAGTAGGCCTCTGCCTACACCCTCCTATTTCCTGGGCTTCAACACAGCCAGTGGTAGCTCGGAAGTGCCGTCCACACGGAAATTGATACTTGCTCCCGTGTCTCAGTGGGGTTCAGTAATGTCAGCTGATCCCCTGCTGTGTGGATGGCAGTCTCTCCTGCTGTCTCCACATTCCAAATACAGTAGGCCTCTGCCTACACCCTCCTATTTCCTGTGCTTCAACACAGCCAGTTGTAGCTCGGAAGTGCCGTCCACACGGAAAGAGACACTTGCTCCCGTGTCTCAGTGGGGTTCAGTAACGTCAGCTGATCCCCTGCTGTGTGGATGGCAGTCTCTCCTGCTGTCTCCACATTCCAAATACAGTAGGCCTCTGCCTACACCCTCCTATTTCCTGGGCTTCAACACAGCCAGTTGTAGCTCGGAAGTGCCGTCCACACGGAAAGAGATACTTGCTCCCGTGTCTCAGTGGGGTTCAGTAATGTCAGCTGATCCCCTGTTGTGTGGATGGCAAAGTCTCCTGCTGCCTACACAGTCGTACCACTACTGATTTTTAACCGTGCTCCAATTAGGCCTGTGGCTCCACTGTCTCTCGTATTTCCCCTGTCCTCCAACCCTGCCAGTTACAGCTCCGAAGTGGCGTCTGCACAATCCACACTTCTTCCTGTGTAACAGGTGTTCAGTCCGGTCAGTTAATCCCCTGATGTGTGTCCGGCAATGTCGCCTGCTCTGTCCACATTCCCATAACTAGGCTTGTTCCGTAGTGCCAGTAGGACAAGCACCCCCTGTAGGACTGTGTGATTCGGTAACTGCGGCCAGCTTGCGGCATGCCAACTTTGCTTTTCAGGGGTAACTTCTGCTACCCCTCCGGGTTCCAGCACCGTCAGCTGGTTCTCATCAGAGCCTTTGGCCTAGGTGCCTCCATCTCGGTATCCGAGTTCCGGCAACGTCTGCTGGTCCTTGGTAGTGCTTTGTAGCACAGGTACCTCCTGCTTAGTAACCGGGTTCCAGCACCGTCAGTTGGTCCTCGGTTGTGCCATTGGCTCTTATTCCTTCTGCTGCCCCTCCGGGTGCCAGCACTGTCAGCTGGTCCTCGCTATTTCCATTTGCTCTTGCAGCTTCTGCTACCCCTCCGGGTTCCAGCACCGTCAGCTGGTTCTCATCAGAGCCTTTGGCCTAGGTGCCTCCATCTCGGTATCCGAGTTCCGGCAACGTCTGCTGGTCCTTGGTAGTGCTTTGTAGCACAGGTACCTCCTGCTTAGTAACCGGGTTCCAGCACCGTCAGCTGGTCCGCGGTAGTGCCATTGGCTCTTGTTCCTTCTGCTGCCCCTCCAGGTGCCAGTACGGTCAGCTGGTTCAAGAGGACAAAGAACAGGAAGACAACCACCAAGATGCAGAACAACAAGAGAGAGAAGACAAAGAAGCATAAAAAAACAAAGCAGAAGAACATTAAGCATAAGACTAATACTCTGAGCAAATGATATTATCTTATTTATAAGCAGAAGAAGACTAAGCAGTGTATGGGGGTGAGTCCGTTCCTCCTCGTGGTGCCCCTGGAAAAGGCCTGCTGCTGCAGGCCAAACTGAACGCGGACAAATCCTGTTTTAAATCTTTTGTGACAGGCAGAACGGAAGGTGTAAACTTCTAACTTTTCTAGATAACAACTACAGGAATGCCTGACACAAACAAGAATATGATGAAGAAGAATAGGAAGAAGATGAAGAAGTTGAATATGTAGAATAATAATTGTTGAATAAGAAGAATTTGAAGAATGTAAGAAAAGGAAGAAGAAGAAGAATGTAAAAAAAAGGAAGTAGAAGAATTTAAAAAAAGGAAGAAGAAGAAGAATTTAAAAAAAGGAAGAAGAAGAAGAATGTAAAAAAAGGAAGAAGAAGAAGAAGAAGAAGGTAAAAAAAGGAATAAGAAGAAGAAGAAGGTAAAAAAAGGAAGAAGAATAAGAAAGAAGAAGAAAGAAGAAAGAAGAAGAAGACATACATGTCTGGCAAAATATAAATGAGGCTAACATAGTCAATATCTTTGTAACTCCTAACGTCTTTAAAAAAAAAGTTTAATTCCTGCTATTCCATTTGATTGGGCTAAACCTCTATGGCTTTAATGTCTCCTCCACCTCCCACAATACATTCTACATTATTCTTAGTTGTTTTTCTTCATGTAGAATTAACCTACAAGGAAAGAAAGGGTTTTTTTTAATTCCGATATTTTGGCCCCATTGACTTGCATTGGTTCCCGGTATCGGAATCGGCGATACCGATACTTTTTTTTAAGATCGGCCGATCCATTCCGATCCGATATTTTCAAGTATCGGCTGGTATCGCTCAACTCTAGTGAAGAAGAAGAAGATGAATAAGGTGAAGAAAAAGTTGATGAAAAAAATGCTACTGCTGCGGATCATGAAGGAGAAAGTGTGGGAGAAGTACAAAAGAAGGTGAAGAGCATGGAAGTTGTGAAACATACATATCTGACTAAATATAAAAAAGTTAACATAGTCAATATCTTTTTAACTCCGAACGTCTTGAAAAAAAAAATTGGAATTAATGCTATGCCATGTGATTTGAATAAACCACTATGCCTTTAATGTCTCCTCCACCTCCCACAATACATTTTACATGATTCTTATTTGTTTTCAATTATGTAGAATTAGCCAACAAGGAAATAAAGGGCTTTTCTAAATTCCGATACCGGAAGTCCCATTGACTTCCGGTATCGGAATCGGCGATACCCGATATTTTTTTCGTATCGGGCGATACCATCCGATACAATATTTTTGGGTATCGAACGGTATCGCTCAACACTAGTGAAGAATCAACAACAAGTGGGACACAATTGTGAAGTTGAACGAAATTTATTGGTCATTTTAAATCTTTGTAGAATTTCAAAAACTGAAAAGTGGGGCATGCAATATTATTCGGCCCCTTTAACTTAATACTTTGTTGCTAGAATTGAGCGACTTTAGTCGGATCGGGATTCATGAAACCAAATTTGTTTCAGATGAAACTGGTCCGACTAGGGCAAAAAAAAGTCAGAGTTTCGTCCGAAACCCGACCCCAATGCAAGTCAATGGGAAATAAAAGTCGGCATTGAGCGGATGACATTCATCCACTCATTTTTATTTCCCATTGACTTGCATTGGGGTCAGGTTTCGGATGAAACTCCGACTTTTTTTTGCCCTAGTCGGACCAGTTTCATCTGTAACAAATTTTGTTTCATGAAACCCGATCAGAATAAAGTCGCTCAACTCTATTTGTTGCGCCACCTTTTGCTGCGATTACAGCTGCAAGTCGCTTGGGGTATGTCTCTATCAGTTTTGTACATCGAGAGACTGAAATTCTTGCCCATTCTTCCTGGGCAAACAGCTCGAGCTCAGTGAGGTTTGATGGAGATCGTTTGTGAACAGCAGTTTTCAGCTCTTTCCACAGATTCTCGATTGGATTCAAGTCTGGACTTTGACTTTTGACTTAGCCATTCTAACACCTGGATACGTTTATTTGTGAACCAGTCCATTGTAGATTTTGCTTTATGTTTTGGGTCATTGTCTTGTTGGAAGACAAATCTCTGTCCCAGTCTCAGGCCTTTTGCAGACTCCAACAGGTTTTTTTCAAGAATGGTCCTGCATTTGTCTCCATCCATCTTCCCTTCAATTTCAACCATCTTCTCTGTGCCTGCTGAAGAAAAGTAGGCCCAAACCATGATGCTGCCACCACCATGTTTGACAGTGGGGATGGTGTGTTCAGTGTAATGTGTGTTACCTTTACACCAAACATATCGTTTGGCATTGTTGCCAAAAAGTTCGATTTTGGTTTCATCTGACCAGAGCACCTTCTTCCACATATTTCGTCTGTCTCCCAGGTGGCTTGTTGCAAACTTTAAACTACACTTTTTATGGATATCTTTGAGAAATGGCTTTCTTCTTCCCACTATTCCATAAAGGCCAGATTTGTGCAGTGTACGACTGATTGTTGTCCTATGGACAGACTGTCCCACCTCAGCTATAGATCTCTGCAGTTCATCCACAGTGATCATGGGCCTCTTGGCTGCTTCTCTGATCAGTCTTCTCCTTGTTTGAGATGAAAGTTTAGAGGGATGGCCGGGTCTTGGTAGATTTGCAGTTGTATGATACTGCTTCCATTTCAATATGATCGCTTGCACAGTGCTCCTTGGGATGTTTAAAGTTTTGGAAATCATTTTGTATCCAAATCTGGCTTTAAACTTCTCCACAACAGTATCACGGACCTGCCTGTTGTGTTACTTGATCTTCATGATGCTCTCTGTGCTTCAAACAGAACCCTGAGACTATCACAGAGCAGGTGCATTTATACGGAGACTTGATTACACACAGGTGGATTATATTTATCATCATTAGTCATTTAGGACAACATTGGATCATTCAGAGATCCACAATGAACTTCTGGAGTGAGTTTGCTGCACTGAAAGTAAAGGGGCCGAATAATATTGCACACCCCACTTTTCAGTTTTTGAATTTCTACAAAAATTTAAAATAACCAATAAATTTCATTCAACTTCACAATTGTGTCCCACTTGTTGATTCTTCACCAAAAATTTACATTTGGTATCTTTACGTTTGAAGCATGATATGTGGGAAAAGGTTGAAAAGTTCCAGGGGGCCGAATACTTTCGCAAAGCACTGTATATGGAGCTTTAATCTGATCCCTCAGTGAACTGGCAGAACATCATGGATGGATTCTAGCAGTATTTTTTTGGAATGATGTGTTCAGGAGGCAGAGAGGAAGGTAAAAGAAGCAGATTTCCTGGATGAGAATATCCCAGACTTTCATTATATTCACTTGTGCTATTGACTTATGTGAATTTTGCTGAAATGGCAGAAACTATTTAAAGATTTGCTTTGTTTTCACCCAGAAGTGCCCTAAAGGCTGATTTACTGGTAATACTTAGGAATATTCCCTATAACACAATATGGCTTTCATTATCATGTATGAGAGTTTCTTGAGTATCTCATCTCATTGTCTTAGAAAGCTGCTCGGTTCTATGAAGCTCAGAGGTGTTTTCAAGAATGATGAAGCAGTTAATAAAAGTTAGACAAAGAGTCATCGGAGGCCGCCCAGGCTCCAGCGCTGCTCCAGTGCATTATTCGTCCAGCAGCTATTAGCGTAATACTCCCTCCTAGCAGCAGCTGTAATTCATCCCCTAAAAGACAAGTTTTTCGGCTTTTTGGCACCGAGATCTGGGTTGGATTCAGATTCAGTTTTAATTTGAGAAGAGTCAAATGCTTTATTCTAATAGATGCTCCTACATTATAATATTTGTAACATCACATACTGTGAATACTGTGTTATCTACTATATATAGAGGTGATATCAGACAGGAGGAGGAGGAGGTGAGCTGTGACAACACCTATTGTGATGGATCCTGTGTTATCTAGTTTATATAGAGGTTGTGGTGTAGTGACCACTATGTCCACTAGGGGGCGCTGTATGGATGTCCCAGGAGAGTGGATGAATGGCAAGATACTGAATGACCATTATGTATCTCAAGGTGGGTGGCCTTGAGATGGAGATTTATGTGTGTGTTAATCAGCAGTGATACTGCTGAGGTGCTGGTTCAATGTGTCAGGGACTACTTACCTGCAAACCCACCCAGGGGGTGTGTTTAATAACGTTATTGTAAAGTGTATATGTGTGTGTGAAGGACCTGTGATGAGGTCATAGACATGTGACCCGGTGGGCGTGGCTACGGACCATATAAGGTGGCCAGGGTAGGTCACATGGGGTGAATGCTGGGACCTGGTTGGTCCAGTGTAGAAGGTCCCGCTGAGATGGAGCTTCCTGGCTAACAGCCTGTGGAGGGGCTGTGGTGAATGGCTGCACGTGTCTGAGAGTTCCCAGGGGAGGGAATGAATGTCTGCAGTAAGCTGAAGCAGCCATGAGGAGACCCAGACATGGGTGAGATAAATGAGGCTAAGAGAACCTGTATGCTGGACAATGTACAACCTGTGTGAACACAGGGTTTACAGAGTGAAGCTATAATGGACGCTCTGCTGTTTTTATGCTGTTGCATATTGCTTTGGCTTATGATGATGAATAAACCTCATGGACTATACTGCTTTATGGAAAACTCATGCTGGATCTCATTTTGTGGCGGCTAAGCAAGAATCCCCTAACTGAATGACAGCACTACCTCACAACGTGTTATCAGTCATTGCACAAGAGGAGGAGGTGAGCTGTGTGAAAGGTGAATCCTGTGTTATCTACTGTATATACAGTAGAGGTGTTATAAGTCATTGTACAGGAGGAGGAGGTGAGCTGTGTGAATGGTGAATCCTTTGTTATCTACTGTATATACAGTAGAGGTGTTATAAGTCATTGTACAGGAGCAGGTGAGCTGTGTTAATGGTGAATCCTGTGCTATCTACTGTATATACAGTAGAGGTGTTATAAGTCATTGTACAGGAGGAGGAGGTGAGCTGTGACAACAACTATTGTGATGGTCCTGTGTTATCTACTATATATAGAGGTGTTATCAGTTATTGAAAAGGAGGAGGTGAGCTGTGACATCACCAACTGTGAATGGTGGATCCTGTGTTATCTACTGTATATTGAGGTACCAGTCATTTAACAGGAGGAGAAGGAAGAGGTGAGCTGTGACATCACCTATTGTGCATTTTGGATCCTGTGTTTTCTACTATATATAGACGTGTTATCAGTTATTGTGGTGGAGGAGGTGAGCTGTGACATTACCAATTGTGAATGCTGGATCCTGTGTTATCTACTTTATATAGAGATGTTATCAGTCATTGTACAGGAGGAGGTGAGCTGCAACATCACCTATAGTGAAAGGTGGATCCTGTGTTATTTTCTGCATATAGAGGTGTTATCAGTTATTGTGGAGGAGGAAGAAGTGAGCTGAGACCTCACCTATTGTGAATGGTGGATACTGTGTTATCTACTGTATATAGAGATGAGCGACTTTGCCTTTTTTAGGGTCAAGTCGGGTTTCATGAAACCCGACTTTCGCAAAAGTCGGGTCGAACGAAATCGGCCGACTATAGGGAAAAGTCGGAGGCCAACTGAAACACGAAACCCAATGCAAGTCAATGGGGAATCAAAGTCGGCAGGGAGTGCAGGACAGTAAACACACCTACAGTGCCCATTTCAGTGCCAAAAACATCAATTCTTATTACTGAAGCTTGTCAACCTTAATTTACTTCATAATAATAGTTACGCTTTGAAAACTGGTGGTTATTTGGCTAAAGTTGTGGGGGGTAGGGCTGGCTCCAGGTTTTCGTGTGCCCTGGGCCAAAGCGTGTCAGTGCGCCCCTTTAACACATACCACAACTCATGATGCTCCGATACACCACAGAAATATAGGTATAGTACAATGACAAATACTTCACTGCTTACATGACATGACTGATCTAATTTAAATTGTACAATAGCTCAAAAAAAGGACAGTATATTACTCCATACAGTATTATGGCTACCACATTGTGCGCCATACAGAATAATGAGCCCCATATATTTCTCCATACAGAATAATTGGTCACATGTAATGTTCCATACAGTATATGATGAGCTCCACATAATGTTACAGTATATGATGGTCCCCATGGACGATGCTCCAGTGTGTTATGGGCCCAAATAATGCTCCATATATAATGGGCTCCATTTCTAATGCTCCAGTGTATAATGGGCCCCGTAAATGCTGCTCCAGTGTCTGTTGTCCCCAATCTGGAATGCTCCAGTATATGATGGGCCTCATGGATGATGCTCAAGTATATGATGGGCCCTAATAATGCTCCATATATAATGGGCCCCATTTCTAATGCTCCAGTGTATAATGTGCCCCATAGATGCTGCTCTAGTGTCTGATCTACCCCATTTAGAATGCTCCAGTATATGATGGGCTCCATGGATGATGCTCCAGTGTCTTATGGGCCCAAATAATACTCCATATATAATGGGCTCCATTTCTATATGCTCCAGTGTATAATGTGCCCCGTAAATGCTGCTCCAGTGTCTGATGTCCCCCATTTGGAATGCTCCAGTATATGATGGGCCCCATTTTTAATTAACCCAGGCATGGTATGTGAAAAGAGATCCACGGAGTAATCTGAAGTGTGTGCTGCCGCATCCTTCACTTTTGGTGTGGGTGAAGGACACAAGGAAAGGGGTTGCTCCTGACCAGAAGCCAGCACTGACGAATCAGTGCTTGCATTTTTTTAAACTTCAGAAGAGGAGGCGATAGAGCTGGAGGCTGTTTCAGCAATGTAAGCCAAAAACAGTTCCTGATGCTCCATCTTTAAAAGCAGTCTACCAACTCCCAGAAAAGGGAGCCTTACAGGCCTTCCAGAGCTACACCATGACGCAGGCTCAACACCTCCTGCCTTAGCGCTATTGTGTTTTTGGCACTACCAGCAGATGCATCACCACCACCATCAGTACCAGGAGGCCCTCCACGCCCGTGTCCACATCCTCTTCCACCATACTTCCTCAAATTTTGGAAAATGGACCCAAAATACCAGCTTATATATGGTACTGTATCAGAATCGTACAGCTCTATACAGTCTAGGGATAACAGTAAATCTCCGTATATATTGCATGAGTCATACACGGACGCTCACAGGCTCAGTATGGATTACACAATAAAATAAAAAGTTGAAAAAGGGTACACTATCACCAGATACAAGGTGTATATATAGTATAGTGTAAACATTCTGAATCTCCGTATATATTTCAGGAGGCAGACACAAACGCTCTCAGGCCGAGTATGGATTACACAAGAATATTAAAAGCTGTAAATGGGTAATGTAGCACAAGCGTACAGCTGTATACAGTGTTGGGTAATCTTAAATCTCCAAATATATTTCCGGAGTAACAGAGAGACGTTCACAGGCTCATTATGGATTACACCAGAAACTAAATGGCAAAAAAGGTTAATGTATCAGAAGCGTACAGCTGTATACAGTGTTGGCCAAATTTGAAATCTCGGTATATATTTCCGGAGTCACCCTCAGACGCTCACTCAGTCTGGGTTTGATCATAATAAAAAATGTTGTAAAAAAGGTACTGGATAAGACGATAGGAAGCATATATATTATAGGGTACAATTGAAATCTCCGTATACATAGTCCCATTGTCACTCTCAGACGCTTACTCAGTATGGATTTGACCGTAATACTAAATGTCGAACAAAGGTACCTCTGAGTCACCGTATATATAGAAGGCGTAAACCACACACGCTCATTCACTATGGATGATACCGTAATAAAAAATTTTGAACAAAGGTACTGTATCAGCACATACCAGGTATATCCAGTCTTGGGGTAATTGTAAATTTCTGTCTATACTTCCGGAATCAGACACAGACACTCACAGGCTCACTATGTATTACACCAGAATTTAAAAAGTAGAAAAAGGGAAAGGTATTCGAAGCATATAACAGTATACAGTGTTGTGGTACTTTTAAATGTTCATATATATTTCAATCTCAGTATGCCAGTCCAGACTCTCCGCTACTGGAAACTACATGGATACAAGTATAGACGAAAGTCGAGTGTTAGCAGAAATTTGGGAATTACTCATCGTGGGAAAACCTCCCGGTAGATGTTGCAGAGGCGATGCAGACCCTAAATTACTGTGTCTGTGGAGACAGAGAAAACGGTTCTTTGTGAAGAAAGGATTGCTTTATCGCAATAGCGTGGATCACATCACCGTTACTCGTCTCCATCAAATTGTGATCACAGGGAGAGATGTAGACATGGTCCTCACTGCCTATCATGATGTGTCTGGTCATTTTGGAGTGCAAAAGACAGAAGCCACAGGCCGTAGGTGATTCTATTGGATTGGCTTGAGAGGAGACATTGAAAAATGGTGGCAGGAATGTCACATGTCTGTGACTATCACAACTGTGAAAGGTGATCATAAAGCACCACTGCATCTGCTTGTAAGTTGATGTCCATTACAAATGGCAGCCATTGATCATCTGAAGGTAGAGGCCAGCAGGACAGGCCATAGATAAATCTTAACCACCATCTATCAATACACCAAATTTCTAGTGGCCGTCCCTGTGAAGGATTTAACTGCCCAGACTACACAGCGGTGGAGCAGGGAGAGGTAAGTATTGCAACTTGCAAGTGCTGTGGCCATGACCAAACAGGGGGGGCACACTCCTGGGCGACGGTACTGGCACAGGGCCCCTCATAGTACGCTGGTGTGTCTGATGGCGAGTGGTCCCCCCACCATCAAAGACACTATATTGTACTATGAGGGGCCATGTGCCAGTGCCGTCGGCCATCAGTGGGCCCATCCACCTGTTCAGAGCAACAGCACTTGCCCGGGTGCGCCAGGTGTTGACCCCAGCCCTTGGAGGGGTGGGCAGCCCAGTTAGGGAGGTTTAAAAAATGGCATATGTTGATGTGTAGGCTGGATATTCAGCTGCTGCAAAGGGCACAATTGGGCAAGTCCGAGGAAGAGGAGTACAAAAACGAGGCAGCTTTCTGGCAACCTATGTGTCATCAGAGGAAGGTGGAAAAAAATCCTTTGAAACCCATGCATGGTTCATTTTAATGAAGGTTAGATCATCAACATTTTGGGTCAACAGACGGGTCCTTTTTTCTGTCAGGATTGATACAGCAGCACTGAAGACTCTTTCAGATAACACACTAGCAGCCACTAGCAGCAGGGCAAGCAAGCTCCTGTAAGGCATATTGTGCCAATTCAGGCAAGGTGTCCAGTTTAGAGACCCAATAGTCAAAGGGGAATGACCTGTGAGGGAGAACATCGATATGGGAGAAGTAGTTTGTAACCATAGTTGACAACTGCTGTCTCCTGTCACTTTTAATCAATGCAGTATTAGCAGTCGTGTGAGCGGTACTTGAGAAATCATTGCACAACATGGTCATTAAACCCCTGTCTCCAACACCATTTTTGCTGTGTGCACCACGAACACCTCTTGCATTGTGCCCACTATGGCTTGTGGGAGAACCAGCACCGCTGCTATGTGCTGGGAAAGCCTCATACAAACGGTTTACTAGAGTTGCTTGTTTGTTAGGCAATATTATCTCTAGGTTCTCCTGTGGCATGATGTTGTGTAATTTGCCTTTGTAGCATGGATCGAGGAGCTGGCCAGCCAGTAGTCATTATCCTTCATCATTTTGGCAATGCAGGGGTCCCTTTTTATGATCTGCAAGGCATGATCGCACATGTGGGCAAATGTCCCAGGTGTCAATAATGCACTGCCACTGCTGGGTGGAGGAGCACTTTCTGGCAAATCCACATCCCTCCAGTCACACACAAACCCTGTACCTGACCTTGGCACACCCACATGTTCTCTTGCCCCCTAGAAGCATCCTCCTCTCCTAAATAATCATCCCCCTCATCCTCCTCATCCTCCTCTTCTTTCTCCACCTCATCCAGGACAGTTCCCTGACCAGACAATGGCTCACTGTCAACAAGGCTTCCCTCCTCCTCCTCCTCCTGTTCCTCCTCTACTGCAGAAGCCAGATCCTTAAAGTGCATCAAACTTTGCATGAACAGACGCATATGTGGGATGGTCATGCTTATGATGGCGTCGTCTGCGCTTTCCAGCCGTGTGCATTCCTCCAAACACTGAAGGACTTTACAGAGGTCTTTCAGCTTTGACCCCTGCACACCTGACAATTCCATGTCTTCCCTCAAACTGCCTGCCCATGTATCCTCCCAGAAATGCATTATAGCCTGCCTCTGCTCGCACAGCCTCTCAACCATGTGCATGGTGTAGTTCCACCTTGTTGCAACGTCTATGATTAGGCGGTGCTTGGGGAGGTGGAGCAATCGCTGCAGCTTCTGCATACGAGTGGAATTGACGTTTGAGCGATGGATGTGCAAGCACAGTCTTCGCACCTTATGGAGCAGGGATGTTAACTCTGGATAATTATTAAGGAAGCACTGCACCACCAGGTTCAAAGTGTGAGCCAGGCAAGGTATGTGTGTGAGTTTTGCAAGGGCTATGGCTGCCACAAAATTACGGCCCTTATCACTGACTACTTTGCCTGGCTCAAGATGTAGACTGCCCAGCCATGACTCAGTTTGTCGCTGCAAGTAGTCGGCCAGTACCTCCGCTGGGTGTCTGTTGTCGCCCAAAGACATCATCTTTAACACTGCCTGCTGACACTTACCACTAGCTGTTCGATAGTGGGGCACCTCGGGTGCAACTCTGGCAGCTGCGGATGCAGTGCTCGTGCGACTGTGCTCTGTGGACGAGCTTTCGCTTATGGAGGAGGAGGAGAGCCGAACGCCTACAGCCAACTGTTTCCTATACCATGGGCTAGGCAGCACTGTTCCACCGCTGCTGTTCCCTGTGTAGCTTGCATCCACCACATTAACCCAGTGCGCAGTGATGGACAAGTAACAGCCCTGGCCATGCCTACTGGACCATGCATCAGTTGTGAGGTGCACCTTTCCACTCACTGATTTCTTGAGTGCATGGACAATGCGGTCTTTCACATGCAGGTGGAGGGCTGGGATGGCTTTTCGAGAAAAGAAGTGCCGACTGGGTAGGTCATAGTGGGGGACTGCATAGGTCATTAGCTCATGGAAAGCTTCACTTTCAACCAAACGGTAGGGCATCATATCTAATGAGATTAGTTTGGCAATGTAGGCGTTCAAACACAGTGTACGCGGATGAGAGGATAAGTACTTTCTTGTCCTACTCAGAGTGTCTGGTAGAGTGAGCTGGACTGGAGAGCTGTATATGGGGGAAGTAGCGGTGGACCGGATGGAGTGAGAGGGGATTGGTGATGGTATTGGTGGTGATGGCATAGATTCAGTGTTGTGTTGCAAAACTATTGTGATTCCCTGAGTGCTTTGGGCTTGTAACGACACCTCAACATTTAGTGCTGGTGGTGTGCTTAATGGTGGCGGTGGTCTTACAGTGGGGGAAGCGATGGAGCGTTGCTGGCTACATTCAGTCGGAGCAGGTGCACATGTGCTACCTGAGGTTTTGTAGTCCGTCCACGCTTGCAAGTGCATGTTGATTAAATGTCTAAGTGTGGCGCCCCTGAGGCTCAGTCGCCACAGAGGTACTGCACCTTCTCCTAAGGTGTAGTGCCCCACCACCTAGGTAAGTTGGGAACTCCTTTCCAAACTCCAACACCTGCACCCCACACACAGGATAGTTCAGCAGGACCACATTGCGGCTCCATGCTTAGAGGGTAGCAGAGCACCTTTCGTGGGTCCTTGCTTCGTAACACGAGATGTGTTGGGAGGTGGGTGGAGTTGAGATATATAAAAGGTTGGGAAGGTTTAGAATTACAGGTTCAGTCTGGAGGTTCAGTCTGGCAGAGGGTACCTGCCTATAGGTTCTCAGCGCAAGGCCGGGGCCCAGTCCCCGAGGTTGTATGGACACTTATGGTTCTGCAGCAGACACCAGTGGAGTAGTTGGCTGTAAATGCACTACTCCCATCTAAGACTTGGGGCACAACAGCAACTGAATAGAGAGCCAGGACTCCGGAGAAGGAGTCCCCGAGAGAGGCTACAGCTGTCTGCCATACGAGTAGAGTTGTTAGGAACATCTGACAGGAGGAACTTCAGAGTACAACGGTACTGGAGCTCTTCACAATAAAAGGCGCAATAGAGCAGTCGTTCAGGAGAGGTACATGTTGGCGGAGTGTTGGAGAGGAGAACCCTGACTTGCTCGGGAGGTTGATTGAGTCTCTGCCCCAGAGGACACGGCACGGAGGCAGGCACCAGTGTGTACCACGAACTGTGAGTAAAGCTTTGGAACTGCAAGCACTGGTGTCGTCCATTCATTTGTGCACCAACACCATCAGCACCGCTACATCTCTGTACCAACATTCCTCACACAGCCTGCGCCTACACACTGCCCTGGGGTTACAGCTTCACCTGTGGGGAGCTACACCATCTATGCTGCAACACACCATCAGCCCCAGAGGATCTGTACGCAGCGTTGGCTTAACATCTTTCTTGCCAAACACCACAGGTGGCGTCACGAACTTTCACATAAACTATTCCATTCCATTAACTACAAACTACCAATGATTTGGGCACCCAGGGCCACGGACCGGGTCACCGCCACTGTGACACATCCCACTGACACCGGCCCGGTACTGAGTACCCCACAGCCCTGGTAGGGCGACCCATAAGCACGCAACTGGTATTCAAATTTCTGAGTTGTTTACCTCGGCTAAAGGTCCTTCTGGAGTTCTTACAGGTAACCTTTGCCTCATCAGTAGGATTTTGGACAAATAAGTGCCACACTGCACTCTTCCTGCTATGGTATACATTTTCTGGCCTTGCACGCTGTGCTAAGTTGACTGTCTGGCCAAGCTGACCTGCAACTCTTTTAGTTTTATGTCCACGTTTTTGGACAGCTACGGGCATGCCAGATAACCGCTGCTGCGATGTCAACGCCTGCTGCGGATGCTTCTCCTTATCTGATCTATTGCCAGTGCCTCCCTCCTCCCCCTTTGGATGCCAATCCGGGTCAAGAACTGGGTCATCCATCACCTCCTCTTCAGAGTCATCTGCACCTTCCTCTTTACCTTCCTCTGTGTCACCGTGTAAGGTGGTATAGTATGCGGAAAGGGGCACCTGAGTTTCATCAGGGTCAGATTCTTGCTCACTAGACTGCGAGGGCAATGTAGTGCTCTGGGTCAATGTACCAGCAGAATCATCTAGCAGTGGCTGTGCATCAGTGCACCCTATGTCAGATTCATCTTGGACTGGGGAATTCAGGATATGACTGGATAACCCAGGCATAGTATGTGAAAACAACTCCATGGAGTAATCTGAAGTGTGGGCTGCCGCATCCTTAAATTTTGGTTGAGGTGAAGAACACAAGGAAAGGTGTTTTTCCTGACCAGAACCCTGCACTGACGACTCTGTGCTTGCAGGTTTCGACCGTTCAGAAGAGGAGGCAATAGAGCTGATGGCTGTTTCGGCAATGTACACCAAAACCTGTTCCTGATGCTCTGGCTTTAAAAGCGGTTTTCCTACTCCAAGAAAAGGGAACCTTACAGGCCTTCTTGGGCCAGATGATGATGCAGGCTCAACACCTCCTGCCTTAGCTGCTATTGTTTTTTTGCCAGAACTAGCCAATGCACCACCACCATCAGTACCAGCTGCGCCCCCCTGCCCACGTCCGCGGCCTCTTCCACCATGCTTCCTCATATTTGGGAAAATGTACTAAAAATACCAGCAGAAAGATGGTACTGTATAAGGAGCGTCCAGCTGTGTAAGGTGTATTAAAAAAATTAAATCTACGTATATATTTTGTTAGTCTCAGACGATCTCCCAGTATGTATTTGACCGTAATCCAACAAGCAGATAGACGGAACTGTATTAGAAGTGTACAGCTGTATACGTTTTTTGTGTAACTAACAATCTCCATATATGTATTTACGGAGTGTCACACACACACGCTGGCTCTGTATAGATGTGACTGTAATGCGAACAGCAGATATACAATACTGTTTGAGAATCGGACAGCTCTATATGGTGTCTGTATGGAAAATTGTAAATCTCCGTCTATTTTTATACGGAGTGACACATGCTGTCTCTGTATAGTTTTGACGGTAATCAAAAAGCAGATATACAAAACTGTTTGAAAAGTGGACAGCTCTATAAGGTGTAGGTCTGTAAAAATGGAAAATCTTGGTTTGTTTTTCCAGAGTCACACACAGATAGCTTTTTATTTGTCCATGATACCAGCCGGTACACGGTAGTGTGTGAGGAGCGTACACCGCTATACGGTGTCTGTATGGAAAATTGTCAATCTCCGTCTATTTTTATCCCGAGTGACACACGCTATCTCTGTATAGTTTTGACCGTGATCAAACAGCAGATATACGAAACTGTTTGAAAAGCGGACAGCTCTATAAGGTGTATGTCTGGAAAAATGGAAAATCTCCTCGGTTTGTTTTTCCAGAGTCACGCACAGATAGCTTGTATTTGTCTGTGATACCAGCTGGTACACGGTAGTGTGTGAGGAGCGTACACCGCTATCCTGTGTGTGAAAAAATGAACGCTCGGTATCTCACCAGAACAAAATAATAAAAGTTGGAGTGCTTTGAAAAAAGCAGTTTGAACAGCAGTGTGCAAACAGCAATGCAGCTATCAGGTAGCCTTAAAAGGCAGTCTAATCACCACCAGCGCTGCTGCACACAACTAAAATCCTCCCCTTTCACTGCACACTAACTGTACAGTGAAAAGCGCTATCAGCAGAAGCAATTCTTTTTTCTTCTTCCCTGCCTAACGCTCTCCCTGTTCAGAATCAGCAGCAGCACCTCTCCGTATTCTAAGACAGGCAGAAGTAAGATGGCGGTCACGGCCTTTTATAGCCACTGTGACGCCACACAAAGCCAGCCAAACACTTCAATGCCCTTCTCTAAGATAGTGGAGGCCACTGCCCATGTCATCACGTTGTCCACAGTGTGCGTCCTCCATCATTGGCTGAGAAAAGGCGCTGGAACCATTATTTGAAACGCGACTTTGGTGCTCGGCTCGGCGACCTCATGGCTGACCTAACGCTATGGTCGGATTTCGATTGGCAAAACCCGACTTTAGCTAAAGTCGGGGACTTTCGAATTTGACCAACCCGTTTCACTCAACTCTAACTGTATATACAGTTGTGGCCAAAAGTATTGACACCCCTGCAATTCTGTCAGATAATACTCAGTTTCTTCCTGAAAATGATTGCAAACACAAATTCTTTGGTATTATTATCTTCATTTAATTTGTCTTAAATGAAAAAACACAAAAGAGAATGAAGCAAAAAGCAAAACATTGATTATTTCACACAAAACTCCAAAAATGGGCCAGACAAAAGTATTGGCACCCTCAGCCTAATACTTGGTTGCACAACCTTTAGCCAAAATAACTGCGACCAACAGCTTCCGGTAACCATTAGTGAGTTTCTTACAATGCTCTGCTGGAATTTTAGACCATTTTTCTTTGGCAAACTGCTCCAGGTCCTTGATATTTGAAGAGTGCCTTCTCCAAACTGCCATTTTTAGTTCTCTCCACAGGTGTTCTATCGGACTCAGGTCTGGACTCATTGCTGGCCCCCTTAGAAGTCTCCAGTACTTTCTCTCAAACCATTTTCTAGTGCTTTTTGAAGTGTGTTTTGGGTCATTGTCCTGCTGGAGGACCCATGACCTCTGAGGGAGACCCAGCTTTCTCACACTGGGCCCTACATTATGCTGCAAAATTTGTTGGTAGTCTTCAGACTTCATAATGCCATGCACACGGTCAAGCAGTCCAGTGCCAGAGGCAGCAAAGCAACCCCAAAATATCAGGGAACCTACGCCATATTTGACTGTAGGGACCGTGTTCTTTTCTTTGAATGCCTCTTTTTCTCCTATAAACTCTATGTTGATGCCTTTGCCCAAAAAGCTCTACTTTTGTCTCATCTTACCAGAGAACATTCTTCCAAAACGTTTTAGGCTTTTTCAGGTAAGTTTTGGCAAACTCCAGCCTTGCTTTTTTATGTCTCGGGGTAAGAAGTGGGGTCTTCCTGGGTCTCCTACCATACAGTCCCTTTTCATTCAGACGCCGACGGATAGTATGGGTTGACACTGTTGTACCCTCGGACTGCAGGGCAGCTTGAACTTGTTTGGATGTTAGTCGAGGTTCTTTATCCAACATCCGCACAATCTTGCGTTGAAATCTCTTGTCAATTTTTCTTTTCCGTCCACATCTAGGGAGGTTAGCCACAGTGCCATGGGCTTTAAACTTCTTGATGACACTGCACACGGTAGACACAGGAACATTCAGGTCTTTGGAGATGGACTTGTAGCCTTGAGATTGCTCATGCTTCCTCACAATTTGGTTTCTCAAGTCCTCAGACAATTCTTTGGTCTTCTTTCTTTTCTCCATGCTCAATGTGGTACACACAAGGACACAGGACAGAGGTTGAGTCAACTTTAATCCATGTAAACTGTCTGCAAGTGTGATTTCGTTATTGCCAACACCTGTTAGGTGCCACAGGTAAGTTACAGGTGCTGTTAATTACACAAATTAGAGAAGCATCACATGATTTTTCGAACAGTGCCAATACTTTTGTCCACCCTCTTTTTTATGTTTGGTGTGCAATTTGCCAATTTGGCTTTAGGACAATTCTTTTTGTGTTTTTTCATTTAAGACAAATTAAATGAAGATAGTAATACCAAAGAATTTGTGTTTGCAATCATTTTCAGGAAGAAACTGAGTATTATCTGACAGAATTGCAGGGGTGTCAATACTTTTGGCCACAACTGTAGAGGTGCTATCAGTCATTGTACAGGAGGAGGAGGTGAGCTGTGGATCACCTATAGTGAATGGTGGATCCTGTGTTAGCTACTGTATATAGAGGTGCTATCAGATATTGTGGAGGAGAGCTGTGACATCACCTATTGTGAATGGTGGATACTGTTATCTACTGTATATAGAGGGGTTATTATCAGTCATTGTACACTAGGTGGGTGTGAGCTGTAACATCACCTATAGTGAATGGTGAATCACGCACTTTCCGCTGTACATGGCTACACAGAGGCCATTTCAGGAGAAAAGTAGAATTACGAGTATATGACAATTATACAAATATATGCTAATAGAGGTAATATGGAGAAATCTCATGTTCATCAGAACAGGACCAGTTCTTGCAGAAGAGCTCTTCTTACTGGCTCATATATTAAGTCCCTGGAGTAGATCCCGTCTCCATGAAAACCACAGACCCAATGGATCATTCATTCAGGGGTTACTGTATATTCATAGGAAAACCCCTTTAAGGAAGCAAAGATTTTGTAGTTTAAAATAACCCTCTGCCGCAAATGAGGTTATCACGACTGCTGCAGGACTAATGATGATGCACAACACTTCGAGACCCAGCTTTAGATTCTGAATCAGGACCCAGGAGCTTTACTTTGTGCCAAGATTTAAACAAATAATAATTTCCCTTCTGAAGTTTTGGTGCTTGAATCATAATGCTGATTTCTCTGTGCTGCAGAACATATTAAAGGATATTTCAAGGTGACGTCGGTCGACCATGAGCAGCTCACATTGAAACATGCGGCTCTTTTATAAATCCAGAATTACTCAGGTGGAAACAATGTATTGCCAACAGGTAAAGGATAAAAGCCACAATGTATCACACGTTCAGTGACCCTAAGAAAGGGTTAGACGGCCTGGAAACCAGAGCCCACCTCAAGGTGATTCACAGAGTCAACGAATGAAAGTAAATGTAGGCAAAACCGAGTTTCTTACCGTCCTTCATACAACCTATAATTTGTATGTGACATGTTTACTGCACAGCATCTGATGGCGAACAGAGCAGGCACTTTCTTCTCTGTGTCACTCCCCATCAGGACTGCTGTTACCCAGGGACCCAGGATCAGGAAAAATAATGGGCCCCAAAGATCCAACCGAAGAAAACTCCAACTGGACATGACTTCACAGGAGTTTATTGATAGTTATCAACTCTGCCTGGACAGATTTGCCATTTAGGACACTCACATTTGTATGTGACACCCTTTGTCTACAGTGTAATGGCAGCTATGAAGGTTGCGGCAGTGGAACAGTTTTTGCAAAAATTTCAAATTCTCTCAAATGTAAATTTTTCGAGATTCTTGTTATGACTCAAGCACACTGTCAGCAGGCCAGTCACCATCTTGCTGATTTTTAAAAGGCTAAAATGAAAAATAAATTATACTCACCTCTCTTCTCATTGGTCTCTCCAGCACAGCCATTCCTTGGCTCAGGCCCCTATAGTTCTCCACGTTACTTGATGTCCTCCATCTTCACTCGATGTTAGGAATTCTAGGATGTGATCGACCTCCGATATCACAACATCATGAGCTGTGTCACTCACGGGCTAGCCATTGGACATGACATGTAGGGACTAGTGATGAGCGAGTATACTCGTATCTCATGTTTTTCCGAGCTTGCTCGGGTGTCCTCTGAGTATTTTGGCGTGCTCGGAGATTTAGCTTTTGTCAACGCAGCTGCATGATTTGCGGCGGCTAGACAGCCTGAATACATGTGAGGAATGCCTGTTTGTTAGGGAATTCCCACAGTATTCAGGCTGTCCAGCAGCTACAAATCATGCAGCTGTGTCGACACAAGCTAAATCTCTGAGCACGCCAAAATACTCGGAGAACACCCGAGCAACGAGTATACTCGCTCATCACTAATAGGGATTACTCCCTGCAGATGCCCCAGTGGAGAATAGATGGTGAAAGAAGAAGTTGCATTCCTTGGAGAAGTAGGGTTCACAAGGAGCTGCATGGAGGATTGATTGATGTTACTGAGGCTTAGTTGGTACCGGAGGAGTCGGCAAAGGCTAAAGATCCAGAAGAGGACATTCATCACTAAAGCTGAGAGCTGCAGAAAGAGGTCAGATGACTGGGAGGGGAAACTTCAGGGGCAGTTCAGGTGAACCCAACGGTGATATTTTTTCTTTACCCTACATGTATTATACTCTGTGATTGAGCAGCAAATCTAATTTCTTGTCTAAATTCAAGCAATTCACCAAATGTCTGCAGATTTGCTTATCATGTCCATTCTATGAGGACTAAGAAGAGTTTTAAACCAATGGTGGAGTCAAATGATGTCCCCACCTTGAGGCAAGGTTTGGAGACTGGCCGGTACTTCTGAAACAGTGTGGAGGGGGATTAGCTTTTTTTGCCACGTTGGGGGTCTTACTAGGATAAAAAAAGTGCTCCTCAACCTCTTCAGACTGGACTAATTTATTATAAATAAGTTCAAAACTCAGCAAAGCTTCAGTGAAAAGTAAAAAAGATGGAGCCTACTATCATATGGGACGTGGTGTCACCCTACCGCATACTCCAAAAGATAATGCACTTCATCTGGAGTCTCCGATTGTAGTTACGTCAGACATATTTTTGCTTTGTAAATATACTTACAAAAGGTCACATATCTTACTTGCAGGAACTAGCCGGACATAATTCACTGAGATGCTATTGATATTGCCATGGGAAAAAACCCTTTTGTGTGACCCTGTGGTTGGAGCAAGACCTCGAGATCGTGACAATCCCCTCCAGTGAGGTGTTTGCTGCCATGTGCACATGTATCGTCAACTCTTCCTGCCTACTCTCTGTGTCCTTTGATTCCAGTACCTTGCGTTGCCATCCTAATTAATACGCAGAATGATAGGGAAGAATTTGCATATAGAGTGATTTTTGATTAGAACTTGTGAGATTTTAGAAAAAGCATCCCTTCCATTAATATCACTCTAATATTATACACAACCGCAATTTAGTCAGTCATTTTGGAGTAATCTACTTAACAAGCAGGTGTTATTAGTTTCCAATAAGGGCTAAACTGTACTCGGTCCGGCGCTGGTTCTAATCTCATTTGTTCTTTCTCCCTCTTTCACCGTTCATTGGAATCTTTGTTTATAATAAAGATTTTCCTAATGATCTCAATAAAACATCACTCCATTAAAAAGCAATGTTCTCACTTTAATCTTTCATATTCTTAGCTCTCCAGAAAGAACATCTCAAGCGTGAGCTGAAATGGAAATGACAGGAGGTTTTATGGAAGGTTCTATGGCTCCGTTCAGACCCGCCCTCGGATCTGCACACCAATACCACCGAGAACACACATACCTCTCATTACAGCCCTGGTCTGCTTCCCACATACATCACAGGCTGAAATAATATCAATCAAGATGAGCACTCAGGCAAGACAAACTCAACCGGTGCCTAAAGCAGCCAAATATAAAAAAGTCAAATAGAAACAGTAAAGTGTGACACATGACTATTACAATATCCTCCATTATACCTTCACTCATTGTTCCTTTATCCCTGTCTTCCATCCTTTCTCATGTTATCATCATTTATTCCTTCCTATCTTATTCCCCCTCTTTCTTTTTATTCTTCCTTCCTTCTTTCCTTCCTTCCTTCTTCTCATGCCCACTTCATTCATTCTCTACTTCCTCATTTCTTCCTCTCTTCATTCCTTCCTTCCTCATTTTCTAGTATCCTAATTATTCCTTCTTTACTTTGTTCCCTTCCTTACTTCTGTAATTCCTTCCTTGCTTCTTTTTTATCTCTGTTGACGTCTTCATTCACTACTCCATAATGTTTCAGTATTAGGTTCCTTTTTCTTTCCTTCCTTTCTCTCTTGACCACTTATTTCCTTCTCCCTTTTTTAACCTTTTTATTCATTCCTTACTATTTTTTTTCTTTATTTTTAGGTTCCTTTATTTTTCTTTCCTTCCTTACTTCCTCTATTGCCCTTTTCATTCCTCCCTTCCTACATTATTCCATCCTATCCAGGTTTTTCTTTTTTCTTTCTTTCTCTTTATTTCTTCCTATTTTCTTTTTTTTCTACTTTTTTCATTTATTTTTTTCCGTTCTTTTCTTAGAACCTAATCTCTTTAACTTCATTCCTTCTTGCCTTGCTTATGTGTACCCTCTCTTTCTCCCTTTCTTAGTTTCCTTATTTCCTGTCTTTTCCCATTCCTTTTCCACTATTTCTCTTCTTTCCTTTTCTTCATTCCCCCTCATTCATTTTTTCCTTTTTTATTTATTCCTTCCTTCATATCTTTATTTCACCCTTCCTGTATTTTAGGTACAAAAAACAAAAATAATGATCTGAACATTTTCAAGGATTTACAATCTGAAAGATATTTTTTAAAACTTCTGCTTCTTAATACCTTTAGAAAATGATATCTTTCATCCATTAGAGCGTTTACACTATGGAGATCCTGCTGCTTTTCCATGGATAATTACTCATCTTTATGCAGCAGGCTTCCATCTTTATGGATAACTCGCTTTACAGCATTTGTGCCACAAGCAAGAACAATCTGTAGGCAGATTAGGTCCCAGGACAGACTTTACTCAAGAACTTTGTCTCCTATGTGATATTTCGGGAAGCTGCTGAACGAGGAGTGGAAAGATACCGAGAAGGAAAACACACTGGTAATTACAGGAGCTCCTGGTGCTTCACTTATTGCAGGCAACTCTTCATTCAATTCAGCAACTAAGATGTGACGGCTCATGGGTTGTCAGCAGACTTATACGGCTAAAAATTTGCTTCACTGTGTACAAACAAGGGATTAGAGTTGAGCGAAACGGGTCGAAAAAATTCAAAAGTCGCCGACTTTTGGCAAAGTCGGGTTTCATGAAACGAAATCCGACCCTAGGATGAGGTCGGCCACGAGGTCGGCGACTTACGCGCCAAAGTCGCGTTTCAAAAGTTTGTTTTGCGCTCTTTTTCAGCCAATCAGGATCCACGGACACTGTGGGCAACGTGATGACATAGGCACGGGTCACCACCATCTTTCAGAAGGGCATGCAAGTGATTGGCTTGCTTTGGTGGGCGTCACAGGGGGTATAAAAGGGCGTGCACGCCGACCGCCATCTTACTTCTGCCGATCTTAGTATAGGGAGAGGTTGCTGCTGATTCTGTAGAGAGAGCATTAGGCAGGGAAGAAGACAAAAAAACTGCTTCTGCTGCTAGCGATTTGGCCTGCACAACACACCAGTCACTTTGTGTGTGCAGTGCAAGGGGAGGCTATATAGTGGTGTATCAGTGGTGTTGGTTGTTGGGCTGCCTTCTAAGGCTTCCGGACATTCCTGCATTGCTGTTTACCCACTGCTCCGCAAACTGCTTTTTTAAAAGCAATCCCAATTTTTTTTTTTTGTCCTGCTGAGAAGAAAAAAAAACTGCTTCTGCTCCTAGCAATTTGGCCTGCACAACACACCAGTCACTGTGTGTGCAGTGCAAGGGGAGGCTATATAGTGGTGTATCAGTGGTGTTGGTTGTTGGGCTGCCTTCTAAGGCTTCCTGACATTCCTGCACTGCTGTTTACCCACTGCTCCGCAAACTGCTTTTTTAAAAGCAATCCAATCTCCCTTATACTCTAGTCACTTTTGTCACAGCTGTGCCATCGAGCCTGTCACATAGCGCTCAGATATTCATTGGGCCTCACACAATCCAAAAGTGTCCAGTGTCCAAAAGTGTGTGCAGAGATTCAAAATCTCCCTTATCCTCTAGTCACTTTTGTCACAGCTGTGCCATCGAGCCTGTCACATAGCGCTCAGATATCAGTGGGCCTCACACAATCCAAAAGTGTCCACTGTCCACAAGTGTGTGCAGAAATTCAAAATCTCCCTTATCCTCTAGTCACTTTTGTCACAGCTGTGCCATCGAGCCTGTCACATAGCGCTCAGATATCAGTGGGCCTCACACAATCCAAAAGTGTCCAGTGTCCAAAAGTGTGTGCAGAGATTCAAAATCTCCCTTATCCTCTAGTCACTTTTGTCACAGCTGTGCCATCGAGCCTGTCACATAGCGCTCAGATATTCATTGGGCCTCACACAATCCAAAAGTGTCCAGTGTCCAAAAGTGTGTGCAGAGATCCAAATCTCCCTTATCCTCTAGTCACTTTTGTCACAGCTGTGCCATCGAGCCTGTCACATAGCGCTCAGATATCAGTGGGCCTCACACAATCCAAAAGTGTCCACTGTCCACAAGTGTGTGCAAAAATTCAAAATCTCCCTTATCCTCTGGTCACTTTTTTCACAGCTGTGCCATCGAGCCTGTCACATAGCGCTCAGATATTCATTGGGCCTCACACAATCCAAAAGTGTCCAGTGTCCAAAAGTGTGTGCAGAGATTCAAAATCTCCCTTATCCTCTAGTCACTTTTGTCACAGCTGTGCCATCGAGCCTGTCACATAGCGCTCAGATATCAGTGGGCCTCACACAATCCAAAAGTGTCCACTGTCCACAAGTGTGTGCAGAAATTCAAAATCTCCCTTATCCTCTAGTCACTTTTGTCACAGCTGTGCCATCGAGCCTGTCACATAGCGCTCAGATATCAGTGGGCCTCACACAATCCAAAAGTGTCCAGTGTCCAAAAGTGTGTGCAGAGATTCAAAATCTCCCTTATCCTCTAGTCACTTTTGTCACAGCTGTGCCATCGAGCCTGTCACATAGCGCTCAGATATTCATTGGGCCTCACACAATCCAAAAGTGTCCAGTGTCCAAAAGTGTGTGCAGAGATCCAAATCTCCCTTATCCTCTAGTCACTTTTGTCACAGCTGTGCCATCGAGCCTGTCACATAGCGCTCAGATATCAGTGGGCCTCACACAATCCAAAAGTGTCCACTGTCCACAAGTGTGTGCAGAAATTCAAAATCTCCCTTATCCTCTAGTCACTTTTTTCACAGCTGTGCCATCGAGCCTGTCACATAGCGCTCAGATATTCATTGGGCCTCACACAATCCAAAAGTGTCCAGTGTCCAAAAGTGTGTGCAGAGATTCAAAATCTCCCTTATCCTCTAGTCACTTTTGTCACAGCTGTGCCATCGAGCCTGTCACATAGCGCTCAGATATCAGTGGGCCTCACACAATCCAAAAGTGTCCAGTGTCCACAAGTGTGTGCAGAAATTCAAAATCTCCCTTATCCTCTAGTCACTTTTGTCACAGCTGTGCCATCGAGCCTGTCACATAGTGCTCAGATATTCATTGGGCCTCACACAATCCAAAAGTGTCCAGTGTCCAAAAGTGTGTGCAGAGATTCAAAATCTCCCTTACCCTCTAGTCACTTTTGTCACAGCTGTGCCATCGAGCCTGTCACATAGCGCTCAGATATCAGTGGGCCTCACACAATCCAAAAGTGTCCACTGTCCACAAGTGTGTGCAGAAATTCAAAATCTCCCTTATCCTCTAGTCACTTTTGTCACAGCTGTGCCATCGAGCCTGTCACATAGCGCTCAGATATTCATTGGGCCTCACACAATCCAAAAGTGTCCAGTGTCCAAAAGTGTGTGCAGAGATTAAAAATCTCCCTTACCCCCTAGTCACTTTTGTCACAGCTGTGCCATCGAGTCTGTCACATAGCGCTCAGATATTCATTGGGCCTCACACAATCCAAAAGTGTCCAGTGTCCAAAAGTGTGTGCAGAGATTCAAAATCTCCCTTATCCTCTAGTCACTTTTGTCACAGCTGTGCCATCGAGCCTGTCACATAGCGCTCAGATATCAGTGGGCCTCACACAATCCAAAAGTGTCCACTGTCCACAAGTGTGTGCAGAAATTCAAAATCTCCCTTATCCTCTAGTCACTTTTGTCACAGCTTTGCCATCGAGCCTGTCACATAGCGCTCAGGTATTCATTGGGCCTCACACAATCCAAAAGTGTCCAGTGTCCAAAAGTGTGTGCAGAGATTCAAAATCTCACTTATCCTCTAGTCACTTTTGTCACAGCTGTGCCATCGAGCCTGTCACATAGCGCTCAGATATCAGTGGGCCTCACACAATCCAAAAGTGTCCAGTGTCCACAAGTGTGTGCAGAAATTCAAAATCTCCCTTATCCTCTAGTCACTTTTGTCACAGCTGTGCCATCGAGCCTGTCACATAGCGCTGAGATATTCATTGGGCCTCACACAATCCAAAAGTGTCCAGTGTCCAAAAGTGTGTGCAGAGATTCAAAATCTCCCTTATCCTCTAGTCACTTTTGTCACAGCTGTGCCATCGAGCCTGTCACATAGCGCTCAGATATCAGTGGGCCTCACACAATCCAAAAGTGTCCAGTGTCCACAAGTGTGTGCAGAAATTCAAAATCTCCCTTATCCTCTAGTCACTTTTGTCACAGCTGTGCCATCGAGCCTGTCACATAGCACTCAGATATTCATTGGGCCTCACACAATCCAAAAGTGTCCAGTGTCCAAAAGTGTGTGCAGAGATTCAAAATCTCCCTCATCCTCTAGTCACTTTTGTCACAGCTGTGCCATCGAGCCTGTCACATAGCGCTCAGATATCAGTGGGCCTCACACAATCCAAAAGTGTCCAGTGTCCAAAAGTGTGTGAAGAGATTCAAAATCTCCCTTATCCTCTAGTCACTTTTGTCACAGCTGTGCCATCGAGCCTGTCACATAGCGCTCAGATATCAGTGGGCCTCACACAATTCAAAAGTGTCCACTGTCCACAAGTGTGTGCAGAAATTCAAAATCTCCCTTATCCTCTAGTCACTTTTGTCACAGCTGTGCCATCGAGCCTGTCACATAGCGCTCAGATATTCATTGGGCCTCACACAATCCAAAAGTGTCCAGTGTCCAAAAGTGTGTGCAGAGATTCAAAATCTCCCTTATCCTCTAGTCACTTTTGTCACAGCTGTGCCATCGAGCCTGTCACATAGCGCTCAGATATTCATTGGGCCTCACACAATCCAAAAGTGTCCAGTGTCCAAAAGTGTGTGCAGAGATTCAAAATCTCCCTTATCCTCTGGTAACTTTTGTCACAGCTGTGCCATCGAGCCTGTCACATAGCGCTCAGATATCAGTGGGCCTCACACAATCCAAAAGTGTCCACTGTCCACAAGTGTGTGCAGAAATTCAAAATCTCCCTTATCCTCTAGTCACTTTTGTCACAGCTGTGCCATCGAGCCTGTCACATAGCGCTGAGATATTCATTGGGCCTCACACAATCCAAAAGTGTCCAGTGTCCAAAAGTGTGTGCAGAGATTCAAAATCTCCCTTATCCTCTAGTCACTTTTGTCACAGCTGTGCCATCGAGCCTGTCACATAGCGCTCAGATATCAGTGGGCCTCACACAATCCAAAAGTGTCCACTGTCCACAAGTGTGTGCAGAAATTCAAAATCTCCCTTATCCTCTAGTCACTTTTGTCACAGCTGTGCCATCGAGCCTGTCACATAGCGCTCAGATATTCATTGGGCCTCACACAATCCAAAAGTGTCCAGTGTCCAAAAGTGTGTGCAGAGATTCAAAATCTCCCTTATCCTCTAGTCACTTTTGTCACAGCTGTGCCATCGAGCCTGTCACATAGTGCTCAGATATCAGTGGGCCTCACACAATCCAAAAGTGTCCAGTGTCCAAAAGTGTGTGCAGAGATTCAAAATCTCCCTTATCCTCTAGTCACTTTTGTCACAGCTGTGCCATCGAGCCTGTCACATAGCGCTCAGATATTCATTGGGCCTCACACAATCCAAAAGTGTCCAGTGTCCAAAAGTGTGTGCAGAGATTCAAAATCTCCCTTATCCTCTAGTCACTTTTGTCACAGCTGTGCCATCGATCCTGTCACATAGCGCTCAGATATCAGTGGGCCTCACACAATCCAAAAGTGTCCACTGTCCACAAGTGTGTGCAGAAATTCAAAATCTCCCTTATCCTCTAGTCACTTTTGTCACAGCTGTGCCATCGAGCCTGTCACATAGCGCTCAGATATTCATTGGGCCTCACACAATCCAAAAGTGTCCAGTGTCCAAAAGTGTGAGCAGAGATTCAAAATCTCCCTTATCCTCTAGTCACTTTTGTCACAGCTGTGCCATCGAGCCTGTCACATAGTGCTCAGATATCAGTGGGCCTCACACAATCCAAAAGTGTCCAGTGTCCAAAAGTGTGTGCAGAGATTCAAAATCTCCCTTATCCTCTAGTCACTTTTGTCACAGCTCTGCCATCGAGCCTGTCACATAGCGCTAAGATATCAGTGGGCCTCACACAATCCAAAAGTGTCCACTGTCCACAAGTGTGTGCAGAGATTCAAAATCTCCCTTATCCTCTAGTCACTTTTGTCACAGCTGTGCCATCGAGCCTATCACATAGCGCTCAGATATTCATTGGGCCTCACACAATCCAAAAGTGTCCAGTGTCCAAAAGTGTGTGCAGAGATTCAAAATCTCCCTTATCCTCTAGTCACTTTTGTCACAGCTGTGCCATCGAGCCTGTCACATAGCGCTCAGATATCAGTGGGCCTCACACAATCCAAAAGTGTCCACTGTCCACAAGTGTGTGCAGAAATTCAAAATCTCCCTTATCCTCTAGTCACTTTTGTCACAGCTGTGCCATCGAGCCTGTCACATAGCGCTCAGATATCAGTGGGCCTCACACAATCCAAAAGTGTCCACTGTCCACAAGTGTGTGCAGAAATTCAAAATCTCCCTTATCCTCTAGTCACTTTTGTCACAGCTGTGCCATCGAGCCTGTCACATAGCGCTCAGATATCAGTGGGCCTCACACAATCCAAAAGTGTCCAGTGTCCAAAAGTGTGTGCAGAGATTCAAAATCTCCCTTATCCTCTAGTCACTTTTGTCACAGCTGTGCCATCGAGCCTGTCACATAGCGCTCAGATATTCATTGGGCCTCACACAATCCAAAAGTGTCCAGTGTCCAAAAGTGTGTGCAGAGATTCAAAATCTCCCTTATCCTCTAGTCACTTTTGTCACAGCTGTGCCATCGAGCCTGTCACATAGCGCTCAGATATCAGTGGGCCTCACACAATCCAAAAGTGTCCACTGTCCACAAGTGTGTGCAGAAATTCAAAATCTCCCTTATCCTCTAGTCACTTTTGTCACAGCTGTGCCATCGAGCCTGTCACATAGCGCTCAGATATCAGTGGGCCTCACACAATCCAAAAGTGTCCACTGTCCACAAGTGTGTGCAGAAATTCAAAATCTCCCTTATCCTCTAGTCACTTTTGTCACAGCTGTGTCATCGAGCCTGTCACATAGCGCTCAGATATTCATTGGGCCTCACACAATCCAAAAGTGTCCAGTTTCCAAAAGTGTGTGCAGAGATTCAAAATCTCCCTTATCCTCTAGTCATAGAATCATAGAATCATAGAATCATAGAATCGTAGAGTTGGAAGGGACCTCCTGGGCCATCTGGTCCAACCCCCTGCTCAAAGCAGGATTCGCTAAATCATCCCAGTCAGATGTCTGTCCAGCCTCTGTTTGAAGACTTCCATTGAAGGAGAACTCACCACTTCTCGTGGCAGCCTGTTCCACTCATTGATCACTCTAACTGTCAAAAAGTTTTTTCTAATATCTAACCTGTGTCTCCTCCCATTCAGTTTCATCCCATTGCTTCTAGTCTTTCCTTGTGCAAATGAGAATAAAGTTGATCCTTCTACAATGTGACAGCCCTTTAGATATTTGTAGACAGCTATTAAGTCTCCTCTCAGTCTTCTCTTTTGCAAACTAAACATTCCCAAATCCTGCAACCTTTCCTCATAAGACAGGGTTTGCAGACCGGTCACCATTCTGGTCGCTCTTTTCTGAACTTGCTCCAGTTTGTTGATGTCTTTTTTAAAATGTGGTGCCCAAAACTGGACACAATATTCCAGATGAGGTCTGACCAAAGAGGAGTAGAGGGAAATAATGACTTCACGTGATCTAGACTGTATGCTTCTGTTAATACATCCTAGAATTGCATTTGCCTTTTTTGCTGCTGCATCACACTGTTGACTCATATTCAGTCTGTGATCTATTAGTATACCCAAGTCTTTTTCACATGTGCTGTCACTTAGCCCTATTCCTCCCATTCTATATATGTTTTTTCCATTTTTATTGCCCAGATGTAGTACTTTGCATTTCTCCCTGTTAAAAACCATTCTGTTAGTTGCTGCCCACTTCTCCAGTTTATTTAAATCTTTTTGAATCCTCTCTCTCTCTTCTCTAGTATTAGCTATCCCTCCTAGCTTTGTGTCATCCCTTATCCTCTAGTCACTTTTGTCACAGCTGTGCCATCGAGCCTGTCACATAGCGCTAAGATATCAGTGGGCCTCACACAATCCAAAAGTGTCCACTGTCCACAAGTGTGTGCAGAAATTCAAAATCTCCCTTATCCTCTAGTCACTTTTGTCACAGCTGTGCCATCGAGCCTGTCACATAGCGCTCAGGTATTCATTGGGCCTCACACAATCCAAAAGTGTCCACTGTCCGCAAGTGTGTGCAGAAATTCAAAATCTCCCTTATCCTCTAGTCACTTTTGTCACAGCTGTGCCATCGAGCCTGTCACATAGCGCTCAGATATCAGTGGGCCTCACACAATCCAAAAGTGTCCACTGTCCACAAGTGTGTGCAGAAATTCAAAATCTCCCCTGTCCTATAGACACCTTGTACCTTGTTTTACATTACTATATAGTTTGTTGGATTTTGTCTACTTTTCTACCAAAAATGAGGAAGGCTGGTGGAAGAGGCCGTGGCATTGGGCGGGGGTTGGCAGCTGGTAATGATGGTGTTGGTGGTGGATCTGATGGTAGTGGCAAGAGCAAAATAGGACCGAATGCAGGAGGTGCTGACCCTGCGTCATTGTCTGGCTACATAAGGCCTCGAATGCTTAGTTTTCTAGGAGTTGGCAAACCGCTTTTAAAGCCAGAGCATCAGGAAAAAGTTTTGTCTTACATTGCTGACTCAGCCTCCAGCTCTATCGCCTCCTCTTCTTCAGTTGTAAAAAGTAAAAGCACTGAGTCGTCATTGGAGGCTCATGTTCATGAACCACACCTTTCCTTGTGTCCTTCACCCCAACCAAGATTGAAGGATCACACAGGCCATACTACTGATTACTCCATGGAGCTGTTTTCACATACCATGCCTGGATTATCAAGTGAAATGGTGAATTACCCATGCCAAGATGAATCTGACATGGAGTGCACTGATGCACAGCCGCTGATGGATGATTCTGCTGGTACATTCACTCAGAGCACTACATTGTCCTCGCAGTGTACAGAGCCAGATTCTGACCCTGATGAGACTCAGGTGCCCCTTCCCGCACACTATACCACCATACACGGTGACACAGAGGAAGGTGCACATGACATAGAAGAGGAGGTGATGGATGACCCAGTTGTTGACCCAGATTGGCATCCATTGGGGGAAGAGGGTGCTGCTTCCAATAGCTCAGATGAGGAGCATCCACAGCAGACATCGACATCGCAACAGCTGTTATCTGGCAGGCCCGGAGCACTCCAAAGACCGGTTCCAAACATCAAAAGAGTTGCTGGACAGCTTGTCCAGAGGGTCAAAAGATCACAGCGTGCTAGGCCGCAAAATGTCTGCCAAAGTAGGAAGAGTGCAGTGTGGCACTTTTTTGAACAAAATCCTCATGATCAGGCCAAGGTTATCTGTAAGAAGTGCGCAAAGACCTTTAGCCGAGGGAAAAATCTGAAAAATTTGAATACCAGTTGCATGCTTAGACATTTAACCAGCATGCACTTGCAAGCGTGGACACAACACCAAACCTCAAGTGCCACATGTGCAACTGATCACAACGAAGGTAGTCAGCAACGCTACATTGTTTCCCCCACTGTAAGCCCACCGGTTAGCACTGCAGCAAATGTTGAGGTGTCGTTGCAAGACCACAGCAGTCAGGGAATCTCACTGTTATATCAACGAAAGACTGATTCTAGGCCATCAGAAAGAACACCAACTCCATCACCATCATCAACCCTCTCTCAGTCCGCCCTGTCCACAGCTACTTCCACCATATGCAGCTCTCAAGTCCAGCTCACCCTCCCAGACACTATGAGTAGGTCAAGAAAGTACTCAGTCTCTCATCCGCGTACACTGGGTTTGAACGCCCACATTGCCAAACTAATCTCGTTTGAGATGATGCCCTTTCGGTTGGTGGAAAGCACAGCTTTCCGCGAACTCATGGCCTATGCAGTACCACGCTATGACCTACCCAGTCGCCACTTCTTCTCTCGCAAAGCCATCCCAGCCCTCCACCATCATGTGAAAGACCGCATTGTCCATGCACTCAAGCAGTCAGTGAGCGGAAAGGTGCACCTCACAACTGATGCATGGTCCAGTCGGCATGGCCAGGGCCGTTACGTGTCCATCACTGCGCACTGGGTTAATGTGGTGGATGCAGGGTCCACAGGGGACAGCGGTGGTGGGACAGTGCTGCCTAGCCCACGGTATAGGAAACAGTTGGCTGTAGGCGTTCGACCCTCCTCCTCCTCCTCCAGAAGCGAAAGCTCGTCCACAGAGCGCAGTCGTACGAGCACTCCATCTGCAGCTGCCACTGTTGCACACGATGTGTCCCCCTATCGAGCAGCTAGTGGAAAGCGTCAGCAGGCTGTGTTGCAGATGATGTGTTTGGGCGACAGACACACCGCCGAGGTGCTGGCCGAGTACTTGAAGCGACAAACTGAGTCATGGCTGGGCAGTGTACATCTTGAGGCAGGCAAGGTAGTTAGTGATAACGGGCGTAATTTTGTGGCAGCCATAGCCCTTTCAAAACTCAGCCACATACCTTGCTTGGCTCACACCTTGAACCTGGTGGTGCAGTGCTTCCTCAAAAATTATCCGGAGTTAACAGCCCTGCTCCAGAAGGTGCGAAGACTGTGCGCGCACATCCGCCAGTCGCCTGTACACTCCGTTCGTATGCAGAAGCTGCAGCGATTGCTCCACCTTCCCAACCACCGCCTCATTATCGACATTGCAACAAGGTGGAACTCCACCCTGCACATGGTGGAGCGGCTGTGCGAGCAGAGGCAGGCCATAATGCATTTGTGGGAGGATACACGGCCAGGCACTTTGAGAGCAGACATGGAGTTGACAGGTGTGCAGTGGTCGAAGCTGAAAGACCTTTGTAAAGTCCTTCAGTGTTTTGAGGAATGCACACGGCTGGTAAGCGCAGACGACGCCATCCTAAGCATGAGCATCCCACTTATGCGTCTGCTCATGCAAACTTTGACGCACCTTAAGGAGCAGGCGTCTGCAGCCAATGTTGATGAGGAGGAAGAGGAGGAGGGAATCCTTGATGACATTCAGCCATTGTCTGCTCAGGGACCTCTCCTGGACGAGGTGGAGGAAGAAGAGGAGGAGGAGGAGGATGATGGGGATGATTACTTAGTGGAGGAGGATGCATCTCGTGGGGCAAGTGAAAATGTTGGCGTGGCAAGGTCTGGTACAGGGTTTGTGCGTGACTGGAGGGATGTGGATTTGCCAGAAAGTGCTCCTCCACCCAGCACTCGCAGTGCATCATTGACACCGGGAACATTGGCCCACATGTCAGATTATGCCTTGCGGATCCTAAAAAGGGACCCCCGCATTGCCAAAATGATGAACGATGACGACTACTGGTTGGCCAGCATCCTGGATCCACGCTATAAAGGCAAATTACAAAACATCATGCCACAGGAGAACCTTGACCTAATATTGGCTAATAAACAAGCAACTCTGGTAAATCGGTTGCTTGAGGCATTCCCAGCACACAGCAGCGGTGATGGTTCTCACACGAGCCGTACGGGCCGGGGGCAGCTTGGCAGAGGTGTTCGTGGTGCACACAGCAGAAGTGGCGTTGGAGACAGGGGTTTCATGACAATGTTGTGGACTGATTTTTCAAATACCGCTCACACAACTGGTAATACTGCATCGATGGAAAGTGACAGGAGACAGCAGTTGTCAACTATGGTAACAAACTACTTTTCCTCCCATATCGATGTTCTCCCACACAGGTCATTCCCCTTTGACTATTGGGCCGCTAAACTGGACACCTGGCCTGAATTGGCACAATATGCCTTACATGAGCTCGCTTGCCCAGCTGCAAGTGTGCTATCGGAAAGAGTCTTCAGTGCAGCTGGAACAATCCTGACAGAAAAAAGGACCCGTCTGTCAACCCAAAATGTGGATGATCTAACCTTCATTAAAATGAACCAGGCATGGGTTTCCAAGGATTTTGTCCCACCTTCCCCTGATGACACATAGGGTGACAGAAAAATGGCTTGCTTTGGTCCACCTCTTCCTGGTACTTCACCTATTTCGCCTTTTGCATCAGCTGAATGTCCAACATCAACATATGCCACTTTCTAAAACTCCCTAACTGTGCTGCCTCCCCCCCCATGGCCGGGGTCACCACCTAGCGCACGACACCGTGCGAGTGCCGTTGCCCTGGACAGGTGGGTAGGCCGACTCTTGGGCGCGGGCACTGGCACAGGGTCCCTCATAGTGCAATCAAGTGTCTCTGACGGTGGTGGTGCACACCCGCCGTCAGACACACCGCTGTACTATGAGGGGCCCAGTGCCAGTACCGACGCCCACGAGTGGGCCCCCCTTGCTTGGGCAGGGCCCCAGCATTTGCAATCTTTACCTCTCCCTGCTCCTCCGCTGTGTAATCTGGGCCGTCAAATCCATACTGTGCCTGACACCGTCTGAGCCTGACTCCTGAGACATATATTTTGAATGTGTACGCTATCCATACATGTTATCCGGGGATACGGTACCCTTTCTAACCTTTGTGCAATCTCGTGCAATCCATACTGGGCCTAACACCGTCTGAGCCTGACTCCTGAGACATATATTTTGAATGTTTACGCTATCCATACATGTTATCCAGGGATACGGTACCCTTTCTAACCTTTGTGCAATCACGTGCAATCCATACTGGGCCTAACACCGTCTGAGCCTGCCTCCTGAGACATATATTTTGAATGTGTACGCTATCCATACATGTTATCCAGGGATACGGTACCCTTTCTAACCTTTGTGCAATCACGTGCAATCCATACTGGGCCTAACACCGTCTGAGCCTGACTCCTGAGACATATATTTTGAATGTGTACGCTATCCATACATGTTATCCAGGGATACGGTTCCCTTTCTAACCTTTGTGCAATCACGTGCAATCCATACTGGGCCTAACACCGTCTGAGCCTGCCTCCTGAGACATATATTTTGAATGTGTACGCTATCCATACATGTTATCCAGGGATACAGTACACTTTCTAACCTTCGTGCAATCACGTGCAATCCATACTGGGCCTAACACCGTCTGAGCCTGCCTCCTGAGACATATATTTTGAATGTGTACGCTATCCATACATGTTATCCGGGGATACGGTACCCTTTCTAACCTTTGTGCAATCACGTGCAATCCATACTGGGCCTAACACCGTCTGAGCCTGCCTCATGCTGTATAGACATATATTTTGAATGTGTACGCTATCCATACATGTTATCCAGGGATACGGTACCCTTTCTAACCTTTGTGCAATCACGTGCAATCCATACTGGGCCTAACACCGTCTGAGCCTGCCTCCTGAGACATATATTTTGAATGTGTACGCTATCCATACATGTTATCCAGGGATACGGTACCCTTTCTAACCTTTGTGCAATCACGTGCAATCCATACTGGGCCTAACACCGTCTGAGCCTGACTCCTGAGACATATATTTTGAATGTGTACGCTATCCATACATGTTATCCAGGGATACGGTACCCTTTCTAACCTTTGTGCAATCACGTGCAATCCATACTGGGCCTAACACCGTCTGAGCCTGCCTCCTGAGACATATATTTTGAATGTGTACGCTATCCATACATGTTATCCGTGGATACGGTACCCTTTCTAACCTTTGTGCAATCACGTGCAATCCATACTGGGCCTAACACCGTCTGAGCCTGCCTCATGCTGTATAGACATATATTTTGAATGTGTACGCTATCCATACATGTTATCCAGGGATACGGTACCCTTTCTAACCTTTGTGCAATCACGTGCAATCCATACTGGGCCTAACACCGTCTGAGCCTGCCTCCTGAGACATATATTTTGAATGTGTACGCTATCCATACATGTTATCCAGGGATACGGTACCCTTTCTAACCTTTGTGCAATCACGTGCAATCCATACTGGGCCTAACACCGTCTGAGCCTGACTCCTGAGACATATATTTTGAATGTGTACGCTATCCATACATGTTATCCAGGGATACGGTTCCCTTTCTAACCTTTGTGCAATCACGTGCAATCCATACTGGGCCTAACACCGTCTGAGCCTGCCTCCTGAGACATATATTTTGATTGTGTACGCTATCCATACATGTTATCCAGGGATACGGTACCCTTTCTAACCTTTGTACAATCACGTGCAATCCATACTGGGCCTAACACCGTCTGAGCCTGACTCCTGAGACATATATTTTGAATGTGTACGCTATCCATACATGTTATCCAGGGATACGGTACCCTTTCTAACCTTTGTGCAATCACGTGCAATCCATACTGGCCTAACACCGTCTGAGCCTGCCTCCTGAGACATATATTTTGAATGTGTACGCTATCCATACATGTTATCCGGGGATACGGTACCCTTTCTAACCTTTGTGCAATCACGTGCAATCCATACTGGGCCTAACACCGTCTGAGCCTGCCTCATGCTGTATAGACATATATTTTGAATGTGTACGCTATCCATACATGTTATCCAGGGATACGGTACCCTTTCTAACCTTTGTGCAATCACGTGCAATCCATACTGGGCCTAACACCGTCTGAGCCTGCCTCCTGAGACATATATTTTGAATGTGTACGCTATCCATACATGTTATCCGGGGATACGGTACCCTTTCTAACCTTTGTGCAATCACGTGCAATCCATACTGGGCCTAACACCGTCTGAGCCTGCCTCCTGAGACATATATTTTGAATGTGTACGCTATCTATACATGTTATCCAGGGATACGGTACCCTTTCTAACCTTTGTGCAATCACGTGCAATCCATACTGGGCCTAACACCGTCTGAGCCTGCCTCCTGAGACATATATTTTGAATGTGTACGCTATCCATACATGTTATCCAGGGATACGGTACCCTTTCTAACCTTTGTGCAATCACGTGCAATCCATACTGGGCCTAACACCGTCTGAGCCTGCCTCATGCTGTATAGACATATATTTTGAATGTGTACGCTATCCATACATGTTATCCAGGGATACGGTACCCTTTCTAACCTTTGTGCAATCACGTGCAATCCATACTGGGCCTAACACCATCTGAGCCTGCCTCCTGAGATATATATTTTGAATGTGTACTCTTTCCATACATGTTATCTGGGGATACGGTACCCTTTCTAACCTTTGTGCAATCACGTGCAATCCATACTGGGCCTAACACCGTCTGAGCCTGACTCCTGAGACATATATTTTGAATGTGTACGCTATCCATACATGTTATCCAGGGATACGGTTCCCTTTCTAACCTTTGTGCAATCACGTGCAATCCATACTGGGCCTAACACCGTCTGAGCCTGCCTCCTGAGACATATATTTTGATTGTGTACGCTATCCATACATGTTATCCAGGGATACGGTACCCTTTCTAACCTTTGTACAATCACGTGCAATCCATACTGGGCCTAACACCGTCTGAGCCTGACTCCTGAGACATATATTTTGAATGTGTACGCTATCCATACATGTTATCCAGGGATACGGTACCCTTTCTAACCTTTGTGCAATCACGTGCAATCCATACTGGGCCTAACACCGTCTGAGCCTGCCTCCTGAGACATATATTTTGAATGTGTACGCTATCCATACATGTTATCCGGGGATACGGTACCCTTTCTAACCTTTGTGCAATCACGTGCAATCCATACTGGGCCTAACACCGTCTGAGCCTGCCTCATGCTGTATAGACATATATTTTGAATGTGTACGCTATCCATACATGTTATCCAGGGATACGGTACCCTTTCTAACCTTTGTGCAATCACGTGCAATCCATACTGGGCCTAACACCGTCTGAGCCTGCCTCCTGAGACATATATTTTGAATGTGTATGCTATCCATACATGTTATCCGGAGATACGGTACCCTTTCTAACCTTTGTGCAATCACGTGCAATCCATACTGGGCCTAACACCGTCTGAGCCTGACTCCTGAGACATATATTTTGAATGTGTACACTATCCATACATGTTATCCAGGGATACGGTACCCTTTCTAACCTTTGTGCAATCACGTGCAATCCATACTGGGCCTAACACCGTCTGAGCCTGCCTCCTGAGACATATATTTTGAATGTGTACGCTATCCATACATGTTATCCAGGGATACGGTACCCTTTCTAACCTTTGTGCAATCACGTGCAATCCATACTGGGCCTAACACTGTCTGAGCCTGCCTCATGCTGTATAGACATATATTTTGAATGTGTACGCTATCCATACATGTTATCCAGGGATACGGTACCCTTTCTAACCTTTGTGCAATCACGTGCAATCCATACTGGGCCTAACCCCATCTGAGCCTGCCTCCTGAGATATATATTTTGAATGTGTACGCTTTCCATACATGTTATCTGGGGATACGGTACCCTTTCTCACCTTTGTGCAATCACGTGTAATCCATACTGGGCGTGAGAACGGATGGCGAGCTGTTAAGCAAGCTACAGCACCTGTCCAGACAAGTACAGGGATTCCCTAGCGAGGAGACTTATTTGATTGTTTTCAATGTTGGGACAGCAATTTTTGGGGAGCACTATACTCTGGAGAATGATAGATGGGGCCCACCATACACTGGAACATTCCAAAGGTGGACATCAGACACTGGAGCAGCATTTACAGGGCCCACTGTACACTAGAGCATTAGAAATGGGGCCCATTATGTTTGGAGCATTATTTGGGCCCATAAGACAGTGGAGCTTCATCCATGGGGACCAACATATACTGTAGCATTATGTGGAGCTCATCATATACTGTTTCAAACATTATATGGGACCAATGATTCTGTATGGAGAAATAGATGGGCCTCGTCATGAGATGTAAAAAGTGAGGTATTTTTCATTGTACTATACCGCTATTTCTCTGCTGTATCGGAGCATGATGAGTTGTGGTATGTGTTAAAGGGGCGCTCTTTCGCCCAGGGCACATGAAAACCTGCAGCCAGCCCTCCCCCCCACAACTTTAGCCAAACAACCCCCATTTTTCAGTGCGTAACTTGTATTATGAAGTTAATTAAGGTTGACAAGCTTAAGAAAGAAGAATTGATGCTTTTGGCATTCAAATGGGCACTGTAGGTGTGTTTCCTGTCCTCCTCTCACTGCCGACTTTTATTCCCCATTGACTTACATTGGGTTTCGTGTTTCGGGACGACCCCGACTTTTCCCTATAATCGGACGATCTTGCTCGACCCGACTTTTGGAAAAGTCGGGTTTCACGAAACGAAACGCGACCCTAAAAAACCAAAAGTCGCTCAACTCTACAAGGGATACATTTGTCCATTTTTTATCTGCAACAAATATTTGAAAAACGCACCAAAAAATAATAATAAAACACATTACATTAAGTTTCCCTGTGTGCAAGAGGAACATTGCTATGTGTGCTCATTAAATTACTTGAATACTGCATTTTTCGCTATTTTCCATTTACAGGCTCTATCTCAAATGTTTGTTTAAATCTGAGATAGCTTGAGGGTACTAGCTGCTGTGACGTTTCTCAAACACTGGACACATAGTTATGAGGAATTCTTGTTTTCTCTCTATGTAGCACATGTTCAGAAGAAGCAGCAAGGAGGATATTGTACATCAGTACTGGGCGGTGTAGCTGTGAATCCAGTACTGATAAGATAAAATACTAAGTGCAAAATAGTTTCACCGAGGACATTATACGGCAGTGGTCCTTTGAATCCAGCACAAGCGTTAGATAAAGTAATTACTTGAACAAGAAGCTTTTATGTAAAATTACTGAGCAGCAAAGCTGTGAATACAGCACAGCAGTGAGAAATAAGTTGCTATAAACAGCAGCATTTGTCTCTGCGTTTCTACTTCTCCCTCTTTCACTTTACTTCTCTTTGCTTCTGCTTTCTCCTGTCCTCTTTTAATAGACTTGAATTTACAAATGTAATCTGATCCCGGAATGACTGTCAGCCTGCTGCTCTTTTTTCCAACATGACTGATGATTTCAACAGGTATGGAGAGGCAAAAAAATGAAGACAGAAGCACAGTTCACTGATAAAGATATGTTGGAAACTTTCTTATAGACACTAGGACTTTTCATTTGTGCAAAGTTTGTTGAAATAGAGCAATCATTCAAACAGAAGAAATAAAATTAAAAAGCAACATTAAAAAGGAAAAAAAAAATAAAAATAACATCAAACATCATCCCTTTATAAATATGAAAACCATAAAAATAAAATCACACATTTTTAAAGTTTGTGTTGGTGTCACATAAGATTCCAATAAAATAAATTTAAGTTTGTGGGTGTAAAATGAAAAAACTGGAAAAGTTCATGGGGTGTGAATATTTTTTCAAGACACCTGTGCGTATTGTAAGGATTCACTCTCTCGAGTAGTTGCTTGGAAAACAAAGCCACAAGATTTGTACATCATAAAATGGTTAATGTTTAGTTTCACTGGTTGCAGCCACCACGTTCAGCTTCCCCCAGATAACTGACCAGGGAACACATGGCCTGGTTCTAGTCATAGCTATTCAGGTTCACCTAATCATCAGCTGCTGTGCTAGGATTTAATCCTAGCACCTACAAGGCTTTCTTACACAGTTTATTATATATAATGCATATATACATAAAACAAACGTATCGTCTCATTACTAATGGACAAGAAACAAGAAGGAATAGAAAAACAGATAATTTAATTGATTTTATTATTAACAGTTAATAAAAATGAAATAACGAGATGTACAATGCAGTAATAAAAACTGATTTAGCATCTTGTCATTAGTGCTGATCTTAAAATAAAAGGTACAATTAGAAGGAAAATAAACTAGTAACATTTATGCATTTCATTTTTTAATTATCTTCATTTTTCTTTCATTACTACACATCTGTAACATCTAATTTTGTTTTATTATTGCTAATTTTGCTACTTTCTGAGTAGCTTTAGTAATGAAGGTATTTTCCTGTTATTTGCTCTTATTTCTTGGCTGAACCTGTGTTACTTTGAAAGCCTTTATAAAAGTAATCCAACTCTGGAAATCAATGCAGCTTGTTTTACACCCGTCCTCCTGCAGCTTTCCGCTGTACTGCAATCAATTGATCCTGTCAAGCAGCACAACAACCGTCCTGCATTACTGCAGTGTTTTATGTTTCACACACAGAAGATACCAGATCTCATTAGAGAAAGTGTATCCTATAGTGTATCCTATAGCTATACCTTGTAGACTAAATGTAGAAAGATGGAAAGATGGATAGATAGTGTTGCAAAGCCAGGTAGGACACAGTTAAATCTTAGTGCTAGCTCTTGATTAGATGCAACTGACTTTCTTTTACTCTTTTACTAAGAAGCAGGACATGTATTCACTAGGTGTGTGTCAGTCTGATGGATGTTGAGCACAGTCAAGTGTGCTGCTGGTGAGTGACCTGCTGCATAGCTTAAAAAGAGGTGATATAGCTGAATGGAGACTGCATGGGTCAGCTAGGAAAGCTGAGCAGTCTGTGTGTAGGAGCTGCAGAGTAATGTGTGGAAGCTGCAGCCTGTTCAGTGTGAACTGTGCATGGAATTGAACACTTCTGCTTGAGCTGACACTGACTGGGATACCAATGCTGGTGGGATCGAGTTTCTCTTTGTTTTGGCAGAAAGGACTGTAATCTGTTCAGTTGAGCCCACACTGAAATATGTGCCTGCTTAATAATGTGTTCATTTCTTGGGATCTATGTGTATCCAGAAGATGTTGCTTTTGGTGTTTCATGAAAGCAATAAAACTGCACCTGTTTGGATCAAACCACGCTGCCTGTGTGAAAGTTACCTAATACCTATCTGAGACAATGAATAGATAGATAATAGATGGGTATTAGATAGATACATAGATAATAAATAATAGAGAGAGAGATAGAAGGATAATAGATAGATAGATAATAGATGGATAGATAGATAATATAGAGAGATAGATGATACATAGATAGAAAGAGAGATAGATAAAAAAATGGAACAGCACACTCAGTCAGAGGGTGCCCAGGCTCATGTGAGCCGAATCGTTGCCACACCATGCGGGTTTAACAAAGTCCACTTCACCTTTTTGAAAAGTATTGAAGTGCTGCCTCCCTTTATCACTCCTAGACAGAGAGAGACAAAGATAGATAAATAGATAGATAGAAGATAAACAATAGGTAGGCAGATAATGGATAACCGATATAGATAGATAATAGATAGATAATAGATAAATAATAGATAGATAATAGATATAGATAGATAGAGAGATTGATAGATAATAGATAATAGATAGATAAATAATAGATAGATGATAGATAGATAATAGAGAGGTAGCTAGAGAGATAGATAGACAGATAATAGATATACCGTATTTTTCGCTTTGTAAGACGCACTTTTCCCCCCAAATTTGGGGGGAAAATAGGGATGCGTCTTACAATACGGATATACCTTATTTATGCTGCCGCTGTGGGTGTCCGGTGCTTGCCGCCGCTGGGCTCTGTCCCCCGGTACTGCTGCCGCCACGCTCTGTCCCCTGGTGCTTGCCGCCGCTGCGCTCTGTCCCGTGCTGCAATTTCAGTGCCGAGATCTCCATTTTCCCGGAAGCACAGGGCAAGCAAGCATGGATGGAATGGCAGAGCCCCCCATGCAGCACGGGACAGAGCGTGGCGGCAGCACCGGGGGACAGAGCACAGCACCGGGGGACAGAGCGAGCGGCAGCACCAGGTACAGAGCACGGACACAGCACCAGGTACAGAGTGTGGACACAGCACCGGGAGACAGAGAGGGTGACAGCAGCTCCTGACAGCACCAGGTACAGAACGCGGTGACAACAACACCCAGCAACACTGGGGACATAGCACAGCGGCAGCATCGGACACCCGCACATCAAATCACCCCCTCATCCTAGCAGCAATGTTCCACTCCTGCCTCTTCCAGCAGCAACCCTGGGACCCCACTTCCCACCACCCCCGGTAAGGCCTGTTTCACATTTCCGTATTTTGACGGTCAGCTAAATCCGCCAGAGCCGTTAAATACGGATCCGTCTCCGTCATGTGGCAAACGTATGTCACCGGATACGTGTATTTGACGGATCTGCTGGAGTCGGCATGTGGGAAAAGTTAAAGGAACCGCGGTCTGGAGGAGAGAGAGAGATTTTCGCCACTCCCGGTATGGCATTTCATGGTTAAAATGCTTCCCGGAGTAAAGCTTCCGGGCATGCGCACTGCAAAATAGCGGACCGTCAAAGAAAAAAAACGTCGCAGGGTCCGTCTCATTCGCCCGGGAGACGCTAATATTTTGGCGGATCCGTCAAAAAACGGGTGGGATGGACGACCGTCAGTCAAGATCCACCACTAATTTAAGTCTATGGGGGAAAGAAACGGATCCGCCCCTTTTTTGGCAGATCCGTTTTTTTTTCAAAAATTGGCGGATTTTGACTGACGTCAAAAAACGGAAGTGTGAAACAGGCCTAAGCAATAAAACGCCTGGATTATAAAAAGCACTACCATTTTTATATGTTTCCTATTGTTCGCCTCAAAATTTGGGGTACGTCTTATAATCCGGAGCATCTTATAAAGCGAAAAATACGGTAGATAGATAATAGAAAAAGAATAGATAGATGATAGAGAGATAGATAGACAGATAATAGATAATAGATATAGATAGATAATAGATAAATAATAGATATAGATAGATAGATGATAGATATATGTTATGAGTTCATTTTCCCCTTCACCATTGAGGTCTGATGAACTCCCTCTTCTGGTGAAGGAAGGTAGTGAGGCTGATTACCAAGCACCTGATCTGGGAGAGGATGACTGGGCGACGGGGATCTCTGACTGGATATAAGGCAGCCGACGCCCTTCCTCCTCGCTGGTGATTTCTCTGTGGAATTCTAGGAGACCAGTCTGATTCCTGCTCCTCAAAAGCTAAGTTTTCTGCTTTGCCTTTTTGCATTTGTGTTTTGGTTTTAGTTTGCCTTGCTTTTCTGGATTCTGCCATTCCCTGCTGGGGTGAGCTGAATTCCTTTTTTGTCGGTTGCTCTGTCTTCAGAAAATACCTGAGTACTGACATAGTCTTTTTGAAGCCTAGCGTCTTCAGGGCCTTTTTCCCTGTCAGTCTGTTGGCTCTTATTTACATAGGGTTTTTCGCGGATTGCAGACAGCAGCTTTCCTATCCTGACCTTTCTAGTTAGCTTGGGCCCCATCATTTGCTCAGTCTATCTTTCTATCTGTGTTAGTGTTTTTTCTTCTTGCATCACCGTCATTATATGTTGGGGGCTGCCTATTGCTTTGGGGTCTGCTCTGGGGCAGTTTAGATTTCCCTTTCTGTCTTTAGGCTAGGCAGTTCTCCGGCTGTGATCGAGGGGTCTAGGGCATCGTAGGAACCCCCCACGGCTACTGCTAGTTGTTGTTGATAGGTTCAGGGGTCTGCAATCCGATAGTTGCCAACTTCTCTGGTTTTCTGGACTTAGCTAGCATTTCTGTTTTTGCCTCCTACGGTGACTCATTCAAAACAGAATCACCAGCCATACCGCAGATCCTAGGGTACTCAATAGCTGGAAAGAATTAAAAAAAAAAAAGTGTGTATATTTTTTCCTCTATATCTCTGAGGCCGTAGGGGGAATTTTTTTTCTCTCAATGGAGATAAAGCAATTGTCTGATCGTGTGGAGCAGCTCGCTGCGGAAGTGCGGGGAATTTCCGCCTACCACATGCTGATGAACCAAAGATCCCTACTCCTGATGTGTTTTTTGGGGATCGGTCTAAATTTTTGAATTTCAAAAATAATTGTAAATTATTTTTTGCCTTGAGGCCTAACTCGTCAGGGAGCTCCGCACAGAAGGTTAAAATTGTCATCTCTTTGCTGCGTGGCGATCCCAAGGATTGGGCGTTTTCTTTAAAACCAGATGATCCTAGTCTGACTAATGTGAACGCATTTTTTCAAGCCTTGGGGTTGTTGTATGACGAACCTAATGCTATTGATCAGGCTGAAAAGACCCTGTTGGCATTGAGCCAGGGTCAAGATTCTGCAGAATTGTACTGTCAAAAATTCTGAAAGTGGGCGGTCCTTACTGCCTGGAATGATAATGCCTTGGCAGCTCTCTTTCGGAAGGGTTTGTCAGAAGCCGTAAAAGATACTATGGTGGGATTTTCCTGTTCCCTCTGGTCTGGACGATTCTATGTCATTAGCCATTCAGGTTGATCGGCATTTATGTGAACGCAGGACTGCACGAGAGGTGTTGCCACCTGCTGAACAAGTGTCTGAACCTATGCAATGTGATAAAGTTTTGTCCAGGGAGCAACGTCAGGAGTTCAGAAAGCGTAATAAGCTGTGTTTTTTTTGTGGAGATGTCTCGCATATTATTTCTGTCTGTCCTAAACGAGAGAAACGTTTTGCACACACGTTTTCTGTGGGTGGTGTTCAACCTAAGTTTCTTCTGGCAATTACTCTGATCTGCTCCCTGTCCACATTTTCCTCCAAGGCTTTTGTGGATTCGGGAGCAGCCCTGAACCTAATGGACTTGGATTTTGCTAAACGTTGTGGATTTCCTATGACACCTCTGCGGACGCCTATCCCTTTGAGGGGGATTGATGCTACTCCTTTGGCGAAAAATAAACCTCAGATTTGGACCCAGGTGGTAATGCGGGTCGCTCCAAACCATCAAGAAAATTGCAGATTTTTGGTGTTGCATAATTTGCATGATACCATTGTTCTGGGGTTTCCCTGATTGCAAATTCATAATTCAGTTTTGGACTGGAAATCTGTGTCTGTGGTGAGTTGGGGTTGTCAGCGTGCCCTTAGTGAGACTCCGTTTTTTTCCACCTCTCCTTAGTCGCATGATGTTCCTGACTATTTGGCGGACTTTTATGATGTATTTAGTGAGAATGAGTCTGTGTCTTTGCCTCCTCATAGGAGTTATGACTGTGCAATTGAACTGAGCCCGGGGTGTAAATTTCCCAAGGGTCAGCTCTTCAATTTATCTGTACCCGAGCACGAGGCTATGCGATCCTATATTAAGGAGGCGTTGGAGAAGGGTCATATTAGACCATCCTCTTCACCATTATGTGCTGTTTTTTTTTTCGTGGCCAAAAAGGATGGTTCATTAATGCCTTGTATTGATTATCGTGCCCTCAACAAAATTACTAATAAATATCAGTATCTGTTACCCCTGATTTCGGATCTATTCTCTAGAGTTAAAGGTGCTTGCTGGTTTACCAAGCTTGACCTCAGGGGGGCTTATAATCTTATCCGCATTAAGCATGGGGATGAATGGAAGACGGCGTTTAATACTCCAGAGGGACATTTTGAGTACCTGGTGATGCCTTTTGGGCTCACTAATGCCCCTTCTTTCTTCCAGTGCTTCATGAACGACATTTTCCGAGACTTTGTGGATAAATTTTTGGTTATCTATCTGGATGTTATTTTGATCTTCTCCAAGGATTGGGATTCCCATGTGGAACATGTTCGGACGGTGTTCCGTATCTTGAGGGAGAATTCCCTGTATGTCAAAGGATCGAAATGCCTTTTTGGGGTACAGAGGATTTCATTTTTGGGATTTATTTTGTCTCCGTCAACTATTGAAATCGATCCGGCCAAGGTACAGGCCAATTATGATTGGGTTCAGCCCACTTCTTTGAAGGCCCTTCAGAAGTTTTTGGGTTTTGCTAATTTTTATCGGAAATTTATAGCAAAATTTTCTAGTATTGCCAAGCCATTGACTGATCTGACTAAGAAGGGTGCTGTTGTGTTGAGTTGGTCTCCGGAGGCTGTTTCTTCCTTTCAGGAGCTGAAGCGAAGATTCACTTCTGCCCCGGTTTTGCGGCAACCTGATGTCTCACTCCCGTTCCAGGTAGAGGTGGATGCTTCTGAGATTGGTGCAGGAGCTGTTTTGTCCCAAAAGGATCCTGTAACATCTAAAATGAATCCCTGTGCTTTCTTTTCCCGAAAGTTCTCCCCATCTGAACGTAACTATGATGTGGGGAATCGGGAACTGTTGGCCATGAAATGGGCATTTGAGGAGTGGAGACATTGGTTGGAGGGAGCTAAACATCAAGTCGTGGTCCTCACTGACCACAAGAATTTGATTTACCTGGAGTCGGCCAAACGCTTGAACCCTAGACAGGCTAGATGGGCCTTGTTTTTTACACGTTGTGATTTTGTGGTCTCTTTTCTTCCTGGCACTAGGAATGTCAAGGCTGACACTCTTTCAAGGAGCTTCTTTGCTGATTCTCCTGTGGTGACCAAGCCTGCTACCATCTTAGGCGAAGGGGTAGTTCTTTCTGCCATTTCGCCCGATTTGAGACGTGCTCTGGAAGAGTTCCAGGAGGACAAACCTGAGCGTTGTCCCAGTGAAAAGTTGTATGTTCCTGACCATTGGAAGAAGAGAGTGATGTCTGAAGTTCATTGCTCTGCATTGGCTGGTCATCCAGGTATTTTTGGTACTAGAGATCTGGTAAGTCAGTCTTTTTGGTGGCCCGCCTTGTCTCGTGATGTCAGGAATTTTGTGCAGTCCTGTGGGACTTGCTCCCGGTCTAAACCTTGTTCTCGCTCTAGTGGGTTGTTGATGCCTTTGCCGGTCACCAGGAGGCCATGGACCCATATTTCAATGGATTTCATCTCTGATATGCCTGTCTCTCAGAGAATGACTATTATTTGGGTGATTTGTGATAGGTTCTCTAAGATGGTTCATCTTGTACCACTCCCTAAGTTGCCATCTTCTTCTGAGTTGGTGCCCCTGTTTTTGCAACAGGTGGTTCGCTTGCACGGGATTCCTGAGAACATTGTATCTGACAGAGGAGTTCAGTTTGTGTCTAGATTTTGGAGGACGTTCTGTTCCAAGCTGGGAATTCAGTTGTCCTTCTCCTCTGCGTTTCACCCTCAGACCAGTGGGCAGACGGAGAGAACAAACCAGACCTTGGAGTCGTATTTGAGATGTTTTATTTCCGCTGATCAGGATGATTGGGTTTCATTTTTGCCCTTGGCCGAATTTGCTTTAAATAATAGAGCTAGTTCTGCCACTTTGATGTCACCTTTTTTTTGTAACTTTGGGTTTCATCCTCGATTTTCTTCAGGGCAGGTGGAGCCTTCTGCCTGCCCAGGTGTTGACATTGTGGTGGAGAGAATGCACCAGATCTGGGACCAAGTGGTGGATAAGTTATCTCTCTCCCAGGAAAAGGCCCAGCGGTTTTCCAACCGACATAGGACCGTTGGTCCCCAGTTTAAGGTGGGTGATATGGTTTGGTTATCATCAAAAAATATCGCTATGAAGGTAGCTTCTCCTAAGTTTAAGCCTAGATTTATTGGGCCTTACAAGATTTTGGAGATCATTAATCCGGTCTCTTTTCGGTTGGCTCTTCCTGTCACATTTAAAATCCATAATGTGTTTCATAAGTCCTTGTTGAAGAGGTTTGTTGAACCAGTAGTTCCTGGGGTGGCACCTCCGGACCCTGTATTGGTTGAAGTTAACATGGAATATGAGGTAGAGAAGATACTGGATTCCCGTCTGGCTAGACGGAGACTCCAGTATTTGGTTAAGTGGAAGGGTTATGGTCAGGAGGATAATTCCTGGGTCTCTGCCTCTGATATTCATGCCAAAAGATTGGTGCGTGCCTTTCATCGGGCTCACCCTGATCGCCCTGGTGGCGTGGATGAGGATTCAGTGACCCCTCCTCAAGGGGGAGGTACTGTTATGAGTTCATTTTCCCCTTCACCATTGAGGTCTGATGAACTCCGTCTTCTGGTGAAGGAAGGTAGTGAGGCTGATTTCCAAGCACCTGAGCTGGGAGAGGATGACTGGGCGACGGGGATCTCTGACTGGATATAAGGCAGCCGACGCCCTTCCTCCTCACTGGTGATTTCTCTGTGGAATTCTAGGAGACCAGTCTGATTCCTGCTCCTCAAAAGCTAAGTTTTCTGCTTTGCCTTTTTGCATTTGTGTTTTGGTTTTAGTTTGCCTTGCTTTTCTGGATTCTGCCATTCCCTGCTGGGGTGAGCTGAATTCCTTTTTTGTCGGTTGCTCTGTCTTCAGAAAATACCTGAGTACTGACATAGTCTTTTTGAAGCCTAGCGTCTTCAGGGCCTTTTTCCCTGTCAGTCTGTTGGCTCTTATTTTCATAGGGTTTTTCGCGGATTGCAGACAGCAGCTTTCCTATCCTGTCCTGTCTAGTTAGCTTGGGCCCCATCATTTGCTCAGTCTATCTTTCTATCTGTGCTAGTGTTTTTTCTTCTTGCTTCACTGTCATTATATGTTGGGGGTTGCCTATTGCTTTGGGGTCTGCTCTGGGGCAGTTTAGATTTCCCTTTCTGTCTTTAGGCTAGGCAGTTCTTCAGCTGTGATCGAGGGGTCTAGGGCATCGTAGGAACCCCCCACGGCTACTGCTAGTTGTTGTTGATAGGTTCAGGGGTCTGCAATCCGATAGCTGCCAACTTCTCTGGTTTTCTGGACTTAGCAAGCATTTCTGCTTTTGCCTCCTACGGTGACTCATTCATAACAGATATAGATAGATAATAGATATAGATAGATAGATAGATAGATAGATAGATAATAGATATGGATAGATAATAGATAAGTAATAGACAGATAGATAGATAGATAGATAGATTAATAGATAAATAATACATAGAAGGAAAAAATGGAACAGCACTGTATATATGAATTCAGGGTGCAGTGTCCTCCAAACAAATATCCATTTGTATTAATAATAAAAAAAAGAAAAAAGGAGACAGCACTCCAATAAAAGATGAAAAAAAAGAGGACTTTATGAGCCCATATGGTGTAGCAACGTTTCGGCTGTGATCAGCCTTTCTCAAGCAGTGAATAGGTACAAACTTCAGCTATATATAGTGCATTACATCATCAATTGATACAAGCATTAGTGACATTTTACCTATAAAATACAAGTGCATAATCACACGTTATACATACATGATTCATATCAGTATATGTGCATATTATTAAAACATAAACCTTATTACAGTTCTTTTAGTCCATCACGGCCTGTGCATAAAGTGCATAGTGCTACATTGGCCCTTCCTTTGTATCCCTGTTAAGGCAGTTTGTGTCATATTTCTCAGGGCACCAATATCTGATTTTAGAATGAAGTCACCTATTGTTTTGTTTTTTTGTATGGAAAAATAATAGGGGTTCTCAAATTCTTTGATGTTGGGTAAACATTTGGTTAGCATTCCCCAAGTGTCTTTTAACAATTGTGGCAATTTGTCCACTCTTCTCACTATAAGTTGCTACCAACAGGATTCTTTTAAGTTCCATTCTGTTCGTTTTTTGTTTTAACACATTTAACCTATCCAATAACATGATGTTTTCCCGTTGTGCATCCAATAGATTTTTGGGGTATCCTCTTGCTTTAAATTTTTATTGTTAACTCCTTCACGGACATTGTTGATCCAAAATTGTCTCTTATCCTTTTTGGCTGTTTACTCTCATATTTCAATATGTCATTCTTATCTGTGGGTTTCGTATTAAGTGCAGTATTTAGCTTATTATTTTATTGTTCCACCCAAACGTCCAAGAACTGTATACGTGATTTAGAGTGAACTAAGGTGAATTTTATAGTAGGATCTATTTGATTCAGAAATAGATAGAAGTCAAATTACTCTTCTTGTGTATCCATCCAGAGGAGGAAGACATGGTCTATGTATCGCCACCATGCCAATACTTGACAGAAGTGGTGGGACACATAGACGAAGTCCTCCTTCAATGTGGCCATTACAATGTTTGCATAAGCGGGCACCATATTTGCGCCCATTGCGGTACCACATTTTTGCATATAATTACTCCCCAAAGAGAAAGTAGTTTCGGTTAAGAATAATATCCAATAGTGAAATAATATACTCTTTACCCTCTTTGATAATCTTAAAAGAAAAAGTTTCCTTTTTACTGAGGTTAAGTCCCTCTCATGGTCAATCGATGTATATTGTGAGGTAGCATCGAAAGACGCCAGGATAACTTCATTAGTTGGTTCCACCTCATTTAGTTTCAACAAGAAGTCTGTAGTATCTTTTATTTAGGATTTAGATTCGTTAGTTAAAGGATTAATAATTTTATCCAACAAAATCCCCATTTTATTGAAACCTGAACCTATCCCTGAGATGACTGGCTGTCCTGGTGGGTTTTTAAGCGATTTATGAACGTATATAGCATCGGTGCTACCGGAAACTCTACAAACAAATAATCATAAAGATCCTGGTCGGTCAGTGATTCCTTCTTTTATGGCTATATCTAGAATTTGTTTTATTTCTTTCTGTATATCAAATTTGGGCTCTCCCTGATATACATCCATATCACTAAGTTATCTTTTGATTTCACCAATGTATGCTTGTTTGTCCATGACGGCGACAGCACCCCCCTTGTCAGCCGGCTTTATTATGTTGTCATCGTCATGGACAAGCTTATTAAGGGTTTTGAATTCCTGAGTTGACAAATTTGGATATTTAAATTATTTTCCTGTTATTTATTTCAGTCTATGCAAATCCTGTTTAATAGCAGACATAAATGCCTCTAAATAAATGCTGCTGAATAAGTAGGTGGGCTGAAATTACTTTTTTAAAAAAGATACACACTCTGCAAACTTAACTCACTTTGTTTCACCTTTTGGGTAACTATTGTATTAGAAAACCACTCCTTTAAATTGATCGACCTTAAAAAAACATTTGAAATCAATTTCTATCTCAAAACAGTCCACGTGTTTCCGTGGTCCAAATGTTAGCCCCTTATTCAATACTGACATTTGATCAACCGTCAACTTTTTCTTTGAGATATTTACCACTAGTGTTGTGTTCTATTCCTGCCGATAGTGGCGTCTTCCTCCCCTTCTTTTTCGTTGTAGCTTGGTGTAGGTAGGTCCATCACTGTTAGGAGTAGGATCAGTAGTAACTGCAGAAACATAACTAAAGCATTCACAATGTGTTCCTCTAGGTCTATCATAACCTCTTTTTCCTTCAGGTGTTGATGGTACCCTCCTTTTGCCAATCATATACATTGCCAGTCCTGTAATCCTCCATGTCCCTGTTCCATTTCCGTCGTTTCGTATCCTCAAAATTTGCACGTAATTTATTCACCTATGATGAGACTGCCTCTTGGCTATTAACCCAGTCTTCATTATTAATTTTCCCCTGGATTTTTGTCTCCATATCCGGAGTAGATGAAAGATAGATAATAGATAGATAGATAGATAGATAGATAGATAGATAGAATACATAGATAGATAGATAATAGATAGATGATAAATAGACAATAATAAATAGATAGTTGACAAACAGATAATAGATGATAGACAATAGATAGATGATAGATAATAGATATATAGAGAGATAATAGATAGATAATAGATGGATAGATAGACAGATAATCGATAGATAGATCACATGTATGTAATGTAAGAATAATCTCCCTCTAACTGGTGCAAGATTAGTCACATAGCTACATGTTTCTATCCTGATATAATGTCACAGGTTGAACATATAATGAAGGCATTTAGTGCCACTCTCCCACTATTCTTTACACTGCAGTATCCACTTATTTGGCCAAATACACTTTATTGTCCATTCCATACAAACATCCACAGTGCCTTGCGAAAGTATTCGGCCCCCTGGAACTTTTCAACCTTTTCTCACATATCATGCTTTACATATCATGCTTCAAATATAAAGATATCAAATGTAAATTTTTGGTGAAGAATCAACAACAAGTGGAACACAATTGTGAAGTTGAACGAAATTTATTGGTTGTTTTAAATTCTTGTTGAAATTCAAAAACTGAAAAGTGGGGCATGCAATATTATTCAGCCCCTTTAACTTAATACTTTGTTGCACCATCTTTTGCTGCGATTGGGGTATGTCTCTATCAGTTTTGTACATCGAGAGACTGAAATTCTTCCCTATTCTTCCTGGGCAAACAGCTCGAGCTCAGTGAGGTTTGATGGAGATCGTTTGTGAACAGCAGTTTTCAGCTCTTTCCACAGATTCTCGATTGGATTCAAGTCTGGATCTTGACTTTTGACTTAGCCATTCTAACACCTGGATGCGTTTATTTGTGAACCAGTCCATTGTAGATTTTGCTTTATGTTTTGGATCATTGTCTTGTTGGAAGACAAATCTCCGTCCCAGTCTCAGGTCTTTTGCAGACTCCAACAGGTTTTCTTCAAGAATGGTCCTGTATTTGGCTCCATCCATCTTCCCATCAATTTTAACCATCTTCCCTGTCCCTGCTGAAGAAAAGCAGGCCCAAACCATGATGCTGCCTCCACCATGTTTGACAGTGGGAATGGTGTGTTCAGGGTGATGAGCTGTGTTGCCTTTACGCTAAACATATCGTTTGGCATTGTTGCCAAAAAGTTCGATTTTGGTTTCATCTGACCAGAGCACCTTCTTTCACATGTATGGTGTGTCTCCCAGGTGGCATGTTGCAAACTTTAAATGACACTTTTTATGGATATCTTTGAGAAATGGCTTTCTTCTTGCCACTCTTCCATAAAGGCCAGATTTGTGCAGTGTACGACTGATTGTTGTCATATGGACAGACTGTCCCACCTCAGCTGTAGATCTCTGCAGTTCATCCAGAGTGATCATGGGCTTCTTGGCTGCATCTCTGATCAGTCTTCTCCTTGTTTGAGATGAAAGTTTAGAGGGACGGCCGGGTCTTGGTAGATTTGCAGTTGTATGATACTGCTTCCATTTCAATATGATCGCTTGCACAGTGCTCCTTGGGATGTTTAAAGTTTTGGAAATCATTTTGTATCCAAATCCGGCTTTAAACTTCTCCACAACAGTGTCACAGACCTGCCTGTTGTGTTCCTTGGTCTTCATGATGCTCTCTGTGCCTCAAACAGAACCCTGAGACTATCACAGAGCAGGTGCATTTATACGGAGACTTGATTACACACAGGTGGATTATATTTATCATCATTAGTCATTTAGGACAACATTGGATCATTCAGAGATCCACAATGAACTTCTGGAATGAGTTTGCTGCACTGAAAGTAATGGGGCCGAATAATATTGCACGCCCCACTTTTCAGTTTTTGAATTTACCCAAAACTTTAAAATAACCAATAAATTTCGTTCAACTTCACAATTGTGTCCCACTTGTTGTTGATTCTTCACCAAAAATGTACATTTGGTATCTTTATGTTTGAAGCATGTTATGTGGGAAAAGGTTGAAAAGTTCCAGGGGGCCGAATACTATTGCAACACACTGTACATGTTAAGATGTTTCAGCATTAAAGACTCAGTTGTGTTGGAAATTAATTCACTACTACCCCCATCCTCATGTTATGAACATAAGATATCTGGAGCTGCTCAGGGGTCTCCAGATTGTGGCACTCATTCAGTTGTAATTGCGCTTGTTTCTGACATAAAGGGAACATTGTGGTCCCCAGAGAAGTTCTAGTCACAAAATGCTACCAGTTTACATGTGACAGCTCTGTGCTTAAATCAAAACAGGATCCACTGAACATTAATCTTACAGTTCGGATGTCACCATGAAACCCCTGACATTAAATCCTGTATGAAACTATAAAGTCCCAGCCCAAATAGCCTGATGAATTTGGTTAATTAAGTAAATATAGAACAAAAGCACAAATTAATGAAGTGTGAAAAGCCTACAATGTGTACACAGATGGGACAATTATAGAATGAAATCCCTGAGTAAAGAAAGGAGTCAATATTCTGAGGAGGAATCTCATTATGTCTCAGGTAACATTTAGTGAGAGTTTGTTATTTCGCAGATGTACTTATAGCAACTAAAATGCAAGTATTGCATTTTTATACCTTGTAATTATTCATGCTGCATAACATGTTTAAGCAATATTGAAATCTTCAAGTAGTCAATTTTAAGCGTGTGCAAGCTACTCACTGTTACAATTTTACAAATATATCAGTTCTGCACAACTGTCAAAGTAAAATGACTATAAAACTGCAATCTATGTCCAAGAATATAACTACTATAATACTGCTCCTGTGCACAAGAATATAACTACTATAATACTGCCCCTATGTACAAGAATATAGCTACTATAATACTGCTCCTGTGCACAAGAATATAACTACTATAATACTGCCCCTTTGAACAAGAATATAACTACTATAATACTGTACCCTATGTACAAGAATATAACTACTATAATACAGCTCCTATGTACAAGAATATAACTACTATAATACTGCCCCTTTGAACAAGAATATAACTACTATAATACGCTCCTTTGAACAAGAATATAACTAAATATAACTACTATATTACTGCTCCTATGTTCAAGAATATAACTGCTATAATACTGCTCCTATGTACAAGAATATAACTACTATAATACGCTCCTTTGAATAAGAATATAAGTAAATATAACTACTATATTACTGCTCCTATGTACAAGAATATCACTACTATAATACTGCCCCTATGTACAAGAATATAACTACCATAATACTGCTCCTATGTACAAGAATATAACTGCTATAATACTGCTCCTATGTACAAGAATATAATTACTTTAATACTGCCCCCTATGTACAAGAATGTAACTACTATAATACTGCTCCTATGTACAAGAGTATAACTTCTATAGTACTGCATAATACCACTGTTATCCTCCCTCCATGAACAATAAGATAAGTGAGCAGGTAGGATTGAACATGAATGGTATTTTTTCAGCCTGATATGAATATCAGTGGGGGCACTTATCACCTATAAATAAGGAATGGAGCAGATAAGCAGTGGGTGTTTAGAGATTTCCTTTTCTAACTTCTTTGGAGCCCGGAGGCAGAATTATAAAGTTGTGTCTCTATCCCATTGACAGTTAATGTTTAATTGATCAATGCTGCATCGTATGTTCCCGGCTCCGGCTCATTGTTTATGCTGGAAGGTATGGTTAAACCTCTGTGAATATTTATTGTACTAAGCATTCTTGTCAAATTTAAGTCTCTTCAAGCAGACAAAATGAGCCGTAGTACTGGGGGCATTTATTTATTTATTTTTTATAGTGACAGAATGATGCAAAACAATCAGTTGCATGGCGCGGTGCGGCTGACTCCTGTCTTTGTAAAAGCTGGTTGTTTTCTAGGAAGTGCACAGCTAAGGGCGGGTTCACACAGGGACAATCAAAGTGTCTTCTAAAATGAAATCCAAAGCCAGAAGACCTGCATGGAAAGGACATTGGTGTGGTCAGTGGAAATATACAGAAAAAGGGACACTATTTGAGATGAGCAAGATAATTTGATGATAATCACATTTTTATCAGTATTTTTAGGAGATGTTTCTGGTGATTTAGAATAATTTGTTATTTGTGCAAATCATCATTTTAACATGGAAAATAAAAAATCACATGACCTTTGACAGCTTTCCGATAAAGCTTTGCAACTATTACATCACATGGTACAACCAAGCCAATCAGGAGGGACTATGATAGCCAGTATAAAAGAGGAGGCAGGGAATGCAGCAGCCACCTTGTGGGGAATCTGGATAGCGAGAATAAGCCAGATTTAACAGTTTAACAAAAGAGGGAGAGAAAGTGTTAATCACTGAAGAAACTGTGCAGATAGTGTGTGATAGCACAGCCACGAAGAAGATGAGTGTGTGAGGAAATGAAAACAGTTTAATAAATGTCTTTTCAGGGCAATTTAATGGTTCGGAGAACTTCTGATTTGTGGCAAAACTATTTTCCAGGAAAGAAATTTCCTGAGAAAATTTAGCAAAGCTGGCAAAATGAAGTTGCAAACAATTAGATTGTCCCCAGTCATGATAACCACAACCCAAATCTCCATCAGGCCAGGCTCCGTTCTCAATAGATGGAAAAATATAGAGCAATTTCCAGTAACATTTGAAAAAGTATCTTATCAGAAATTTAAAAAATTATGTTGGCTTTGACTAATTAATTAATTTAAGTGGCATAAAGTTATTAAGTTATATTAAGGGTGTGTAAGATATACAGTATATTAACATCAAGAATAATTGTTTATATGGGAAAGGTCAGATCAGCATCATGAATAGGAGGGATGTATGAATCAGATCAGCACCAAACAGACCCCTTAACTGATTTCTACATCCCATCCATCCTTGTTGCTAAATTTACCTTTCTTACCTAAGGAGGATTTGCCCCCATCATAGGAATGATCATACTGGGTGGGTCCTACATAGGCACTCTAGGTTCATCATCAAGGAAGGAAGGGATATGAGAGGCAAGGATAGGAGAGGCTCACCAGCAAATACAGTGATAAAGGCTGATCTTGCACCAGGTAGGTTTAGCACCAAGTATGAAAAAGATATAGGAGTAAGATAGGATTTTGGGTTTAGCTCTGAGGACACGTGGCCAAAGAGAGTGGTATTCATCTAGCACCCAAACCAGGGGTCTATATATGTTTGGTAAGTTAAGCCCCATGGACATGAGTAATAGGATTTAAGCACCAATGACAGGTGCCTACAGGGAGTGAGGCTTATCTGGCATAAAATACAATGGTCTATATGAGTACAGTAAATTCAGCACCAAGGATAGGAGCTATAGAAGAGCAAAAGTGGTTTTGCACCAAGGACAGGGACTGTAGAGGAATATGAGAGGTTCAGCACCAAGGGCATAGACTGTAGAAAAATATGGGAGGTTCAGCACCAAGGGCATAGACTGTAGAAGAATATGATAGGTTCAGCACCAAGGGCATAGACTGTAGGAGAATATGAGAGGTTCAGCTCCAAGGACAGGGACTGTAGAAGAATATGAGATGTTCAGCACCAACGACAGGGACTGTAGAGGAATATGAGAGGTTAAGCACCAAGGGCATAGACTGTAGAAGAATATGAGAGGTTCAGCACCAAGGGCATAGACTGAAGAAGAATATGAGAGGTTCAGCACCAAAGGCATAGACTGTAGAAGAATATGAGAGGTTCAGCACCAAGGACAGGGACTGTAGGAGAATATAAGAGGTTCAGCATCAAGGGCATAGACTGAAGAAGAATATGAGAGGTTCAGCATCAAGGGCATAGACTGAAGAAGAATATGAGAGGTTCAGCACCAAAGGCATAGACTGTAGAAGAATATGAGAGGTTCAGCACCAAGGGCATAGACTGTAGAAGAATATGAGAGGTTCAGCACTAGAGTTGAGCGATACCATCCGATACTTCAAAGTATCGTATCGGATGGTATCGGCCGATCTTTAAAAAAAGTATCGGTATCGCCGATTCCGATACCGGAAGTCCCATTCAAGTCTATGGGACTTCCGGTATCGGAATAAGAAAAACCCTTTCCTGCCCTTGTACAGCCTCTCTGGGGTCTGTACGGGCCTTTCGGGGGGCTGTGCCGGCCTGTCAGGGGGTCTGTGCAGGCTCCGGTGGTCTGTGCCGGCCTGCCGGTGGTCTGTGCAGGCTCCGGGGGGCTGTGCCGGCCTGCCGGGGGGCTGTGCCGGCCTGCCGGGGGGCTGTGCCGGCCTGCCAGGGGGTCTGTGCAGGCTCCGGTGGTCTGTGCCGGCCTGCCGGTGGTCTGTGCAGGCTCCGGGGGGCTGTGCCGGCCTGCCGGGGGGCTGTGCCGGCCTGCCGGGGGGCTGTGCCGGCCTGCCGGTGGTCTGTGCAGGCTCCGGGGGTCTGTGCAGGCATCGTCCGATGGGACTACAAGTCCCATCGGGCGATGCCTGCTACCATGACAGTGATTGACACATTAGCCAATGATGGGACAGTAGTAGTCCCATCATCCGGTTAATGTGTTAAATGTAAAAAAAAAAAAAAAAATAAAAAAAAATTACATGCTACATTCATACTACATACTACATACATGCTACATTCATACTACATACTACATACATGCTACATTCATACTACATACTACATACATGCTACATTCATACTACATGCAACATACATACTACATATATACTACATGCATGCTACATATATACTACATGCATGCTACATACATACTATATATATACTACATGCATGCTACATACATACTACATATATACTACATGCATGCTACATACATACTACATGCTACATGCATGCTACATACATACTACATACATGCTACATATATACTACATACATACTACATATATACTACATGCATGCTACATATATACTACATGCATGCTACATACATACTACATATATACTACATGCATGCTACATACATACTACATGCTACATGCATGCTACATACATACTACATACATGCTACATATATACTACATACATACTACATATATACTACATGCATGCTACATATATACTACATGCATGCTACATACATACTACATATATACTACATGCATGCTACATACATACTACATGCTACATGCATGCTACATACATACTACATACATGCTACATATATACTACATACATACTACATATATACTACATACATACCACATACATACTACATGCATGCTACATATATACTACATGCATGCTACATACATACTACATATATACTACATGCATGCTACATACATACTACATGCTACATGCATGCTACATACATACTACATACATGCTACATATATACTACATACATACTACATATATACTACATGCATGCTACATATATACTACATACATACTACATATATACTACATGCATGCTACATATATACTACATACATACTACATATATACTACATACATGCTACATACATACTACATATATACTACATGCATGCTACATATATACTACATGCTACATACATACCACATACATACTACATACATGCTACATATATACTACATGCATGCTACATACATACTACATATATACTACATGCATGCTACATACATACTACATGCTACATGCATGCTACATACATACTACATACATACTACATGCTACATACATACCACATATATACTACATACATACAATACATTCATACAATACATACATAGACATACAGTACATATAACATAGAGTAACATACTTACCAATACTTGTCACATTGTTCCCCGAAGCCATTGTCGTCTACGGAATAAATATTAACATAACAAACCACAAAAATACTCACCCACGATCCGAAGCAGTCCACGAGTGTGTCCCACGACGATCTTGGGTAGAGAACTGCAGCATCAGCTGATGCTGCCGTTCTCTACGGGCTGCAGGAATCCAATGACGGAAGGTAGGTATCCTTCCGCACTGTATTCCTCCGCCACTTAAAAAAAAAAAAAGTCCCTAGTCTCACTTTATGCCATTGCTGTGTGGGAATTTCCCACACAGCAATGGCATAAAGTGAGACTAGGGACTTTTTTTTTTTTAAGTGGCGGAGGAATACAGTGCGGAAGGATACCTACCTTCCGTCATTGGATTCCTGCAGCCCGTAGAGAACGGCAGCATCATCTGATGCTGCAGTTCTCTACCCAAGATCGTCGTGGGACACACTCGTGGACTGCTTCGGATCGTGGGTGAGTATTTTTGTGGTTTGTTATGTTAATATTTATTCCGGAAAGACAATGGCTTCGGGGAACAATGTGACAAGTATTGGTAAGTATGTTACTCTATGTTATATGTACTGTATGTCTATGTATGTATTGTATGAATGTATTGTATGTATGTAGTATATATGTGGTATGTATGTAGCATGTAGTATGTATGTAGTATGTATGTAGCATGCATGTAGCATGTAGTATGTATGTAGCATGCATGTAGTATATATGTAGTATGTATGTAGCATGCATGTAGTATATATGTAGCATGTATGTAGTATGTATGTGGTATGTATGTAGCATGTAGTATATATGTAGCATGCATGTAGTATATATGTAGTATGTATGTAGTATGTATGTAGCATGTATGTAGTATATATGTAGTATGTATGTAGTATATATGTAGCATGCATGTAGTATATATGTAGTATGTATGTAGTATATATGTAGCATGCATGTAGTATATATGTAGTATGTATGTAGTATATATGTAGCATGTATGTAGTATGTATGTAGCATGCATGTAGCATGTAGTATGTATGTAGCATGCATGTAGTATATATGTAGTATGTATGTAGCATGCATGTAGTATATATGTAGCATGCATGTAGTATGTATGTGGTATGTATGTAGCATGTAGTATATATGTAGCATGCATGTAGTATGTATGTAGTATGTATGTAGTATGTATGTAGCATGCAGTATGTATGTAGTATGTATGTAGTATATATGTAGTATGTATGTAGCATGCATGTAGTATGTATGTAGCATGTATGTAGTATGTATGTAGTATATATGTAGTATGTATGTAGCATGTAGTATGTATGTAGTATTTTTTTTTTTTTTTAACATTTAACACATTAGCCGGATGATGGGACTACTACTGTCCCATCATTGGCTAATGTGTCAATCACTGTCATGGTAGCAGGCATCGCCCGATGGGACTTGTAGTCCCATCGGACGATGCTTGCACAGACCCCCGGACATCAGCACAGCCCCCCGGCAGGCCGGCACAGCCCCCCGGCAGGCCGGTACAGACCCCCACAGGGTGCACAGCCCCCCGGCAGGCCGGCACAGCCCCCCGGCAGGCCGGCAGAGACCCCGGGCAGTCCACACAGCCCCCCGGCAGGCCGGCACAGCCCCCCGGCAGGCCGGCAGAGACCCCCGGAAGGCCCGAAATGACGGCGCATCATGATGCGCACACACCGCGCATCATGATGATGTCAGGCCGTCAATCAACTGAACTTCCGATTCCGATGCCGAATTCCGATATTGAAAAAATATCGGAAGTCGGTATCGGAATTCCTATACAGCAAGTATCGGCCGATACCCGATACTTGCGGTATCGGAATGCTCAACACTATTCAGCACCAAGGACAGGGACTGTAGAGGAATATGAGAGGTTCAGCACCAAGGACAGGGACTGTAGAGGAATATGAGAGGTTAAGCACCAAGGGCATAGACTGTAGAAGAATATGAGAGGTTCAGCACCAAGGGCATAGACTGAAGAGGAATATGAGAGGTTCAGCACAAAAGGCATACACTGTAGAAGAATATGAGAGGTTCAGCACCAAGGACAGGGACTGTAGAGGAATATGAGAGGTTCAGCACCAAGGACAGGGACTGTAGAGGAATATGAGAGGTTAAGCACCAAGGGCATAGACTGTAGAAGAATATGAGAGGTTCAGCACCAAGGGCATAGACTGTAGAAAAATATGAGAGGTTCAGCACCAAGGGCATAGACTGAAGAAGAATATGAGAGGTTCAGCACAAAAGGCATACACTGTAGAAGAATATGAGAGGTTCAGCACCAAGGACAGGGACTGTAGAGGAATGTGAGAGGTTCAGCACCAAGGGCATAGACTGTAAAGAATATGAGAGGTTCAGCACCAAGGGCATAGACTGTAGGAGAATATAAGAGGTTCAGCATCAAGGGCATAGACTGAAGAAGAATATGAGAGGTTCAGCACCAAAGGCATAGACTGTAGAAGAATATGAGAGGTTCAGCACCAAGGGCATAGACTGTAGAGGAATATGAGAGATTCAGCACCAAAGGCATAGACTGTAGAAGAATATGAGAGGTTCAGCACCAAGGACAGGGACTGTAGAGGAATATGATAGGTTAAGCACCAAGGACAGGGACTTTAGAGGAATATGACAGGTTCAGCACCAAGGACAGGGACTGTAGAGGAATATGAGTGGTTAAGCACCAAGGGCATAGACTGTAGAAGAATATGAGAGGCTCAGCACCAAGGGCAAGACTGAAGAAGAATATGAGAGGTTCAGCACCAAAGGCATAGACTGTAGAAGAATATGAGAGGTTCAGCACCAAGGACAGGGAATGTAGAGGAATGTGAGAGGTTCAGCACCAAGGGCATAGACTGTAGAAGAATATGAGAGGTTCAGCACCAAGGGCATAGACTGTAGAGGAATATGACAGGTTCAGCACCAAGGACAGGGACTGTAGAGGAATATGAGAGGTTAAGCACCAAGGGCATAGACTGTAGAAGAATATGAGAGGTTCAGCACCAAGGGCATAGACTGTAGAGGAATATGACAGGTTCAGCACCAAGGACAGGGACTGTAGAGGAATATGAGAGGTTAAGCACCAAGGACAGGGACTGTAGAGAAATATGAGAGGTTCAGCACCAAGGACAGGGACTGTAGAGGAATATGAGAGGTTAAGCACCAAGGGCATAGACTGTAGAAGAATATGAGAGGTTCAGCACCAATGGCATAGACTGAAGAATATGAGAGGTTCAGCACAAAAGGCATAGACTGTAGAAGAATATGAGAGGTTCAGCACCAAGGACAGGGAATGTAGAGGAATGTGAGAGGTTCAGCACCAAGGGCATAGACTGTAGAAGAATATGAGAGGTTCAGCACCAAGGGCATAGACTGTAGGAGAATATAAGAGGTTCAGCATCAAGGGCATAGACTGAAGAAGACTATGAGAGGTTCAGCACCAAAGGCATAGACTGTAGAAGAATATGAGAGGTTCAGCACCAAGGGCATAGACTGTTGAAGAATATGAGCGGTTCAGCACCAAAGGCATAGACTGCAGAAGAATATGAGAGGTTCAGCACCAAGGACAGGGACTGTAGAGGAATATGAGAGGTTAAGCACCAAGGACAGGGACTGTAGAGAAATATGAGAGGTTCAGCACCAAGGGCATAGACTGTAGAAGAATATGAGAGGTTCAGCACCAAAGGCATAGACTGTAGAAGAATATGAGAGGTTCAGCACCAAGGACAGGGACTGTAGAGGAATATGAGAGGTTCAGCACCAAGGGCATAGACTGTAGAAGAATATGAGAGGTTCAGCACCAAAGGCATAGACTGTAGAAGAATATGAGAGGTTCAGCACCAAGGACAGGGACTGTAGAGGAATATGAGAGGTTCAGCACCAAGGACAGGGACTGTAGAGGAATATGAGAGGTTAAGCACCAAGGACAGGGACTGTAGAGAAATATGAGAGGTTCAGCACCAAGGGCATAGACTGTAGAAGAATATGAGAGGTTCAGCACCAAAGGCATAGACTGTAGAAGAATATGAGAGGTTCAGCACCAAGGACAGGGACTGTAGAGGAATATGAGAGGTTCAGCACCAAGGACAGGGACTGTAGAGGAATATGAGAGGTTAAGCACCAAGGACAGGGACTGTAGGAGAAATATGAGAGGTTCAGCACCTATGGCAGGGACTGTAGAAGAATAGTAAGATTTCAGCACCAAAGACAGGGACTAGAGAGAAAAATGAGAGGTTTAACACCAAGGGCAGGGACTGTAGAGGAGTAAGATGGGTTCAGCACCAAGGACAGGGACTATAGAGGAATAATAGGGGCTCATCACCAAGTAGAGTGACTGTAGATAAGTAGGAGGATTTCAGGAAAAAGAACATGGACTATAGAAGAGTAAAAGTTGTTCAGCATTATGGAAAGGGGCTTTAGAGGAGTAAGATGGGTTCAGCATTGAAGCCAGGGACTTGAGAGGACTAAGAGGGATTCAGCACCCAGGACAGGGACTATAGAGGAAAAAGAGGGGTTCAGCGCAAAGGACAGGGGCTGTAGAGGAATAAGAGGGGTTCAGCGCCAAAGACAGGTGCCATCTTGTCTATCAGTAAGGACGGCTATTCTGAATAGGCATTGTTATATGTGGCAGGTTCAGTTTTTATACTTTTTCACCTTAGCAGCAGAATTTGTAATATGTAACCTGTTTACCTTAAAAACTCCTACCCGCAATGCAGCACTGTGTGAATGTGGGTCTGGGGATATTTGGCTGGGATATATTGTTTGGTATGTAGCCCGGTGGCAAAGAAGCAATCATATTGATTTTATTTTCTTCTCCAGCAGCACATATTTTATATTTCCAGCTGTTTGGCTGAATCACAAATAACACAGAGCGGCTCGTGGTCTGAATCCAAACCCCGGATTCATGTCTGCGCTCCAAGCTGCGCATTACCTCTGATAATAGCAGCCGAGACTGTTCACCTGCAGAAAGGATTATATATATTTAACATGTGTGTCTGCTGCAGATTCACCCACCTATATTTAGACGCCGTGATTTCAGCAAGAGTTGTTGTTATTCTCAGTTATTTATTGTCAAAACTTTAACCATGGACCTAGAAATACGTAGGCGGCACATTCTCAGTTACTTCTTTTACTTTGCTTCAATCAATACAAAGTTATAAATTAGTTTTTATTGATTAACAACAGACTTGAATAAAAATCTCCTCCCGTTTGGTGTATGCGGCTCCGGTGCACACTATTGTGAACCTGATTGCTGCTGTTGCATTTTTCGGTTACCGACTAAAAACACAGTCTTTAATAAATCTTTTTCTGTGCTCCTCTTATGTGTTGTGTCATCATGTGTGTTCCTGAGGACTGTAGACGAATTTGTGCTTTTCACACACGGGCTGCCTCCAAGACACTTTTTAAAAAAAAAAATCCAAGTCTTATTGGCATGAGAAAAGCAGTGGATAAGAAACATATGCTGAAGTATTGAAAAGAGAAAGAAAAAGGTGAAAGTGAGGAGCTTGATAAGAAAAACCCACTGAACTTTGAACTTTAAGGATCATAACTAGTGATGATTGAATAGTGAAATATTCGGATTTGGGAAAATCCGCACAAATAATCTCTAATATCTGTGTTTTCGTACCAATTTATAAGAAGACCTACCAAACCAAACCTAAATTTTTTTAAAGGGAAAAATGCTAAGAAACATTTTTTCCTTTATAGTTACATGAATATATTGCTAAATAAGAATAAAAATAAATAAATCAAAATTATACCTCCCCTTTAGCATATGTTCACATGGAGGATTTTGTCTTTAGTTTTTCCTTTAACATTTGTGAGGGCTCTCACTCCTACATTTGGGAGGACACCCCCTCATGCCAAATAGTTAGAGTCTCGAGAAAAGCATCTGGACATGAACTGTGCAATGTGTGGCAGACTACAAAGAATCAAATGTTCAGCGTCCTCATCAGGACGAACACTAACCATCCTCTCCTCCTTAGGATGCATAGACTCCTCCTCCTCCTCTTCAGACCATCCATGCTAGACAGGCATGAAGCTGGGATTGGGAGTCTCCAATGTAGTGCAGAGCAAAAAATCCTGTTCCTCCTCCTCCTCATCATCCAATGTGACTTGAGAATATTGAGTGAGGCTGGGCTGTGTGGTATCAGCCACTGTAAAAGCTTGCTCCATAGCTAACTGCATTCAAAGCTTCCTCTTTCATATTCTGCACCGTGTTTTAATAGACAGAGCAGTGGGTTGGTTACGCTGATAATAGCATCATCAGTGCTCACCATCTTGGTGCAGTACTCAACCTCACATATGTCAGCGATCCACACCCACTTGGCAGTTGTTATGTGTGGGGACTGACTGCTACTCTGATGGGCATTGAGAAGCACGAATTTAGAGACTGCCCTGTTCTGCCCAGCCATATAATTGCTGTCTAGAAAGTCTAGTCATTTTTTTATGTCTTTGATTATTACAGACATTGTATTTTTGTGTGTATTAATCCTTCATATATTTCATACTGTAAGGTAACAGCACCACCTGCTGGCCGTTTAATGCATAGATTCTAGTTTAATTTGCAATGCATTGTGGGATTGTTCCTTTTACATATTAGTCTTGTTTATGACACTGTGAGGGGAACAGCAGCCTTTATTCCTCCACGTGTTTTAGGAGAAACTACACCATTCATGTTCTTTATGCTTCTTAAACAACCTGCTCTAACCATAGTTGGTAAGCACTATCTAGGTTTTATAATCCTGTGCTTATAACGTTTGTTGTATTAAATAGGTAATCATCAGCTATGTATTACCTCATGGTACCTATGTATTACCTCATGGAACCTATGTATTACCTCATGGTACCTATGTATTACCTCATGTTACTGTGTATTGCAGACTATCTGTATTTTATGATCTGTGCAGTTATATATTCTGAAATGCTCCTGGTATTGCATTCTATAGTTTCACCCTTTCCTGTCACATCTGCAATCAATGAAAGAAGATTACAATTTTACAGCCTCTTTTTCTTAAAGAAGACAGGGTGTTTAGCTACATGTCTCATTGCACACCCTGCTAACGTGTATGAGGACAGTATAGTGACACAACTGCTGAGAACAAGCTCAGAAGATCTGATGTTACAGAGCCCGCCATTATCCAAGCATACGGTTATTGCATACGGATATTGCAGCAACCTCCTAACAGTCGGACTGAATAATCGGACCATACGGAGCCCGCCATTATCCACACAGAGCCGACAAAGGGATATCACAGCGGTCGCCTAACTGTTGAATCATGTCTCAAGGACAAGCATCCTCTTTCAAGACGAGATCACGAGTTGGTTCCTCCAAGACATCATTCGTCAGCAATGCCGCCGCTATTGCCCGCGCAAAAGCTGAAGCGGCAAAAGCAAGAAGCACCTTTGCTGAACAAGAGATAGAATTGAAACTACAACAAGCATGCCTGGATGCAGAAAAAGCACGCCAACAAGCATGCCTGGGTGCAGAGAAAGCACGCCTTGAAGCAACATTACAGAAACTTGCTATTGAAAAAGAAACAGCAGCTGCCATAGCAGAAGCAGAAGCCTTAGAAGCTGCCGTATATTCTGATGATGAGGCCTACAACAAGTTACTCACGATCCATTGCAGCGTACTGCAGAGTACGTCCATCAGCATTCCAAATCAAATGACGATCCAGACCCACAGGCGAAGACAGAGCATTTTGTCAACAAGTCAAGCCAACCAGATAATTCGGACCCCCAGAAAGCCAACTATCAGTCTCTCAGTCTCCCTACCAAAGCAATTGGGATGATACTGACTACAATAAACTTTCTCCAGAACAGAAGATCCGGAATCTGTCCCGGCTTAAAGAGAATCCCTTCGCTTCAGAAAGGTACTACAGCAGTTGGACCAAACCAGAGACATCTAACAGGTATGATCGTACAGCACACATGTACTCTGACAACACTCCACCAGCTGGCATCAGTGCCAATCAAGCCACGATGGACTTTGCCAAGTTCCTTGCTCGACGTGAGTTGGTCACTAAGGGACTTGTAAAGTTCAGTGATCGTGCTGAAAACTACAGGGCTTGGCGAGCCTCCTTCAAAAATACCATAAGAGACATATGTCTATCATGTAGTGAAGAAGTGGATCTCTTGGTAAAATGGCTAGGAAGTGAGTCTGCCGAACACGCAAAGAGAATCAGAGACATTAATGTAAATTATCGAGATGTCGGCCGCAAAAGAATTTTGGAATAGACTTGATGAATGCTATGGCTCAGTAGAGGTTATAGAAAGTGCCTTGTTTAAAAGAATAGAGGACTTTCCTAGAATAGCGAACAAGGATTATTCAAAGCTCAGAGTATTAACTGACTTGTTAATGGAGTTGTGTGTAGCAAAAGCAGAAGGAGATCTTGTGGGGTTGACATATCTCGACAGTGCTAGAGGTGTGAACCCCATTGTTCAAAAACTCCCATATAACCTGCAAGACAAATGGGTTACATATGGTTCTAGGTATAAACAGACTTACAATGTACCATTTCCTCCATTCAATGTGTTTGTAGATTTTGTCTCAGAACAAGCAAAAATTAGAAATGATCCTAGCTTTGATTTCATGCTGTCATGTGCCAATAACTCTGTTAGTAAACCTCGTAGAACAACTGTAGAGGTCCACAAAACTAACATTTCTTCCACAGGTTCAGTTCGCAAAAAGTTCAGCTCCGGTCAAGGAGAAGACAAACCCAAAGACCCAAGCAGGCAGTGTCCCTTACACAAGAAGCCACATTCCTTACTTAAGTGCAGAGCTTTCAGAGAAAAGTCATTGGAAGAAAGGATGGCCTTCCTTAAGGAGAACCACATCTGCTACAAATGCTGCTCTTCAACATCCCACTTCGCCAGGGACTGTGAGGTTAGCGCAAGGTGTACCAAATGTGACAGCACCGAACATAACTCAGTTCTACATCCTGGACCACCATCGGATGCTTTGCCCCAAGAGCATAGCGGGGAGTTGAATGACTCAAATACTGACACTCCAGCCATTACTTCTAAGTGTACAGAAGTTTGTGGAAATCTCATAGGAGGCAAGTCCTGCTCTAAAATTTCCCTAGTGAGAGTCTACCCGGCAGACGAAAGGGACAAAGCCATCAAAGTGTACGTGATTTTAGATGATCAGAGTAACAGGTCATTAGCCAAGTCTGCCTTCTTTGATAGCTTTAACGCCAGAGGACCCAGTGCCCCTACTCTTTGAAAACTTGTGCCGGTATAGTAGAGACAGCTGGTAGGAGAGCGACAGGCTACGTAGTCGAGTCTATAGATGCCCAAATGCATCTGCCCTTACCAACCATATTGGAATGTAACCAGATTCCTGACAACAGGTCAGAGATACCTACGCCTCAAGTGGCATTGTATCATTCTCATCTGAAGCGTATAGAACGCCTGATTCCTAACCTTGACCCAGAGGCTCAAATAATCTTGCTCCTAGGGCGAGATATTCTACAAGTTCACAAGATTAGACAACAGATCAATGGCACGCACAATGCTCCATATGCTCAGAAACACGACCTTGGGTGGGTCATTGTAGGAGAGGTCTGTTTAGGAGGTGCACACAAACCGACAGTGGTTAACAACATGTTTACCAGTACTCTCGAGAATGGAAGTCCATCTCTCCTTCAACCATGTGAAAATCACTACTTCATAAACGAGTTGCTACACAGCACTTCAGCACCAAGTATCTTAGCGAGTCATGCCAATGATGATTGCATTCAGAATTGCGACCAAGATCACCTTGGGTATACGGTCTTCCGCAAGACCAAAGAAGATTATAGTACAGCAATGTCATTTGAAGATAGACTGTTCCTAGAGATGATGGAGCAAGGAATGGTGCAGGACAAAACGAAGAGCTGGATTGCATCTCAACCCTTCAAGCCTCAAAGACAACGCTTGCTTAACAATAGAGAACAAGTTTACAAACACTTTGTCTCCCTCATGCACAGCTTCTGTAGTAGACCAAAGATGAAAGATCATTTCTTAACCTTCATGGAGAAGATATGTAAGAGCGGTCATGCAGAGTTAGCACCTACACTTCAAGACTTTGAGGACCACTGGCACCATGGTAAACATGTCCACACAGCTCTACAGCTAGAGCAGTCGAAGAATATAATTATCCGAGCTGTACAACGGGAAAACTATGCCAAAGAAATCGACAGTTTAACCAATCAACGACCAATACCAAAAAATAGTGTTCTGAGGAAACTCAGAGCAGCAAGAGAACTGCAGCTCTCTTCCAACTTGGATATGAATGACATAGAAAAATACCTAAGTGTACAGGGGTGTACTTGGACATTCAACCCACCACATTCTTCAGATTTAGGAGGTGTATGGGAGAGAATGATAGGTGTCGCAAGGAGAATCCTCGATTTAATCTTCTTACAGGAAGGATTTGCAAGACTGACACATGAAAGCGTGACAACATTCATGGCCGAAGTGTCAGCCATCATAAACGCCAGACCGTTGACTCCAATTTCCAGTGATACTAATGACCCAACAGTTCTCACCCTGCCCTGCTGCTTATGCAGAAGACCGACCCTAATTGCTCTCCACCTGGAGAATTTAATGTTAAAGACCATTACAGGAGTCGATGGAGACAAGTACAGAGTCTCTCCAATGCCTTTTGGGACAAGTGGAAAAAACAGTACCTGCCTACTCTGCAACAGAGCAGAAAGTGGCAAACCAGCAAGCCTAACCTCCAGCCTGGCGATATAGTACTAATGAAACACTGTCAGTCTCGAAGAAATGAATGGCCATTAGGTCTCATTACCCAGACATTCCCAAGTAAGGATGGAATCGTACGTAAGGTGGAAGTAAAAATAGGAAAACAAGGTGAGACCAAATTGTTCCTCAGGCCAGTAGGGGAACTCGTTCTGCTGTTCTCCTCCAATAAACACAATAGTGACGTCGGCTGACGTCAAGCGGGGAGTGTTTTGTCCAGCCATATAATTGCTCTCTAGAAGGTCTAGTCATTTTTTTTATGTCTTCGATTATTACAGACATTGTATTTTTATGTGTATTAATCCTTCATATATTTCATACTGTAAGGTAACAGCACCACCTGCTGGCCGTTTAATGCATAGTTTCTAGTTTAATTTGCAATGTATTGTGGGATTGTTCCTGTTACATCATAGTCTTGTTTATGACAGTGTGAGGGGAACAGCAGCCTTTATTCCTCCACGTGTCTTAGGAGAAACTACACCATTCGTGTTCTTCATGCTTCTTAAACAGCCTGCTCTAAGCATAGTTGGTAAGCACTATCTAGGTTTTATAATCCTGTGTTTATAACGTTTGTTGTATTCAATAGGTAATCATCAGCTATGTATTACCTCATGTTACCTATGTATTACCTCATGGTACCTATGTATTACCTCATATTACCTATGTATTACCTCATGGAACCTATGTATTACCTCATGGAACCTATGTATTACCTCATGGTACCTATGTATTACCTCATGGTGCCTATGTATTACCTCGTTACTGTGTATTGCAGACTATCTGTATTTTATGCTCTGTGCAGTTATATATTCTGAAATGCTCCCGTTATTGCATTCTATATTTTCACCCTTTCCTGTCACATCTGCAATCAATAAAAGAAGGCTACAATTTTACAGCCTCTTTTTCTTAAAGATGACAGGGGGTTTAGCTACATGTCTCATTGCACACCCTGCTAACGTGTATGAGAACAGTATAGCCCTTTGCTGCTCATTAAGCCTTGCCAACATATAGAAGGTCGAATTCCAGCAGGTCACAAATCAGTCAGTTTCGAAGCAAATTAAATCATTGCTGCAGCAAAGCTAGACCGGCGAAAGCCTGAGATGACTTTTAAAAATGTGCTCTGACACAGCGTACCTTGGCAAGTAGTTTAGGCAAGTCAGGGTATGTTTTTAAAAACCACTGTACAACCAAGTACAGCACGTGGGCCATAAATGGAATGTGTACCAGCTTGCCGAGCTTTAAAGCTGCCACCAAGTTACGACCATTATTGCACACAACCAGACCTGGTTCAGCGGGGAGAGCCACTAATTGGTCTGTTCTTTTATCTCCTTCAACAGCTCAGCTGCATTGTGAACTTTATCACATAAACAGATCAGCTTCGGCAGAGCGTGCTGCCGCTTTGCCAAGGCAGTGCTACAGAGCTCCCAGCTGGGGAGTGATGGGGAGGCTAGTTCCGCTGAGAAGGAGAGACAGGAACTGTAATACGAGGAAATTGAAATCATGATGGAAGTTGGGCCCTCTAACCTTGGTGTTGGTAACATGTATGATGTCCCAGGGTCTGCCTCTGTCCCAGACTCCATCAGGTTAACCAGTGTGCCATAAGGGAAATGTAGCATCCCTATCCACAAAAACTTGTCCACGTCTCTGTGGTTAGGTGGACCTTCCCTCTGACTGTGTTGGCCAGAGCACAGCTGACATTGTGTAACATGTGCTTATGTAACACGGGGATGGAACACCTGGAAAAATAGTGGCTGGGAATAGAGTACCATGGGGCTATCACCATCAAGAGGTTGCGGAAAGATTCAGTTACCACAATCCGAAACAGCAACATCTGGCAATGTGGCTGTTTAGCATTTGGGCCTTTGGGTGGGTGGATATTTCTGCTTTCTATTAAACATCTGGGAAAGGGACAACTGAATGCTGAGCTGGGACAACGAATTGGAAGTGGTTGCTGACTGTTGCTCAACTGCAGGTTGAGGGCAGGAAGCATCAGCACCTGTTTCATGGACAGCAGATTGGGAAGGCTGTAACAAGAAGGGGCAGTGGTTTCACCCTCAGACACAGATTTTGTACCAAGGCATTCCACCCACCTACTGGGGTGCTTGGCTGCCGTGTGCTTCTGCATGCTGGTGGTGCTCAGGTTGGCAGTGTTCTTGCCTCTTCTTAGCTTGGTTTGGCAGATGATGCAAATTACAGTGGTTTTGTCTGAAGGACTTTCAGAAAAATACCTGCCATACAGGGGAACAGAGCACCCTTGGCCTGTTATCTAGACGAGTGGGGAGTGGCTCTGTGGAACAGTTGACCAAGTTCTCCCTCTGGGCAAACCACTACCTCTTCTTGTCCATTTTCTGATCATCCTTCTGACTTGCGATTTTAGGCTGACATGATGGCAACTGTGCATCATGATTATCCTCCACCTCTTCAGACATTAATTGACCTTCCCCAACATAGCTTTCTTATGGCCATGGGTGCTCAAATGATTGGGCATCACTGCACTCCACCTCCTCATGACCATTTTTAATGGTGCACGTTGAGAAGCCTGAAAAATTACAACGGAATGTAAACAGTGGCCAGCGTTGGGGTCATATGTCTCCTGGGACTCTTGATTGTGTGAGGAAGGAGGACCAGGTTGAGGATTCAGAGGCCCAGCCTCTTGGCTACTGAGACTAGACTATGTGGAAGACTTTGTGGTGCTGCCTGTCAACACACTGAAGCCTTTGTCTGCCATCCAACCGACAACATCCTTGCACTTGTCTGGGTTTGTCAGTGGTGTAGCATACTGACCAAATTTTGACAGGAAACTACAATGAGATCCAGTCAGTCACCTTCTGATCTGTCACATGGACTTGGTGGGCACCACCACATCCACATCCCTTAATGTCATCCTTTCTCATCTTGAAAGCGTTATGCTTATGAAACAAAATTGTCCTGGCTTTATTTTTCACAAGTACCCTTAGAGAAGTGTTATGTACAAATTCCCTGTATCTAGCAATGAGTGGCTCACGAAAATTATGGGTAAATAGTTACACCTGCGCATCTCTTGCAGGCTTTGTGCCAGCCGCACAACTGCTAGATAAAGATACGCTATTTATTAAACCAATAGAAAATTAGTATTTTTTTATATCGCCTTGCAACAGCAGACTAACAAAAATTGTTGCCACTGGTAAATTGTGACGTTTGCTTATCTCTGCATGGATTGTGCCAGTCGCACATCTGCTGGATGAATATTAGCTATTTAAGGAATAGGCAAGAAATATTATTTAGCAATTAGCTTTTTAAAAAGATGTTACTATATGCTGGCACTGACAAATATAATTTACCTGTAAAAAAAGTTTCTTTATATACTGCTACACAGGATTATTATGTATCTCCAAAAAAATGGTTTTGTATACTCTGGTACTACCTAATATTGTTTGGTTCTAGAAAGAGCTGCTTTGCATATTATAGTAGTGGATGAAACCTTGCCTATCTCTCTCTAATTCCACAGTCTGTTCATAAACTATACAACACGATGGAAACTAACAGAGATCTGCAGCATGTAATTGCAGTAATAAATCTCTCTGTACGCTATCTTCACCTAATAAAGAACTTATCTTCACCCTTATGAGCTCTTAAAAGAGCTTTTTGGAATCACAAGCTCTCCCTATACACTCCTTTCACTCTGTCTACGCTCCTTTCACTCTCTCTTTTCTCCTTTCACTCTCTTTACCCTCACACTATGCTCTCCCTACGCTGTTTCCTTCTGCAATGTGCGCAAGATGGCGCTGGCAGCCATTAAATAGTCCTTATGATGCTGTAAGGCCAGCCAATCCCAGTAATGCCAAACCAAAGATGGCGCCAGCATTACTGTGATTGGCAAGCAAGCCCAGCATGTTCATTGGTTGCAAATATATAGCGCCAAACATGCTGGGTGAGAGACTCGAATATACCAAGGTGAATACCCAATTACTCGTCGAGTAACGAATAGCCCGAATGTATTCGCTCATCACTAATCACAATCAGCAAGTCAAAGGTGAAGAAGCAATACAGGAGAAAATTAGATACTAGGCTGGCTATACTGATGGTAGTTTTACTTTGGGAGAATTTTTTGTTGGGGTATGTTCGCAATCAGTCTTTTTCTGGTGTTTTTTTAATTGATCTACTCATAAAAATTCTGGGAAAAAAATGCTCACAAAATGCTGAAAAGATTCTTGATATTCATTTCTATGTACTTGCTGATCATATGTTGACTGTCTTTTAAATGTTTCAGTCTTTCAAATATGCCGTAAAATAAGTGACTGATCATTGTTTAGGTGATATTTCAATGGAAAAACTATAAAGATGCTCAGAAGACGACCTGTAGTCTTTTTAAGCAATTTTAAAGTTTTTCACACTGAAAAAATGAGAAGGCTTTATTCATTATGTAATGGATTATAGAAAAAATGTAAAAAAAGATAAATGGCTAAGGCTAGTTTCACATGAGCGTTTCCTGGAGCTGCGCACGGCCGCCGCTAAGCTCCGCCCCTGCCGTGCCCCTTCCGGTTAGCTCCTCCTATGGGTGCATGACACTGCATGCGACCTGCGTCCCCTATATTTAGCGTTGGGTACACAGGCCGTGTGCTGGTATGTTTTTGCCAGCACATGCGCCCTTTTGGCGCTGTGCCGAGTGCACCAAAATGCAACATGTGAAACTAGCCTAAAACACACAAGAAAAACGGCAGCAAAAAATGACTGGACAAAAACGTTGACAAAAAGCCTTAGGAGACAAAAAAAAACTACTCAGAATACAAAATGCCAAGAAAATGCCAAAGACAAAGAGCAATTCTTACAGTATCTTTCATTTGAAAAATTGGGATATCATCTTGGAAGAACATTTAGGTAAAGATACAGAAGAGTAATAGAACCAACTGTGATTTCACTGTAACTCATTCTGCTCTTTGCTATGTACTGGGATGCATAGAGGCTGTAGAAGACAATTGGGTCAGAATTTTTAAGAAAAGCCCATTGCAAAAATGATTTTTGTCCAAAAATTATGCAAAAAATACAAATATTAATGCAAAGAAAAAATACCCCCAGTGTGTCCATATTATTTATTATTTAAAGGTCTGCTGCACTGAATAAGTTAATCGCCTATTTTCAGAATAAGGTCCGTACACTGTGAACCTCACAAATCGTAACTACAGCAATGCCAAAATAAGCAATGGGGTTATATAAAAATTGTCAAAATTATATAAAACATTTTTGAAAAATTCTATATAAGATTGATTAGTAGTATCAAAAGTGAGTTTATGCAAATAATAGTAGAAAAAAGCCTCAGAAATTTGATAAATTAGACTTTTTGCTGCAAGGGGAACATAAATTTCTGCATCTGCTGTACATTTTCCTGGACTTAATGTTGCATGTTTCAATAAAACTCTAATGAAATTATCCAGAAGAAAAGATCAAGGTGTTTTCTACTTAATAGCTAAATCAATTGTTTTTGTGTCCGGGCTAATGACATTGAGAGCGCGCTGGAGCGATTTAGTGTCCAAGTGATTACTGAGACGAACTTAGTTTGATGCTGGGCACAAAAAGTAGAAAAGTTCAAAGTCTATTGTTCTTTAGGGTAACTAGGGTCCGATGGGCCCCCGGTTCAAAATTTGGACCAGGCCCCCCCATCTTGAGCTATCTATATGAACTCCATGCTGATATATGTGTTCCTCATCCTGTTATATACAGGTGCTTCCCACAAAATTAGAATATCATCAAAAAGTGAATTTATTTCAGTTCTTCAATACAAAAAGTGAAACTTGTATATTATAGTCATTTAGTCATTACAGAGTGATCTATTGCAAGTGTGTATTTGTGTTAATGTTGATGATTATGGCTTACAGCCAATGAAAACCCAAAAGTCATTATCTCAGTAAATTAGAATACTTTATTAGGCTAAGTTCACATTAGCGTATCTGTGCGCATGAACAAACGCAAGCAAAACGCATGCAAATGCATGTTTACGCAGCGTTTTTTATCTGCAGCATCTTACGCATGACGGCAAAAAAACGCTGTGTATGCTTTTTTGCATGCGTTTGCGTTGCTTCTCTGCGTGCGTTCGATATTTCCAATGCTTTTTCAGTAGAGATTCCTTGACACCAGACACCCAATGGGTTTGTCTCATGGGATTTCTATATATAGACACTCTGCACTAATGAAATCCACATCTTTTGCTGCTGTGTCCAGCTGCAAGATGGAGCTTAGCGTGGAGAGCTTCCTTATTAATCTTGAATTGCAATTGAAATTGGCTGTTGCCTTTGCTGTGGCTTGTGAAGAAGAAAGAAGAAGAGAAAGATGGAGAAGACGTCGTCATCACTATTGGCAACACCCCATTGTTGAAGTCCGAGAGAGCCATGGAGCCTACCACTCATTGTACACAGAGCGGCGTAAAATCTCTCAAAAGTTTTTTGACTACACGAGGATGTCAGAACAGAGCTTTGATGACTTGCTACAACGTGCCCGAGGATCTATCACAAGGCAGGACACTCAGCTACGTCGAGGAATTCCTGCAGAGGAACATCTGTCACACTGAGGTACATAATTTTGAAAAACAAATACATGTCATTAGTACTATTGTTTGAAAAGTCATGTACTTATTTTTTTCCCATTTTATGTTCGGCATATTACTGGCTACCGGAAAGACATTATCATCTCCACATTTTCAATTCCGGATTGGAGTGTTCACCCTTTCTGTGATTGTTGGAGACACCTGCCGTACTTTATGTGACGTTCTGCATGAAGAATTTCTTCCCCAACCCACAACTGAACTCTGGCTGGAAAATGCTGCAAAATTTCTGGACATTTGCAATTTTTCAAACTGTTTGGGTGCTGTGGACGGCAAACACATTCGGATTATGAAACCAGATGGAAGTGGATCTGTGTATTTCAATTACAAAAAACACTTTTCCATTGTTCTCATGGTGATTGCAGATGCTGACTGTCAATTTGTCACTGTGGACGTTGGCTCATTTGGATGAGGAAATGACTCCCTGACTTTCAAAACCTCAGTCATGGGCCAATGTTTGTATGGTAATGATTTCAATTTTCCATAGAAGCCATGATCTCTTCTGAACACTGAAGGACCACCAATGCCATTTGTTGTGGATGGGGATGAGGCGTTTCAAATGTGTGCCAACCTCATAAAACCGTACTCAAGTCGGGACTTGAATCACACTAAAAGGATTTATAACTACCGACTGACAAGGGCACAAAGAACTAAGGAGTGTGCCTTTGGATTTCTGGTATCTAAATAGCGCATTTTGGGTTCAGCTATCAATCTTATATTTGAGACAATTGATGAGGTAGTAAAAGCATATGTTGTTATGCACAATTACATCCTGGCAAAAACGCAACCCAACTTAGAACTTGAGGAACCTGCTAATACCACATTGCAGGAATACCAATATCACCCTATGAGGACTACAGTGGAAGTTGCCCAAATGAGGGATAAACTTGCTGCCTACTTTGTTTTGGATATTGGACATGTGGCATGGTAAGACAAAATGGTTTCAGCCGCTAAGTAAACTGTACCTGTAAAGTTATGTACCTGTACTGTTTGCTGACTTTAATACTAACACCTTGACTGTAACTTTAATAATAAACACCTTGACTACTTATACTTCACTCAACAATTCACACATGTTTAAATAAAGAGATAAAGAAAACACAGGGAGACAGGTATTGTGAAACAAAAGAATTTTTAATAGCAAAAATAAAAACAATTTGAAATTTAACAAATAAATAAAAATAATGAAAAATAATGGGATTTACTTTCAGGGTCTGTGGGAGGGAATTACTTTGTGGACCTGGGGGGTGTCGGGCTGTGATGGTATGCTAAGAGTGATTGGGGAAGTTGTTACAGGGGAAGTGGCAGTCAATTGGAGAATTGAGCGAGAAACATTGGCAGAGGACACATTGGGAGAAGAGGACACATTAGGAGTGGAATACAAGTTGGAAGGGATTGACGCATTGGATGGGAGAGAACCAAGGGAAGGTATGGACAGACTTGAAAAAAAAGACACATTCAGAGGTGAGGGTGGAGGGGGTGGCTAATATTTCTTCGCTACTTTTCTTTTCCTGGCCTTTGTTTTGCTGGTTCCTCTGTGTTTTTTCCTTTTCCTGGAGTGCTGAACTTGGCTGCGTGGTGAATGTTGAAAGCTGGGCTGCTGCACTCAGATGTGTGGTGGAAGTTGAAGGCTGGGCTGTCCTCAACCCCTTTTATACTCCTTTGTTTTAGGAGTGGCTGAAACCAGTTCCTGGACATGTTCAGTCTGAAGTACACATTCATATCGAACACATGCGTACGCATGTCCTTGCGTAACAATGCGTTCCCATAGACAGTAATGTGTTTTGACACACTCAATCCGCAATCACCCACATGCGCATGGCTGTGCATAATTGATGCCTCAAAAAATGCAACATGCTGCGTTCGCTGCATTTATCTTTCTTGGCCTCAGCTTCTCTAGTGTATCTCCCTAGTCTTGCAGCAAGTACTGTGAGCCTTTGTTTAGCATTCTCTAGGGCTTCGATTCGGGTCAGGTCTTTGTTCTTGTCCAGCTTGATCTTATAATTGATCTTTACAACCTTCTGTATGTCTGATAGTTGGCTGACTTCCCTTTGTGTCACCTTGATCTTTGTCTCCAGTCTTCTTTTCCAAGGGGGCACATACTGTACTTCTGTTGTTCTTGCTAATTGTATATCCAAGCATTTCCATGATTGCTGAGGCAGAAGCAGAGATCAGTTTGTTAGTTTGAGTTATGGTGGTGGTAGGTATTGATTCAAGTGCTCTATTGGCATCTTCTAGCATATTGTCTGGTGGTGTTTCTTTTCTGAGCCTTGGCAGTCGATCTCTGGTATTGATGGTATTTAGTTTATCTAAGATCTTCTGTTTCAGATCTGCTGCAGTACTCTCTACTTTCAGGTTTGGATAAGGATTTTCAGGGGGGTTGCACATGTTGGTCTTTCATGTCTTCATATGGGGTGGATCTGCAGTGCAGTTCATCCATCTCAAATTGTGATAATAGCTTTCTCTTTATGACATTGAGATGTTGGGTGACTAGCTGTTTCTCAGTCAGTGGACATGCAGGTCTTGTATCCACCCAGAGTTTCCTCATAAGCTTCATATTTCCTCTCTCTTTTGGTCTGCTATTATAGTAGCATTTCATCCAGGTTCTCTTGCCTTGTCCATTTATGGTGTGTTCCAGTGGCTGGTATAGTGTAATAGCTAAGTGCACAGCCTACAACATGGGAGACTGGGGTTCAAATCCTGGCTCTGCCTTGTGGAAGTATAAATATGTTTTCCAACCTGGCTCCATCCTGATATATCACCCAGACAATTTTGTGTTTTCCATGAAAACTCATACCATTATTAATCAAATGAGTTGCCAAATGAATTTAAAAACTAGTCCAGAAATTGACAAGGTTCGAAAAAAAGATTTTTATTTGTAATAATAATTTTCTCCTATGCAGCAATTACAACACTGCAGACCTTTGGCATTCTAGCAATTCATTTTCTGAGGTAATCTGGAGAAATTCCACCCCATGCTTCCAGAAGCCCCTCCCACAAGTTGGTTTGGCTTGATGAGCACTTTTTGCGGACCATGCGGTCAAGTTGCTCCCATAACTGCTCAATGGGATTGAGATCTGGTGAGTGCGCTGGCCACTCCATGACAGATAGAACACCAGCTGCATGCTTCTTCCCTAAATAGTACTTGCATAGCTTGGAGGTGTGCTTGGGTCATTGTCCTGTTGTAGGATGAAATTGGCTCCAATCAAGCGCTGTCCACAGGGTATGGCATGGCGTTGCAAAATGGAGCGATAGCCTTCCTTATTCAAAATCCCTTTTACCTTGTACAAATCTCCCACTTTACCAGCACCAAAGCAACCTCAGACCATCACATTACTTCCACCATGCTTGACAGATGGCATCAGGCACTCTTCCAGCATCTTTTCAGGTGTTCTGCATCTCACAATTGTTCTTCTGTGTGATCCAAACACCTCAAACTTGGATTCGTCTGTCCATAACACGTTTTTCCAATCTTACTCTGTACAATGTCTGTGTTCTTTTGCCCATATTAATCTTTTCCTTTTATTAGCTTGTCTCAGATATGTCTTTTTCTTTGCTACTCTGCCCGGAAGGCCAGCATACCGGAGTCGCCTCTCCACTGTAGACGTTGACACTGGTGTTTTGCATGTACTATTTAATGAAGCTGCCAGTTGAGGACCTGTGAGGTGTCGATTTCTCAAACTACAGACTCTAATGTACTTGTCTTGTTGTTCGATTGTGCAGCCGGGCCTCCCACTTCTCTTTCTCCTCTGGTTAGAGCCTGTTTGTTTTCTCCTCTGAAGGGAGTAGTACACACCATTGTAGGAAATCTTCAGTTTCTTGGCAATTTCTTGCATGGAATAGCCTTCATTTTTAAGAACAAGAATAGACTGTCGCGTTTCACATGAAAGTTTTTTTTCTGGCCATTTTAAGAGTTTAATGGAACCAACAAATGTAACGCTCCAGATTCTCAACTAGCTCAAAGGAAGGTCAGGTTTATAGTTTCTCTTATCAGCCAAACTGTTTTCAGCTGTGCTAACATACTTGCACAAAGGTATTCTAACCATCCATAAGCCTTCTTACACAGTTAGCAAACACAAAGTACCATAAAAACACTGGAGTGATGGTTGTTGGAAATGGGCCTCTATACACCTATGAAGATATTGCATTACAAACCAGATGTTTGCAGCTAGAATAGTCATTTACCACATTAACAATTTATAAAGTGTAATTCTGAATTATTTAATGATAGCTTCACTGGAAAAAACTGTGCTTTTCTTTCAAAAATAAGGAAATTTCTAAGTGACCCTAAACTTTTGAATGGTAGGGTATCCCCCAACCTGATATACAGTGGGGCAAAAAAGTATTTAGTCAGTCAGCAATAGTGCAAGTTCCACCACTTAAAAAGATGAGAGGCGTCTGTAATTTACATCATAGGTAGACCTCAACTATGGGAGACAAACTGAGAAAAAAAAATCCAGAAAATCACATTGTCTGTTTTTTTTTCATTTTATTTGCATATTATGGTGGAAAATAAGTATTTGGTCAGAAACAAGCAATCAAGATTTCTGGCTCTCACAGACCTGTAACTTCTTCTTTAAGAGTCTCCTCTTTCCTCCACTCATTACCTATAGTAATGGCACCTGTTTAAACTTGTTATCAGTATAAAAAGACACCTGTGCACACCCTCAAACAGTCTGACTCCAAACTCCACTATGGTGAAGACCAAAGAGCTGTCAAAGGACACCAGAAACAAAATTGTAGCCCTGCACCAGGCTGGGAAGACTGAATCTGCAATAGCCAACCAGCTTGGAGTGAAGAAATCAACTGTGGGAGCATTAATTAGAAAATGGAAGACATACAAGACCACTGATAATCTCCCTCGATCTGGTGCTCCACGCAAAATCCCACCCCGTGGGGTCAGAATGATCACAAGAACGGTGAGCAAAAATCCCAGAACCACGCGGGGGGACCTAGTGAATGAACTGCAGAGAGCTGGGACCAATCTAACAAGGCCTACCATAAGTAACACACTACGCCACCATGGACTCAGATCCTGCAGTGCCAGACGTGTCCCACTGCTTAAGCCTGTACATGTCCGGGCCCGTCTGAAGTTTGCTAGAGAGCATTTGGATGATCCAGAGGAGTTTTGGGAGAATGTCCTATGGTCTGATGAAACCAAGCTGGAACTGTTTGGTAGAAACACAACTTGTCGTGTTTGGAGGAAAAAGAATACTGAGTTGCATCCATCAAACACCATACCTACTGTAAAGCATGGTGGTGGAAACATCATGCTTTGGGGCTGTTTCTCTGCAAAGGGGCCAGGACAACTGATCCGGGTACATGAAAGAATGAATGGGGCCATGTATTGTGAGATTTTGAGTGCAAACCTCCTTCCATCAGCAAGGGCATTGATGATGAAACGTGGCTGGGTCTTTCAACATGACAATGATCCAAAGCACACCGCCAGGGCAACGAAGGAGTGGCTTCGTAAGAAGCATTTCAAGGTCCTGAAGTGGCCTAGCCAGTCTCCAGATCTCAACCCTATAGAAAACCTTTGGAGGGAGTTGAAAGTCCGTGTTGCCAAGCGAAAAGCCAAAAACATCACTGCTCTAGAGGAGATCTGCATGGAGGAATGGGCCAACATACCAACAACAGTGTGTGGCAACCTTGTGAAGACTTACAGAAAACGTTTGACCTCTGTCATTGCCAACAAAGGATATATCACAAAGTATTGAGATGAAATTTTGTTTCTGACCAAATACTTATTTTCCACCATAATATGCAAATAAAATGAAAAAAAAACAGACAAGGTGATTTTCTGGATTTTTTTTTCTCAGTTTGTCTCCCATAGTTGAGGTCTACCTATGATGTAAATTACAGACGCCTCTCATCTTTTTAAGTGGTGGAACTTGCACTATTGCTGACTGACTAAATACTTTTTTGCCCCACTCTATATGTCCCTCATCCTGTTATATATATATATATATATATGTCATCCACCCTGGAATATATGTCCCACAGTATTTTGCCCTTTCATTATCCACCACTTTCTCTGGGGTGGATATATATATATATATATGTTCTCCAACCTGGCCCCATCCTGTTATATGTATCCCCCATCCTAGTGTATAAATCCCCCATCCTGGTATATGTCCCCCATCCTGGTGTATATGTCCCTTATCCTGGGCCCCATCCTGGTACATATATCCCCCATTCTGGTATATATTCTTCATCCTGGTCCCATCCTAGTATATCCCCATCCTGGTAAATATATCCACCATCCTGGTATATACTGTATGTCCCCTAACCTGGTATATATCCCCATCCTGGTGTATATATCCCCCATCCTAGTATATATGTCCTCTCTCCTTTGCCCCTTCCTGGTATATATTCCCTTCCTAGTATATATGTCCCCTATCCTAGGATACATCCTGGTATATCCCCAATCCTGGTATCTATATATATGCCCCCATCCTGGTATATATCCCCCATCCTGGTTGTCATGATACCAGTGCTGGTGGACCGGCACTTCTGGGGTTAATGGTTTGATCTCAGTGCAGACTCTTACCTGCACACCTGGGACTTATTATGGTGGCCTCTCATTGGTTATGGGAAAACTTCTTATTGCTCCAGGAAGCTCCCATCCCCCGTCAGTTATACTTTCGCCCTTGGCATAGTGTGGTGACCCCTGAGTGTGTTTGTGCTGTGTTCTGGTTGCTTGATACTCTGTGTACGACTCGGTCTGTTCTCTGGATATTGCTTGTTGGATTCTGCTTGGTACCTTCTATGTCTGTTTGGGTTTTGACCCCTGCTTGGCCCCGACTATCCATTCTGTCTCATCCCTGGTACTTTACTGCTATCTCTGTGTATGACCTCCATTTTGCCTGACTCTGAGTATTTTTGTATAGTGTCCTGCCATCTCTGAAAGCAGGACGCTAAGCCCCGCCCCCTTGCAGTCACATGACCGTAGGTCCTTCACTGCTTGCTAAACTTCAGCGTCCACAGGTCCTGTGTATCTGTACTTTCCAGCTGTACCTGACCCGGGGCCCCCCTACAGTGCGGGTGAGTCCCTGCTCAGCAGAGGCTGCACACAGGCGCTGGCAGGATCCTGACATTATAACTGACCGTTAAGTTTTGGGGGGTTTTTGTGCAGAGAGTTATTGATCCCATACAGTCTATGGCTGACCAGATGAAAAATCTGAGTCAGATGTTTCAGGGTTTATCTCTGGAGCAGCAAGCTCTGGCTCGTTCTCAGCAGCAGATTTCTGAGACCGTGTGAGGGGCTTTATCTGCTGGGTCTCCGGGGGCTGGGGCGAGGGATGTTGTTCTGGTGTCCCCGGAACCATCTGTTAAACTGCCTGACTTTTTTTCTGGGTACAAAAAGGAGTTCAGGGTCTTCATGGAGGGGTGCAAACTTTTTTTTAGTTTGAGACCACGTTCCTCTGGGATGAAAACCAGAAGGTAAGGGTCATTATGCCTTTATTAAGAGGGTCCCCACAAGTTTGGGCTTTCTCCCTTCCTCCCACTGCCCCTGAGAGAGTCTGTAAATGCATTCTTTGAGGCCCTCAGGCACATTTATTATGAGCCTGACTAAGTGCGATTGGCAGAGGACATGGTGATGAGTGTCTGCCAGGGGAAACACTCAGCTGAGTGGTTTTATACTGAATTTCGCCGTTGGGCCGCAGAGATTTCTTGGGACGATGCCGCACTCCGAGGACTCTTTCACAGAGGCTTGTCCGAGCGGCTGCAGGATGCCTTAGCGTTACATCCGCCACCTAACTCTCTCGAGGACGCCATGACCCAGGCCTTCCAGATGGACTGCAGGCTGCGGGCCAGAAGGGTGATGCAGGTGGAGACTCCATTGTTCCCCAGTGGAAAAGAGACTGCCCCTGAGCTCATGGACGTAGGCGCCCTCTCCCTGAAGGATACGGAGAGGAAACGCTGGAAGGACAAGCAGTTATGCTTTTACTGTGGTAAAATGGGACATTGGAAAAGGGAGTGTCCTGATTGCCCGTCTTCGACCCGGTCGGCGGGAAACGACTAGGTCTGGGTAGTCAGCGGGGAGACTACTCAGACCCTCAGGTACCCTTTTCCTCATTTTATAAAGTGTTACTGCATGTGGAATTGTTGGTGGATGGTTGTTCTTTTCCCTCTACAGCTTTCGTGGACTGCGGATCATCGATTGATCTCATTGACTCCCAATTGGTCACACGCTGCAAGATAGGGACAGTTAGGCTCAAGGTTCCAATCAAGGTGGTGGCCATTGACTCCTCTCCCCTCACTAAGGAGGGAATTCTCTTTATGTCTTGTTTTCGCTCTGAGTGGGCGCTACTCATGTGGAAAACCTAAGTTGTTTGGTTCTGGACAATCTACCTGCAGGGTTGATGTTGGGCATGCCCTGGTTACAATGCCATAACCCAGTTATTAACTGGAAAACGGGGGAGATTGTTGAATGGGGGTTTAATGATTTTAAGTTGTGTGATAAATCCGCACTGCTGGTTGAACCTGTTAAATCTGTGTCTGTATCATCTGTTGAGCTGGAAGGTATTCCGGAATGCCTGAAGGACTTCGAAGATGTATTCTCTGAAAGCGAGGCCGAGACGTTACCGCCACATAGACACTTTGACTGCGCTATCAAGCTGGTCCCAGGGGCTAAATTACCTAAAGCCCGTCTGTTTAATATATCCGGCCCTGAGCACTTGGCTATGAAGGAGTACATTGCTGAAAGTCTGCGCAAGGGACACATACGTCCTTCAGTCTCATCTGTGGCGGCAGGTTTCTTTTTTGTAAAAAAAAAAGATGGCGGCTTACGTCCCTGTCTCGATTTTCGGGAGCGTAATCAGATTACTGTACGGAATACGTACCCCCTTCCGTTGATTCCTGATTTGTGCAACCAACTATCAGGGGCAAAGTGGTTTTCTAAACTGGATCTTCGGGGGGGCATGTAATTTGATAAGGGTCCGGGAGGGGGATGAATGGAAAACTGCGTTCCTCATGTCTGAGGGACTGTTTGAAAATTTAGTCATGCCGTTTGGTCTTACCAATGCCCCCGCCATATTTCAGAATTTCATCAACGTGGTATTCTCGGATCTCATTGGTCGTTTTGTCATTATCTACTTAGATGATATTTTGATATACTCCTCCGACAGGCATTCTCATCTGAAACATGTACGAACTGTTCTCCAAAGACTGAGAGAAAATCATCTGTATGCTAAATTGGAGAAATGTGTATTTTGTGTTCAAGAATTGTCTTTTTTGGGATTAATTGTATCCAGTGAGGGTTTTTGCATTGACCCCAAGAAGGTGCAGGCCATAGCGGATTGGGTGCAACCCCGAGATCTTAAGGGTCTTCAGCGCTTCTTGGGGTTCGCAATTAATACCGCAAATTTATCTGGGGGTTTTCGCAGGTGGTCAAACCTCTCACGGATCTAACATGCAAAGGTGCGGATGTGAGAAATTGGTCCTCGCTCGCAAAAGAGGCCTTTGCGACTCTGAAAAAATGTTTTATGTCTGCTCCTGTGTTGGTACAGCCAGATCCATCCAAACCATTTGTGGTGGAGGTGGATGCCTCCGAGGTGGGGGTGGGGGCCATGTTGTCCCAAGGGCCTGCCTCTCTTACCAACCTCAGGCCATGTGCTTTCTTTTCCAGGAAGCTCTCTGCTGCTGAAAGAAATTATGATGTAGGCAATAGAGAGCTTCTTGCGGTCAAGTTGGCGTTTGAGGAGTGGAGGCACTTTTTGGAGGCGGCCAGTCACCCGGTTACTGTGATTACTGATCACAAAAATTTGTCATACATTGAGTCTGCTAAAAGACTAATGCCCAGACAGGCCCGTTGGTCGCTTTTTTTTCTCGTTTCCAGTTTACTATTACATTCCATCCAGGGTCAAAGAATGTCAAGGCTGACGCCTTATCTCGTAGTTTTCATCCTGTGTCTGCCCTTGAGCCATCGTCCTCAATTCTGCACCCTGGGATGGTGGTAGCAGGGATCTCGTCTGAATTGGAATGGGAAGTTGAGGGGGCCCAGTCGCTGGCTCCTGCGGCCAAGCCAGGGGGCAACTTTTTTGTCCCAGAGCAACTTCGCCTTAAACTCTTGCAAGAGTTCCACGAATCCAAGCTGTGTGCTCACCCTGGTATATCAGCCATGCGACTGGCGGTGGCTAGGATCTTCTGGTGGCCTACCCTTGGTTCTGATATAAAGAAATTAATTTCTAGTTGTGGGGTCTGCGCTCGTTCTAAATGCTCTCATAGCCGGCCGGCGGGGGAGCTGATGCTCTTGGCAGTTCCCGAAAGACCATGGACCCACCTGTCCATGGATTTTATTACCAATCTTCCCTCTTCCACGGGTAATACAGTGGTATGGGTAGTGGTGGACAGATTTTCAAAGCAGGCTCATTTTATACCCTTGTCCACATTACTTTCTGCTGAGACCTTATCCAGATTGTTTGTGCAGCATGTGGTCCGCTTGCATGGGGTACAACTGAATGTGGTGTCTGATCGTGGTGTGCAGTTTGTGGCTAAGTTTTGTTGTGCTTTCTGCAAAAAATTAGGGATATCGCTGTCCTTTTCGTCTGCATACCATCCCGAGAGTAATGGTCAGACGGAACGCACTAATCAGTCTCTGGAACAGATCCTCAGGTGTCTGACTTCTGCTAGACAGAATGACTGGTGTGATATACTGCCGTTGGCTGAATTTGCCTTCAATAGTCGGGTGAGTCAATCCACTGGTATGTCCCCTTTCTTGATCAACTATGGGTTCAGTCCTCATTTTGGTGAGTTTTCTAGTCTGGATTCGGGGTGTCCCGGGGCTGAGGACTCTGTTCGGCAGTTAAAAGATACATGGGCAGAAGTCCAGCGGCGTATATCTAGGTCTCAAGGCAGGTATAAGCTTTTCGTGGACAGGAAACGAACACCTGGTCCCATGTTTCAGGTTGGAGAGAAAGTTTGGCTCTCCACGCGAAACATTAAGTTAAAGATTCCGTCAGCCAAGTTGGGCCCCAAATTCATTGGCCCGTACAAGATTGTGGAAAAAATCAATCCAGTGGCGTATAGGCTGTGCCTTCCACCCTCTTTCAAGATCCCTAACATCTTCCATAGATCTCTACTGAAGCCTTTTGAAGCAGTCCGGGGAGAATCCGAGTCCGCTGCTCCTCCGGTTTCGGTTGAGGGACATGTGGAATATGAGATTGGTCACATCATAGATTCCAGGTTGGTACAGCGGACAGTACAGTACCTAGTTAATTGGAAGGGGTATGGGCCGGAGGATAGGTCCTGGGTACCGGCTCGGTTGATGCATGCGGATCGCCTGGTTCGGGCTTTCCATGCTAGGTACCCGGGCAAGCCTGGGGGTCCAGAGCCCCCCCGTTGAGAGGGGGATACTGTCATGATACCAGTGCTGGTGGACCGGCACTTCTGGGGTTAATGGTTTGATCTCAGTGCAGACTCTTACCTGCACACCTGGGACTTATTATGGTGGCCTCTCATTGGTTCTGGGAAAGCTTCTTATTGCCCCAGGAAGCTCCCATCCCCCTTCAGTTATACTTTTGCCCTTGGCTTAGTGTGGTGACCCCTGAGTGTGTTTGTGCTGTGTTCTGGTTACTTGATACTCTGTGTACGACTCGGTCTGTTCTCTGGATATTGCTTGTTGGATTCTGCTTGGTACCTTCTATGTCTGTTTGGTTTTGACCCCTGCTTGGCCCCGACTATCCGTTCTGTCTCATCCCTGGTACTTTACTGCTATCTCTGTTTATGACCTCCATTTTGCCTGACTCTGAGTATTTCTGTATAGTGTCCTGCCATCTCTGAAAGCAGGATGCTAAGCCCCACCCCCTTGCAGTCACATGACCGTAGGTCCTTCACTGCTTGCTGAACTTCAGCATCCACAGGTCCTGTGTATCTGTACTTCCTGACCCCGGGCCCCCCTTCAGTGTGAGTGAATCCCTGCTCAGCGGAGACTGCACGCAGGCACTGGCAGGATCCTGACATTGGTATACATTATATATCCATTATCTGGCCCCATCATGGTATATATCCCCCCATCTTGGTTTATATGTCCCTTATCCTGGGCCCCATCCTGGTATATATCACCCATTCTTTTGATGTTCTTTAATGCATAGAAAGTGGTCTTGCTTTTAAAGTATCTAGGAGGCCGTAATGGCACAGTGTTTATTAAAAACGTAGAGTAGGACCCCCCACATGAGATTGCCTTGGCGCGGCGGGGTGGCTCAATTGAATTGATCAATTTTTTTGCTAAATATCTCATTTTGAATACAGTTAGATGTTATGTGCAAATGCACTTTATGTTATGCGTTCTGACCTTGGCAACGCTGGCTTCTCTTTTCTTTTTTTATCCTGGTATACATCACCCATTCTTTTGATGTTCTTTAATGCATAGAAAAAATCTGCAACCCTACCACACCTTTTCTGAAGACAGCAACCAACTTCAGCATGCAAGGGATGGGAGTACATGACGTCACTGCCATGTGCCCCCAGTCACTTGCACGCCAATGTCAACTGCTGGCCTCTGATAGGCCGGCAGCGTACATTTCCGGGCATGGATCTGCTGTGCAATACACTTTAGCTAAATGTGTGTCCGAGGACACACATCCTGTTGACATTGGTGCTGACTTCGGCGGGCACCCACCACCACAGGCTTTGATGGTGGTTGCGACCTTTTGACCACAATCGTTATGCCCCTGGGGTTGTCAACTTTTTATCTCCAAGACTCATTAAAAGGTTTTTCACAACATTGAATGTTATCACATAATCACAGAGGCACTGTGAACCCAACAGGTCAGAAAGGCATGACCCTCAGATCTGGGCTCTGTCAAAACATCCAGTCGAAATGTATCCTCTCTAGTCCTAGTCTACGTGAGTTCCAAAGACAGCCGAGCACTGCATGCACTTCTGAGCTCTGTTGTTGGGATTGCTGGGATCCTAGAGGCCTTGATGCCCACTGATTATTGATCACAGGGCTCTGAAAAGCCCCATCACAATCAATCTGCTTTATTTATTTCCAAGGAGTTTCCAGGAATAGCCAAAGACTGAACATACGCGCAGCTGCTGCTCCAGTCTGAGGAGGCTTTCGAGAGTCTACTTTTTGGTATCCTTGGTGGGCCTGACAGTCAGACCCTCACTAATGAAAATGTTATCCTTTCAGGACAATCTATCACTAGATTTATGTACCTGATTCAGTTCAGCATTTTGGGGCCAATTTATCAAAGCTTTTTGTCAGAAAACTGGTGTGAAAGCTTTCACAAGTAACAAAATGTTTGTCAACAGCACACTGCAAACATTTAGTGACTTTAGTACAGGAAAGATGTATATCTTTGTACCGTGTTAGCCAGTGACTTTAGGCAATTTTCACACCTTTTTTAATCAGTTCTGCCAAAATGGATCGTGATTTTGAGAAGCAAGAATGGAACAGCGAAGTGGCCACATCTACCTGTCAAATTCACCAATAGTGATGGCACTCTGTATGTCTCAAGTGTTATTCCAGTTCCTGACCGGAGTAGTGTTTCTGGCATGGTGCATGGAGGTGCATGCCACTCACAAGAGGTGCCAACTTCATTAAGTGTTGTGTGACTCCTAATGAATTAGGTGCATTTTTACTCCAAATGTAAACTGTCGTGGTTAGGTGGGCTACACCGTGGGAATGAAGAGCCTTGGGATTCCAAATTGTTTTTTATTGGTACCAATGCGTTTATGCACCAGACTTCTCAAGGTATAAAAACCAAATGACTCCTACATGCTGTCATCTCTGGCTCCTCTTTTGACTGGCCTAGTGCAGCTTTATTGTCGCTGTGTGCCACACACACCGGCATTGCGCTAGAGTTGATTTTCTCTAATTGTAATACCTCATATACGGTATGTAAATTACCGTTCAAGCCCTGAACAAAGACTTGCGTCATCTGCTGCATGTGAAATAAAGCGAGTAAACAAGCCTTGGCTTCATTTGCCAGTCAGTCTGTATGAAGGCTTTCAAATGATGGCCAGCCAGTCACTATTTAGCTTGATTCTAAAGGGTTTAAAAAAAGCCATGCACCTGCTGTGGATGGGTCTTTAGTCACAGCAGATTTTCAGTCCCGTTCAGTCTTCGGTCCTCCAGCACTGAATAGCCCTTAAGTGACATCATTATGCACAGCGCCCCATAATGTCATGATACTGTGAGGCTTAGATTCTGCTGGAGAGGCCAAAGACCACATGGAACCTATGAAGAAGACCGAAGACCCACTGTGACTGAAGACAAGACTGAAGCTGGCGAATGACACAGACAAGATGAGGTCAGGGGAGAGGAATAACTGTACTCTTTTCCTACTTTTTTATACTCTGTGGTCTGAATAGACCCACTCCAAAACATAATAACGCACATTTGTCTCCATTTAAATTTCCTTGAAAGTTCAAACAAAATTGCAAAATTCAAATATTTTTTTAAAATTCCTGATATTGGCAAGTTCCAAGTTACCGACTTGGACCCTACGATTGCACCATCTTGATACTTTGTCTTCTAAGAGCAAATACTTTATTTTGCTTACATCTCTACATAGATCTCTAAAATAAAATTAGCAGCATGTCAGCTCTTCTTTTACACTGTGTATATTGAAAAAAGAAAATCAATGTATAAGCCAGTGTTTAAGAGCAGACGACAAGTCGGGTAGCCATGTTTCCTGTAAATAAGTGTTAATTGGAATCAAGATCAGTAACCTGAAAAACCCCTCCAACCACGGACGCCCAAGTGCCACTTATTCCTGTATTCTGAGTCCTGTGTCCCCTGACTAGGAAAAAACTATAATGGAAATTTGTTGCAAATATCATGTCTAATCAATTCCCCTTGTCAGGGGAATAAAGGAGTATTCTTCAATCCAAAGCATCATTAGCAAGATGCATGTCAGGTTTAATGATTCTGTGGTAGCTTTACAGGTGGATCGGCCCATCGGCAATGCATTTCCAATATAGATTGTGCGCTCAGAACTGACCATAATGTGAGTCTGGGTATTCCAAGCACAGATGCATTGATGGAAATAGATGTTTACCAGAATTTTGAAAGGTTAAGACTGGAAGTAGATTTCTGCCATCCTCATTCAACCTGATAGGTTAAGTAAAAGTTGTGCATTCATTTGTCATTAACACTAATCGATTGTCCAGTTTTACTTTTAAGAGGTTGTCCAGAACGTAGATATTACTGATCTATCCTAAGGACTATAGAGAGGAAGCCTGATGGATTCAGTCCATCGGCCAGCTCAGTAGTTTCTGATCGCTGGATGGAGGGCTGGAAAATCCCTTAGCATCTGGGATCCCCTATATGCCTTTTGATTACCCAGGTTGGTCTGTGCGATGTGCCACATTGATAACTTGACACCAACCCTGGCTAATCAAAAGCTGAGCTGAGGATCTCAAAATGGAAGAGATTTCTGAGCCTCATGTCCAGTGACCAAAGACTAATGACCTGGCCAATTGACTAAAGTCCCATAAATAAATTTGCTAATCTTTACTTAAGACCATTGGTCAAAGGCCCCTTATCTTTGAAGAGGAAGAGGAATTTTTCCTCTTCTTTCATCAATATAAGGTAGGAGAATTGGAAAGGGATTTAAAAAAAAAAAATAATTAGCACCCCACTCTGACCCTTTCCTGCTTAGCTCCTTTCCACTCCGATCTGGTCTAAAGTAGTCTTCTCTCACTTACTTCTGATACATTTGATCCTTTGGAGCCTCGAAATATCAACATATCCTCACACAGTGGTGGAAGAAGATGCCTGAAAGCAGAAGAGGCGGGAAGTGGAGAAGGGCTGCATGGCTGGACAGGTGAGGTTAGGGCCAAGGTATGTATAAGTATTCTAATTAAAGTGAATAACTTCATCAAATTTGAATGAATTGACTTGCAGAATCGAATTCCAGAAGAGTCATTCTTCTCTTTGTCACAGTAGGATTACAATTTACCAATGGTTCAGCGTTGAAGCTTCTTCCGCTTGTCTTCCCACCACCAGTGCAAATTTCTAACACAAATGCTTTTCATGTCCCAAAATAATTGACCTTAACGTAATTTTTGTCATGGGACCATATGGCTACTTGCTACACCCTTCTTTCCATGGATGAAATTCAAGAGGTGCAGCTGCAATCTCTTCCTGTGATGAGATTCTGACTCTATGTCTATTTATAGTGGAAATAAAAGAAACAGCCAATGCCCTAGAAACCTAGAAATCTAACAAAAATGGAGATCCTAAGAGATGCTATAAACCAGCAGGTGTCACAAAAGCACCCAAAAGTCTTCTATCCATTATATAGACACACTTTATCTTTACGTAGCAATGTTAACTTATGTCTGTCTTCTGCTCTTGACACATGAACTTCATTTACTTCCTTCGGTGGAGAGCAGCGCAATCGGATTGTAGAGTGTACACAGCAGAGTACAAGGCACCGCCGGATTATATCTCCGGAAATACGGATATGATGGAAAATAAACATCAATCCCTCTATCTTATGTCAAATAATGCCGTAAGTCCTCGTAATTGTGAAATGGTTGTGCCATTTTAATTAAAAGTCTGCAAGATTACAATAATTTAAATAAATTATTGCTAGCATTATATGTCCCCAATGACCTTCTTAAAAAATGAGCAATTTCCTACAAGTGCATTAAATTTTATTATTCGGGATTTTTTTATTTATTTTTTTTCTCGTCTCAGCAGCGGAAGATCATAAATAACGAGCTTAAAATATCTTGTGTATGTAATTATGGAGAGTATACTAATGGATTTATGGTTAGATATTTACATAGAAATTATGTTCAAGAGCTATCTTATACTATATATTAACTCTCAACGCACTGACCTAAAATCTAATGTCTCCGCATGCTAAAAATAAACTCAGATAATGGAGCCCATATCTCTGTGCAATTAGACTGACATCTTTGTGCTGTGCGGCCTAATTCTGCTCTTTCTTGTCATTAGAATAAAAATGTGATAGACCCTGTTGTATTCACATGTACTAACAAACAGGGCGACATCTATATGTCTATTTATCTATACATCCATATTTTACGGATTATAAGACGCACTTTTTTTCCCCAAATATTTGGGAGGGAAATTGGGGTGTGTCTTATAATGTGTATATACCTTACCGGTACCGTTGCTGCAGGCTGGTATGAGGGGGTGCCCGGCGGTGCTGCTGGGGTGTCCGGTGGTGCTGCGGGGGACTCCAGTGCTGCTGCGAGAGTCTCCAGTGCTGCGGGGAGCTCTGCCGACATTTTGTAAAAGGCCAGAGCCCCCACAGTTCTGGGGTTTCCTGTGTGGTGGACTCTGGGCAAATGGCTGCCGGGGGCGGTGCATTCGCAAATGGAGATCTTGTCATCAAGATCTTGGGAGATGAGATCTCAGCACTGAAATCTCATCTCCCGAGATCTTGATGCCGAGACCTCCATCTGCACGTGCACCGCCCCCCGGCAGCCATTTGCCCGGAGTCCACCGCACAAGAAACCCCAGAACTGCGGTGGCTCTGGCCTTTCACAAAATGTTGGCAGAGCCCCCCACAGCACTGGAGACCCTCGCTACAGCACTGGACAACCCCACAGCACTGCTAGACATCCCAGCAGTGCTGTACACCCCGCCACACTTGACACCTGCAGCGGCGCACTGCACATCAGACACCCCCTCTTCCCAGCCTGCGGCCTGCAGCATCACCCCACTCCTGTCTCCTCCAGCAGCGACCCTGCGATCCCGGTTCACCGCAGTCAACACCCCCAGTAAGCAATAAGACGCATGGATTATAAGAAGCACCACAAATTTATTAAAATAAAATTTCTTATTTTTCTTCTCAAAATGTATTATAATTCGGAGCATCTTATAATACGAAAAATACGGTACCTATTTATCTATCTATTCTCTATATATTATCTATCTATCTATCTATTATCTAGCTTTTATCCATGTATCTATTATCGATCTATCTATTATCTATCTATTATCTATATTTTATCTATATATATATTATCTATTTATCTCTCTACTATATATCAATCATCTATCTACTATCTGTCTATATATTATCTATTTATTATCTACTATCTCTCTACTATCTATTATCTCTCTAATATTTACCTATTATCTATCTATTTATCTATCTATCTATCTATCTATCCATTAGCTATCTATCTAGTATATTTGTGTTTCTACTTGACGTGAGGGTGGGTCTTTGTATTTCTACTGTAAGTGGGGGTGGGTCTTTGCATTTCTACTATAATTTAGGGTGGGTCTTGTATTTCTACAGTATGTAGGGATGGGTCTTTTTATTCTACTGTAAGTGGAGGTGGGTCTTTGTATTCTACTATAAGTGGGGGATTGGTCTTTGTATTCTATTGTAAGAGTGGGTGGGTCTTTGTCTCTGCTGGAAGTGAGGATGGGTCACCTTTTGACAAAGATTGTTGTCAATGCATGCTGGTAAGTGAAAGTAAGCTCCTGCTCCTATAGTGCTGGCAGAAAATAATAATAAACAGGAATCAACGATGGAAAAAGAAGGGATGGCAAGTAAGAAATCTATGAATTGGCATAGACATATTAAACTGATAAATACATTTAAAACTGCAAGGGTAATGAAAATGATTTTGTATAGGCTTAAAATATTAATATTTGATCTGGTTTTGATATACCTAATGAGGGTCAAGTTGCTAAATGTTGTTACTTGGTTTCATTTTTCCCTTTCACAAAACGCATTACCCTGCTTGGTTGATTGTGGAGCTACAAGTTCAGAGCTCAGAGGTGAGTTCATACACAGATCCACATGTAATTTTACTCAATTCATCTTTTGTTAAATTATCTCCTTTTCTTTTACACACACTGTCATAGCTCTGTAAGCTGTGATTCTGGGAACATCGGCTGCTCAGAAGACTCCTCAACATTTACTCTGTTAAAAGAGGTAAGGGAATAACAAGTCACAGATGGATCATACTAAACCATGGATTTGTTTGTAGTCTGTTTTATGTCACTGATGGATAAAACTCAACCAAGGGTTTGTTTGTAGTCGGTAACCTTAGATACACAAAACTCCGCAAGGGAGTTGTGTGCTCAGAAAAGTTCTATGAAAACTTTATTTGCAAAGTGTGTTTGATGGACAAACATTTTTTGAAAATTCTCAAAAGAAATTGGGAGAGAAGTTCTTTAATATTGTGTCTCATTTCCAAGGTGCAGTATATGAACTTTTGTCGGCTATTTTCTTAAACAAAAATTATTTAATCCATCTTGAAAGATAGACAACTTTTTTCAGGTTCTTTTTGGTATTTGATTCATCAATTAGGTTGGAAAAAGAAGCGTAATTGAAACTCTTCATTTTTCTCCAAAAATTTACATATATATTGATCGTCGTGAATGAAGAGCGTCTCAGTGGACATTTCACAAAACTCATATTTGAGAAGATTTCCACCATGAGTTTCTAAAAGATGTAAAGTGGCTACAAAGAAATATGGAAGGTGACAGCCAGTCTATGACCAAAAGCACTTGTCTTGGTTGCAAAATTATTTTTTAAGCACCCTATTAAAAAGTTAGTAGAAGACGTCCCTAAGCAGGACTATGATTTATTCTTCATAACATAAACAATAGTTAAAAAAAGATTTTTTTTCAGAAAACCATAATTTCCATACATTATACAGAATGTCCATTGATTATAGTGACCTATGTGCAATGCTTCATTTCGACTCTGGGAGTGCTACAGAGTAGAGTTGAGCAAAACAGGTCGGTCAGATTAAAAAAATCACTGACTTTTGCCAAAGTCGGGTTTCACCGATCGAAACTCGACCATAGAGTGAGGTCGGCCATGTGGTCGCCGATCAACGCGCCAAAGTCGCATTTCAAATGATGCTTTCAGTGCCTTTTCTCAGCCAATGAAGGAGGACGCACACTGTGGGCAACGCGATGACATGCACAGCGGCCAGCACCACCTTAGAGAAGGGCATTGAAGTGATTGGCTGGCTTGGTGTGGCATCACAGTGGGTATAAAAGGCTATGACCGCCGACCGCCATCTTACTTCTGCCGATCTTACAATAGGCAGAGGTGCTGCTGCTGATTCTGAACAGGGAGAGTGTTAGGCAGGGAAGAAGAAAAGAAAAACTGCTTCTGCTGATAGCGCTTTTCACTGTACAGTTAGTGTGCAGTGAAAGAGGAGGAGTATAGTTGTGTGCAGCAGCGCAGGTGTGGATTAGGCTGCCTTTTAAGGCTACATGCTAGCTGCTTTGCTGTGTGCACACTGTTGTTCAAACTGCTTTTTTCAAAGCACTACAAATTTTATTATTTTGCCCTGGTGAGTTACTGAGCATTCATTTTTTCACACACCGTATAGCGGTGTACGCTCCTCACTACCGTGTACCGGCTGGTATCACAGACAAATAGAAGCTATCTGGGTGTGACTCTGGAAGAAAAAGCCGAGGAGTTTATCCGTTTTTCCAGACCTACACCTTAGAGTGCTGTCCGGGTCCGCTTTCCAAACAGTTTCGTATATCCGCTGTTTGATTATGGTCAAAACTAGACAGAGACAGCATGTGTCAGTCCGTATACAAATAGATGGAGCTTTACAATTTTCCATACACACACACCGTATAGAGCTGTCTAATTCTCAAACAGTATTGTATATCTGCCATTCGCATTACAGTCACATTTATACAGAGTCTGCGTGTGTGTGTGATACTCCGTAAATACATATAAGGAGATTGTTAGTTACACAAAAAACATATACAGCTGTACACTTCTGATACAGTTCCGTATATCTGCTTGTTGGATTATAGTCCAATAAATACTGTGTGAGCATCTGTGACTAACATAATATATACGTTGATTTAATTTTTTGAATACACCTTACACAGTTGGACGCTCCTCATACAGTACCATCTCTCTGCTGTTTTTTTGGTACATTTTCCCAAACATGAGGAAGTATGGTGGAAGAGGCCGCGGACGTGGGCAGGGGGGCGCAGCTGGTACTGATGGTGGTGGTGCATCGGCTGGTTCTGGCAAAAGCACAATAGCAGCTAAGGCAGGAGGTGTTGAGCCTGGGTCATCCTCTGGCCCAAGAAGGCCTGTAAGTTTGCCTTTTCTTGGAGTAGGAAAACTGCTTTTAAAGCCAGAGCATCAGGAACAGGTTTTGGCGTACATTGCCGAAACAGCCACCAGATCTATTGCCTTCTCTTCTGAACGTTCGAAACCTGCAAGCACGGAGTCGTCAGTGCAGGGTTCTGGTCAGAAAAAACACCTTTCTTTGTGTCCATCACCCCCACCAAAAGTTAAGGATGCAGCAGCCCACACTTCAGATTACTCTATGGAGCTCTTATCACATACCATGCCTGGGTTATCCAGACAAATCCTGAATTATCCAGTCCAAGATGAATCCGACATGGAGTGCACTGATGCACAGCCACTGCTAGATGATTCTGCTGGTACATTGACCAACAGTGCTACATTGCCCTTGCAGTCTATTGAGCCAGAATCTGTCCCTGATGAAACTCAGGTGCCCTTTCCCGCATACTATACCACCTTAAACGTTGACACAGAGGAAGGTAAAGAGGAAGGTGCAGATGACTTTGAAGAAGAGTTGATGGATGACCCAGTTCTGGACCCGGATTGGCATCCAATGGGGGAGGAGGGTGGCGCTGGCAATAGTTCAGATAAGGAGAAGGATCCGCAGCAGGCTTTGACATCGCAGCAGCGGTTATCTGGCAGGCCCGTAGCTGTCCTAAAACGTGGAACAAAAACTAAAAGAGTTGCAGGACAGCTTGACCAGACGGTCAACTTAGCACAGCGTGCAAAGCCAGAAAATGTTTACCATAGTAGGAAGAGTGCAGTGTGGCACTTCTTTGTCCAAAATCCTACTGATGAGGCAAAGGTTACCTGTAAGAAGTGTGGAAGGACCTTTAGCCGAGGTAAACAACTCAGAAATTTGAATACCAGTTGCATGCTTAGACATTTAATCAACATGCACTTGCAAGCGTGGACGGACTACAAAACCTCAGGTAGCACATGTGCACCTGCTCCGACTGAAGGCAGACAACAATGCTTCATCGCTTCCCCCACTGTAACACCACTGCCACTGTTATGCACACCACCAGCACTAAATGTGGAGGTGTCGTCGCAAGGCCAAAGCACTCAGGGAATCAGAATGGTTTTGCAACACAACACTGAATCTAGGCTATCACCACCAATACCATCACCAACCCCCTCTCACTCCATCCGGTCCATGGCTACTTCCCCCATATGCAGCTCTCCAGTCCAGCTCACCCTAACAGACACTCTGAGTAGGACAAGAAAGTACTCATCCTCTTATCCACGTACACTTTGTTTGAACGCCTACATTGCCAAACTAATCTCATTAGAGATGATGTCCTACCGTTTGGTTGAAAGGGAAGCTTTCCGCAACCTCATGGCCTACGCTGTCCCACGCTATGACGTACCCAGTCAGCACTTCTTTTCTCGAAAAACCATCCCTGCCCTCCACCGGCATGTGAAAGACCGCATTGTCCATGCACTAAATCAGTTAGTGAGTGGAAAGGTGCACCTTACAACAGATGCATGGACCAGTAGGCATGGCCATGGCCGTTACGTGTCCATCACTGCGCATTGGCTTAATGTGGTGGATGCAGGCTCCACTGGGGACAGCGGCGGTGGAACAGTGCTGCCTAGCCCACAGTATAGGAAACAGTTGGCTGTAGGCTTTCGCTCCTCCTCCTCTATCAGCGAAAGCTCATCCACAGAGCACAGTCGCACGAGCACTACATCCGCAGCTGGCAGTGTTGCACACGAGGTGTCCCACTATCAAACAGCTAGTGGTAAGCGTCAGCAGGCTGTGTTAAAGATGATGTCTTTGGGTGACAACAGACACACCGCGGAGGTACTGGTCGACTACTTGCAGCGACAAATAGAGTCATGGCTGGGCAGTCTACATCTTGAGCCAGGCAAGGTAGTCAGTGATAACGGCCGTAATTTTGTGGCAGCCATAGCCCGTGCAAAACTCACACACATACCTTGCCTGGCTCACACTTTGAACCTGGTGGTGCAGTGCTTCCTTAATAATTATCCAGCGTTAACATCCCAGCTCCATAAGGTGCGAAGACTGTGCTCGCACATCCATCGTTCTGCCGTACACTCCAGTCGTATGCAGAAGCTGCAGCAAATGCTCCACCTCCCCAAGCACCGACTAATCATAGACATTGCAACAAGGTGGAACTCCACCCTGCACATGGTTGAGAGGCTGTGCAAACAGAGGCAGGCTGTAATGCATTTGGGGAGGATACACGGGCAGGCAGTTTGAGGGAAGACATGGAATTGTCGGGTGTGCAGTGGTCAAAGCTGAAAGACCCCTGTAAAGTCCTTCAGTGTTTTGAGGAATGCACATGGCTGGTAAGCACAGACGACACCATCATAAGCATGAGCATCCCACTTTTGCATCTGCTCATGCAAAGTTTGATGCACATTAAGGATCAGGCATCTGCAGTGGAGGAGGAGGGAAGCCTTGATGACAGTCAGCCATTGCCTGGTCAGTGAACTGTCCTGGACGAGGTGGAGGAAGAGGAGGAGGAGGATGAGGGGGATGATTATTTTGGGCAGGTGGATGCTTCTCAGGGGGCAAGAGAAAATGTTGGCGTTCCAAGGTCAGGTACAGTGTTTGTGCGTGACTGTAGGGATGTGGATTTGCCAGAAAGTGCTCCTCCACCCACCACTGGCAGTGCATCATTGACACCAGGCACATTGTCCCACATGTGTGATTATGCTTTGAGGATCCTAAAAAGGAACCCCCGCATTGCCAAAATGATGAGGGATGATGACTACTGGCTGGCCAGCATCCTCGATCCATGCTACAAAGGCAAATTACACAACATCATGCCACAGGAGAACTTAGAGATAATATTGGCTAACAAACAAGCAACTCTGGTAAACTGTTTGTTTGAGGCTTTCCCAGCACACAGCAGCGGTGCTGGTTCTCCCACGAGCCATAGTGGGCACAATGGAAGAGGTGTTTGTGGTGCACACAGTGGAAGTCGCGTTGGAGACTGGGGTTTAATGACCATGTTGTGGAATGATTTCTCAAGTACTGCTCACACGACTGCTAATACTGCATCGATTAAAAGTGACAGGAGGCAGCAGTTGTCAACTATGGTTACAAACTACTTTTCCTCCCGTATCGATGTTCTCCCTCACAGGTCATTCCCCTTTGACTATTGGGCCTCTAAACTGGACGCCTGGCCTGAATTGGCACAACATGCCTTACAGGACCTTGCTTGCCCTGCTGCTAGTGTGTTATCGGAAAGAGTCTTCAGTGCTGCTGGATCAATCCTGACAGAAAAAGGACCCGTCTGTCGACCCAAAAAGTTGATGATCTAACCTTCATTAAAATGAACCATGCATTGGTTTCAAAGGATTTTGTCCCACCTTCCCCTGATGACACACAGGTTGCCAGAAAACTGCCTCGCTTTTGTCCTCCTCTTCCTTGGACTTGCCCAATTGTGCCCTTTGCAGCAGCTGAATGTCCAGCCAACACATCAACATATGCCAATTTTTAAATCTGTACAGAACATTATATGTGACTAATTATTTGGTATGGAGAAATATATGGGGCTCATTATTCTGTATGGCGCACAATGTGGTGGCCATAACACTGTATGGAGTAATATACTGTCCTGTTTTTGAGCTATTGTACAATTTAAAATAGATCAGTCATGTCATGTAAGCAGTGAAGTATGTGTCATTGTACTATACCTATATTTCTGTGGCATATCAGAGTATCATGAGTTGTGGTATGTGTTTAAGGGGCGCACTGACACTCTTTGGCCCAGGGCACACGAAAACCTGGAGCCAGCCCAACCCCCCACAACTTTAGCCAAATAACCCCCAGTTTTCAATGCGTAACTATTATTAGGAAGTAAATTAAGGTTGACAAGCTTCAGTAATAAGAATTGATGTTTTTGGCATTGAAATGGGCACTGTAGGTGTGTTTACTGTCCTCCACTCCCTGCCGACTTTGCTTCCCCATTGACTTGCATTGGGTTTCGTGTTTCAGTCGGCCTCCGACTTTTCCCTATAGTCGGCCGATTTAGTTCGACCCGACTTTTGTGAAAGTCGGGTTTCATGAAACCCGACTTGACCCGAAAAAAGGCAAAGTCACTCATCTATAGCTGAGAGGGGTTAATCAGCCATGACAGGGTTGGGCTTTGCTGTGTAGGCTAGTTTCACACTTGCTTTTTTTTGCAGCGCGTTTTTCCTGCAAAAAAACGCATTGAAAAAACGCATACATAAGCATACAACTGCTGCGTTTTTTTCAAGCATTTTTATGAGCATGCATGAAAAAAACGCAGCGTTTTTAAGCGTTTGTACGCGTTTTTAGTGCGTTTTTACCGCGTTTGCGTTTTTTTCCAACATTTTTAGGTGGCCCCTCACACTACCCAAACCATGACTTTACTAACCCTAACCCTGACCCTAACCCTAACCCTAACCCTGACCCTAACCCTAACCCTAACCCTGACCCTAACCCTTAACCAAATCATACTTAACCCTAACCCAAACCCTAAACCCTAACTAACCCTAACCCTAACCCTAACCCTGACCCTAACCCTAACCCTAACCCTGACCCTAACCCTAACCCTAACCCTGACCCTAACCCTTAACCAAATCATACTTAACCCTAACCCAAACCCTAAACCCTAACTAACCCTAACCCTAACCCTAACCCTGACCCTAACCCTAACCCTAACCCTGACCCTAACCCTAACCCTAACCCTAACCCTGACCCTAACCCTTAACAAAACCATACTTAACCCTAATCCTGACCCTAACCCTGACCCTAACCCTTAACAAAACCATACTTAACCCTAACCCTGACCCTAACCCTAACCCTGACCCCAACCCTAACCCTAACCCTGACCCTAACCCTAACCCTAACCCTAACCCTGACCCTAACCCTTAACAAAACCATACTTAACCCTAATCCTGACCCTAACCCTGACCCTAACCCTTAACAAAACCATACTTAACCCTAACCCTGACCCTAACCCTAACCCTGACCCCAACCTTAACCCTAACCCTGACCCTAACCCTAACCCTAACCCTAACCCTGACCCTAACCCTTAACAAAACCATACTTAACCCTAATCCTGACCCTAACCCTGACCCTAACCCTTAACCAAACCATACTTAACCCTAACCCTGACCCAAACCCCAACCCTAACCCTGACCCTGACCCTAACCCTAACCCTAAACCCCCTTAACTAACCCTAACTCTAACCCAAACCCCTAAATTCCATGGTTAAAAAAAAAAAACGCATATGCAAAAAAACGCATACATGAGCATGCCAGTGCGCACATATGCGCATCCATAGGCTATAATGGCCATTTTTAGCGCAAAACGTGCGCATATGTGCGCATGCGCTTTTTTGCAGGGCCAAAAAATGCAACATGCTGCGTCTGGAAAATACCAACGCACACCCCAAAAAAACGCAGCGCATGAAAATCGCATACATGCGCTTACCAGCGCGCAGGTATGCGCACCCATGTTAAATATAGGGGAAAAAACGCATGCGCAGGTATGCGTTTTTTTCCAGCGCTAAAAAACGCAAATGTGAAACCAGCCTTAGAGATGGGCGGGATGGCCACTCATTATATCTCCTCCCCAAGGGTGTAATTTGGCAAGTTAAATGTCTGACCACTGACTTATTTTTTCTGTCTTTGGATCTGGAGGCAGGAAGATACAGAGAAATGTTTATGTGCAACTGTGATGGACTCTGTTGATTGAATTGCAGACATATGTATTGTACTATACATTATATTTTCTTTTCCTGTTTAGCCAGAAAAGGCCACATTTGTGTTGTTGAAACCTGCAGTGGTTTATGTCGTCTTTGATTAAACCAGCAGAAGAAACGTTCCTGTATCTACCTCTGTGAGTAATTGAGTGAGTCACATTTTCATATCACTGAAAAGACCAACCTACATACGAGCCACATCTTCATCGCCAGTGAAATCTACGTTGACATGAAGACAGTGTCCATTAATGATTTGCCCATAGCTATTCTCCTATTGACTTCCGTTGTCATCGCTGCATCTTGAGTGATCATTGATCCGAGTAGGTTGATGTAATTTACAACTTAGAGATGATAAAATCAATGACAACTACAAATGTTCCCCAAAATTTGGGATTCTGATAGCTATGACATTTCTGGGTTTCGAGTCAATAGAATCCAGCAAAAAAAATGGTAGTGCTGAGTCAATGTCAGAAGATCTGATTATGGAAGGGAGCTAGCGGATGACCAGCTGTGAAGATGCAGCAACAGGAAAGTAGAGGGGCAGGTTAAAAGTGAACACCTTTCTTATGCACTTTCAAATTGGACTTAAATTTATTCAGATTGCCCAAAATGAAATTCAGGAGATTGTTTTATCTCTAGTGCACCACCTGAGCACCAAGAGGCAGTATTAAAAAATAACACAAAAACACTAGTTCCCCTCTAAGGACCTCATAAGGTCAATTAGGGTTAAGATTCATGGGCCAAAAAGGAAGCACCGAGCCGAAACCATGCCCAACAGTGAACATATTCTTGCTTTATGCAGAGGGTAAATGGAGGAAAAAGGATATTCTAAAAATAGGTCTGCGCGGACAAAATTTTATATTTAGATAATAGAACTAACGCGCCAACTGGAAAAAGTTCAAAGTAACATTTAAAATTGATCACGCATTTCCTTGTTCCGTGTATTTGGTATATCCAAAAAAGTGAATTTCCTTTCAAAAGTATTTGAAGATGATGGATCCTGAGGGAAATTACTAAAGCAATTTGTTCTCCGCTTGGTATTGAATTTTTGTCCACTGAAGCTGTTTCATTAACAACGGCTTTCCTACTTCAAGGAAGGATTTTTTTTTAAGCATATGAATATTCAATATTGTACGCTCAGCTCTTTTGGAAATATATCGCACATAAAGTTCTTTTAATCACCTCACATTTTAAATTGGAAAGTGGGAAAGTTTTTTGATTTATTGGACGATGTGGTAATTATTTCATTTTTGTTTTAATCAAACAATTCGAAAAGTTTAAAGAAAGTAATGAAATGTTATTGTGAGAAGGTAAAATCAATACGTAATTAAAAGTGAGTGGTATGATTCTTAGAAGACAGTGGAATTTCCTTAATCTGGTACCTAATGTTGGGCTTGGGATAAACACAAGCGAAGTGGTTGAAGGCAAATTGAATCCGCTTTGAAATTTACAAACATTTTGAATTTGCCCAAATTCAAACTTTTGATTGTTAATCTAGCAGCATGGCTGACATTTTACTGGCTTCTAATGGGCCGGGAAAAGACAAAAAAAAAAAAAGAAAAAATTATTTCTCCAGTGCTCAAAATTTTTGCTCCTGCAATATCATAAAAAACAAATAGAATTTCTAAGTCTCTTTAACCCCTTCATGGCATATGATGTACAGTTACATCATATGTCATGTCCCTGCCATTCATGATGGCTCACACGTTGAGTTTGCATCTTTCCAGACAGATGATGACTGATTTATTCAGCCATCGTCTGTGTTAGGATGGGCAGAATGCACTAAATGTAAATTATAAGGTGCATTTGCAACCTGGGGTCCACATGTGGCGATGGCGAAACCGCAGCTAGAGGACAATGGCGGTGCGTAGCCGCAAGTAAGCACCGTAAACACACTGAGTTAAATGTCACTCGGTGTGAGTAGAGTGCAAAACTCCTGACTTTATTACTCCACAGAGCAGTGCGGAAGCTGAAAGCACTCTAAGCTATGCCCTGTTAAACGTCACAGGAGCATAGAGGGATTGACGCTAGTGAGGTCCCTATAACTCACCCCCCTGTTGTGAGTTCATTTTCCCTTCGTCACTGAGGTCTGGTGAACTCCCTATTCTGGTAAAGGAAGGTAATGAGCCTGATTATCAGGCACCTGAGTCTAATGATGATGACTGGCTGATTGTAGTCACGGACTGGATATAAGGCTGCCGACGCCCTTCTGCCCTGCGGGTGATTTCTCTGTGGACTTCTAGGAAACCAGTCTGATTCCTGCTCCTCTAAAGCTAAGTTTTCTGCTTTGCCTTTTAGCATTTGTGTTTTGTTTTTGTTTGCCTTGCTTTTCTGGATTCTGCCATTCTGGTTATATGGGGTTAATGTCACCTTACTATATTAAGCCTGGTTAATAATGGAGAGGTGTCAATAATCCATAATAATCCATTATTAATTCACTTGTCTGAAAGGGTTAAAAAACAGACATTAAGAATAAAGAGTTTTAATGAAATAATTAAACACACATTTTTCCATCTTTATTACACTCCCAATCCAATCGAAACCATTATTCTCCTGTAAAAAATCCAAAGCAAAAAAGCAACAATATCCCATACCTATCAGCCATACAGTGAAGTTCCATGCTGCAATCCATCTCAAGGGGTAAAATAGTTTACAACCGGGAGCTAATGTAACCAGCCCGGCTGTAAACCACAGAGGTATGAAGGAAAAGCTGTCTGCACAGTCTCCCCGCCTGAACGGAGATGAGCTGATTAGCGTGGGAAAGTTTCTGAACATTTTCCCACGCTGTCAATTCACCGCGAGTCAGGTGGGGAGTCTTCGCAGCCTCAGTGACTACCGCTGATGTCACTTAGGCTGTGCTGACTCCCCGTCTTATTGACATCGCTCCATTATTGACCAGGCTTAAACTCACCTTAAAATTTCAAGATGACATTAACCCCTTATTACCCCATATGCCACCCGCTACAGGGCTATGTGAAGAGAGAGGGTAGGTGCCAGAATGCGCCTTTTCTGGGGTGGCTGGGGGCAGTTGTTTTTAGCTGGGGGCGCGTTCTGGACGGCACACCGCTTCTTATACATCTGCTCACAGGTATAACTGCCCTTATTCATTGCACTTTTTGCACTTTGTTTGGCAATTGGCCTTATATTTGTACCATTTAATGCACACTGCATTATTGTGTTCACACAATTTACTCCCCTTTTTTGCACTAAATGCATTTTATTAGCACCTTGCAGATTTTACATTTATACTAATTTTCTACTTTTTTGGTCTTTTTGTGTTTTTGGCAATTACCTGTGTATATGTATCCTACCTATGTATGTATTGGATGGGTCCCCATGATTTCAATATAGTAATATGAATTTTAATATTCATGGGGTCCTATTTACATTTATTTGCGGTTATGTGCCTGTTCTATTTTATTATATTTTGCACTACTTTTATATATTTTTGTTGCGTTTTTTAATAAAAGTCATTTATAAATCATTATTTTAGTATTATTTTATATTGTTGACTATATATATATATATATATATATTTATATATATGTATATATATATATATATATATATATATATATATATATATATATATATATATATTTTACCATTGACCACTGCCTGTTTTTTCCGCCATTCTCAGTGGTGTCTTTTTGTCTCATAGTTATAACAAATTACAGTATAATGATTATACTGCACATAAAAGCATTTTGCATCAAATATATATATATATACTGCTCAAAAAAAATAAAGGGAACACTATTCCATTTGCAACAGGCTGTTTGTGTTCCCTTTATTTCTTTGAGCAGTATATATACTGTATATTGTATTGACTATAGGAATGTTCTTTCTTTGCTTAGCACCGAACACCAGTTGAATATGCTGTGCATACAATCAGATTACTTAAAGGATCAGGCATTAAATGCAAAGTGTGAATAAGACCAATCTGGGGCAGTTCAATTTTTTCTCAAAAAAAACAATTATGAAATTGCACTTTTTTTCAATTTTAATGCACTTGGAATTTTTTTTTTTACTGCTTTCCAGTACATTGCATGATAAAATGAATGGTGTCAAACAAAGGTACAACTCGCCCTGCAAAAAAACAAGCCCTTATTCAGCTACGTGGGTGGAAAAATAAAAAAAAAGTTATGGCTCTTGGAAGAAGGTGAGGAAAAATTTAAAAAAAAGGAATATGGCTCTGTCATGAAGGGGTTAACTGGATAAGTTCAGGACAGGGTTATGTTTGCTTCTGAACTCAGGCAGTCACACACTCCAAGTGTACACTGTACAATGTCAGCTGCCAATCAATGGTGGGGTTACAGATTAGCTGGACTAGCCTGCACGTGGACATCTAGTCCTGCAGTGATAATCTCCTGCTGATAAAACACTGATTGTATTGAAACTACAGCAAACAGTCTAATAAGTGACCCATCCATGGAATCAAGCTCTCTACCTCTACATCAGAATAAGGCCGGGGTCAGACTTGCGACAAACTCAGACGAGTCTCGCATGCCAATATCCGGCACTGCCACCGGCACTCAGATCGGAGCGTTCAGCTGCATAGAAATACATGCAGCTGAACGCTCCGATCCGAGTGCCGGCGGCAGTGCCGGGTATTGACGTGCGAGACTTGTCCGAGTTTCTTGCAAGTCTGACCCCGGTCTTAATAGCAAAAAAAACCTGGTGACACACCATTGTCATATACAGTCACACTTGGTCAATACGGCTTCATTGAATCATAGAATCGTAGAGTTGGAAGGGACCTCCTGGACCATCTGGTCCAACCCCCTGCTCAAAGCAGGATTCGCTAAATCATCCCAGACAGATGTCTGTCCAGCCTCTGTTTGAAGACTTCCATTGAAGGAGAACTCACCACCTCTCGTGGCAGCCTGTTCCACTCACTGATCACTCTAACTGTCAAAAAGTTTTTTCGAATATTTAATCTGTGTCTCCTCCCATTCATTCACACAGGTGACTTTAGGACATTTATGAACTGTCCTGTGGAGATCAATGAATCCGCTGAAAATCAAATTTGGTCATTTCGATTGAATTGGCCAAGATATTTGGGTGTCATTAAAAGTACAAAAAAAAGTGAGACTCACCAGTCTTAGACCTGCCCTTTACTGGTCCCTCTGCTTCAGCTCCAAGGCACATCTTCTTCTCTGCTGCCTCAAAAAAATGGCTGATTTCTTCCAGAAACTGCTCCACTCCTGTCCATGAGCTGGCTGGAAGTGCAGCTTGGTTTAATTGAAATGAGCGAGGGGAAGCTGCAGTACCAAAATAAACCTGTAGATAGGGAGTGGCACTGTTTATGGAAGAAATTAGCAATGCTTTTTATTTCATCCTGATCTTTCCATTCAAACCTTAGGCAGGTGTCATAAACATTTTAATGCTCACGTCGTCTGAACATCATACGAATAGATACTACTTTGTAGCATTTATACAAAAACATCAGCATTGCAGCCTGGTAATAAAAAAGAAATCATTTCAGCAACATTGATAAAATAAATCTAATGGGAAATTGTGTGTCACGTCTACGCATTGATGCCATAATTTATATCCCGCTCCCAGGCTACTTATATTAAATTTACAGTACCTTAAAGGAAATAGCTGGAAATGCAGTTATGGGATTCACTGGGGTGATGTAAGGTATTTCCGCGAAGAATCTGAAGGTGAAATCTACAAAAATGAGATGATTTACATGACTCTCTGCAATGAGAGGTAGACACTAGTCTCCAGCCATCCGGAAGAACTGATGAAGCATGCAAGACATCAAAAGCCACTCTATCCAGATTTACCTAACGCAACGTTTAGGAACGCTGTCCTAGAGCTAAACAAATTTGTTTTTGCTCAACATTCACAAGTGTCACTTTTAGTTTAGTGTGAGGAAAGAACCTTAAAAAAGGTCACAAAATAGCATCGAGATGAGCGCCACAATGAAGAAACAAAACGTAATTAATCCTACATGCTGGAAAACAGGGCTGGAGAATTAAAGGAATACACAAGACCAAAGTGATCCATTGTATCACAACATCATTGTATGATCAGGGGAGGAGCATGACACATATTTATAGAAATGATAGAACCGATTGGTGGCATCTGGTCCACCTTCCAGGTCACTTTTCTGTGGATGGGTGCCCTGCAGACCTACCGGAGGCATCCGAGGATTATTGCTTGCTTTGCTGGCCTGGTGAGACGTGTGTGCATCATGTCGCAATGATGATGCTGCACCCTTAAAAAAGTAGCCGGAGATGCCGCCAAGTAGGCCCTGATATGATAGCCACAGGGCATTCCTGGAAAACCCACCTGGCTGTGTCTGTCATCATGAGCTCGCTCTCTGGCTGCTGTAGTGTGTGAAATAATGTGGGCCATTTTTTGCCATCCTTGCAAATTGAATCACAATATTTATCAAATTTGTGAATTTGAGTAAATGTGACTCATATTTGACTTGTAGCAGGTGGACTGTCTCATCTTTAGCTACAATGTATGCAAAGATTGAATATGAGAAATATAAACTGCATCACTGCCTTATGGACTATACAGGTGCTTCTAACAAAATTGGACTATCAGCTGCCGGCACCAACATGAAGGGCTTATCTACAGCATTGTGTAATGCTGTAGATAAGCTCCCGATGTAACCTGAAAGATAAGAAAAACAAGTTAGATTATACTCACCCGGGGCAGTCCGGTCTTGGTCCACTGGGTGTTGCAGTCCGGCGCCTCCCTTCTTCTAATGGTGACTTCTTCTTTGCTGCCTATCGTGGCTCCTGCGTAGGCGTACTGCTCTGCCTGTTGAGGGTAGAGTAGAATACTGCAGTGCGCAGGCGCTGGACCTCTCCCGGCGCCTGCGCACTGCAGGACTCTGCTCTGCCCTCAACAGAGCAGAGCAGTGCGCCTGTGCAGGAGTCATGACAGGCAGCAAAGAAGATGTTACCGTTAGAAGATGGGAGGCGCCGGACGGGACGGCGACACCCATCGGACAGGACCGAAAACCAGGATGAGTATAATCTAACTCCTTTTTCTTATCTTTCAGGTTACATTGGGGGCTTATCTACAGTATTACAGAATGCTGTAGATAAGCCCCTGATGTCGGTGCCGGCAGCTCATAGGGTGACAGATTCCCTTTAAAAGATTGTTAAAAAAAGACCATTCAAAAATTTGGGGGAGATTCACAAGGAGTGGACTGCTGCTTTAGTCATTGCTTCAAGAGCTACCACACACAGACGTATCCAGGACAAGGGCTACAAGTGTCGCATTCCTTGTGTCAAGCCACTCATGACTAGAGATGAGCGAATATTTCAATATTCGGTTTGGTTCATGATCACCGAATTTGCAATATTCGTTGATTTAATTGTCGATTAAATCGACGAATATCGTCGAACATACACAGCACGACAGACAGGTATTGCATATTAATAACAACCAAAGGACCATAAAGGAATAAAAAGTCCATGATATTATAAAAATATAAAGATTTTATTAAACATGTAATGTAATGCATTACTGCATTAGAAATATGAAAATTGAGAAAGCTTAGCACATAAAATGGCCAATTTATGTGCACCTGGAAGCCACGTTAAGACGTTTCTCGCTTTCCAGGACCCTAACTTAATGCCATTCCTCACTTAGACTAAAGTCTTCATCTGTATGAGAACCTATGTAAATCCTCTCCTTAGGCTAAAATCTATATCTCTGTGGAGGGGTGGTGGCGGTGCTGTGATTAAAAACGCCCGTGGGTAAGAGGTGGAGTGCTCAGTCAGAAGTTTAATGAATACAAATTTAAAAAATTGACTGTCACATCCAAGCATAAACTAAATGTGAACAAGTGCTCAACCTAGAGTCACCAACTCATATACACTCAAACAAAAAAGGAAGCACTCTGTAGCGCCATAGCATGCAAACATGAAATATGAAAAATTAATTGCATGACTGCATTAGAAATATGAAAAATTGAGAAAGCTTAGCGCATAAAATGGCCAACTTGTGTGAACCTGGAAGCCATGTTATGGTGATTCTCGTTATCCAGGACCCTAACCTAATGACAATTCTGACTTAGAATAAAGTCTTCATCTGTATGGGAACCTATGTAAATCCTCTCCTTAGACTGAAATCTACATCTCTATGGAGGGGTGGTGGCCCTGCTGTGATTAAAAACATCTGCAACTAAGAGGTGGAGTGCTCAGTCAGAAGGTTAATGAATACAAATTTCAAAAAACTAACCGTCATATCCAAGCATAAACTAAATGTGAACAGGTGCTTAACCTAGAGTCACCAACTCATATACACTCAAAAAAAAAATTAAGCACTCTGTAGCGCCATAGCATGCAAGCATGAAATATGAAAAATGAATTGCATTACTACATTAGAAATATGAAAAATTGAGAAAGCTTAAAGCATAAAATGGCCAATTTGTGTGTAACTGGAAACCACGTTAAGGCTGGAAAACAAGAAACGCCTTAATGTGGCTTCCATGTACACATAAATTGGCCATTTTATGTGCTAAGCTTTATCAATTTTTCATATTTCCAATGCAGCAATGCAATTCATTTTTCATATTTCATGTTTGCATGCTATGGTGCTACAGTGTGCTTCCTTTTTTGCTTGAGTGTATATGAGTTGGTGACTCTAGGTTAAGCACCTGTTCACAGTTAGTTTATACTTGGATATGATGGTCAGTTTTTTTAAATTTGTGAATTCACACTACAGCGACTGCTAAATTGCCGGCTTTTCTTCTATCTACAGTATGTAATATATATGCACATACTGTGTATATATATATATACAGTATATATATATCACTTACATCTATATATCTATCCATTCTATGTGTATATATCTATTCTATCTATTCTATGCTAGCCTGTCATGCTGTGATTTTATTGAACGCGTCACATGAATTACCGGTTTTTATTCAATCTTTTACCGAATGTTACCGACCTTTGCCGATATTAAGAAAAATGCTTGTGTACCATATTTGTGCCGAATTGATGTTTGGTGATTGTTTTCCGAACATATTCGTTCATCACTACTCATGACCAATAAACAATGCCAGAAGCGTCTTACCTGGGCCAAGGAAAAAAAGAACTGGACTGTTGCTCAGTGGTCCAAGGTATTGATTTCAGATGAAAGTAAATTTTGCATTTTATTTGGAAATCAAGGTCCCAGAGTCTAAAGGAAGCGTGGAGAAACAAACAATCCAAGCTGCTTGAGATCACAATCAGTGATGGTTTGGGGTGCCATGTCATCTGCTAGTGTAGGTCCACTGTGTTTTATCAAGACCAAAGTCAGTGCGGCCGTCTATGAGGAAATTTTAGAGCACTTCATGCTTCCCTCTGCCGACAAGCTTTTTGGAGATGGAAATTTCATTCTCCAGCAGGACTTGGCACCTGTCCACACTGCCAAAAGTACCAATACCTGGTTTACCAACAACAGTATCACTGTGCTTGATTGGCCAGCAAACTCGCCTGACCTTAACCCCATAGAGAATCTATGGGGTATTGTAAAGAGGAAGATGAAAGACACCAGACCCAACAATGAAGACGAGCTGAAGGCTGCTATCAAAGCAACCTGGACTTCCATAACACCTCAGCAGTGCCACAGGCTGATCACCTCCATGCCATGCCGCATTGATGCAGTAATTAATGCAAAAGGAACCCCGATCATGTATTGAGTGCATTTACTGAATATAAATTTCAGTAGGCCAACATTTCAGATTTTAAAATCATGCTTCAAGCTGGTGTTATAAAGTATTCTACTTTACTGAGATAATGACTTTTGGGTTTTCATTAGCTGTAAGCCATAATCCTCAACATTAACAGAAATAAACACGTGAAATAGATCACTCTGTCTGTAATGACTCTATATAATATATGAGATTCACTTTTTGTATTGAAGAACTGAAATACATTAACTTTTTAATGATATTCTAATTTTGTGAGTAGCACCAATAAAATCAAGACAATCACATTGTATGATTTTTACTTAATTGATTTGCATTTTATAGCATGAAATAAGTATTTGATACAATAGAACTTAATATTATTAATATTTGGTCCATAAACCTTTGTTTGCAATTAGAGTTGAGCAAAACGGGTCGGTCAAATTCAAAAGTCGCCGACTTTCGCTAAAGTCAGGTTTTGCCGAGCGAAACCCGACCATAGCGTGAGGTCGGCCATGCGGTCGCCGACCCGAGCGCCAAAGTCGGATTTCCTAGAATGCTTGCACGTGACTTTTTTCAGCCACTGAGCAAGGACGTACACTGTGGGCAACAAGATGACATGTGCAGCGTCCGGGGAGAGAGAGAGAAAGTTTTTGCGCACTTTAAAAGAGCGGTCCGGCATGTAGGTGTGTTTACTGTCCTCCACTCCCTGCCGACTTTGCTTCCCCATTGACTTGCATTGGGTTTCATGTTTCAGTCGGACCTTCGACTTTTCATGATAGTCGGCCGATTTCGTTCAACTCGACTTTTGACAAAGTCGGGTTTCATGAAACCCGACTCGACCCTAAAAAAGGCAAAGTCGCTCATCTCTATTTGCAATTACAGAGGTCAGATGTTTCCTGTAGTTCTTGACCAGGTTTGCACACACTGCAGCAGGGATTTTGGTCCCCTCCTCCATACAGATCTTCTCCAGATCTTTCAGGTTTCGTGGCTGTTGCTGGGCAACATTGAGTTTCAGCCCCCTCCAAATATTTTCCATCGAGTTCAGGTCTGGAGACTGGCTAGGCCACACCATGACCTTGAAATGCTTCATATGGAGCCACTCCTTAAGTTGCCCTGGCTGTGTGTTTCAGATCATTGTCATGCTGGAAGACCCAGTCATGACCCATCTTCATTTCTCTTACTGAGGTTATTGGCCAAAATACCACGATACATTATGTCTTCTATCCTCCTTTTAATATAAAGCAGTCATCCTGTCCCCTTTGTAGAAAACCACACTCAAAGTTTGATGTTTCCCCCACCATGCTTCATAGTTGGGACAGTGTTCTTGGGGTTGTACAAATTCTTTTTCTTCCTCCAAACATGGCGAGTGGAGTTGATACCAAAAAGTTCTATTTTGGTCTCATCTGACCACATGACCTTCTCCCATGCCTTCTCTGGATCATCCAGATGGTCATTGGTGAACTTCAAATGGGCCTGGACGTATGCTGACATGAGCATGGGAAGCTCATGGGCCCTGTAGGATTTTAATCCATGATGGCGTAGTGTGCTACTAACTGTTATGTTTGAGACTGTACTTCACTTGTTTGAGACTGTGGTCCTAGCTCTCTTCAGGTAGTTGACCAGGTCCTCCTGTGTAGTTCTGGGTTGATTCCTACCCTTTCTCAGAATCATCAAGATGAAATCTTGCTTGGAACCACAGACCAAGGAAAATTGAGAGTCCTCTTGTGTTTTTCCATTTTCTAGTACTTGCGCCAACAGTTGTTGCCTTCTCGCCATGCTGCTTGCCCATAGTCCTGTAGCCAATCCCAGCCTTGCGCAAGACTACAATTTTGTCACCGGTGTCCTTAGACAGCTCTTTTGTCTTGGCCATGGTGGAGAGGCTGAAGTGTGATTGATTGAGCGTGTGGACAGGTGCCCTTTACACAGGTAATGATTTCAAACAGGTGCAATTAATACAAGTAATAAGTGCAGAATAGGAGGCTTCTTAAAGAAAAACTAACAGATCAGTCAGATCCAGAATTCCTGCTGGTTGGTCGGTGATCAAATACTTATTTCATGCAATAAAATGCAGTTTAATTATTTAAAAATCCTATAATGTGATTTTTGCTATTTTTTTAGATTATGTCTCTCACAGGTGAAGTGTACCCACGATAAAAATTACAGGCCTCTCCATTCTTTGCAGGTGGGAAAACTTGCAAAATCAGCCGTGTATCAAATACTAATATTAATTCCCTGCTGTACATACCAAAGAAAACAGCAGACATTGTGTGTGCCAAGATATATGTAAGCATTGAATATGTGAAATGTAAACTTCATAACTGTAATGTAGACTATACTTTTAAAGTGAAGGTACTTAGCATACAAATTGGCCATTATGTGCCCACCAGCCGTGACAAACTGCAACTTTCTCTGTTGTCTTTGCATTTATAGTATACTGTTGGGGCTGGTGACAGCTGATCTCCTCCCATCAGCTTTAAGTTGTTTTTAATTAGTGCTGGATCCCTTGATCCTACCTGCCTCTTACATTTGTAGCTTTTAGCCCATTGAGTTTGATAAATATTAAGTCAGAGTTCAATCACAGAAATGTATGTCTTGGCATGGCCAGTGGGCTCTCCAGAATTCGCTAATTTTGTGCTTAGTACCTTAGTGCTTCCATAAGTACATTCTATAAAGCAGTGGTGCAGTTTAAATTTCACATAATCAGTGTTTGCATACATCTTAGTGCTTACAGGGTGCTGCTGTATGCATGTCATGCAGTCAGCACCTGTTCACATTTGCTTTATTCTGTTAGGAAGTGCTGATAAGCTTTGGTTTTCTTGTAGTTTATGTTTATCTATCTTTACATTATTTATGTGCAGGCTCGATCTGGCCTGGTGGGGTATCGGGGTTTCCCCGGTGGGCCCTCCCTTTGGCTGTGGGAAGGAGCCAGCCAGAGGAGGAGACGCTAAAAAGAAAATAAAAATAGGGGTGCTGGCCCTTTAAAAGTGCTGCGTCGCGTGCACGCAGCGTTCATTACCTGAACCGCTGCGGCGCGCGTCCCAATTGTTACTGGCATGTGTGCACCCGGCGTATGACGTCAGTGTCATGCGACGGGCGCACACATCCACCGCTGGCCTCTGCTATGTCGGTGGCCATTTTATTATGAGCACGCCGGCCGCCGACCTGCAGAGGAGGAGGACGCCGCCACCAGGAGTGTAGGCAGGTAAGAGTAAAAGATTTTTTTTTCTTCTCTCTCTCTCTGAAAGGATGCATATAACGGGGGGGGGCCTGGATGGATGCACATAACGGGGGGGCCTGGATGGATGCCCATAGTGGGGATGGGGGGGCTGGATGGATGCACATACAGGGGGGCCTGGATGGATGCCCATACAGGGGATGGGGGGGCTGGATGGATGCCCATACAGGGGGACCTGGATGGATGCCCATACAGGGGATGGGGGGGCTGGATGGATGCCCATACAGGGGATGGGGGAACTGGATGGATGCCCATACAGGAAGGGGGCTGGATGGATGCCCATACAGGTGGGAGCTTGGATGGATGCCCATACAGGGGATGGGAGGGCTGGATGGATGCACATACATGGGATGGGGGAGGTATGGATGGATGCACAAACAGGGGATGGGGGGGGCTGGATGGATGCACAAACAGGGGATGGGGGCCCTGGATTTATGCACATACAGGGGATGGGGGGATGGATGGATGCACATACAGGGGATGGGGGGCCCTGGAAGGATGCACATACAGGGGATGGGGGGCCCTGGAAGAATGTACATACAAGGGATGGGGGGCCCTGGAAGGATGCACATACAGGGAATGGGGGGCCCTGGATGGATGCACATACAGGGGATGGGGGGCCCTGGATGGATGCACATACAGGGGATGGGGGGCCTTGATAATAATAATAATAATAATAATAATAATAATAATAATAATAATAATAATAATAATTTTTATATAGCGCCAACATATTCCATAGCACTTTACAATTAAGCTGGGACATGTACAGACAATAAATTTAATACAAGTTAAGACAATTTAAACAGTGACATTAGGAGTGAGGTCCCTGCTCGCAAGCTTACAATCTTATCTCAGAATAGTATTTGGAAGGAGGGAACAGGGCAAAGTTAGTTTGCCGAGTAGTTGATGTGGTGGGCTTGTTTGAAGAGATGGGTTTTCAAAGCGCGCTTGAATAGGTCGGGGCTAGGTATCAGTCTGATCGTCTGGGGAAGTGCATTCCAGAGAGCTGGTGCAGCACGAGAGAAGTCTTGAAGACAGAGGTGCGAGGTTCGGATTACGGGGGATGTTAGTCTTAGGTCATTTGTAGAACGGAGGGCACATGTAGGGCGATAGACAGAAATGAGAGAGGAGATATAAGGCGGTGCAGAACTGTGGAGAGCTTTGTGGGTGAGAGATGAGTTTATAGTGGACCCTGTGGAGAATAGTTAGCCGTATAATGACTGGCACAAGATGGAGGCATCGGTGAAGCAGCTGGGCAGAAATATGACCCTGGCTGCCACTTTCAAGATGGATTGGAGAGGAGAAAGTTTGGTAAGAGGGAGACCGATCAGAGGAGAGTTGCAGCAGTCCAGACGAGAATGAATAAGAGCGACAGTAAGAGTTTTAGCAGTTTCAAAGGTGAGAAAAGGTCAGATTCTGGAGATGTTTTTAAGATGCAGGTGACAAGAGCGAGTGAGTGATCCGATATAGGGAGTAAGGGAAAGTCCGGTGTCGAATATGACCCCAAGACAGCAGGCATGCTGCTTTGGAGTTATGGTTGAACCCTCCAGGGTTATTTCGATGTTATGTAGAGTGAGGTTAGTAGAGGGGAGAAACACAAGTTCAGTTTTGGAGAAATTTAGTTTCAGATAGAGGGAGGACATGATGTTAGAGACAGCAGACAGACAATCCTTGTTATTTTGAATTAGGGTAGGGGTGATATCAGGGGAAGAAGTGTGTAATTGGGTGTCATCAGCATAGAGATGATACTGGAGCCCAAATCTGCTGATTGTTTGTCCAATAGGGGCAGTGTATAGAGAGAAGAGGAGGGGGCCTAGGACTGAGCCCTGCGGGACCCCGATAGTAAGAGGATGAGGAGAGGTAGAGGAGCCGGCAAAAGATACAGTGAAGGAGCGGTCAGAGAGGTAGGAGGAGAACCAGGAGAGGGCTGTGTCCTTGAGGCCTATAGAGCGGAGCATAGTGAGGAGGAGCTGGTGATCCACAGTGTCAAATGTGGCAGAGAGATCCAGGAGAATCAGCAGGGAGCAATGACCTTTCAATTTAGCTGTTATTAGATCATTAGAGACTTTAGTGAGGGCAGTTTCAGTGGAGTGTAAATAGCGGAAACCAGATTGTAAGGGGTAGAGAAGAGAGTTATCTGAGAGATAGCGGATTAGACGGGAGTTGACCAAGTGGGTCGCCCTCGCACACCCAGGGCAGCGGGGTACTCGGTACCGGGCCGGTGTCAAGGTGGGAATGTGTCACAGCAGCGGTGACCCGGTCCATGGCGCTTGGCGCCCAATATCAATGGCGGTGATGTTAATGGTGTTAAAGTTTATTAGAATAGTTCGTGACGCCACCCGTGGTGTTTGGCAAGTAAGATGTTGAGCCAACGCTGCATGCATATCCGCTGGGACTGATGGTGTGGTGCAGCAAAGATGGTGTAGCTCCCCACAGGTGGAGCTGTAGTCCCAGGGCAGTGTAGGTGCAATGGATGAGGAGAGGTGCAGAATGGCATGGAGGCTGGTACCCAGGTGTAGTGGTGCGGGAATAACTGGAGGACACCCAAGTATGCGGTTCCAAAGCTTTACTCACTGTTTGCAGTTCACTCAACTGCCTGCCTCCGTACCGTGTTCTCCAGGTCAGGGCTCCAGCCAACCTGCAGGCAGGATAGGATTCTCCCTTCCACACTCCGCCAACATGTACCTTACTGAGCGACTCCTCCAATGCGCCTTTAGGTGCGAAGCACTCCATTACTTAGTTACTCTGGAATACCTCTCTCTAGGTGTTCCTAGTCTTACTTGTATGACAGACAGCTGTAGCCTGCTTCGGGGACTCCTCACTGCGTCCTGGCTCTCTATTCAGTTGCTGTTGTGTCCCAAGGCTATGATGGGAGCAAAGCGTTAGCGGCTCACTACTCCTCCGGTGTCTGTTGCCGGACATAAAGATCCAATCAACCTCGGGGACAGGGCCCCGGCCTTTGTGCTCTCTGGACTGGAAGGGTTCTCTATCTTTCTTCAACCAGCTTCCCACCGTCCTTCTATTCTCCTTCTTTCCGATCTGTTCTATCTCTCTTATGGAATCTGTAGTCTCCAGTCTACGTCTCTTTCTCCTTCTCTTCCTTACCTAGGGAGCTCGTTCCACTAAGACCAGTCCTCAGCCTCTCCTGACTGACTGCCTTCCTCCGCCTTGAGCTCCTCTCAGGCTGACCTGCTGTCAGCCTGCTCTCTCTCTCTCTCTCTCTCTCTCTCAGACCCTCGTCTGACTGACCTCCTTCTCTGGGACTCACCCCAGACTGTTGGTGTCACTGTGCATCGGTCAACAATACAGCGCACTTTGCACAAGGAGAAGCTGTATGGGAGAGTGATGCGAAAGAAGCCGTTTCTGCAAGCACGCCACAAACAGAGTCGCCTGAGGTATGCAAAAGCACATTTGGACAAGCCAGTTACATTTTGGAAGAAGGTCCTGTGGACTGATGAAACAAAGATTGAGTTGTTTGGTCATACAAAAAGGCATTATGCATGCGCTGTATTGTTGACCGATGCACAGTGACACCATCTGCAGCAAGATGATGCTGCAGGTCTTTGGAGGTGGTCTGTGGATTGTCCTTGACTGTTCTCACCATTCTTCTTCTCTGCCTTTCTGATATGTTTCTTGGCCTGTCACTTCTGAGCTTAACAAGAACTGTACCTGTGTTCTTCCATTTCCTTACTATGTTCCTCACAGTGGAAACTGACTGGTTAAATCTCTGAGACAACTTTTTGTATCCTTCCCCTGAAAAGCTATGTTGAATAATCTTTGTTTTCAGATCATTTGAGAGTTGTTTTGAGGAGCCCATGATGCCACTCTTCATAGGAGAATCAAATAGGAGAACTACTTGCAAGTGGCCACCTTAATTACCTTTTCTCATGATTTGATACACCTGACTATGAAGTTCAAAGATCAATGAGGTTACAAAACCAATTTAGTGCTTCAGGAAGTCAGTAAAAAGTAGTTAGGAGTGTTCAAATCAAGAAAATGATAAGGGTGCCCATACTTTTGCACCGGTCAAATTTTGTTTAAATGGAGATTGCACATTTTCTGTTAGTACAATAAACCTCATTTGAATCCAGAAATATAACTGAGTCCATCAGTTATTAGATATATGAAACTGAAATAGCTGTTGCAAAAACCAAAACTGTTATAAAGAAAAAAGGTTAACATTAATAGGGGTGCCCAAACTTTTACATATGACTGTATACTACATGCATGCAACATACATATATACTACATGCAACATGCATACTACATGCATGCAACATACATACATACTACATATATACCACATGCATGCAACATGCAAACTACATATATGCCACATATATACTACATGCATACTACATATATACCACATGCATGCAACATACATATATACAACATATATACTACATGCAACATACATACTACATATATACTACATGCATGCAACATACATACATACAACATATATACTACATGCATGCAACATGCATACTACATATATACTACATGCATGCAACATACATATATACTACATGCAACATGCATACTACATATATACTACATGCATGCAACATACATATATACTACATGCAACATACATACTACATATATACCACATGCATGCAACATGCATACTTCATATATACCACATATATACTACATGCATGCAACATACATACAACATATATACTACATGCATGCAACATGCATACTACATATATACTACATCCATGCAACATACATATATACTACATGCAACATGCATACTACATATATACTACATGCATGCAACATACATACTACATATATACCACATGCATGCAACATGCAAACTACATATATACCACATATATACTACATGCATACTACATATATACCACATGCATGCAACATACATATATACAACATATATACTACATGCAACATACATACTACATATATACTACATGCATGCAACATACATATATACTACATATATACTACATGCAACATGCATACTACATATATACTACATGCATGCAACATACATACTACATATATACTACATGCATACTACATACAGTATATACCACATGCATGCAACATACATATATACAACATATATACTACATGCATGCAACATGCATACTACATATATACCACATATACTACATGCATGCAACATACATACAACATATATACTACATGCATGCAATATGCTTTCTACATATATACTACATGCATGCAACATACATATATACTACATGCAACATACATACTACATATATATTACATGCATGCAACATACATACTACATACATACTACATATATGCTACATGCATACTACATATATACCACATGCATGCAACATACATATATACAACATATATACTACATGCATGCAACATGCATACTACATATATACCACATGCATGCAACATACATACAACATATAAACTACATGCATGCAACATGCTTTCTACATATATACTACATGCATGCAACATACATATATACTACATATATACTACATGCAACATACATACTACATATATACTACATGCATGCAACATACATATATACTACATGCAACATGCATACTACATATATACTACATGCATGCAACATACATACATACTACATATATACCACATGCATGCAACATGCATACTACATTTATACCACATATATACTACATGCATGCAACATACATATATACTACATACAATACATTCATACAATACATATATATATATAGACATACAGTACATATAACATAGAGTACATACTCACCATCACTTGTCACTTTGATCCCCGAAGCCATTGTCATATGTGGAATAAATATTAAAATAACAAACCACCAATATACTTACCCCTGATCCGCAAAAGTCCACGAGTGTCCCACGACGATCTTGCGTGGAGAACAGCAGCATCAGCTGATGCCACCGTTCTCTACGGGCTCCAGGAAACCAGTGTCGGGAGGTAGGTATCCTTCCGCCCTGTATTCCTCCGCCACTGTAAAAAAAAAATCCCTAGTCTCACTTTATGGCAAAAGCTGCGTGGGAAATTTCTCACACAGCAATGCCATAAAATGAGACTAGGGACTTTTTTTTTACAGCATGTATTTTGCATGCATGTAGTATATATGTGGTATATATGTAGTATGCATGTTGCATGCATGTGGTATATACAGTGGGGAAAAAAAGTATTTAGTCAGTCAGCAATAGTGCATGTTCCACCACTTAAAAAGATGAGAGGCGTCTGTAATTTACTTCATAGGTAGACCTCAACTATGGGAGACAAACTGAGAAAAAAAAATCCAGAAAATCACATTGTCTGTTTTTTTTTTCATTTTATTTGCATATTATGGTGGAAAATAAGTATTTGGTCAGAAACAAAATTTCATCTCAATACTTTGTGATATATCCTTTGTTGGCAATGACAGAGGTCAAACGTTTTCTGTAAGTCTTCACAAGGTTGCCACACACTGTTGTTGGTATGTTGGCCCATTCCTCCATGCAGATCTCCTCTAGAGCAGTGATGTTTTTGGCTTTTCGCTTGGCAACACGGACTTTCAACTCCCTCCAAAGGTTTTCTATAGGGTTGAGATCTGGAGACTGGCTAGGCCACTCCAGGACCTTGAAATGCTTCTTACGAAGCCACTCCTTCGTTGCCCTGGTGGTGTGCTTTGGATCATTGTCATGTTGAAAGACCCAGCCACGTTTCATCTTCAATGCCCTTGCTGATGGAAGGAGGTTTGCACTCAAAATCTCACGATACATGGCCCCATTCATTCTTTCATGTACCCGGATCAGTCGTCCTGGCCCCTTTGCAGAGAAACAGCCCCAAAGCATGATGTTTCCACCACCATGCTTTACAGTAGGTATGGTGTTTGATGGATGCAACTCAGTATTCTTTTTCCTCCTAACACGACAAGTTGTGTTTCTACCAAACAGTTCCAGTTTGGTTTCATCAGACCATAGGACATTCTCCCAAAACTCTTCTGGATCATCCAAATGCTCTCTAGCAAACTTCAGACGGGCCCGGACATGTACAGGCTTAAGCAGTGGGACACGTCTGGCACTGCAGGATCTGAGTCCATGGTGGCGTAGTGTGTTACTTATGGTAGGCCTTGTTACATTGGTCCCAGCTCTCTGCAGTTCATTCACTAGGTCCCCCCGCATGGTTCTGGGATTTTTGCTCACCGTACTTGTGATCATTCTGACCCCACGGGGTGGGATTTTGCGTGGAGCACCAGATCGAGGGAGATTATCAGTGGTCTTGTATGTCTTCCATTTTCTAATTATTGCTCCCACAGTTGATTTCTTCACTCCAAGCTGGTTGGCTATTGCAGATTCAGTCTTCCCAGCCTGGTGCAGGGCTACAATTTTGTTTCTGATGTCCTTTGACAGCTCTTTGGTCTTCACCATAGTGGAGTTTGGAGTCAGACTGTTTGAGGGTGTGCACAGGGGTCTTTTTATACTGATAACAAGTTTAAACAGGTGCCATTACTACAGGTAATGAGTGGAGGAAAGAGGAGACTCTTAAAGAAGAAGTTACAGGTCTGTGAGAGCCAGAAATCTTGATTGCTTGTTTCTGACCAAATACTTATTTTCCACCATAATATGCAAATAAAATGAAAAAAAAAACAGACAATGTGATTTTCTGGATTTTTTTTTCTCAGTTTGTCTCCCATAGTTGAGGTCTACCTATGATGTAAATTACAGACGCCTCTCATCTTTTTAAGTGGTGGAACTTGCACTATTGCTGACTGACTAAATACTTTTTTTCCCCACTGTATGTAGTATGTATGTATGTTGCATGCATGTAGTATTTATGTGGTATGCATGTTGCATGTAATATATATGTAGTATATATGTATGTTGCATGCATGTAGTATATATGTGGTATATATGTAGTATGCATGTTGCATGCATGTAGTATATATGTTGTAAATATGTATGTTGCATGCATGTGGTATATATGTAGTATGTATGTTGCATGCATGTAGTATATATGTAGTATGTATGTTGCATGTAGTATATATGTAGTATATATGTATGTTACATGCATGTAGTATATATGTAGTATGTATGTTGCATGTAGTATATATGTTGTATATATGCTTGTTGCATGCATGTAGTATATATGTAGTATGCATGTTGCATGTAGTATATATGTAGTATATATGTTGCATGCATGTAGTATATATGTTGCATATATGTAGTATGTATGTTGCATGCATGTGGTATATATGTAGTATATATGTACTATGCATGTGGTATATATGTAGTATGTATGTTGCATGCATGTAGTATATATGTAGTATGTATGTAGCATGTATGCAGTATGTATGTAGTATGTATGTAGCATGTATTTTTTCTTTGTACATTCAACACATTAGCCGGATGATGGGACTACTACTGTCCCATCATTGGCTAATGTGTCAATCACCATCATGGTAGCAGGCATCGCCCGATGGGACTTGTAGTCCCATCGGACGATCCTGCACAGACCCCCACAGCCTGCACAGACCCCCGGACAGTCGGTGTAGACCACCGGCAGGCCGGTACAGCCCCCCGGCAGGCCGGTACAGACCCCCGCAGCCTGCACAGACCCCCGGACAGTCGGTACAGACCACCGGCAGGCCGGCACAGCCCCCCGGCAGGCCGGTACAGACCCCCGCAGCCTGCACAGACCCCCGGACAGTCGGTACAGACCACCGGCAGGCCGGCTTACCCCCCCCCGCAGCCTGCACAGACCCCCTGACAGTCGGTACAGACCACCGGCAGGCTGGCACAGCCCCCTGGCAGGCCGGTACAAACCCCCGGGCAGTCGGCACAGACCCCCGGAAGGGCCGTACACCCCCTTGGCAGTCCGTACACACCCCCGAGAGGCTGTATAAGGACAGAAAAGGGTTTTTCTTATTCCGATACCGGAAGTCCCATAGACTTGAATGGGAGTTCCGGTATCGGAATAGGCGATACCCGATACTTTTTTCGTATCGGGCCGATACCATCAGATCCGAAATTTTAGGGTATTGGATGATATCGCTCAACACTAATCATCTCACTCCACCCGCCTCCCAGCACATCTCGTGTTACGAAGCAGGGTTCCACAAGGGGTGCTCTGCTAACCCCCATCCTGAAGCTGTTAGGTGGCCCCACTGAACTATCCTGTGTGTGGAATGCAGGTGTGGAGCGTGGTCAGGAGTTCCCACCTTACCTGGATGGTGGGGCACTACACCTTAGGAGAAGGTGCAGTACCTCTGTGGCGACTGAAGCCTCAGGGGTGCCACACAAACGTTCCAGGAGTTTAGTGATGAAGGAAAGGTTAGAGACAGGTCTGCAGTTAGCAGTGCAGTTCTGGTCCAGGGATGGCTTTTTAAGTAAAGGGGTTATGATGGCATGTTTAAATGAGGAGGGAAATATACCTGAAGAAAGAGAGAGGTTAAATATTTTAGTCAGGTGAGTGGTGACCACTGATGAGAGATGCAGGAGATGTGAAGGAATGGGGTCACTGTTGCAGGTTGTTGGCCAAGCAGAAGCAAGGAGTTTGGAAACTTCTTCTTCTGAAACAGGCTCAAAGATGTCTAGTGAGCTTGAGGTGCGGCAGGGAAGGGGATCCAGGCACTGAGGAGATTGGGCTGAGATATCCAGATGGATGTGGTTGATTTTTTCTAGGAAATAAGTGGCTGGATCCTCACCGCTGAGGTTGGTGATGGGGGCCTGTACTTTAGGTTTCAGGAGGGAGTTTAAGGTTTCAAAAAGTCATTTTGGGTTGTTGGATAGTGAGGTGATGAGGGTGGTGAAGTAAGATTGTTTGGCCAGATGAAGGGCAGAGTTATAGGTTTTGAGCATGAACTTATAGTGGATGAAATCTTCTGCTAAGAGATATTTTCTCCACTGCCACTCTGCACACCTTGAGCAGCACTGAAGAAAGTGTGTTTGCATTGTGTGCCAGGGCTGCCATTGTCTGTGTTGGGTCTTTCTGTGCGTAGAAGATGTTGCTTCATCTAGGACATTCTTCAGTGTATTATTGAAGTGTGACAATGCTAAGTCTGGACAGGAGAGGGTGGAGATGGGGGCTAAAGATGTGTGGAGATTGTCCATAAGCTGCTGGGTATTAATGGTACGTGTATTCCGATAAGTGTGGTAAGTGGGGGTGTCCCGGGTGAGGAGACAATTCTTGACAGAGAAGGAAAGAAGGTTGTGGTCCGAGAGCGGGAGAGGGGAGTTAGTAAAGTCGTGCAGCGAGCCGGGACGGGAGAAAACCAGGTATGCACATACAGGAGAGGGGGGTCTGGATGGATGCACATACAGAGGAGGGGGGCCTGGATGAATGCACATACAGGGGAGGGGGGCGTGCATGCAGGCACATACAGGGGAGGTGGGAGCCCTGGATGGATGCACATACAGGGGGCCCAGAATGGTTGATTGTACGGGGGGGCTAGGATGGATACACATGGGGGCCAGGGGTAGGACAAGGGACCAGGATGCATGCACACACAGAGGGAGGTGCAGGACAAGGGGCCTGGATGGATACCCATTTGGGGGGCAGGATGGATACATGTGGGGGGCCCAGATGAATACATATGGGGGGCCAGGATAGATATTTAGGTGGCAGGATAAGAGTCGAGGATGGATATATGAGGGAGCCAGGATGCATATATGTGTGGGGCCAGGATGGATTTATGGGGGACAGGACAAGGGACCAGGATGCATATATATACATACTACATACATACTTCATATATACTACATTCATACAACATACATACAACATACATACTACATTTATACTACATTCATACAACATACATGCTACATATATACTACATACATACTACATAAATACTACATTCATACAACATATATATATATATATACTACATACTACATACATACTACATATATACTACATTCATACAACATACATACATACATACTACATACAACATACATGCTACATACTACATACATACTACATATATACTACATTCATACAACATAAATACATACATACTACATATATACTACATTCATACATACTACATACTACATACATACTACATATATACTACATTCATACAACATACATACATACATACTACATACATACTACATTCATACATACTACATACTACATACATACTACATTCATACAACATACATACATACTACATGCATATATACTACATTCATACAACATACATACATACTACTTATATACTACATTCATACAACATACAACATTCATACAACATACATACTACATACATATATACTACATTCATACAATATACATACATACATACTGCATATATACTACATTCATACAACATACATACATACTACATACAACATACATACTACATACATACTACATATATACTACATTCATACTACATACAGTATATACTACATTCATACAACATACATACTTGCTACATACATGCTACATATATACTACATTCATACAACATACATATACACTACATACTACATACATGCTACATATATACTACATTCATACAACATACATACATACTACATATATACTACATTCAAACAACATACATACTACATACAATACATTCATACATTCATACAACATACATATATACTACATACATACTACATACAATACATTCATACAATACATACATATAGACATACAGTACATATAACATAGAGTACATACTCACCAATACTTGTCACTTTGATCCCCGAAGCCAGTGTCATCTATGAAAGAAATTAGAAAAAACATACCACCAAATACTCCCTGATGCGCAGATATCCACGAGTGAGTGTCCCACGCCAATTTCCCGTGGAGAACTGCAGCATCAGCTGATGCGACCGCTCTCTAGGGGCTTCAATAATCCAATTACGGAAGGTAGGTATCCTTCCGCACTGTATTCCTCCGCCACTTTAAAAAAGATAGTCCCTAGTCTCACTTTATGGCAAAAGCTCTCACACAGCTTTTGCCAAAAAGTGAGACTAGGGACTATTTTTTTACAGTGGCGGAGGAATACAGTGCAGAAGGATACCTACCTTCCGACATTGGATTATTGAAGCCCCTAGAGAGTGGTCGCATCAGCTGATGCTGCTGTTCTCCACGGGAAATCGGCGTGGGACCCTCGTGGATTTCTGCGGATCAGGGAGTATATGGCTTGTTTGTTATTTTCAGATTTTTTCATAGATAATACTGGCATCGGGGAACAATGTGACAAGTATTGGTGAGTATGTACTCTATGTTATATGTACTGTATGTCTATATGTATGTATTGTATGAATGTATTGTATGTAGTATGTATGTAGTATATATCTATGTTGTATGAATGTAGTATATATGTAGTATGTATGTAGTATGCAGTATATATGTTTGTTGTATGAATGTAGCATATTTGTAGCATGTATGTTGTATGTAGTATGTATATTGTATGAATGTAGTATATGTAGTATGTATGTAGTATGTAGCATATATGTATGTTGTATGAATGAAGTATATATGTAGCATGTATGTAGTATGCAGCATGTATGTATGTTGTATGAATGTAGTATGTAGCATGTATGTGTAGAATGTATGTAGTATGTAGTATATGTGTATGTTGTATGAATGTAGCATATATGTATGTATCTAGCATGTAATATATATGTATGTTGTATGAATGTAGTATATATGTAGCATGTATGTTGTATGTAGTATGTATGTATGTTGTATGAATGTAGTATATGTAGTATGTATGTAGTATATATGTATGTTGTATGAATGTAGTATATATGTAGCATGTATGTAGTATGTAGCATGTATGTATGTTGTATGAATGTTGTATATATGTAGCATGTATGTAGTATGTAGCATGTATGTATGTTGTATGAATGTAGTATGTAGCATGCATGTTGTATGTAGTATGTATGTATGTTGTAGGAATGTAGTATGTATGTAGTATGTAGTATATATGTATGTTGTATGAATGTAGTATATATGTAGTATGTATGTAGTATGTAGTATATATGTATGTTGTATGAATGTAGTATATATGTAGCATGTATGTAGTATGTAGTATGTATGTATGTTGTATGAATGTAGTATATATGTAGCATGTATGTAGTATGTAGTATATACAGTATGTATGTTGTATGAATGTAGTATGTATGTTGTATATACAGAGCGCTTGTGTATAATATCACTGGTGATCACTGTATTACCTGTACGCGGACACTTTATACAGAGGTACTGTGTATAATGTCACTGGTGGTAATAAGTGTTGTTAGTATTGTGGTTTGTATTCATAATCAGTATTGTAGTATTCGGTCACTATGTGGAGGTAATTTGTGGTCTGGTCACGGTGTGGCAGTATTTCTCCTTGTATGTGGTATTGTTTGGTCCCTATATACTGGTAATATGTCATTATATTCGGTCACTATGTGGTGGTAATATGTGGTCTGGTCATGGTGTGGTGGTATTTGTCCCTTGTATGTAGTATTATTCAGTCTCCATGTGGTCTGATCATGGTGTTTTGGTATTTCTTCCTGTATGTGGTGTTTTTGGTCTTGGTAGTGGATTTTGGAGCCCATGGATCAGTGATAACTTGTTCTAACCAAAGAACCCCATTCATGTAAACTACTGTAATTATACATCCCAGTTATGGGGGTGCACAGTAGATGTGCAGGAGCCGCCTGTGTTTTACAGCCGACGCTCCACTATAATGGGGATAACGACTGACAGATATTTACATATAGCTGTAGGGTGGGCCCCTAGAGTCCAGTCCCCTGGTGGGCCCCAGACACCCCAGTCCAACCCTGTTTATGTATCTATCATACCCTATTTCACATTTTACAAAATCTTAACCACAGGTTTCTTAAAAAAACACCCAAAACAGAAAATGACCTGTAAATTATACATCTGTGATGCATCCACCTTAAATTTGTCAGTGTGGTATTTGTGGCAAAACCACAACAAGTTTTGGATTCTGATGTAGAATAGCAATGTAGCCACAGCAGAATATTTCCATATGAAATGTGCATTTGGTCATGACGGAAATTCTCAGAATGCAAAATCTTGTTACATGAAGTATCCTAGCACACCTAGGAATGTCAGGACCCCACCAGACAAACTCTGTGTACCTGTGCTGGTGGTTATGGACAAGTGCAGATGACAATATCGGGTAGGTTGGCAAGTTATCTGCTTGGTTGGCATAATTAGCAGCTGGCCCTCCTGCCACAAACATATCTATCACTAGAAGCCAGGGGGATAGTGATACAATTCCAAGCTTTAGTTTACACAAAATGAGGTTTCTTACCGAGAGAACATAAAATAGATATTTCCCAAGCAGAGTCCTGCCGTCTGAGCTGACAGATCATTGAGAAGGCATTAGAGAGGCATCTGTACAAGAGCTGGTATGAAGGGTTTGTGGAGCATGGCAAACATACAATCTGTCCTATTCAGGACCAGCTGTGTTTTTTGGATAACTTCTAGGGCACCAAACAATAAAAACCTTTTTAGCGTGAAACGTTTCATTTCTAAACATGGCTGAGAAACCAAAGCATGAAAATAAAAATACAAAAAAAGACAACGAGCACAGAAAAAACACATAATAACATTGGCTTCTCATTTGTGTTAATTTATGGAGATTTTGAAGATCCCTGCAAATATTGGAAATGTGAAACGCGTTTGGCCTTTTTCACATGGAAATAAGAAAATATAACAACAGCAGCACAGAGCTTGGCCGCCTGAGAAGCTTCACTTTCATTTTGGGTAACTCTCCGAACAGATTGGATGCCGCATGTTTCAAGTCCATCAGTTGGGATGAGGAATGGACGATGAAGGAATCGTTAAATAGAAATGTTAAAAAAAACTTTCTCGGTGTGATTTTTCTATCTATGCATAAATAATGATTATGGCAATAGGATTCAAGTAAATAATTCAGAGGGTTCCATACACAAAAAGGAGTTTTCCAGAACCAAGATACTGATCGCCTACCTTTCAGGTCGGTTGTGGTTCCGACACTCTGCACCTCAGTTACTGTGGAAGTACACAGTGAACGGATCCAGAATAGCACAGCTCCATACACTGAGTAGTGGCCATTCTTGGTACTGCAACTCCGATCACATTCACTTCAATAGGATTAGAGCTGCAGTCCTGCTCCCACAAAGGTGACTCTGCTATTGATCTTACCCAGTCCATATTTGTCAATGTGTGTACTAACGGGAACGAGGAGCTGGCGTTGCACTCTGCACCCCTCTGTAGAAGTCCAGTCTCCTTGGCAGTCTATTTAAATTACCACATGATATCATTGCCATATTGCATTTTTGGGGATTTATTCATTGTGTTCTGATCCATTTCTTGCAGAGTTGAACAACTCGCCCAATATACGATTTGTGTGCATTTTTTTTAATTCAGAGGGGAAATTTGAATTGCATTGTATTTGCCTTGAATGGGTTAGAAAGAACACAAAAAATTGTGTCCTCTGTGTGGCTTTTTGCAAAATGCAAATGGGACTTCTTATGTTTTGCTTTCAAAAATGTCTTTCTTCTTGCCCCTCTTCCATAAAGGCTAGACTTGTGGAGTACACGACTAGTAGCTGTCCTGAGGACAAATGTTCCCACTTGAGCTGTGGATCTCTGCAGCTCCTCCCGTAACCATGGGCCTCTCAGCTGCTTCTCTGATTTGTTCTCTCCTTGCTTGGGTTGTTAGGTGGACGGCTATGTCTTAGTAGGTTTGCACTTGTGCCGTACTCCTTCCATTTTTGGATAATGGATTGCACAGTACTCCGTGCGATGTTCGGAGCTTGGGCTATTTTTTATAACCTAACCCTGCTTTACTCTTTTCCATAACGGTATCCCTGACCTGTCTGGTGGGCTCGTTTTTTTTCATGATAATGTTCTCACACAACCTTCTGAGGCATTCACAGAACAATTGAGTTATACTGAGTTATAAATTACACAAAGCTGGATGCAATTTACTAATTATGTGACTACAGGAAGTGATTGGTCACTCTGGATTTTATCTAGGGGTATAATGAATAAAATGCACCTCACAATTTTCACATTTCACAAGTAAAATATATGTATGAGATATCCAAGATGATTGTCTATAAAATGATGGCAGTTTCACATTCAAAGCAGTAGTGGATGGTGAGATACTGCGTGGAGCCTGAAAGACAAAAGTTCAAAACATTTTAACTCATTTGCTCGTCAGTGTATCATTTTCTTCATACTTCACAAATCCTTGCCACTTAGTGTTGGTATAATTTAAAATCCAAATAGAGGACATTTAAGTTTATGGGTGTAACATGAAAAAATGTGGATAAGTTCATGGGGTATGAATACTTTTTCCAGGCACTGTATATTCGCCCTCCTTGTTCACCCAGTACCGGTCCCACTGCCTTCATCTTTTTAGTTGATACTTGTGTCTTCTATTTTCTGTCTTTATTCTGGGTCTTCTAGCCATTTCCAGATGCCGTTGTGTGTGACATATGGCATCTATTTTGCTGGATTTGAACACAGAAAATCACAAAAATTTGGATTTTGGAAAATCAGATTTTTTTTTAAATTCGAGGCAAATTCCCTTTCCTTTATTCGATTCGCTCATCTCCACTTTCTGGATTTGACCCCTGAACAGTTTGACTATTTGACCTTTTGGGCTTGCTCCCATGATCTTGGTTCTGACCTGCCTAGCTGACTCACTCTATTAAAGGAAAAGTCCATGTAAAAACCTTTATACTGTTTCATAACTAGTACATAGAGAGGGCGGCGCATGACAAGAGAGCCAATAAGAGACTAGCTTTGCCTCATGCTCCACCCCCTGTAGAATCCACAAGATACAATGTATCAGTTTTGGCCGGAGTCCCTACAAAACTAGGCTACGAATAAAGAGAGCCATATGCTGCAATAAACCCTACCCCATCTGTAAAGAGCGCTTGTTTGTCTGCTGATAATGACTCTGTAATGCAATGACTAACATTTCTCTCTCCTGAAATGCCAGCCTCATCATCCGTCGTCAGGAGACACCACCGCGCCACTGTGATATTCATGGACCTCGGAGCTATTGGCATTTGTTTAATCTGTTCCTATGTTTTGTTTGCTGTTGGAGGGTTACCACAGCTACAAAACCAGATTTAGCATGTGATATTTGGCATTGACTTATGAATATAAAAATGCATAGAAGAAGCAAAAATCAGGCAGATTACACAGCGGTAGTAAGCAAGCCAAGGGATGAAAGCCCCCCATATCACAAAACACATAAATTCTATACATAAAACCAAGCCAGATAAGATAAAACAGAAATGTAAAATGTGGCCGTATTATCCGTACTACAAATAGCATATGGCACGCTGCAGGATGGGGATGTATGCATGAATATAAAACATTTACTTCACATATGCACTTGTAGATAAATGTAAACTTTATGCTAGCTTTCATGAGGGCTGTTATGTGGCCGGCTTACTCAGAAGCAACACATATATACATACAGTGAAGGAAATAAGTATTTGATCCCTTGCTGATTTTGTACGTTTGCCCACTGACAAAGACATGAGCAGTCTATAATTTTAATGCTAGGTTAATTTTAACATTGTGAGATAGAATATCAAAAATAAAATCCAGAAAATCACATTGTATAAATGTTATAAATTTAAATTTATTTGCATTTTGCAGTGAGAAATAAGTATTTGATCCTTCTGGCAAACAAGACTTAATACTTGGTGGCAAAACCCTTGTTGGCAAGCCCAGCAGTCAGACGTTTTTTGTAGTTGATGATGAGGTTTGTGCACATGTCAGGAGGAATTTTGGTCCACTCCTCTTTGCAGATCATCTCTAAATCATAAAGATTTTGAGGTTGTCTCCATGACCTTAATGTGCTTCTTTTTGAGCCACTCCTTTGTTGCCTTGGCTGTATGTTTTGGGTCACTGTCTTGCTGGAAGACCCAGCTACGACCCATTTTTAATGTCCTGGCGGAGGAAAGAAGGTTATCACTCAGGATTTTATGGTACATGGCTCCATCCATTCTCCCATTGATGCGGTGAAGTAGCCCTGTGCTCTTAGCAGCTAAACACCCTAAAAACATAATGTTTCCAGCTCCATGCTTGACAGTGGGGATGGTGTTCTTTGGGTCATAGGCATTTCTCTTCCTCCAAACACGGCGAGTGAGTTAATGCCAAAGAGCTCAATTTTTATCTCATCTGACCACAGCACCTTCTCCCAATCACTCACAGAATCATTCAGGCGTTCACTGGCAAACTTCATACGGGCCTGCCCATGTGGTTTCTTCAGCAGGGGGACCTTGCGGGCACTGCAGGATTTTAAACCTTTATGGTGTAATGTGTTACCACTGGTTTTCTTAGTGACTGTAGTCCCAGCTGCCTTGAGATCACTAACAAGTTCCCCACGTCCATGTAGTTTTAGGCTGATCTCTCGCCTTACTCATGATCAAGGATACCCCATGAGGTGAGATTTTACATGGTGCCCCAGATCGATGTCGACTGACAGTCATTTTACATTTTTTACATTTTGTTACTATTGCACCAACAGTTGTCTCCTTCTCACCCAGCACCTTACGTATGGTTTTGTAGCCCATTGCAGCTTTATGCAGGTCTATGATCTTGTCCATGACATCCTTAGAAAGCTCTTTGGTCTTGCCCATGTTATAGAGGTTAGAGTATGACTGATTAATTGCGTCTGTGGACAGGAGTCTTTTATAAAGGTGACTATGTAAGACATCTGTCTTTAATGCAGGAACGAGTTGATTAGGAGCGTCTAACTGGTTTGAAGGAGCCAGAACTCTTAATGGTTGGTAGGGGATCAAATACTTATTTCTCACTGCAATATGCAAATAAATTTATATAATTTATACAATGTGATTTTCTGAATTTTATTTTTGAAATTCTATCTCTCAATGTTAAAATTAACCTTGGTAGCGATATTCACCAATGTTGTGGTATGTTTTCCGTTTGTCTTTTTTTTTTCCTTTACTTGATATATCTGTGATCAACTTGGATATACAAGAGCGTTATTATAATTCTTTGGTTATTGTATGCAATGATGCCCTGCATGGCCCAAATGGAAATTTCGTTTTTATGTTGTTTTATTATGTATAACCAATAAAATCTGATTAAAGTGAAATTAACCTACCTTTAAAATTATAGACTGTTCATGTCTTGTCAGTGGGCAAACTTACAAAATCAGCAAGGGATCAAATACTTATTTCCTTCACTGTATGTAAGAGCAAAAGAAGAAGAGGGAGCCTGAAGGAGTTTTGTATATGGGCAACAGTCACTGCTGTCTCCTCAAACTCTGCATAAATAGAAGAAATAATATGCATTATTAGAGAAATATTCTTCCATGTCCACTTATGAGCCATTTCTGCTTCCAGCCTCCTAAATGCATCATCCACCCAGAAACATTGCTAAAATCCATCTTGCTCAAGACAAAATACTGAATTACTTAAGGATCAGATTACAGTGGCCTACTGAAATCTATGCAAAGGGGAAGGAGAGCTGATTGAGAAAGAGAGACAACACATAGACCAAATGCTGTTGCTTTCTAATGGGTTTATCTCCCCCAGAGCTAGATTCACAGGTACGCCGCTCATTTATGATATATAATGCCCTCCAAGCTGCTAATATTTATAATAGGTGCTTTATATCATCTTGTTGCTACACTGTTCAATATTTACTGAAAAATGCCCTCATTGAATTTGCTTTCTAGAAAATGTTTTATCTCACCCCAGACCTAGATTCACAGTTATACTGTTCAGTACTGTATAATGTTCTCCATGCTGCAGCCAATAATAGGTGTTTATTACACTGCAGGGATGGATTATCAGATGCACTGCTCAATTGTGTTGTACTTCCTTCAAAACTATTAAACCCAAAAAAGTATTCCAAAAAAGCAAAAAAAAACATTTTATGTATTTAAATATAAACACTTAATTAAGATTAGTAATTATTTTATTAAACATATGGACAGCATGAAAACACAAATTGCAAGAATCCATTAAAATATAGAAAAAAACCAAGATGTATTAGCAATAAATAATAAATTAAATAAAATAGTGTGCGTAATAAACTAAATAGTAAGGAGGAGGTCTGCAATAAGTAATTAGGAATACATAATCAGAATGAAAGAAATAGAAAATTAATTGCAAAATATATAAAACAATATCTAAAAAGTGTTAAGGGGCCTTAACACATAGCGATATCGCTAGCAATATCGCTAAAGCATCATCGATTTTGTGACGCAGCAGCGATATCGCTAGCGATATCGCTATGTGTGATACTTACCTCCGACCGGCTCCCCCGCTGTCTATCGCTGATCGCGCGAGATCGTGCAGCTCCATTTCTCGTCAGGCGCTTCCTGCTGGCACCGACGAGCGACATGTGGACGCGGGCGGGAGGATGTCTGAAAGATAAGTAACGACGACCGCTGTATCGCTGCTGAGTCGCTACATCGCTGTGAGATCTGCCTGTTTGGCAGCTCGCTAGCGACCATTTAGCGATGCACCAGTGATCCTGACCGGGTCTTATCGTTGTCGGGATCGCTGGTGCATCGCTAAATGTAAAGGGGCCTTAAGAATGTGCCTAATTATTAGATCAGGATATGATACTAAATCTACTATGTAAGCATGATAATGTTAATTGCCATGCCGCTTCATGTGAACATGAATGAAGATAATAACATCATCAGATTTAGAAAATTATATCAAGGGAAAATGGAAGAACATATATAAAAAAGAGTATTATAATTTACAGACCGAGCTGCAAGATTGGAACTAATCGTCAGCCACTCGCGTTTCACATTAGCTTCCTCAGGGAGTCTGCTTCTTTCTAGGAAATATTTTATTTCACCCTAGAGATGGCTTCACAGCTTTACTGCTCAGTACTGTGAAAGAACATCTTTAACAGTGCAGTTGCTACTGAACATGTGCTATATAGAAACAGTACAGGAGGAATCCTTTATGTCTGTGTGTTGTGTGCATGGGAGATATCATAGCAACTAAAATGCAGCTTTTAATGATATGGTTACAAGAAGATTAATGATTGAGCAGCACTTAATGTTTGCCTGTGGAGTAATAAAGGATTAGACAAGCACAAGAATTATGGGTTGCTCAGAAGATAATTTTGAGGTCAAGCAATGCTCCTGGGTTTAGCCACAACCACAAGAAACCTTGAAGGAAGAAGGTTTTTGAGTGACCAATTAATCAAATCTGAATCCTCAAAATAATGTCCTATAATTGCAACATCCTGTCCCTTGAAGTGCAGCTCTGGAGTACAAACATTTATTTGTTGGGGTAGATCCACTGAAGAGCGTGCCTGAGAGCAGTCTGATGAATTACTTAGTGTCTGGCTTGGGAGAGGATGGGGCGCATAAAATGTATTAGTATTATATTTCTGTTACACTAACTGTTTACTCCAATGACATGGAAAATACAATTAGTCCTCCAATATTCTGCATTGCACAAACCTAAGAGAGTTCTGACAATTGTATCTGTTCCTAGGCACAGCCGGCTGCTGAGACGAGCTTTTACTCCGGTGCCCGACCTATACAGATCAGGCTCTTTGCCCAGAAAGTCTCATTTGGTAAACTCTGATACATCTGTGTGATCCCGCAGCTGATCTTCTGTAATAACACAGCGCAGCGGCCTGGCCTCTCTATCGACCTTCATCTAAATATTTCACACAAATGTCAAGTGGTAAGAAATAAATGCATATGGTGGGGCACAGGGCCAGGAGCCAGAGAGGGGTCAATGTATAGGACATTTATTTAGCTTTTGCTTTATGCATGAAGCTCAATGGCTCTAGTGAAAACTAAAAAAAATAGCATATTGCCAAGCCATATTCACAGCGGCATCCCTACAGTTCAGTACGACGCTGCCTCTGTATGGCCTTATAAATATGATAATGGATAGAACATGGCAATTTTATTTCATACAGAATATCCCAAAATGTATAAAATTGTAGGTTCATGGAGGTACAGCATGGCCTAAAGGAGCGCTACGGGTGCTGTACTACGACTGTACTAGGGTAGTATGGCAGCTAACGTCCTAAGAAAGTTAAAAAATGCAAAGCATTTATAAAAAAAGCATGAAAAATAGAAATCACATTTTCAAATAAATGGAAAACATATAGGCTGGAAACCTGTGTTGGTGAGGATATTAATTAGTAGTTAACAATAGTCGATCTCCAGCATCAACAGCCCATGTTATGTCTCACCAGTTGCTCTCATCAGTCCTCAACAGTCCTTTTGACTTTATCTGGGAATCTTTGTCCCTGCACACTGTTATAGACAGTAAATTATATTTCCTTCCCTCCTAGTCCAACTTGGAAACATCAGATGGGGATCCATGGTTATCTCCAATCTACTTCTACAAAGGCTCCTTATGTTTTACAGAAATTATTAATTCTTCTATGAAACGTTATTGCAACCTTCAGGTCACCATACAATATGAGGAGACCATACTAGGCATGTGGAAGACAGAAAAAAATATGCTGCATAGCTCCTGATTAAAATTTGCTTCTCCACACCTTAATGTTACAGTTAAAACCAGGCTATCGGATAAAATATCAATTGTACACAACCTGACCTCTTTCACCTCATCAGTAGATGGACACTTGAGAAAGCCTGATAAGTAGTGTTGAGTAGAGTTGAGCGAAACGGGTCGAAAAAATTCAAAAGTCGCCGACTTTTGGCAAAGTCGGGTTTCATGAAACGAAACCCGACCCTAGGATGAGGTCGGCCACGAGGTCGGCGACTTACGCACCAAAGTCGCGTTTCAAAAGTTTGTTTTGCGCTCTTTTTCAGCCAATCAGGATCCATGGACACTGTGGGCAACGTGATGACATAGGCACGGGTCACCACCATCTTTCAGAAGGGCATGCAAGTGATTGGCTTGCTTTGGGGGGCGTCACAGGGGGTATAAAAGGGCGTGCACGCCGACCGCCATGTTACTCATGCTGATCTCAGAATAGGGAGAGCTGCTGCTGCTGATGATTTTGTAGGGAGAGCGTTAGGCAGGGAAGAAGACACCAAAAACTGCTTCTGCTGCTAGCGATTTTGCCTGTACAACACACCAGTCACTGTGCAGTACAAGGGGAGGCTATATAGTGGTGTATCAGTGGTGTTGGTTGTTGGGCTGCCTTCTAAGGCTTCCTGACATTCCTGCATTGCTGTTTACCCACTGCTCCGCAAACTGCTTTTTTAAAAGCAATCACAATTTTTTTTTTTGTCCTGCTGAGGTACTGAGCGTGCATTTTTTCACACCATAAAGCGGTGTACGCTCCTCACACAGTACAGTGTAACGGCTGTTATCACAGCCACAGTGAAGCTATCAGTGAGTCACTCTGTGAGAATAAGTCGAGGACATGTTCCATTCTTACAGACCTGCACTCTAGGGAGATTCCAATTCTGCCCAATTCTACATACACCTTGTAGTTTGTGATACACTAGCCAATTTCTGCCTGTGACATAACGCTCAGATATTCAGTGGGCCTCACACAATCCATAAGTGTCCAGTGTCCACAAGTGTGTGCAGAAATTCAAAATCTCCCTTATCCTCTAGTCACTTTGGTCACAGCTCTGCCATCGAGCCTGTGACAGAGCGCTCAGATACTCAGTGGGCCTCACACAATCCATAAGTGTCCAGTGTCCACAAGTGTGTGCAGAAATTCAAAATCTCCCTTATCCTCTAGTCACTTTGGTCACAGCTCTGCCATCGAGCCTGTGACAGAGCGCTCAGATACTCAGTGGGCCTCACACAATCCATAAGTGTCCAATGTCCACAAGTGTGTGCAGAAATTCAAAATCTCCCTTATCCTCTAGTCACTTTGGTCACAGCTCTGCCATCGAGCCTGTGACAGAGCGCTCAGATACTCAGTGGGCCTCACACAATCCATAAGTGTCTAGTGTACACAAGTGTGTGCAGAAATTCAAAATCTCCCTTATCCTCTAGTCACTTTGGTCACAGCTCTGCCATCGAGCTTGTGACAGAGCACTCAGATACTAGTCAGTGGGCCTCACACAATCCATAAGTGTCCAGTGTCCACAAGTGTGTGCAGAAATTCAAAATCTCCCTTATCCTCTAGTCACTTTGGTCACAGCTCTGCCATCGAGCCTGTGACAGAGCGCTCAGATACTAGTCAGTGGGCCTCACACAATCCATAAGTGTCCACAAGTGTGTGCAGAAATTCAAAATCTCCCTTATCCTCTAGTCACTTTGGTCACAGCTCTGCCATCGAGCCTGTGACAGAGCGCTCAGATACTAGTCAGTGGGCCTCACACAATCCATAAGTGTCCAGTGTCCACAAGTGTGTGCAGAAATTCAAAATCTCCCTTATCCTCTAGTCACTTTGGTCACAGCTCTGCCATCGAGCCTGTGACAGAGCACTCAGATACTAGTCAGTGGGCCTCACACAATCCATAAGTGTCCACAAGTGTGTGCAGAAATTCAAAATCTCCCTTATCCTCTAGTCACTTTGGTCACAGCTCTGCCATCGAGCCTGTGACAGAGCGCTCAGATACTAGTCAGTGGGCCTCACACAATCCATAAGTGTCCACAAGTGTGTGCAGAAATTCAAAATCTCCCTTATCCTCTAGTCACTTTGGTCACAGCTCTGCCATCGAGCCTGTGACAGAGCGCTCAGATACTAGTCAGTGGGCCTCACACAATCCATAAGTGTCCACAAGTGTGTGCAGAAATTCAAAATCTCCCTTATCCTCTAGTCACTTTGGTCACAGCTCTGCCATAGAGCCTGTGACAGAGCGCTCAGATACTAGTCAGTGGGCCTCACACAATCCATAAGTGTCCACAAGTGTGTGCAGAAATTCAAAATCTCCCTTATCCTCTAGTCACTTTTGTCACAGCTCTGCCATCGAGCCTGTGACAGAGCGCTCAGATACTAGTCAGTGGGCCTCACACAATCCATAAGTGTCCACAAGTGTGTGCAGAAATTCAAAATCTCCCTTATCCTCTAGTCACTTTGGTCACAGCTCTGCCATCGAGCCTGTGACAGAGCGCTCAGATACTAGTCAGTGGGCCTCACACAATCCATAAGTGTCCACAAGTGTGTGCAGAAATTCAAAATCTCCCTTATCCTCTAGTCACTTTGGTCACAGCTCTGCCATCGAGCCTGTGACAGAGCGCTCAGATAGTCAGTGGGCCTCACACAATCCATAAGTGTCCAGTGTCCACAAGTGTGTGCAGAAATTCAAAATCTCCCTTATCCTCTAGTCACTTTGGTCACAGCTCTGCCATCGAGCCTGTGACAGAGCGCTCAGATACTCAGTGGTCCTCACACAATCCAAAAGTGTCCAGTGTCCACAAGTGTCTGCAGAAATTCAAAATCTCCCCTGTCCTATAGACACCTTGTACCTTGTTTTACATTACTATATAGTTTGTTGGATTTTGTCTACATTTCTACCAAAAATGAGGAAGGCTGGTGGAAGAGGCCGTGGAATTGGGCGGGGGTTGGCAGCTGGTAATGATGGTGTTGGTGGTGGATCTGCTGGTAGTGGCAAGAGCAAAATAGGACCGAATGCAGGAGGTGTTGAGCCTGCGTCATCGTCTGGCTACATAAGGCCTCGAACGCTTAGTTTTCTAGGAGTTGGCAAACCGCTTTTAAAGCCAGAGCATCAGGAAAAAGTTTTGTCTTACATTGCTGACTCAGCCTCCAGCTCTATCGCCTCCTCTTCTTCAGTTGTAAAAAGTAAAAGCACTGAGTTGTCATTGGAGGCTCATGTTCATGAACCACACCTTTCCTTGTGTCCTTCACCCCAACCAAGATTGAAGGATGACGCAGGCCATACTACTGATTACTCCATGGAGCTGTTTTCACATACCATGCCTGGATTATCAAGTGAAATGGTGAATTACCCAGGCCAAGATGAATCTGACATGGAGTGCACTGATGCACAGCCGCTGATGGATAATTCTGCTGGTACATTCACTCAGAGCACTACATTGTCCTCGCAGTGTACAGAGCCAGATTCTGACCCTGATGAGACTAAGGTGCCCCTTCCCGCACACTATACCACCATACACGGTGACACAGAGGAAGGTGCACATGACATAGAAGAGGAGGTGATGGATGACCCAGTTGTTGACCCAGATTGGCATCCATTGGGGGAAGAGGGTGCTGCTTCCAATAGCTCAGATGAGGAGCATCCACAGCAGACATCGACATCGCAACAGCTGTTATCTGGCAGGCCCGGAGCACTCCAAAGACAGGTTCCAAACATCAAAAGAGTTGCTGGACAGCTTGTCCAGAGGGTCAAAAGATCACAGCGTGCTAGGCCGCAAAATGTCTGCCAAAGTAGGAAGAGTGCAGTGTGGCACTTTTTTGAACAAAATCCTCATGATCAGGCCAAGGTTATCTGTAAGAAGTGCGCAAAGACCTTTAGCCGAGGGGAAAATCTGAAAAATTTGAATACCAGTTGCATGCTTAGACATTTAACCAGCATGCACTTGCAAGCGTGGACACAACACCAAACCTCAAGTGCCACATGTGCAACTGATCACAACGAAGGTAGTCAGCAACGCTACATTGTTTCCCCCACTGTAAGCCCACCGGTTAGCACAGCAGCAAATGTTGAGGTGTCGGTGCAATGCCACAGCAGTCAGGGAATACCACTGTTATATCAACGAAAGACTGATTCTAGGCCATCAGAAAGAACAACAACTCCATCACCATCATCAACCCTCTCTCAGTCCGCCCTGTCCACCGCTACTTCCACCATATGCAGCTCTCAAGTCCAGCTCACCCTCCCAGACACTATGAGTAGGTCAAGAAAGTACTCAGTCTCTCATCCGCGTACACTGGGTTTGAACGCCCACATTGCCAAACTAATCTCGTTTGAGATGATGCCCTTTCGGTTGGTGGAAAGCACAGCTTTCCGCGAACTCATGCCTATGCAGTACCACGCTATGACCTACCCAGTCGCCACTTCTTCTCTCGCAAAGCCATCCCAGCCCTCCACCATCATGTGAAAGACCGCATTGTCCATGCACTCAAGCAGTCAGTGAGCGGAAAGGTGCACCTCACAACTGATGCATGGTCCAGTCGGCATGGCCAGGGCCGTTACGTGTCCATCACTGCGCACTGGGTTAATGTGGTGGATGCAGGGTCCACAGGGGACAGCGGTGGTGGGACAGTGCTGCCTAGCCCACGGTATAGGAAACAATTGGCTGTAGGCGTTCGACCCTCCTCCTCCAGAAGCAAAAGCTCGTCCACAGAGCGCAGTCGTACGAGCACTCCATCTGCAGCTGCCACTGTTGCACACGATGTGTCCCCCTATTGAGCAGCTAGTGGAAAGCGTCAGCAGGCTGTGTTGCAGATGATGTGTTTGGGCGACAGACACACCGCCGAGGTACTGGCCGAGTACTTGAAGCGACAAACTGAGTCATGGCTGGGCAGTGTACATCTTGAGGCAGGCAAGGTAGTTAGTGATAACGGCCGTAATTTTGTGGCAGCCATAGCCCTTTCAAAACTCAGCCACATACCTTGCTTGGCTCACACCTTGAACCTGGTGGTGCAGTGCTTCCTCAAAAATTATCCGGAGTTAACAGCCCTGCTCCAGAAGGTGCGAAGACTGTGCGCGCACATCCGCCGGTCGCCTGTACACTCCGTTCGTATGCAGAAGCTGCAGCGATTGCTCCACCTTCCCAACCACCGCCTCATTATCGACATTGCAACAAGGTGGAACTCCACCCTGCACATGGTGGAGCGGCTGTGCGAGCAGAGGCAGGCCATAATGCATTTGTGGGAGGATACACGGCCAGGCACTTTGAGAGCAGACATGGAGTTGACAGGTGTGCAGTGGTCGAAGCTGAAAGACCTCTGTAAAGTCCTTCAGTGTTTTGAGGAATGCACACGGCTGGTAAGCGCAGACGACGCCATCCTAAGCATGAGCATCCCACTTATGCGTCTGCTCATGCAAACTTTGATGCACCTTAAGGAGCAGGCGTCTGCAGCCAATTTTGATGAGGAGGAAGAGGAGGAGGGAATCCTTGATGACATTCAGCCATTGTCTGCTCAGGGACCTCTCCTGGACGAGGTGGAGGAAGAAGAGGAGGAGGAGGATGATGATGGGGATGATTACTTAGGGGAGGAGGATGCATCTCGTGGGGCAAGTGAAAATGTTGGCGTGGCAAGGTCTGGTACAGGGTTTGTGCGTGACTGGAGGGATGTGGATTTGCCAGAAAGTGCTCCTCCAACCAGCACTCGCAGTGCATCATTGACACCGGGAACATTGGCCCACATGTCAGATTATGCCTTGCGGATCCTAAAAAGGGACCCCCGCATTGCCAAAATGATGAACGATGATGACTACTGGTTGGCCAGCATCCTGGATCCACGCTATAAAGGCAAATTACAAAACATCATGCCACAGGAGAACCTTGACCTAATATTGGCTAATAAACAAGCAACTCTGGTAAATCGGTTGCTTGAGGCATTCCCAGCACACAGCAGCGGTGATGGTTCTCACACGAGCCGTACAGGCCGGGGGCAGCTTGGCAGAGGTGTTCGTGGTGCACACAGCAGAAGTGGAGTTGGAGACAGGGGTTTCATGACAATGTTGTGGACTGATTTTTCAAATACCGCTCACACAACTGGTAATACTGCATCGATGGAAAGTGACAGGAGACAGCAGTTGTCAACTATGGTTACAAACTACTTTTCCTCCCATATCGATGTTCTCCCACACAGGTCATTCCCCTTTGACTATTGAGCCGCTAAACTGGACACCTGGCCTGAATTGGCCCAATATGCCTTACAGGAGCTCGCTTGCCCAGCTGCAAGTGTGCTATCGGAAAGAGTCTTCAGTGCAGCTGGATCAATCCTGACAGAAAAAAGGACCCGTCTGTCAACCCAAAATGTGGATGATCTAACCTTCATTAAAATGAACCATGCATGGGTTTCCAAGGATTTTGTCCCACCTTCCCCTGATGACACATAGGGTGACAGAAAAATGGCTTGCTTTGGTCCACCTCTTCCTGGGACTTCACCTATTTCGCCTTTTGCATCAGCTGAATGTCCAACATCAACATATGCCACTTTCTAAAACTCCTTAACTGTGCTGCCCCCCCCCATGGCTGGGGTCACCACCTAGCGCACGACACCGTGCGAGTGCCGTTGCCCTGGACAGGTGGGTAGGCCGACTCTTGGGCGCGGGCACTGGCACAGGGTCCCTCATAGTGCAATCAAGTGTCTCTGACGGTGGTGGTGCACACCCGCCGTCAGACACACCGCTGTACTATGAGGGGCCCAGTGCCAGTACTGACGCCCACGAGTGGGCCCCCCTTGCTTGGGCAGGGCCCCAGCATTTGCAATCTTTACCTCTCCCTGCTCCTCCGCTGTGTAATCTGGGCCGTCAAATCCATACTGTGCCTGACACCGTCTGAGCCTGCCTCCTGATGTATAGACATATATTTTGAATGTGTACACTATCCATACATGTTATCTGGGGATACGGTACCCTTTCTAACCTTTGTGCAATCACGTGCAATCCATACTAGGCCTAACACCGTCTGAGCCTGCCTCCTGATGTATAGACATATATTTTGAATGTGTACGCTATCCATACATGTTATCTGGGGATACGGTACCCTTTCTAACCTTTGTGCAATCACGTGCAATCCATACTGGGCCTAACACCGTCTGAGCCTGCCTCCTGATGTATAGACATATATTTTGAATGTGTATGCTATCCATACATGTTATCCGGGGATACGGTACCCTTTCTAACCTTGGTGCAATCACGTGCAATCCATACTGGGCCTAACACCGTCTGAGCCTGCCTCCTGATGTATAGACATATATTTTGAATGTATAAGCTATCCATACATGTTATCCGGGGATACGGTACCCTTTCTAACCTTTGTGCAATCACGTGCAATCCATACTGGGCCTAACACCGTCTGAGCCTGCCTCCTGATGTATAGACATATATTTTGAATGTGTACGCTATCCATACATGTTATCTGGGGATACGGTACCCTTTCTAACCTTTGTGCAATCACGTGCAATCCATACTGGGCCTAACACCGTCTGAGCCTGCCTCCTGATGTATAGACATATATTTTGAATGTGTACGATATCCATACATGTTATCTGGGGATACGGTACCCTTTCTAACCTTTGTGCAATCACGTGCAATCCATACTGGGCCTAACACCGTCTGAGCCTGCCTCCTGATGTATAGACATATATTTTGAATGTGTACGCTATCCATACATGTTATCCGGGGATACGGTACCCTTTCTAACCTTTGTGCAATCACGTGCAATCCATACTGGGCCTAACACCGTCTGAGCCTGCCTCCTGATGTATAGACATATATTTTGAATGTGTACGCTATCCATACATGTTATCTGGGGATACGGTACCCTTTCTCACCTTTGTGCAATCACGTGTAATCCATACTGGGCGTGAGAACGGCTGGCGAGCTGTTAAGCAAGCTACAGCACCTGTGGTTTGCACACGTAAGTTTTTAATTTTTTCAGGAATGACGGTTAGGCCTAATTCCGGAACTGCGGTTGACCTGCACTTACTGGGAAATCATCGTTCGCGGGTAATAATTGTAATCAGTGATCCCCATCACTAACGTTGTTCAGCGGGTTATCTGCACCTGTAAGCGACAAACGCTGGCCTTTTCAGTGTAGCGCACATGCAGCCACAGACATGTAAGGGCATGACACACCAGTTATTGGCCAATCTCATGTGCCAGAGCCTCACGTGTCCCTCCAGTAAGCCGGACTCGGACCGCGGGGCATGACGGAGTCTCGTTCGTTAACGGAATTAAGCTTGCAATGTGTGCATCTGTTCTGTAGCTGGCATGGTTGAGGTTTCCCAGGTGGAGTCGAATTTAACCGTAGGCTCCGCTCCTGGTGGTGCCCTTCTGGACATTCCTTTAAGGTTCAGCTTTGCAACCATACTGCCCACGTAAAACAAACACTTTGCCTTAATGAACGCTGTTTGGAGGGTCATGACTTGTGGGAATAACGCTGCCCAATCAGTTAACCTGCTAGAGAGATCCTTCGTTGCTCCCAAGCATGACATCACACTCCCTAGGAGGAAGGTAATGCCACTGTGGCGACCGTACTCCTGGGGGCAACACAAGTGCACTGATGCCCAGCCACTGCTCGATGAATCTGCTGGTACATTGACCCAGACCACTACATTCCCCTCGCACGCTACACGGCCTGAATCTGACCCTGATGAAACTCAGGTTACCCTTCCCATATACAGTTCCATCTTACACGGTGACAAAGAGGAAGCTGCAGATGAAAGTGCAGGTTCGGCCCACCCGCCATCAGACACACCACCGTACTATCAGGGGCCCTGTGCCAGTGCCGTCGCCAACGAGTGGGCCCCCCCTGCTTGCTCAGGATCACAGCACTTGCAAGGTTGAAATACTGTGCAGTGAGATGGAAGATGGGGACGACAAGGAGTCCAGACTAGTCCAGGGATTCCCTAGCGAGGAGACTTATTTGATTGTTTTCAATGTTGGGACAGCAATTTTTGGGGAGCACTATACTCTGGAGAAGGATAGATGGGGCCCACCATACACTGGAACATTCCAAAGGTGGACATCAGACACTGGAGCAGCATTTACAGGGCCCATTATACACTAGAGCATTAGAAATGGGGCCCATTATGTTTGGAGCATTATTTGGGCCCATAAGACAGTGGAGCTTCATCCATAGGGACCAACATATACTGTAGCATTATGTGGAGCTCATCATATACTGTTTCAAACATTATATGGGACCAATGATTCTGTATGGAGAAATAGATGGGCCTCGTCATGAGATGTAAAAAGTGAAGTATTTTTCATTGTACTATACCGCTATTTCTCTGCCGTATCGGAGCATGATGAGTTTTGGTATGTGTTAAAGGGGCGCTCTTTCGCCCAGGGCACATGAAAACCTGGAGCCAGCCCCCCCCCCACAACTTTAGCCAAATAACCCCCATTTTTCAGTGCGTAACTTGTATTATGAAGTTAATTAAGGTTGACAAGCTTAAGTAAGAAGAATTGATTCTTTTGGCATTCAAATGGGCACTGTAGGTGTGTTTCCTGTCCTCCTCTCACTGCCGACTTTTATTCCCCATTGACTTACATTGGGTTTCGTGTTTCGGGACGACCCCTACTTTTCCCTATAATCGGACGATCTTGCTCGACCCGACTTTTGGAAAAGTCGGGTTTCACGAAACGAAACTCGACCCTAAAAAACCAAAAGTCGCTCAACTCTAGTGTTGAGCATTCCAATACCGCAAGTATCGGGTATCGGCCGATATTAGCTGTATCGGAATTCCGATACTTAGTTCCGATACTTTTTTCATATCGAATACCGGAATCGGAAGCTCCCATAATGCTAGGAGCCCGCTCGATTAGATTCAGCCAATGGGGATCCTCATAAGTATGGGCACATCCTGTTAGGCATGTAGGCATGTTAACTACTGGCATGGCTGTGATTGGCTGCTGAAATGATGTCATGATGCACTATAAAAACCGCTGCAGCCGCCATTTCTGGTCACTCTGCTGTGAATTCAGTTAGGGACAGGCTGCTGTTGAAGACTGTGAGGGACACTTAGAAATAGCGATCATCAAACATATCTGTTGCTCTACCCAGGCTACATAATCCACCACTGTAGCATTTTTGTAGCCCAGCAACGCTGTTTTAATAGCTGTCTGCAAGGGCTGTGTGAGTGCAGACCCACGCTGTGTAGTGTGTCCTGCAGGCACGTCTGCTTGTAGGCCGGCCAGCGTGTGTCTCTGCCTCATACACATTTTTCTTTTATTGCTGCTTTTTTTTTCTCCTCTATAGTGTGCTTCCACACGTATCCATATACGTTGGTTGCAAACACTAAAGGGTGGACAGCGGAGCCTTTCAGCAGCCTTTCAGTGCTATAGCCCATTTCTCTGCACTGTTTTTGGCTGTCTGATAGGTCTCTCTGTGTGTGAGTGCAGCTCACGTTGCAGTGTGTTCTACAGCCACCGCTAGCTGTAGTCAGCTCAGCGTGTGTCACTGCCTCATACATAGTCCTTTTTTTGCAGCTAATTTAGCCAGATTTTTGCTCCTATATTAGTGTGCTTCCAACCGCATCCATTGTCTTTGGTTGGTTGCAAACACTATATAGGATTAGATAGAGGAGCCTTTTTGCTGGCTTGTGCCCTTCAGGGCCAACCAGACTATTATCACCCTATTTTTTGAGCCTCATCAATTGCATTGTAGGTTAGCTTCCTGCATTGTAATCGCTCCAAAAAGTTTGTGATACTATAGCTTTCAAACTTTGGTCACATCCTTTTCTCCCCCCCCCAAAAAAAAAGGAAACCAAACACTCCACTTTACAGTTGTCTAGGCCACATTAGATCATATTAAAGTGTAGTACACACACTCTTAGCCAAATTAGTGTTTCTTATACTGGTTAGCAGGTGTTCAGGAATAAGAACACTAAGCCACCCCATTTTTACTTTTCTGCCTATCTATCAGTCTACCAAGATGAAGAAGGCAGGGAGTAAGGCACGTGGTTGTGGCCATGGAGTTTCAGCAGGGAGAGGACGGGGGGATTCAGCAGGGAGAGGACGTGGGGATTCGGTGTCTGCTGCGGCCACCAGTGACCCGGCATCCCCCACTTTTACCAGGCAACAGTCCTTCATGCGCAGCTTTGTAGGACCTCACCGTACCCCACTGCTGCGTGACGAACAAATTGAAGCCGTTGTCGGATGGATGGCAGCTAACGCATCCACTTCAATGACTTCCGCATCCTCCCAAGGCCAGAGCACTGAAGAGCAACCATCTGTCTCTTCACCACCTGCCAAATTGCCCAGGCAGTCTGAGAGCCCTGGACAGGAGCCATCTCAATCTTTACTTCTGTTCTCAGAATCTGTTGGCTTGGAAAGAGGTGGCCAGCCAAGCAGCATTCTAGAGCGTGAAGAAGAGGGAGTATGCAGTGATGCGCAACTGCTTTGTCCCTCTGAATCTGAAGAGGCGGGTGGGCCAGTGCCTATTGTCAGTACACCTCAGTGCTCATCTGATGATGATGAGACTCAGTTGCCAATTTCTGGTGCGTACGGTGCTGGCGAGACAACCCAGGACCAGCCGGTGCTTGAAGAGGGGAGTGGAGATGATGAGGTCCTTGACCCATCATGGCGTCAGCCACAGGAAGGTGGTGGTAGCAGCTCTGAGGAAGAGATTCCCCGAACGGCCAAAAGAGGAGGGAGAGGGCGGGGGCAGACTTGGTTGCCTGAAGCCTCCACTTTGGCACCCGTGAGGAGCAATCCTCTTCCAAAACACAAAATGGGCGCTCCCAGGACTTGCAGTGCATGGTCTTTTTTTGACACAGTTGCAGATGACATTTGCTTTGTCAAATGCAAGCTTTGTCATCAGAAAGTGAAACAAGGGAAAAATGTGAGCAACCTCAATACCACAAATATGTGGAAACATGTGCGTACCAAATACGAGCTGGAGTTACACAGACACACTGAAGATGTAGTCCAACCTTCAGCAGCACCTACCACCTCTTCAGCTCGTGTTGGGGCCTCTTCCTCCAGCTCACACACAGCTGGTTCGGCTTCCTCACTGGAACACCATGGAAGAACCACTACCACTGTTGTCCAGAGACCCAGTGAAATTCCACCCACTGAACCACGTTCGCAGTCATCAGCACACTCCCAGGCCACTCACCAGCAATCGGTAGCACAGGCATGGGAGAAAAAGCGGCCATACTCGGCAAACCATCCCCGAACACTGGCTCTGAATGCCGGCATTGCCAAACTACTGGCCCTTGAGATGCTGTCATTCAGGCTGGTGGAGACTGACACCTTCCGGAACTTTATGTCATTGGCAGTTCCACAATACAATGTGCCCAGCCGCTTTTATTTCAGCAGGCAAGCCGTCCCTGCCCTGCAAAAGCATGTGGAGGGAAAAATTAAAAATGCGCTACTAAATGCCGTCAGTAGCAAGGTCCACCTGACCACCGATGCGTGGACCAGTAGCCATGGACAGGGACGATACCTTTCCCTCACTGCCCATTGGGTCAATGTTGTGGAACCGGGTTCAGATCTGGAGAGTGGCTCTGTACGTATTCTGCCAACTCCAAGAATTGCAGGAATGCAGTCTGTACATATTGAGTCCTCCTCCTACTCTAGTTCCTCGGAATCAGCACTGCGTGAGCCTGTTAGGCCAGATATGAGCACAGGTGTGGCCAAACGTCAACAGGCCGTCCTTAAATTAATTTCTTTGTGGAATCGGAGCCACACAGCACAGGAGCTCTGGAATGCCATCAAGCAGGAGAGCGATGTGTGGTTTGTGCCAGCGAATCTCCAGCCAGGTTTGGTAGTGAGTGACAATGGCCGAAATCTAGTGGCAGCTCTGGGCCTAGGCAACCTCACTCACATACCATGTCTGGCACACGTGCTCAATTTGGTCGTGCAGAGCTTTCTGAGGGACTATCCGGATCTTGATGCACTGCTGCACAAGGTTCGCCTAGAGTGTGCTCACTTGCGGCGTTCTAGCATGGCAAGATCGCGCATTGCATCTCTGCAACGCCGATTCCGCCTGCCAGAACATCGCATCATATGTGACCTCCCCACCAGGTGGAATTCAATGTTACATATGTTGGAGCGGTTGTGTGAGCAGCAGGCAGCAGTAATGGAGTACCAGCTGCATCAGGTGCAAACAAGTCGCACTGTGCGCCAGACACACTTCACCACCACTGAGTGGGCCACTATGAGGGACATCTGCCAAGTTTTGCGTGCCTTCAATGACTCCACGCGGATGGCCAGTGCAGATGATGCACTAATCAGCATGACTGTCCCCCTCATATGTCTGCTTCAAAAAACCTTACAAGCACTAAGTGAGGAGGTTTTTGAAGAGGTCGAGGATGAGCAGTCAGAAATGCCATCTGCTTCTGGCAAGTCTGCGCAATGTGCTTCCACACAAAGGCCCAGGCAAGGGACACTTAGTGAGGAGGATGACGAGGAGTCAATGGAGGAGGAGGAACACATCTCTCCAGAGGAGGGAGGTACACAGGGCTCTAGTAGTCAGTGTGTACAGCGAGGGTGGGTTGATGCTGAGCAGGCAGAGATGCTGCCTCAAGCTGGGGACAGCGTTTCCGGTCCAGTTGGCAGTCTGCAGCACATGGTTGATTTCATGCTGCAGTGCTTGTTAAATGACCGCCGCATCGCCAACATTCTCCACACGGTTGATTATTGGGTGTACACCCTCCTAGATCCTCGCTACCGGGACAACTTACAAAGCCTCATACCACAGTTGAACCGGGAGCACCAAGAAACACTTGTGCAGGCCATCATGTTCTCCATTCCCCCCGCAAGTGTTGCTGGTAGTGCTTTTCAAAGCAGCCATGTGGGTAGAGGCAGTGGAGGAAGCTCTGCACAAAGAGGTAGCAGAGGCAGTGCCACAGGACAAGGCAAGGCCAGTATGGCCCAAATGTGGAAAAGTTTTGTGGGACCGCCACAAACGGCTACACCATCACAGACGGCTCCAGTCAGCAGGAGGCAACGTTTCCGTCAGATGGTGACAGACTACTTGTCTTGCCCTGTTAGTGTTCTCCCAGACGGCTCTTCCCCGTTCAAGTATTGGGTCTCTAAGCTGGATACATGGCCAGAGCTTAGCCAGTATGCATTGGAGGTGCTGACTTGCCCTGCTGCCAGTGTATTATCGGAACGTGTCTTCAGTGCTGCAGGTGGTGTGGTAACAGACCGTCGCACGCGACTATCCGCCGATAATGTTGATCGGCTTACTTTTCTGAAAATGAACAAGGCCTGGATCTCACCTGAATTTGCCAGTCCTCTTCCAGAATAAATAATTGGCTGGCAACAAGATCCAGGTCTCCTGTTGTGTTCATGTTTCTATGACCTGAACTTTATTTCCTGGGCTACAACAACGCCCGTTGTTGCTCAGAAGTGCTGTCCACACAGCCAAAACACTCGCTCATGTGTAAGTGAGGTTCGGTAGCGTCAGTTGATCCCCTGCTGTGTGTACGGCAAACTCTCCTGCTGCCTACAACTTCTGACTACCTCTGATTTAATATGTTCTCTGATTTGCCCTCTGTCTCCACTCTGTTTTGAGTATTTCCTCCGGCCTACAACACCGCCTGTTTCTGTTCTCAAGTGCCGTCTGCACAATCCACACTTGTTCCTGTGTTACCTGGGTCCTGTAACATCTGCTCATCTCCAGAGGTGAGCACGGCAATGTCTCCTGCTTTGTCTAAATTCCCACTACTTGTAGTGGAAATGTGGACAGAGCAGGAGACATTGCCTGACTCACCTCTAGGGAGAAGCTGCTGTTACAGAACCCCAGTAACACAGGAACAAGTGTGGGTTGTGCAGACGGCATTTCAGAGCAGCAACTGGCGTGGTTGGAAGCCAGAGGAAATACTCAAAACAGAGTGAAGACAGAGGCCTAATTGGAGTACGTTGACAGTTAGTAGTAGTCTAGAAACAATCGCAAACTGCCACCAAGTAGGCCTCGGCCTACTACCTGATTTTCCCTGGGCTCCGACAACACCAGTTGGTGCTCAGAAGTGCTGTCCGCACAGACAAAACACTCGCTCATGTGTAAGTGGGGTTCGGTAACATCAGCTGATCCCCTGCTGTGTGTATGGCAAAGTGTCCTGCTCCCTCCACAGTCAAACAACCTCAGATTTACACCTGGCTCCAAGTAGGCCTCGGCCTACTACCTGATTTTCCCTGGGCTCCGACAACGCCAGTTGGTGCTCAGAAGTGCTGTCCACACAGAAAAACACACTTGTTCATGTTAAAGTGGGGGTCAGTAACGTCAGCTGATCCCCTGCTGTGTGGAGGGCAAAGTGTCCTGCTCTCTCCAAAGTCAAAATACCTCAGCTTTACACCTGGCTCCTAGTAGGCCTCAGCCTACAAAATGACTATCCCTGGGCTCCAACATCGTCAGTTGTTGCTCGGAAGTGCTGTCCACACAGAAAAACACACTCGTTCATGTGAAAGTGGGGGTCAGTAACGTCAGCTGATCCCCTGCTGTGTGGAGGGCAAAGTGCTGCTGCCTCCAAATTGTAAGTACTTCAGATTTAAACATTCTCTGATTTGGCCTCTGTCTCCACTCTGTCTCTAGTATTTCCCTTGACCTCCAACACCGCCAGATCCTGCTCACAGTTGCCGTCCACGCTTTCCACACTTGTTCCTGTGTTCCTGGTGTTCTGTAACATGAGCTGATCCCCCAATGTTTGTCCGGCACTGTCTCCTGTGCTGTCCACCTTCCCACTGCAAGTGGTGGGAATGTGGACAGAGCAGGAGACATTGGCAGACAAACATCAGGGGATCTGCTGACATTACAGAACACCAGTAACAGAGGAACACATGTGGATTGGGCAGACGGCTACTGTACGCATAAACTGGCGGTGTTGGTGGTCACGTGAAATCCTGGAAACAGAGTGGAGACAGATGCCAAATTGGAGCACGTTGACAGTCTGTTGTAGCCTACAAACAATCTAAAACTACCACCAAGTAGGCCTCGGCCTACACCATGATTGTCCCTGGGCTCCAACAACGCCAGTTGGTGCTCAGCAGTGTCTTTGGCACGGGTACTCCCTGTTACCCAGCCTGGTTCCAGCACGCCTGCTGTTTCCGGGTAGTGTCAAGGTCACTATGCCACCAATCCGTTGTCCTGTCGTCTTGCGGCCGGGTTAGCCGACTCTACGGTGCCTGCAGTTTAAGTGACTCCTATGTGGGCTGCGGGAACTGGCACTGAAGGCTGGATCCGTAGTGCCAATGGGACATGGACCCCCTGTAGGACTGTGGGTTTCGGTAACTGCGGCCGGCTTGCGGCCTGGCTACTTTGCTTTGAATGGGTACCTTCTGCTACCCACCCGGGTTCCAGCACTGTCTGCTGGTTCTTGCCAGAGCCTTTGGCCTAGGTGCCTCCATCTCGGTATCCGAAGTCCAGCACCGTCAGCTGGTCCTTGGTAGTGCTTTCTAGCACAGGTACCTCCTGCCTAGTAACCGTGGTCCAGCACCGTCAGCTGTTCCTCGGTAGTGCCATTGGCTCTTGTAGCTTTTGCTACCCATCTGGGTTCCAGCACCGTCAGCTGGTTCTCGGCAGTGTCTTTGGCACGGGTACTCCCTGTTGCCCAGCCTGTTTTCAGCACGCCTGCTGTTTCCGGGTAGTGTCAAGGTCACTATGACACCAATCCGTTGTCCTGTCGTCTTGCGGCCGGGTTAGCCGACTCTACGGTGCCTGCAGTTTAGGTGACTCCTATGTGGGCTGCGGGAACTGGCACTGAAGGCTGGATCCGTAGTGCCAATGGGACATGGACCCCCTGTAGGACTGTGGGTTTCGGTAACTGCGGCCGGCTTGCGGCTTGGCTACTTTGCTTTGAATGGGTACCTTCTGCTACCCACCCGGGTTCCAGCACTGTCTGCTGGTTCTCGCCAGAGCCTTTGGCCTAGGTGCCTCCATCTCGGTATCCGAGGTCCAGCACCGTCTGCTGGTCCTTGGTAGTGCTTTTTAGCACAGGTACCTTCTGCTTAGTAACCGTGGTCCAGCACCGTCAGTTGGTCCTCGGTAGTGCCATTGGCTCTTGTTCCTTCTGCTACCCATCCGGGTGTCAGCACTGTCTGCTGGTTCTCGCCACAGCCTTTGGCCTAGGTGCCTCCATCTCGGTATCTGAGGTCCAGCACCGTCTGCTGGTCCTTGGTAGTGCTTTTTAGCACAGGTACCTTCTGCTTAGTAACCTTGGTCCAGCACCGTCAGTTGGTCCTCGGTAGTGCCATTGGCTCTTGTTCCTTCTGCTACCCATCCGGGTTCCAGCACTGTCTGCTGGTTCTCGCCACAGCCTTTGGCCTAGGTGCCTCCATCTTGGTATCCGAGGTCCAGCACCGTCAGCAGGTCCTTGGTAGTGCTTTTTAGCACAGGTACCTTCTGCTTAGTAACCGTGGTCCAGCACCGTCAGTTGGTCCTTGGTAGTGCCATTGGCTCTTGTTCCTTCTGCAACCCATCCGGGTGCCAGCACTGTCTGCTGTTTCTCGCCACAGCCTTTGGCCTAGGTGCCTCCATCTCGGTATCCGAGATCCAGCACCGTCAGCTGGTCCTTGGTAGTGCTTTTTAGCACAGGTACCTTCTGCTTAGTAACCGTGGTCCAGCACCGTCAGTTGGTCCTCGGTAGTGCCATTGGCTCTTGTTCCTTCTGCTACCAATCCGGGTGCCAGCACTGTCAGCTGGTTCTTGCCAGAGCCTTTGGCCTAGGTGCCTCCATCTCGGTATCCAAGGTCCAGCACCGTCAGCTGGTCCTTGGTAGTGCTTTTTAGCACAGGTACCTTCTGCTTAGTAAACGTGGTCCAGCACCGTCAGTTGGTCCTTGGTAGTGCCATTGGCTCTTGTTCCTTCTGCTACCCATCCGGGTGCCAGCACTGTCTGCTGGTTCTCACCACAGCCTTTGGCCTATGTGCCTCCATCTCGGTATCCGAGGTCCAGTACCGTCTGCTGGTCCTTGGTAGTGCTTTTTAGCACAGGTACCTTCTGATTAGTAACCGTGGTCCAGCACCGTTAGTTGGTCCTCGGTAGTGCCATTGGCTCTTGTTCCTTCTGCTACCCATCCGGGTGCCAGCACTGTCTGCTGGTTCTCGCCACAGCCTTTGGCCTAGGTGCCTCCATCTCTGTATCCGAGGTCCAGCACCGTCAGCTGGTCCTTGGTAGTGCTTTTTAGCACAGGTACCTTCTGCTTAGTAACCGTGGTCCAGCACCGTCAGTTGGTCCTCGGTAGTGCCATTGGTTCTTGTTCCTTCTGCTGCCACTACGGGTTCCAGTACTGTCAGCTGGTTCTCGCCAGTTTCTCAGCCTTCTTGTACCTTCTGCTACATTTCCAAGATCAAGCTTTTTGAAATTGTCTTTGGTAATCCTTATTGATCTCCATGACGACGACCCTGATGACGACGACCCTGAAGACCACACCAAAGAAGACCAGAAATATGACCCTAAATAATATGACCAAGAGGACAAAGAACATGAAGACAACCACCAAGATACAGAACAAAAGACAGAAGAACAAGAAGCAGAAGAAGCAAAAGCAGAAGAACAGAAAGCAGAAGAACATTAAGCATAAGACTAAAAATCAGGATAGAAGAAATCAAAATTATAAGCAGAAGAAGACTAAGCAGTAAATGGGGGTGAGTCCGTTCCTCCTCGTGGTGCCCCTGGAAAATGCCTGCTGCTGCAGGCCAAACTGAACACGGACAAATCCTGTTGTAAATCTTTTGTGACAGGCAGAACGTAAGGTGTAATCTTATAACTTTTATAGATAAGTACTACAGGAATGCCTGTCACCATAAGAAAATGAAGAAAAAGAAGAATAGGAAGAAGATGAAGAAATAGCATATGAAAATTAATAATAGCTGAATAAGAAGAATATGAAGAATGGAAAAAAAAAATAATGGGAAGAAGGTGAAGAAGAAGAAGATGAATAAGGTGAAGAAAAAGTTGATAAAAAAATGCTACTGCTGTGGATCATAAAGGAGAAAGTGTGGGAGAAGTACAAAAGAAGGTGAAGAGCATGGAAGTTGTGAAACATACATATCTGACAAAATATAAAAAAGTTAACATAGTCAATATCTTTTTAACTCCGAACGTCTTGAAAAAAAAAATTGGAATTAATGCTATGTCATGTGATTTGAATAAACCACTATGCCTTTAATGTCTCCTCCACCTCCCACAATACATTCTACATGATTCTTATTTGTTTTCAATTATGTAGAATTAGCCAACAAGGAAATAAAGGGCTTTTTTAAATTCCGATACCGGAAGTCCCATTGACTTGAATGGGACTTCCGGTATCGGAATCGGCGGTACCCGATATTATTTTCGTATCGGGCGATACCATCCGATACGATATTTTTGGGTATCGAACGGTATCGCTCAACACTTCTGATAAGGCAAAACAGGTCAGGTTAGTTCCAATTGTTGTTTTAAATGATGTGAAGGTTTTAATTGTATATTTTATAAGGGTAATATTAAATTGTGGATAAATAAATATTAATCAGTCTTAAACATTGTGTAAGGATGAATATACCCGACTAATCCTAAAAGCAAACAATAAAAGCAATTGTTACCACCCACCTTTTGTGTCTACCTCTTTCCTCATAGATTGTAAGCTTGCAAGCAGGGCCCTCATTCCTCTTGGTATCTGTGTTGATCTATGTGTTGTAGGGATTTGACTCGCTCAGGTGCAATGGGAATCAATCAGGAGGCACGTTCCTTTTAAAAGTTCACAGGGTTTATTGCTTCATAACCCATAAAGCAGCACATAACACAAGGAATAGCCTTTAGCTCAGGCAAAAGCAAGCATAAGTGTCCATGATTTCAGGCTCAGTCCTGGAGCCTCAGCAAACACAGGAGGCTTATCCGTCCTCACATACAGCCAATATCCACAGGCCTCACCGGGTCAGCAGCCTCAGCACATGGTCTTTAGGAAGGTAGCACACCTTCCTCCACCTAGGCCTGCCGGGACCTTCCACATGACCCAACCAGATCCATGCGCTCTCGCTCATGTGACCTACTCTGGTTACCTTATATGGTCCGTAGCCACGCCCACCGAGTCACATGGCTATGACCTCATCAGAGGTCCTACAAGCATTCATACACTCTATTAAGGCATTCTAGACACCGCCCCTAGGTGGGTTTGTAGGTAGCTCTCGCTGACACAGTGCAACAACAGCTCAGCAGTGCCTCTGCTGATCAACACACATATTCAAGCTTCCATCCCAAGGCCACCTACCTTGGGATACATAACGGTCATTCAGCATCCTGTACCCATTACCACAATGGATATGCCTGTAGGCCCGTCCTGGGACACGCACACAGCGACCCATAGCGAACATAGTGGTCACTACACCACATACCTCCCCCCTCTGTTCAAACTTGTGGGGTTGAACACATGACATCATCCAAGGATCTCCAGACCGGGCACCCATGTCACCTTGCCCTACAAGTTGAGAGGACCATCTCCGTCTGTTTCGGTAGTCATACTGCATCATATTTACGTTAGGCCTCCTTCGCCCCCAGCAGTCAGTATCTCGGCCTTGGGCTTTGGCCTTCCCTTAAACGTGTCAGCGTGACCAGATACTCTTTAGTCTCCACCTGTCTGCAGTGCGCTCCGTCACCCGACCTTTCTCTCACTGGCCGGCTCTCCCGGTTCGTACGGTCAAGAGTCCCACGTCCAGTTGGGCTAGCTGGTTGGTCTGAGTCTGACCCTCTGTCGCTACGTCCACCACCGGGTCTCGTGCCTATCCTACTAAGATTAGAACTGCCACTTGTGGACTTTCAACTTTCTTGCCTTGGACTACCTGTCCTTTCATTATTTGGAGGATCCCTTCGGGTCCTTACACCTTGGGTTGGAGGTGGATGCCACCTGAAGTTCTGTATCTGCTTATTCATCTGCAGTCGATCCTGTCTTAGCTGCTCTATCTCCTTCAGGTACGCTACCCGATATTCCAGTCGCATGCGAAGGTTCCCAGTGCTTTCCATCGAGCCAACCACAATGACTGGAAACATGTCATCTTCAACAGCTACTTGGATTTCCCCAGCAGGTGGGATCCTCACTCTCTTCACACTGGATCGATTTACCTTCTCCTGCATCACCTTTCCAAGTCTGCCAACGACTTTCCCCACCAGATTTCTGGGTACCGGGATTATGTCTTCCACAAAGCCCAGCCGACTTTGATCCTCCCTCGCAAGGTCCAGACATCTAGCGGCTTTCCTATTACACACCACGAGCATCTGTTTCGTGCGGAGACATTGTAGGTGTATCTCCTTCAGGACAGCCACCCTTCTTTCTGTGTCTTCCGTTTCTGCCAGTATCACCAACTGGTCTGTCTCTGGTGCCCAGTTCACACTATAGGCCTTTACTGCCTTTTTAAAGGTCTCATGCACACCCTTGCTGGCACATGCTTCTCGCACGTCTTCGGGTACCTCCATCACGCACTTGAAGGTCGTGGACTTGCTCTCATCCTGGACAGATGGTTCTGGGTTCCCCACGGACACTTCCCTAAATACAGTTGTCCCGACCGGGGGAATATCTTGTTCAGCTCTTAGCTCCCCAACTTCACAAGATCTCATCTCTTCACGACCCTCTGCCAAGACGGGCACCGGCAGCTCCGTTCCACCACCAGTCGGACCCGGCTGCTGTACATCTCCGTCCAAGCTCTACTCCCGCAGAAGACCTTTTACTACTCCTCTAAGTTCTTCCATCTCTTCCCTAAGCATCTTGTTCACATTTTGCCACGTTGACAGGTGACCTCTGAGCTCCAAGACTTCTTTCTCAAGCCCTTCCACCCTGTGCTCGGCCATTTGTCTCAGGACTCTTTCCTCCACTGTCTCTTTTATTAACTGTATCTCATGATCTTGTTCTCTTTTGGCCAGCATATGTCGCACCACTACCTCTTTAATTATATTGTCAAAGGGTACCACTGGGTCAGTCCCATCAGTCTCATCTCCCAGCCCACCATCCGTCATGTCACGAGACGTCAGGTCCGTAAGTTGGGCAGATGTACCTTTTCTTCCAATCGGTTCTACCTCTGACCTGTCCACTTTAGGAGGCATCACCGTCTCAGTGTCCACTGGCCCCACAGTCGAAACGTCTTCATCGTCCGACCATACGTCAAACACGACAAAGTCTCGACCCCTCTCAAAGGTATGCACTAAGTTTGGTGGCATACTACCACCTAGTCACTTCCCCTTTGTCATCTCAATCATAACTCTGTCCACCGTATAATTCACAATGACTCCATGGTCGCAGTGAACCCTGACGTTTTTCTCGGGCAGAGATAAAACGAGAGGAGTTCCTGTCAGAGTCACCCGACTCTTTGAGTCCAGCCTACCAGGGACTCCTTCCCGGTGCAGCATCACAGTACACTCCTGTGGCCCATCATTATCAGGAAAATACATGCCGCACTCCTCAAAACTCATACACACACACTGCGGTTCCCCAGACATACCCACTGAGGCAAGCAGTGCTGCCATTTCCTGAACCACCCCAATTTGTGTCACCGCCCCCTCCTGGGACTCCACCCCTTTTTGGGTTACCACCCCAATTTGGGTCACCGCCCCCTCTGGGACTCCACCCCTTTTGGGTTACCACCCCAATTCGGGTCACCACCCCCTTTTGGGACTCCACACTTTTGGGCTACCACCCCGATTTGGGTCACTGCCCCCTTTTGGGACTCCACCCCCTTTTGGGCTACCACCCCGATTTGGGCCACTGCCCCCTTTCGGGATTTCCCCATGTCCGTTCTGCAGAACTTCTTATGCCACAGTTCACACTACAGTTTATGTCTTTTTGGGCTGGTACTGGCCCTTTAAGCACGACACCACATCAGTTCCTTCTGGCGCTGCCACAGCTCCTGCTGTCACAAATCACCGGCACCTCCGGCTGTCGCTCACAAGCAGCTGCTGGTGTCACTGCAGCTCCTGCTGCGCCGTCTTCATGGACCCGCCGATCCACCGCGATCTTCGTAACCCCGCAGAGTTACCGCTAGCCGCTTGTCATCTTCATGACCCCACTGAGCCACAGCAAACTACCTTCAAAAACTTTGTGACCCCGCCGAGTCACAGCAACACCTTCAGCTCCTATAAAAAGAGAAAGAAAAAAAAAAGTCTCTCACTTACCCTGGTCAGTACAACACGGATTCCTGTCCGTTACCTGCTGGTGTCAGCCACACAGGTTCTTGGGTACCTCTCATCCACAGAGGCACCCTATAGCGACTTCTCAAATAGTCTTTCCCTGACCCCGGTCAGCATACCACAGACTCCTGTTTGTTACCTGTTGGTGATGGCCACACAGGTTGCCAGACGCCTCTTCTCCTCAGAGGTATCCCACAAATATCAATACAGTCACTTTCTCTTACCCTGGTCAGTATTACTCATGATTTTCCAGACTATCTGCTCTCCTGGCTCAGGGTCGCCAGTACGGCAACATGTGCTTCTTGGAACCGCTGCCCGCAGTCTGTCACCAATTGTAGGGATTCGACTCGCTCAGGTGCAATGGGAGTCAATCAGGAGGCATGTTCCTTTTAAAACTTCACAGGATTTATTGCTTCATAACCCATAAAGCAGCACATAACACAAGGAATAGCCTTTAGCTCAGGCAAAAGCAAGCATAAGTGTCCATAATTTCAGGCTCAGTCCTGGAGCCTCAGCAAACAGAGGAGGCTTATCCGTCCTCACATATAGCCAATATCCACAGGCCTCACGGGGTCAGCAGCCTCAGCACGTGGTCTTTAGGAAGGTAGCATATCTTCCTCCACCTAGGCCTGCCGGGACCTTCCACATGGCCCAACCAGATCCATGCGCTCTCTCTCATGTGACCTACCTCTGGTTACCTTATATGGTCCGTAGACACGCCCACCGGGTCACATGGCTATGACATCATCAGAGGTCCTACAAGCATTCATACACTCTATTAAGGCATTCTAGACACCGCCCCTAGGTGGTTTTGTAGTCAGCTCTCGCTGAAACAGTCCCTCTGCTGATCAACACACATATTCAAGCTTCCATCCCAAGGCCACCTACCTTGGGATACATAATGGTCATTCAGCATCCTATACCCATTACCACAATGGATATGCCTGTAGGCCAGTCCTGGGACACCCACACAGCTCCCCCTAGCGGACATAGTGGTCACTACACCACATAGTTTATTGGTATGCTGTAATGTCTATTGTTTGCAGAAGTCCCCTGTATAATGATGAGGATTATGTTGGCGCTATAGAAATAAAATTATTATTATTATTATTTAAAGAACTGTTCCCATTGAGGAGTGGTGAGGACAACTGTTAGGGCTTGCGGATCGCACTAAATATAAATTATGAGAAAGTGTGATCGCAACCCGGGGTCCACCGTGCGGTGATGGAGAAACCACAGCTAATAATCAATGGGGGAGCGATGCTGTGTGCAAGCACCATAAACGCACGGAGTTAAAAGTCACTCCATGTGGACGGAGTGCAAAGTACCCGCTTGGTTGCTCCACAGAGCGGTACAATACAGAGAGCACTCAGAGCTGTACCCTGTAAGATGTCACAGGAGTACAGCAGATTAAAACACTAGTTGGGGGTCTTTATAGCTTCCCCCAGGGAAATTTAGGCTGGTGGTTGTGCTCGTTCTGACACTCGGTTGTGCTAATGGTATATGCGACTTAGGACAGATGCTGAGCCAAGTGGGAGTTCCCACCCTTCACTGCCTGCCTACTGCTAGACACACAATCGCCATGCTAGAGGCGGCACGTGTGTACAGAGTGGTACCGTTTCCACAGACACACATATAGCATAAAGGATCTTAGTGCGCTGACGTGCGCCGCAAGGACCCTTTTATATGCTCCACTTAAGTCCAGTCAGACAGGACCTTGCTCATGGACCAATGTGGAACTGCCACATCACCTGAGCAGCTGACGGCAGACCACCAATGAGAGGTTCACACCTCACAAGCATTCACAGTAGAGTGATTTCTGGACTTAGCCTCCGGAGCGCCTGTTAGTCTCTGCCTATTGCTGACTACCATAGGCTTGGCTGTAAAGCCGGCAGTAACCAAACCAACAGCATGTGCCTGAGCAAAATGCTGGGCCCACCGTCTTTGCTTAGCAGCACCCGCTGAAGCAGAATGGGAGACCGCAGAAGCAGACAAGGCTTGGGATCTTACCTATGCAGTGGGCGAATTCTGGGGCGTATCAACAACTTTTTTTTTTATTTTATTTTTGGAATTTTACATTTATTGTTATTACATTTTTTCTTGCTTTTTATAATGAATTTTTAATATACAGTATCATTTTATCATGTTTTTACATTGTTTTTCTTCACTTTATCCTATTGCATTTATTTTTTTGTGATTATAGTCCTTTTGCGATTTTTCAATTCCCATTATCATTGCATTTTTTCTCTTGCTACTAATAAGGTATTTTTAGATACAGTATTATTTTTAGCATCTTTTTGTATATTTGTTTTATATTGCTTTATGCTATTGTATGTGTTTTTTTTACTTTTATTATCTTATTTATGTTTCCACTTTTGCGATTTTCCTTTTATTGTTATTGCATTTCTTTTTCTTGCAATTTATAAAGTATATTTTTTATTTTTAAATCTTTATTTTATATACAGTATGTACTATATTTGGTGCAGCGGCAGCAAAATAATTGTATTAGTGTCGTGTATACTTGTCCGAGGCTGTGGATAGCCGCACCACGGGACAACTTGTAGTAGCTTTGTTTGTTGCAACCAACAGAGAAAAGAAAGAAAAATCTTCAAAGATAAATTTCAACTTGAGGCATCCCTGCAGGAATATTCTGCATGGTGTCCTGCTCATATTACCGGCTTCACGTACAATCTACCACAAAGGCTGGAAAGCATGCCTTAGCTTTTAAGAAGTCACCATCAATAACCTCCAAACACAGAAAATGAGAAATTGGGTACAATGACTTGAGAATGATAGAAACCTTGAAAGGAGCAAAACACAGCAGTGATTGGGTTTTCACAGACCTTCGATCAAAATAACATTACTTCTGACAGCCAATTCGTAGCGTGTTATACATGTGGACAGATTGCCTTATGTTGAACTCGCGGCATGTGCGTCTAACAACTTTCATTTAAAGGGACACTCGTATCTAGCAAGAGAGTGGAGAAAACAGAATGACACTCAGTAAATATTGTAGAAAATCCAGGTAATAATGTTTCATATTTATATAGTGATCTCTCATTTATTATTGTGGGAAAATAGAAGAAAAAGCTGATCTGTTGGTCTAGAAAGTGTAACATCCCTGCTGGCATCACTGCATGGCCTCACATCCCCCACACACCAACTTACTCACTGCTCCAGGTCATGCTATGACTTCTGTCTGCTGCCAGCTCCATGCTCTATGCCTCTTGCTTCCTGCTTGCTCTCTGCACGATTCCTGGCTGTGAGCATAGGGGGGCGGTGCCAAAAACTCTCTGGTTGTTATGGATTCAGGGTGCACCTGACTAATGTGTCCCTGGCCAATTATCAAGCGGTCTCTAGTATGTAGGGCAGCTCAACCCAGTGGAACTTGCCAGTGCAATGTTCTAACTCAGTTAGTGTCTTACTGCTGAGTTGCCAGGTCTTTCTCTGTGTTTTGCCTTCTCTGGAGGCTCTATTCCTACCTTTGCTTTGTACTTGTCTGTCTACCCTCCAGGAGGCAGAATATCCTGGTCTCTGTGTCTTTGTTCCAGCCTTGTCTTGTACCTGTCTTGCCGCCCTCCAGGAAGCAGAATATCCTGGTCTCTTTGCAATTGCCTAGCCTTGCCTTGTACCTGTTTATACCCTGGTCCTTGTGTCCTTGGTCCTGTGCCTTGTCTCGCACTGTTACCTTGTCTGAACTCTGTCCTACCTCTGTCTATCAGTCTCCTTGTCTTTGGGCTTCATTCCCTGCTGTGTCTTTCATGTGTCCTCTCTGTCTGCTTTTGCTCCGCACTCTTGCAGCTCTGCCTGTGCTCCACACTCTTGTGGCTTTGCCTGTGCTCCGCACTTTTGCAGCTCTGCCTGTGCTCCATACTCTTGTGGCTCTGCTTGCTCTGTACTCTAGCGGCCCTGCCTGTGTGCCGCACTCTTGCTGCTCTGCCTGTGCTCTGCACTCTTGTGGCTCTGTCTGCTCTGTACTCTGGCGGCTTTGCCTGTGCTACATACTCTTGCGTTTCTGCTTTGCTCTGGTTCTGCTGCTGCACAACCTCTTTCTGCTCTACAGCTCTTCTCCGCATCCTTGCGGTTCTCCTCCTGTACCAGTACCTGCATTTGCTGTGTGAACAGGTCTCTACCTGATTATCCATACACCAGTCCTTCCTGCGAGTATCAGTGCCTGCATTTGCTGTGTGAACAGATCTCTACCTGTTCCTCCATACACCATTCCTTCCTGTCATTACCAGTACCTCCACCTGTTATGTGAACAGGACCCTACCTATTCCACACACCACTCCTTCCTGTACATGTCCCTGTGCCTATCCAGTTGGTCCCTGCCCCTGTGTCTCAGCTGTTCCCGCCTGCCAGTGTCTCAGCAGTGGCTGCCTGCCAGTGTCTCAACTGTGCCTGCCTGCCAGTGTCTCAGCCATGCCCGCCAGCCAGTGCCTCAGCCGTGCCCACCTGCCATTGTTTGTCCTGCCCGCCTGCCAGTGTCTCAGGCAGGTGGGCACAGCAGAGACACAGGCAGGTGAGCATGGCTGTGTCTCTGCCATGCCTACCTGCCAGTGGCTCAGCCGTGCCTGCCATGCTCACCTGACCGTCTGCTACTCGTGCCTGTTGCCCATACCATCTCCCCAAGTGGGATCAGCAGCCACAGCCAGACACCACCTTGGAGTGGCACCTGGCAGCTGCCTGCTGCACATGCCTGACCTCACCATCAGAGGCTCCAGTGAAAACCAAGGCAGCTGTCTTAGTCACGCCCCTTCCAGGGTAGTCTGGTTTGTGGCACAGTGGGGCCACAACCCCCCCTGGCTCATGCCCACCAGTCAGGGCGTGAGCGTGACAGAATGAAGGACAATCTCAGCAGCACCGAGGAGTGATGGGTGCAAGACCCCAGGACAACAACCTGTAGCACACTCAAAGTACGAAGACTTAGACAGGCAATGATATGAGGGATGGAAGCCTCAAAGAGAGAAAAAAATAATGTTATCTTACCCTTAAAAAAACCTTCCAAAATCCAGGCCATTCAGGGTGTTCTTTCTGTGCACTGCACCTATATGTAGACTGTTGTAACGTGTAATCCATTGTTGGAGGCAGGTTTTGTCTCTCTACAGGAAGGGTGGACTTTGCTATTTTAGAAGTAAGAGCTGGACTTTATCTCTCTACAGGAAGTGGGGGTGAGGTTTGGGGCCTCTACAGGAAGTGGGGGTGGGGCTTGGTGTCATGCACAGTGTAGAACAGACTAAGTGCAACACAAAGAGATAAGGAAAGGGGAACCAAACACTAGGGAAGGGGAGAGTGGAGACATTAGACAGATCTAATGTCATCCTGTTTGCCTTTTCATCCCTATATAGGTTCCAACCTATCGACGAGCAGGATATCTATTCGCTGCCTGATCCTGTTGATAAGCCCTGCACCAGGAAGGACAGGATGAGTGCTAGTCAATTCCCACTATTGCTAAAGACAACTAGGAAACACAAAACAAGGGAACACTTAGCTTGAGTAGACTCAGAGAGAAATACCGTCATCCTTCAAACTCCAAAGAGGACAATAGCAGACCGCTGAAGCTCCAAGCCTCAACAGGGAAGTGAAAATAGAAAATAACACTCGCAACTGCCAACAGAAAGCTGGGAGTTATAAACAAGCAGATCCAGGTGACACCATTAAGGGTGGGGGGAGTTGGCCACTAGTCTGCAAGGCCAACCGCTGAGGCATTCTGCAGCCAGATGCAGTGCGACTGTCTGCAGCCTTTGACACATCTGTGACACTTGGTGTGTCTACAGGAAGTGAGATTGCCTTATTGTTATTATTATATCACAGTGCAATCATATTATGTGGCACTTTAATATCACAATGGTATATATGGCTACGTTGAGGTAGCTTTACTTATATGATGTTGACTTACATGTCACTTCAATAATATCAAGAATAGTAATTCATTAGGGTATTTATATTTTCCTTTTGCAGATGTGTAATTTGTGCACAATATTTGTACTTATTATGTAATAATTCACACTATATAGATTTTTTATGCCACAATTGTTTATTTTCCCTCGTTATTTATGATTTATATTAAATCATTCTTCAGGTACGGGCACTCTTTGGTGATCTTCTTTCTCTTCACGTCATTAGCATGAATGCGCAGGCGCACTTGAATTTTGTTAAGGATTGGGTTACTTCTCATTCTGAGGACATCTGGAGCTAGTGCGCATGCGTTATGGTCAACGCTCCAAACACTTCCGACGGCGCTGTTATGGTAACGTGCGTGAGTCACACCACGCTATTTACTTTAGCGCATGTCAGGAAGTGTGGTTTTGATGTAATGGAGCTGTATGATCGACGCATGCGCCGTTTAATAACCCTGGATGACTCATCACTTTATCGGCACCCTCATTGGTCCTTGTCTGTATAAAAACACCTCCCCAACTCATTGGGTCATGCCCCCGGAAGAAGCAAGCGGGCGAAACGCGCGTTGGGGTGCGGGGACAGCATCACAAACGGCACATATCCTTGCTTATATTTTAAGTAAGTACACCATTATATTTGGGTATACTCATGCATATAGCATTTATCTATTGGGCATGGATTAGGATAATTGGAGGTATATGACATTGAGGTACATAGTGAGTATGCATGACTGTGGCTCGGTTTAATTGGATTCCTCTTTGCCATCCTCTTATTACACACTTATTATTGCTATAAATGGTGTGCTTATAATATTGTGCTCTTATGTTTATTGAGCGATATTATCATACAAAGACTATATTGTAAATCTACATATGCTATACTTGGTGCTGCCCCCCAGGGGTATATGTTTGGATTAAAATAATTGGTAGCTCTTTTAATATTTTTACTGTTTAACAAACAAAATTGTTTGTCATATTTATGGTTCTCTTCTTCTTTTTGGATGTCGGTGTGAATAGCTGCCTCCATTGTTTTTTTTGTGCAATTGTATGGAAGTGCCATTCTTTCAATATTGTGGACATTTAGTGGATTAATTCAGTTGTTACTGTTTCTATAAACAGGTTGTCCTTATTATGGATTTAAAGGCCAGGGAAAGCGCCTGGCATTCCAAAGCTACTGATATTTTTTCTAAAAATACCCCCATTGTTTCGCAAGATACCTCTCATGAATCTAAGGATCTTATGCACAAATATAGGAATATTTTACAAAAGAAAACAAGATTATGGTGGAACAGGTCCTCTTTGGAGAACTACTTGGACAAAAAATAGTTCCTAGAGGACTTAAAGTGCAATTGTATCCTACTTATGAACTTGGTGAGCAAGATCTAACTAAAAGATGGATGATGGCTGCAACGAAATGTTCTTTTGATTTTATACAGATTTTAATTGACAGTAATACAGCGTCTCTAATAGAAATGGATAGAGAACTTGATTCTATATCAAAATCCATTGCTAAGGATATATCTAGTGAACAGTATAGCAAATGGTGTAAAGATTTGGAAATTGATGCCTTGAAATGGGAAGAAAAAGTATGTCAAGAAAAATTGAAAAAATACCAACGTGATGTGGATGATTATGATTCTAATAAAATCTATAGATGGCAATTGGGAAAAATTATAGGTACCAGGGAAACTAAAAAAAGAAAACAATCTGATATTTCTAGTACCTCAGAAGCAGAAAATAATGCGTCTATTGGGGAGGCTGAAGTATCAAGGGATTCTCACTTTAAAGGTAGTGATAGAACAAGGAAGTTTCCGGAGATGTTTCTTAAAGCACAGAAAGGAAAACATACTAGAGACCAATATCAGGTAATAAATTTATCTGATCGAGTCTTAACAGATGCACAAATAGCAGTATTGAAACGTGGATTAACTTTTCCCCCTTCCAATAAATTAGACGCGTTCACATCGGTGAAAGATACCCATTTGTTTGCTAGAAAGTTGGTGTTGAAAAGGCTTCATACAACTAAGTCTGAGGAACCGGCAATGTCATTGATTGAAAAAGAAGCTTTAGAGGCGTTAGTATGTTTGGAGGAAGAAAATGAGATACCATCGGAGGTGAGTATGATTCCTACAAATCCATTTGTAAAATCTAAAACATTTCCATCTTTAGCATTGTGTCCAGCAGTGGACATTTTTACCAAATTGGTGTCACAAGACATTGAAATATTGGCTAAAAATGGTGATGGTGGTTCTAATTTAACAAGATCTGAAAAGATTGCCATTGAAGAAATGAAATTATGGAGAGATGTGGTTTTTAAACCCTCCGATAAAGGGGGCAATATAGTTATTTGGCCAATAACACAATATGAAGCTCAAGCCAATAAACTATTAGATAATCCTGAGTGTTATTGTAGACTATCATTTAATCCTCTCTCCTCTTTTCAGACGTTGCTGGTTGACATTTTGGATAAAGCCTTTATGCAAGGAATTATATCAAAGAAGTTGTTGGATCAGATTCGCAATAACAAACCTAAGTTGCCTGTATTATATTTAATACCCAAAATACATAAAAATCCAATGGACCCCCCCGGTAGGCCCATTGTTTCAGGTAATAATGGACCTTGTGAATTGATAGGACACATTATAGATCACTTTCTCAAGCCTTTGGTTGTTGAGTTACCATCCTATATCAGGGACACCACGTCGGCATTACAGAGATTAGATCAATTATGTTTGGATGATAATACTTTGATTGTGACAGCCGACGTGGAGTCCCTGTATACATCAATACGTCATTCTCATGGCTTGGATGCTGTGCAGTTCTTTCTGTGAATGAGTCCTTTGGACAGATCATTGACTGAGTTAATTATCACTCTGTTAGAATTCTTATTGACACATAATGTGTTTATTTTCAATGGTAAAAATTATTTGCAAACACAAGGTACAGCTATGGGGGCCTCCTGTGCCCCCTCCTATGCAAATTTATTTCTGGGCGCATGGGAGAGGGAGCTATTCCATGATGACCTCATCCAGGAAATGGACCATGTCCATAACTGGATGAGGTACATAGATGATGTACTCTTCTTTTGGGATGGCCCCCTGGATAGTTTGAAGAATCTGTTCCAGCATCTTAACAGTAACAGCAAAAATATCAAATTGAGTTTTCAATATGGCAGAGAAATAGATTTCTTGGACATAAAATTAAAAATTGGTCCTGATGGTCTATTGAATACAGATATTTATCGAAAGGTCACAGCTACTAATTCATTTTTGTCTGCAGATTCATCTCATCAAATTTCTACCATTCGTGGGATACCTGTGGGACAGTTTCTTCGAGCAAAGAGAATATGTTCAACTGAAAGCAATTTTGATAAACAGGCTATTGATCTTACCAGACGATTTACTGAAAGAGGATACAGCAAAAGAATGATCAAAAAAGGTTATCTTAGAGCATTAAAAACCTCAAGAGATAAACTCCTTTATGGACCATCGTGTTCTAAAAAATATGAGGAGACAAATCAAGTACGTTTTATTAGTACATATAGTAACAAATGGAATGATTTAAAAGGTATCATTAGTAAACATTGGGATGTTCTTTTGGCCGATCCTATTTTGTCCAATATTTTACCTAAGCAACCATCTTTTGTCGCTAAAAGATCTATTTGTATTTAGTTACAGTTATGCCTCCATTTACTGTTGATCTGGTACATTGGAAGAGGATTCAAGGGACATTATGTCGGTGTCCATTAAAGAAGAGTGGTGGTCCGCTGATTGTTTTTGAAGAAGAAGTAACCAGAACTGCTTTTGGGACTAGTACCACGAGATTATTTTTTATGGATTTTTTCATTATTATTAATAATATTTTTATCTGTATATTATTATTTTTTAGCTATTGCACAGTGGTATGGTTATTGTATACCAGAATGTATATGGGACCATCTCATGGTTGCCTTATTGCTATTGTTATGTCACAGTGCAATTATATTACATGGCGCTTTGATATCGCAGTGGTATATGTGGCTGCGTTGGGGTGGCTTTATTTATATGTTATTGATTCACATGTCATGTTAATATTATTAATAATTACAATATATTTTTTCAGTTTTTGCACATTGATATGGTTATTGTATATTGGGATGGTATATGGGACCATCCTATGATTGCCTTATTGTTATTATTATATCACAGTGCAATCATATTATGTGGCACTTTAATATCACAATGGTATATATGGCTACGTTGAGGTAGCTTTACTTATATGATGTTGACTTACATGTCACTTCAATAATATCAAGAATAGTAATTTATTAGGGTATTTATACTTTCCTTTTGCAGATGTGTAATTTGTGCACAATATTTGTACTTATTATGTAATAATTCACATTATATAGTTTTTTTATGCCACAATTGTTTATTTTCCCTCGTTATTTATGTTTTATATTAAATCATTCTTCAGGTACGGGCACTCTTTGGTGATCTTCTTTCTCTTCACGTCATTAGCGTGAATGCGCAGGCGCACTTGAATTTTGTTAAGGATTGGGTTACTTCTCATTCTGAGGACATCTGGAGCTAGTGCGCATGCGTTATGGTCAACGCTCCAAACACTTCCGATGGCGCTGTTATGGTAACGTGCGTGAGTCACACCACGCTATTTACTTTAGCGCATGTCAGGAAGTGTGGTTTTGATGTAATGGAGCTGTATGATCGACGCATGCGCCGTTTAATAGCCCTGGATGACTCATCACTTTATCGGCACCCTCATTGGTCCTTGTCTGTATAAAAACACCTCCCCAACTCATTGGGTCACACCCCCGGAAGAAGCAAGCGGGCGAAACGCGTGTCGGGGTGCGGGGACAGCATCACAAACGGCACATATCCTTGCTTATATTTTAAGTAAGTACACCATTATATTTGGGTATACTCATGCATATAGCATTTATCTATTGGGCATGGATTAGGATAATTGGAGGTATATGACATTGAGGTACATAGTGAGTATGCATGACTGTGGCTCGGTTTAATTGGATTCCTCTTTGCCATCCTCTTATTACTGCTATAAATGGTGTGCTTATAATATTGTGCTCTTATGTTTATTGAGCGATATCATCATACAAAGACTATAGTGTAAATCTACATATGCTATAGTTGGTGCTGCCCCCCAGGGGTATATGTTTGGATTAAAATAATTGGTAGCTCTTTTAATATTTTTACTGTTTAAGAAACAAAATTGTTTGTCATATTTATGGTTCTCTTCTTCTTTTTGGATGTCGGTGTGAATAGCTGCCTCCATTGTTTTTTGGAGGAAGTGAGATGGGGCCTGATGTCTCTCTACAGGAAGTGGGATGGGACCTGATGTCTCTCTACAGGAAGTGGGATGGGGCCTGATGTCTCTCTACAGGAAGGAAGTGGGGGAGGCTTGGTGTCTTTCTACAGGAAGTGGAAGCAGATTTTCATCTTTTCAAAAGAAATACTCTACTCATTTGTCAAATTGCATACTGGCATAACTGGGCACATAAGCTATTGGATAGTGACAGGCGCACTGCATGCTGGGAAGTGAGTGAAAGCAAATTCTAGTTCCCAGAGTACTGGCAGAATGCTGATAAAGAGGAACCACCTATTCAAAAAGAGTTTACAGCAAGTTACAAAGCATGGGAATTGGGATAGCTCCTGGACTTATTAGACTGGTAAGATGTAGAAGAGAGGACCTGGCTGCTATGGCTACTGAAGCATCAGGTCCGAAACTGCTGGGGCCGAGCCTCCTGTTCCTGGGGGGAATGAGATTGCAGCCAGAGCGAGCCAGTAACCAGGGTGAAGGGGGCGTGGCCAATCAGTGTGAGGTAAAATGGGTTGCAAGGCAACTGAAGCAGTCATCCAGCTAGAACACTGAAGACGTTCAGACCACAACCGCTGTGAGGGGAGCGACAGGCCGCGGCCTGAAGAGAAAGGGTGGCACAGTGAGGGAATCACTGAAACCGGCAGGTGCCCAGAGGAGCTTGCGATCGATGGAGCTTTGCAGTACGAACGTCCGGGTATTGGCTTATATCCAGAGAGTCCCACGCTGAGTAAAGTATTGTAACGCAGCTAGTGTTGAGCATTCCGATACCGCAAGTATCGGGTATCGGCCGATATTAGCGGTATCGGAATTCCGATACTTAGTTCCGATACTTTTGTCATATCGGATTCCGGAATCGGAATCGGAAGTTCCCATCATGCTATGAGCCTGCTTGCTTTGATTAAGCCAATGGGAATCCTCCGAAGTGTGGGCACATCCTGTTAGGCATGTAGGCATGTTAACTATTGGCATGGCTGTGATTGGCTGCCGAAATGATGTCATGATGCACTATAAAAGCCACCGCAGCCGCCATTTCTGGTCACTCTGCTGTGAATTCAGTTAGGGACAGGCTGCTGTAGAAGACTGTGAGGGACAGTTAGAAATAGCGATTCCACCAAACATCTAGTGCTTTACCCAGGCTACATAAACCACCACTGTAGCCTTCTTTGCCCTAGCAGCAGTGTTCACAGCTGTCTGCAAGGGCTGTGTGAGTGCAGCTCACGCTGTGGAGTGGGTCCTGCAGCCACGTCAGGCTGTAGGCCACCCAGTGTGATCACTGCTGCCTCATACATCTTTTATTTTTTGAGCTGCATTTTTTACATAATTTCAATCTAGTGTGCTTCCATCCGTATCCATATACGTTGGTTGCAAACACTAGTAGTAGACAGCGGAGCCTTTCTGCAGCCTTTCAGTGCTAGTGTCCACTTTGCTGCACTGTTCACGGCTGTCTGAGAGGTCTCTGACTGTGTGTGAGTGCAGCTCACGCTGAGTAGTGTGTCCTGCAGCTACGTCTGGCTGTAGGACGCTCAGCGTGCGTCAGTGCCTCACACATATTTTTATTTGAGTGCAGCTCATTTTTTCTTCTATTAGTGTGCATCCATCCGTCTCCATCTACGGTGGTTGCAAACACTATATAGGAGTACACAGCGGAGCCTTTCTGCAGCCTGTCAGTGCCAGTGCCCACTTAGCTGCACTGTTGACGGCTGTCTGAGAGGCTTCTGACTGTGTGTGAGTGCAGCTCACGCTGAGTAGAGTGTCCTGCAGCTACGTCTGGTTGTAGGACGCTCAACGTGCGTCACTGCCTCACACATATTTGTCTTTGAGTGCAGCTCATTTTTTCTTCTCCTATTAGTGTGCATCCATCCGTATCCATCAACATTGGTTGGTTGCATACACTATATAGGAGTAGATAGAGGAGCCTTTTTTTCTGGCTTGTGCCCTGCCGGCGCAGCCAGATTAGTATTACCCAATTTTTTTGGAGCCTCATCTTTTGCATTGTAGGTTACCTGCCTGCATTGTAATAGCTCCAAAAAGTTGGTGATACTATCAGTTTCAATTCTTTGTTCACATACTTTGAGTTTGTTTCCAACAAAGAAACCACAAAAAAAGTTCACCAAACACTACATTTGGAACTTGTGTAGGCCACATCAGCTCCTATTAAAGTCTAGTCCACACACACACACTTCATAAAATTAGTGTTTCTTGTACCTGTAACCAGCTGTTCAGGAATAAGCACACTAAGGCCCCCCTTTGTACTTTTTTGCCTATCTTAAGCAGTCTTGCAAGATGAAGAAGGCAGGGAGTAAGGCGCGTGGGCGTGGGCGTGGGCGTGGAGTTTCAGCAGGGAGAGGACGTGGGGATTCTGCAGGGAGAGGACGTGGGGATTCTACAGGTAGAGGACGTGGGGATTCTGGGCCTGCTGCGGGCACCAGTGGATCAGCATCCCCCAGTTTTAGCAGGCAACAGTCCTTTATGCGCAGCTTTGTAGGACCTCAACGTACCCCACTGCTGCGGGAGGAACAAATTGAAGCCGTTGTCGGATGGATGGCAGCTAACGCATCGACTTCAATTACTTCCGCATCCTCTCAGGGTCAGAGCACCGAAGAGCAACCATCTGTCTCTTCACCACCTGCCAAAGTGCCCAGGCAGTCAGAGAGACATGGACAGGAGCCATCACAGTCTCTACTTCTGTTCTCGGAATCTGTTGGCTTGGAAAGAGGGGGCCAGCCAAGCAGCATTCCTGAATGTGAAGAAGAGGGAGTATGCAGTGATGCGCAACTTCTTTGTCCCTCTGAATCTGAAGAGGCGAGTGGGCCAGTGCCTATGGTCAGCACACCTCAGTACGCATCAGATGATGACGAGACTCAGTTGCCACTTTCTGGTGCGTACGGTGCTGGCGAGACAACCCCGGAGAAGCAGCTGTTTGAAGAGGGGAGGGAAGATGATGAGGTCCTTGACCCATCATGGCGTGAGCAACAGGAAGGTGGTGGGAGCAGCTCGGAGGAAGAGATTCCCCTACCGGCCAAAACAGGAGGCAGAGGGAGGGGGAAGACTTGGTTGCCTGTACCCTCCACTTCGGCACCCGTTAGGAGCATTCCTCCCTCCAAAGGCAAACCGGGCGCTCACAAGAGTTGCAGTGCGTGGTCCTTTTTTGACACAGTTGCAGATGACATTTGCTTTGTCAAATGCAAGCTGTGTCATCAGAGAGTCAAAAGAGGGAGAAATGTCAGCAACCTCAATACCACAAATATGTGGAAACATGTGCGCACCAAGCACGAGTTGGAGTTGCAGAGACACCCTGAAGACGTAGGCCAACGTACAGCACCACCTACCACCTCTTCAGTTCGTGTTGGGCCCTCTTCCTCCAGCTCACACACTGCTGGTTCGGCTTCCTCACAGGATCGCCAAGGAAGAACCTCTGCCACTGTTGTCCGGAGACCCTGTCAGATTACACCCATAGCAGCACGTTCCCATCCATCACAGCCATCGGTAGCACAGGCATGGGATAAAAGGCGCCCTTACTCGGCAAACCATCCCCGAGCACAGTCTCTGAATGCTGGCATTGCCAAACTTCTGGCAGTTGAAATGCTGTCATTCAGGCTGGTGGACACTGACACCTTCCGGGACTTAATGGCATTGGCAGTCCCCCAATACAACGTGCCCAGCCGCTTTTATTTCAGCAGGCGAGCCGTCCCTGCCCTGCAGAAACATGTTGAGGGCAAAATAAAACATGCGCTACTAAACGCCGTTAGTAGCAAGGTCCACCTGACCACCGATGCGTGGACCAGTAACCATGGACAGGGACGATACCTTTCCCTCACTGCCCACTGGGTCAATGTTGTGGAGCCGGGTACGGATCTGGAGAGTGGCGCTGTACGTGTTCTTCCAACGCCACGGATTGCAGGACTCCAGTCTGTACACATAGACTCCTCCTCCTACTCAAGTTCCTCAGAAACAGCAGAGCAGGAGCCTGTTACGACCGATATGAGCACAGCCGTGGCCAAACGTCAACAGGCTGTACTCAAATTAATTTCTTTGGGGAATCGAAGCCACACAGCGCAGGAGCTCTGGAATGCTATCAAGCTGGAGAGCGATGTGTGGTTTGGGCCAGCGAATCTCCAGCCGGGCTTGGTAGTGTGTGACAATGGCCGAAATCTGGTGGCAGCTCTTGGCCTAGGCAACCTCACACACATCCCATGTCTGGCACATGTTCTTAACTTGGTCGTGCAGAGCTTTCTGAGGGACTATCCGGATCTTGCTGCACTGTTGCACAAGGTCCGCATAGAGTGCGCTCACTTGCGACGTTCCAGCACGGCAAGATCGCGCCTCGCTGCTCTGCAGCGACGATTTGGCCTTCCGGAACATCGCATCATATGTGACCTACCCACCCGGTGGAATTCAACGTTACATATGTTGGAGCGGTTGTGTGAGCAGCAGGCAGCAGTCATGGAGTACCAGCTGCATCAGGCGCAAACAAGTCGCACTGTGCGCCGTTCACACTTCAGCACCATTGAGTGGGCCTCTATGAAGGACATCTGCCTCGTTTTGCGTGCCTTCGATGAATCCACGCGGATGGCGAGTGCAGATGATGCACTAGTCAGCATGACTGTCCCCCTTATCTGCCTGCTTCAACAAACACTGCAAGCACTAAGGGATGAGGTTTCAGAAGAGGTGGAGGATGAGGAGTCCCAAATGCCATCTGCTTCTGGACAGTCTGCGCTACGTGTTTCCTCACAAAGGCCTAGGCAGGGGACACTTTGTGAGGAGGATGAGGAGGAGTCGATGGAGGAGGAAGACATCTCTCCAGAGGAGGGAGGTACACAAACCTCTACTCAGTATGTACAGCGAGGGTGGGGTGATGCAGAGCAGGCCGAGGTCACGCCTCAAACAGGGGACAGCGGTTCTTTGGCAGTTGGGAGTCTGCAGCACATGGTTGATTTCATGCTGCAGTGCCTGAGAAACGACCGCCGCATCGCCCACATTCTCGTCTCGGCTGATTATTGGGTGTACACCCTCCTAGATCCTCGCTACCGGGACAGCGTACAAAGGCTCATACCAACGTTGAACCGGGAGCGTAAAATGCGGGAGTACGAAGAGTCACTGGTGCAGTCCATAATGTTTTCCATTCCACCCGACAGCATTGTTGCTAGTGCTTTACAAAGCAGCTCTGTGCGTCGAGGCAGTGGAGGAAACTCTGCACAAAGAGGGAGCAGAGGCAGCGCCGCAGCACAAGGCAAGACCACTATGGCCCAAATGTGGCAAAGTTTTGTGTGTCCACCACAATTGTCTACACCATCAGCGACGCCTCGAGTCAGCAGGAGGCAACGCTTCCGTCAGATGGTGTCAGACTACATGTCTTGCCCTGTCGCTGTACTCCCAGATGGCTCTTCCCCCTTCAAGTTTTGGGTCTCTAAGCTGGATACATGGCCAGAGCTTAGCCAGTATGCATTGGAGGTGCTGGCTTGCCCTGCTGCCAGTGTATTATCGGAACGTGTCTTTAGTGCCGCAGGTGGTGTACTAACAGACCGTCGCACGCGACTATCTTCCGATAATGTTGACCGGCTGACTTTTCTGAAAATGAACAAGGCCTGGATCTCCAAAGACTTTGCCATTCCTCTTACAGACTAAATTAGTGGTTGGCAACTGTATCCAGGTCTGCTGGTGTGTTCATTTTTCTACCACCTGAACTATAATCCCTTTGCTTCAACACAGCCAGTTGTCGCTCAGATGTGTCGTCTGCACAGAGAAACACACTAGCTCCTGTGTTAGTGGGGTTCAGTAATGCCAGCTGATCCCCTGCTGTGTGGACGGCAAAGTCACCAGCTCCATCAACATTCAAACCACTACTGATTTTTAACCGTGCCCAACTTAGGTCTCTGGCTCCACTGTCTCTACTATTTCCCCTGACCTCCAACCCCGCCATCTACATCTCTGAAGTGGCGTCAGCACAATCTACACTTGTTCCTGTGTTCCTGTGGCTCAGTCCCATCAGTTTATCCCCTGATGTGTGTCCGGCAAGGTCTCCTGCTCTGTCCACATTCCCATAACCAGTAGTGGGAATGAGGACAGAGCTGGCGAACTTGCCGGACAAACATCAGGGGATCAACTGACGGGACTGAGCACCAGTAACACAGGAACAAGTGTAGATTGTGCTGACGCCACTTCAGAGATGTAGCTGGCGGGGTTGGAGGCCAGGGTAAATAGTAGAGACAGTGGAGCCAGAGGCCTAAGTGGAGCATGGTTAGAATCAGTAGTAGTCCACAACCTCCATAAAAACCGCTGCCCATTGGCCTCTGCATGCGGCATGCGTAATCCTGGGCTCCAACAGCGTCAGTTGGTGTTCAGAAGTGTCGTCTCCACAGAGCCAAACACATTCGTTAGAGTGTTAGTGGGTTTCAGCACTGCCAGCTGTTCCCCTGCTGTGGAGATGGCAAGTCTCCTGCTGCCTTCACCTGCCAAAATCCAGTAGGCCCCAGCCTGCTCCTCGCCTAATCCTGGGCTCCAACAGCGTCAGTTGGTGTTCAGAAGTGTCGTCTCCACAGAGCCAAACACATTCGTTAGAGTGTTAGTGGGTTTCAGCACTGCCAGCTGTTCCCCTGCTGTGGAGATGGCAAGTCTCCTGCTGCCTTCACCTGCCAAAATCCAGTAGGCCCCAGCCTGCTCCTCGCCTAATCCTGGGCTCCAACAGCGTCAGTTGGTGTTCAGAAGTGTCGTCTCCACAGAGCCAAACACATTCGTTAGAGTGTTAGTGGGGTTCAGCACTGCCAGCTGTTCCCCTGCTGTGGAGATGGCAAGTCTCCTGCTGCCTTCACCTGCCAAAATCCAGTAGGCCCCAGCCTGCTCCTCGCCTAATCCTGGGCTCCAACAGCGTCAGTTGGTGTTCAGAAGTGTCGTCTCCACAGAGCCAAACACATTCGTTAGAGTGTTAGTGGGGTTCAGCACTGCCAGCTGTTCCCCTGCTGTGGAGATGGCAAGTCTCCTGCTGCCTTCACCTGCCAAAATCCAGTAGGCCCCAGCCTGCTCCACGCCTAATCCTGGGCTCCAACAGCGTCAGTTGGTGTTCAGAAGTGTCGTCTCCACAGAGCCAAACACATTCGTTAGAGTGTTAGTGGGGTTCAGCACTGCCAGCTGTTCCCCTGCTGTGGAGATGGCAAGTCTCCTGCTGCCTTCACCTGCCAAAATCCAGTAGGCCCCAGCCTGCTCCACGCCTAATCCTGGGCTCCAACAGCGTCAGTTGGTGTTCAGAAGTGTCGTCTCCACAGAGCCAAACACATTCGTTCAAGTGTTAGTGGGGTTCATCATTGCCAGCTGATCCCCTGCTGTGGAGATGGCAGTCTCTCCTGCTGTCTCCGCATTCCAAAGACAGTAGGCCTCTGCCTACACCCTCTTATTTCCTGGGCTTCAACTCAGCCAGTTGTAGCTCGGAAGTGCCGTCCACACGGAAAGAGATACTTGCTCCCGTGTCTCAGTGGGGTTCAGTAATGTCAGCTGATCCCCTGCTTTGTGGATGGCAGTCTCTCCTGCTGTCACCTCATTCAAAATACAGTAGGCCTCTGCCTACACCCTCCTATTTCCTGGGCTTCAACACAGCCAGTTGTAGTTCGGAAGTGCCGTCCACACGGAAAGAGATACTTGCTCCCGTGTCTCAGTGGGGTTCAGTAATGTCAGCTGATCCCCTGCTGTGTGGATGGCAGTCTCTCCTGCTGTCACCTCATTCAAAATACAGTAGGCCTCTGCCTACACCCTCCTATTTCCTGGGCTTCAACACAGCCAGTTGTAGTTCGGAAGTGCCGTCCACATGGAAAGAGATACTTGCTCCCGTGTCTCAGTGGGGTTCAGTAATGTCAGCTGATCCCCTGCTGTGTGGATGGCAGTCTCTCCTGCTGTCACCTCATTCAAAATACAGTAGGCCTCTGCCTACACCCTCCTATTTCCTGGGCTTCAACACAGCCAGTTGTAGTTCGGAAGTGCCGTCCACACGGAAAGAGATACTTGCTCCCGTGTCTCTGTGGGGTTCAGTAACGTCAGCTGATCCCCTGCTGTGTGGATGGCAGTCTCTCCTGCTGTCACCTCATTCAAAATACAGTAGGCCTCTGCCTACACCCTCCTATTTCCTGGGCTTCAACACAGCCAGTTGTAGTTCGGAAGTGCCGTCCACACGGAAAGAGATACTTGCTCCCGTGTCTCTGTGGGGTTCAGTAACGTCAGCTGATCCCCTGCTGTGTGGATGGCAGTCTCTCCTGCTGTCACCTCATTCAAAATACAGTAGGCCTCTGCCTACACCCTCCTATTTCCTGGGCTTCAACACAGCCAGTTGTAGTTCGGAAGTGCCGTCCACACGGAAAGAGATACTTGCTCCCGTGTCTCAGTGGGGTTCAGTAACGTCAGCTGATCCCCTGCTGTGTGGATGGCAGTCTCTCCTGCTGTCACCTCATTCAAAATACAGTAGGCCTCTGCCTACACCCTCCTATTTCCTGGGCTTCAACACAGCCAGTTGTAGTTCGGAAGTGCCATCCACACGGAAAGAGATACTTGCTCCCATGTCTCAGTGGGGTTCAGTAACGTCAGCTGATCCCCTGCTGTGTGGATGGCAGTCTCTCCTGCTGTAACCTCATTCAAAATACAGTAGGCCTCTGCCTACACCCTCCTATTTCCTGGGCTTCAACACAGCCAGTTGTAGTTCGGAAGTGCCGTCCACACGGAAAGAGATACTTGCTCCCGTGTCTCAGTGGGGTTCAGTAATGTCAGCTGATCCCCTGCTGTGTGGATGGCAGTCTCTCCTGCTGTCACCTCATTCAAAATACAGTAGGCCTCTGCCTACGCCCTCCTATTTCCTGGGCTTCAACACAGCCAGTTGTAGTTCGGAAGTGCCGTCCACACGGAAAGAGATACTTGCTCCCGTGTCTCAGTGGGGTTCAGTAATGTCAGCTGATCCCCTGCTGTGTGGATGGCAGTCTCTCCTGCTGTCACCTCATTCAAAATACAGTAGGCCTCTGCCTACGCCCTCCTATTTCCTGGGCTTCAACACAGCCAGTTGTAGTTCGGAAGTGCCATCCACACGGAAAGAGATACTTGATCCCGTGTCTCTGTGGGGTTCAGTAACGTCAGCTGATCCCCTGCTGTGTAGATGGCAAAGTCTCCTGCTGCCTACACAGTCGTACCACTACTGATTTTTAACCGTGCTCCAATTAGGCCTGTGGCTCCACTGTCTCTCGTATTTCCCCTGTCCTCCAACCCTGCCAGTTACAGCTCCGAAGTGGCGTCTGCACAATCCACACTTGTTCCTGTGTTACAGGTGTTCAGTCCGGTCAGTTAATCCCCTGATGTGTGTCCGGGAATGTCGCCTGCTCTGTACACATTCCCATTATGGGAATGTGGACAGAGCAGGCGACATTGCCGGACACACATCAGGGGATTAACTGACCGGACTGAACACCTGTAACACAGGAACAAGTGTGGATTGTGCAGACGCCACTTCGGAGCTGTAACTGGCGGGGTTGGAGGACAGGGGAAATACGAAAATCAGTGAAGCCACAGGCCTAAGTGGAGCTTGGTTCAAATTAGTAGTCTACAACCGATCTTAAAATTTCTTCAATGCAGCCTCAGCCTGCTCCGTGCTTGTCCCTGGGCTTCAACACAGCCAGTTGTTGCTCGGAAGTGCCGTCTTCACAGAGTAAAACACTAGCTCCTGTGTTTGTGGGGTTCAGTAACGTCAGCTGTTCCCCTGCTGTTTTGATGGCAATCTGTCCTGCTGCCTCCCAATTGACAGCACATCAGGCCTCAGCCTGCTAAGTGCTTGTCCTGGGCTCCAACATCGCCAGTTGCTGCTCATAACTGACTTTGGCACGGGTACTCCCTCCTGCCCAGCTTGGTTCCAGCCCTGCCTGCTGTTTCCGGGAAGTGTCAATGTCAGTTTGCCACCCCAAGTTGCCATGTCGTGTTGCGGTTGGGTTAGCCGAGGCTAGGGTGCCAGCAGTTTAGGTGCTTCCTATGTGGACTGCGGGTTCTGGTAAGAAAGGCTTGTTCCATAGTGCCAGTAGGACAAGCACCCCCTGTAGGACTGTGTGATTCGGTAACTGCGGCCAGCTTGCGGCATGCCAACTTTGCTTTTCAGGGGTAACTTCTGATACCCCTCCGGGTTCCAGCACCGTCAGCTGGTTCTCGTCAGAGCCTTTGGCCTAGGTGCCTCCATCTCGGTATCCGAGTTCCGGCAACGTCTGCTGGTCCTTGGTAGTGCTTTGTAGCACAGGTACCTCCTGCTTAGTAACCGGGTTCCAGCACCGTCAGCTGGTCCTCGGTTGTGCCATTGGCTCTTATTCCTTCTGCTGCCCCTCCGGGTGCCAGCACTGTCAGCTGGTCCTCGCTATTTCCATTTGCTCTTGCAGCTTATGCTACCCCTCCGGGTTCCAGCACCGTCAGCTGGTTCTCGTCAGAGCCTTTGGCCTAGGTGCCTCCATCTCGGTATCCGAGTTCCGGCAACGTCTGCTGGTCCTTGGTAGTGCTTTGTAGCACAGGTACCTCCTGCTTAGTAACCGGGTTCCAGCACCGTCAGCTGGTCCTCGGTAGTGCCATTGGCTCTTGTTCCTTCTGCTGCCCCTCCGGGTGCCAGTACCATCAGCTGGTTCAAGAGGACAAAGAACAGGAAGACAACCACCAAGATGCAGAACAACAAGAGAGAGAAGACAAAGAAGCATAAAAAAAACAAAGCAGAAGAACATTAAGCATAAGACTAATACTCTGAGCAAATGATATTATCTTATTTATAAGCAGAAGAAGACTAAGCAGTGTATGGGGGTGAGTCCGTTCCGCCTCGTGGTGCCCCTGGAAAAGGCCTGCTGCTGCAGGCCAAACTGAACGCGGACAAATCCTGTTGTAAATCTTTTGTGACAGGCAGAACGGAAGGTGTAAACTTCTAACTTTTCTAGATAACAACTACAGGAATGCCTGACACAAACAAGAATATGATGAAGAAGAATAGGAAGAAGATGAAGAAGTTGAATATGTAGAATAATAATTGTTGAATAAGAAGAATATGAAGAATGTAAGAAAAGGAAGAAGAAGAAGAAGAATGTAAAAAAAGGAAGTAGAAGAATTTAAAAAAGGAAGAAGAAGAAGAATGTAAAAAAAGGAATAAGAAGAAGAATGTAAAAAAAGGAAGAAGAAGAAGAATGTAAAAAAAGGAAGTAGAAGAATGTAAAAAAAGGAAGAAGAAGAAGAAGAATGTAAAAAAAGGAATAAGAAGAAGAAGAAGAAGGTAAAAAAAGGAAGAAGAATAAGAAAGAAGAAGAAAGAAGAAAGAAGAAGAAGACATACATGTCTGGCAAAATATAAATGAGGCTAACATAGTCAATATCTTTGTAACTCCTAACATCTTTAAAAAAAAAGTTTAATTCCTGCTATTCCATTTGATTGGGCTAAACCTCTATGGCTTTAATGTCTCCTCCACCTCCCACAATACATTCTACATTATTCTTAGTTGTTTTTCTTCATGTAGAATTAACCTACAAGGAAAGAAAGGGTTTTTTTTAATTCCGATATTTTGGTCCCATTGACTTGCATTGGTTCCCGGTATCGGAATCGGCGATACTGATACTTTTTTTTAAGATCGGCCGATCCATTCCGATCCGATATTTTCAAGTATCGGCTGGTATCGCTCAACTCTAAACGCAGCCCTTCTGGTCATGGCCGTTGCTCAAGGAGAGCCGTGCCGAGAGAAATCTTGTGGAGAGCTCTACTCTCTTACTCCACAGATATATTGACTAGGGACTCAGTGGGCAAAACCGGAGACCGCTTGCTGCCTCCAGAAGAAGGACCGGCCACTAGGCGAGGATGCCAGCAGACATTACACCGAACACTGCCGGCATTCTGCTACCCACGGGGCTTTCAGAAAGTGACAGGCTGCGGAGTCACCATGAGTGAAACCATTAACAAGAGACTGTTTAGTTAACCAACTTTTATTTAGTTTAACCTTTGTAATCTTTGTTTACTCTGCTATCTCCCTGTGAGGAGTTTTCCCACTGTTAAATAATTAAATATAGTTGATCCCTGCTCTGCAGCATTAGTGTTACTGCATCCCAGCACCTGCTTATTACAAATGCACTAAAAGCATTTTTACATATGTTGAGGGGATGTGATGAGGGAAGAATAAAGCGTGCTCACCACTGCTGCAGTCATTTTCTACAATACTTCAGGAGATAGCTAAGTATATCACTGGCATCCATCACTCCTATCAAACGGGGCACTTGAGAGAGTCCTGATCCCAAAATCAATGGAATCTTGTCGATCAGCAAATTATAATACATCCTTGTACAATTGGCTACAATGAGAATAAACCTTTAAGATTTTTTAAGACCTTTTATTGAAGAAGCCAAAGCATAACTAAGAATTGAGCATCAACCGACCATCATCGGACAGCTGACAATTCTACGCACCAAACTAATTTTACAAAACAATTTTCTAAGTGACTTCCGGAGAGCTGCAGGATTCTACATTAATTGAGGAAAGTTCCAGAGACAGCGGCACATTTACAACACAAACATAATTCACATTTCTCAACTCACAGTAAAATAATAATGGAGAATGATATCACGTCTGGTGCCGGAGGTTAGACAAAACACAATAATTCATCAGATCCAAATCCAACGGTTTATGGAAATAATATAAACATTTGATTATGATCATGAGGACACGAGAGGCGATACTATTATATTGTAGCTCGAAAATGAAATAAACTGTCAGCACAGACGAAAATATGAAATCTCCCTGAACAGATTATATCATTCTAACTCAAGGTTGAAAATCCATCAGAGGAAAGCCCAGATCTTCAGAGAGACAGAGAACAGAGAGGAAGAGCGCCATAGGCTTATATGCCGAGTGGAAATGTTACATCAGAGTGGGAGAAAAGTTTGTATCTAGGACTTGAGCTTTACTATAATTGACTGTGAGATCCAGGGATCGAGGACACTGATAGTGAGATTCATGTGTGAAATTACATATGTTTTCAAATTTAAAGGGGTTTTCGCCTAATAAATGTCAGATTCCGTCTCATCATAAATGTTGTCATGCTTCCCATAAATGTAAACAGAGACACCGCCGTGTCCACATCTCCATAATCTGTTAACTTCAACTAGCGGCTGCATCATATTCAAAACTTGTTGTGACTATAAATCTTAAAAGGTTGTATCGTTACTGTCCGCACTCCTCAACAATGAAAATGCAGCAGGAAAAGTTGTGGAATTCTGGAAATCACAGGAAGGAAACATTACTGATCTGCAAACAATAATAAAAAATGAAAAAAAGGAAACTAAAATTTAAAAACGTCTAGTTTATTCAGTCTGGAGTAGGAGCTCCGTATGTGGAAATCCCGGCACTTTTATCGTCAGATTCTAGCGCTGAGGTTATTAATGGTTGTCTGAAGAAGGTTCTGCTGCTGAATGTATTTGGACAAATCATTAAGATCTGCTGCTGGCAGCTCCTGCATAATCACCGACCAATGACGTCCCCAAGTCCAGAGACAAATCCAGAGATGCTGCAGATCATGGTAGCAGGCTTAGACCACATATTCTGCTCACAGTAGCACCAGAAACATCTGGGCTGTGGTTGTCATGTTGGACAAAGGCTCCTGGGACAATGGCCTAAACCAGCTCCCGTGGCTGCGGGTTTGTCTCCATTGACCACATCGGTGATTACACAGGAGCTGCCTGCAGCGGATCTTGATGATTTGTACAAGTGCATTCAAAATGGAGAACCTTCCTCAGATGACCTTAATAACTTCAGTGACAGCAGCTGTACTGTAAGTGTGGTAGATAAGCAGACAGATAAGATGTAATATAGTCATGGCCAAAAGTGTTGGCACTAGAGTTGAGCGATACCGTCCGATACTTCAAAGTATCGTATCGGATGGTATCGGCCGATCTTTAAAAAAAAGTATTGGTATCGCCGATTCCGATACCGGAAGTCCCATTCAAGTCTATGGGACTTCCGGTATCGGAATAAGAAAAACCCTTTCCTGCCCTTGTACAGCCTCTCTGGGGTCTGTACGGGCCTTTCGGGGGGCTGTGCCGGCCTGCCAGGGGGTCTGTGCAGGCTCCGGTGGTCTGTGCCGGCCTGCCGGTGGTCTGTGCAGGCTCCGGGGGGCTGTGCCGGCCTGCCGGGGGGCTGTGCCGGCCTGCCGGGGGGCTGTGCAGGCTCCGGGGGGCTGTGCCGGCCTGCCGGGGGGCTGTGCCGGCCTGCCGGGGGGCTGTGCAGGCTCCGGGGGTCTGTGCAGGCATCGTCCGATGAGACTACAAGTCCCATCGGGCGATGCCTGCTACCATGACAGTGATTGACACATTAGCCAATGATGGGACAGTAGTAGTCCCATCATCCGGCTAATGTGTTAAATGTAAAAAAAAAAAAAAAAAAAAAAAAAAAATTACATGCTACATACATACAACATGCATACTACATACATGCTACATTCATACTACATACTACATACATGCTACATTCATACTACATAAATACTACATGCAACATACATACTACATATATACTACATGCATGCTACATACATACTGCATGCTACATACATACCACATATATACTACATACATACTACATGCATGCTACATGCATGCTACATGCTACATACATAACACATATATACTACATGCATGCTACATACATACTACATGCTACATACTACATATATACTACATGCATGCTACATACTACATGCTACATACATACTACATATATGCTACATGCATGCTACATACATACTGCATGCTACATGCATGCTACATACATACTACATACATACTACATGCTACATACATACTACATATATACTACATACATACTACATACATACTACATGCATGCTACATGCATGCTACATACATACCACATACATAACAGATATATACTACATGCATGCTACATACATACTACATGCTACATACATACCATATACATACTACATGCATGCTACATACATACTACATGCATGCTACATACATACTACATGCTACATACATACTACATATATACTACATGCATGCTACATACATACTACATATATACTACATGCATGCTACATACTACATGCTACATACATACTACATATATACTACATGCATGCTACATACATACTACATGCTACATACATACCACATACATACTACATATATACTACATGCATGCTACATACATACTGCATGCTACATGCATGCTACATACATACTACATACATACTACATGCTACATACATACCACATATATACTACATACATACAATACATTCATACAATACATACATAGACATACAGTACATATAACATAGAGTAACATACTTACCAATACTTGTCACATTGTTCCCCGAAGCCATTGTCTTTTCCGGAATAAATATTAACATAACAAACCACAAAAATACTCACCCACGATCCGAAGCAGTCCACGAGTGTGTCCCACGACGATCTTGGGTAGAGAACTGCAGCATCAGCTGTTGCTGCCGTTCTCTACAGGCTGCAGGAATCCAATGACGGAAGGTAGGTATCCTTCCGCACTGTATTCCTCCGCCACTTAAAAAAAAAAAAAGTCCCTAGTCTCACTTTATGCCATTGCTGTGTGGGAAATTCCCACGCAGCAATGGCATAAAGTGAGACTAGGGACTTTTTTTTTTTTAAGTGGCGGAGGAATACAGTGCGGAAGGATACCTACCTTCCGTCATTGGATTCCTGCAGCCCGTAGAGAACGGCAGCATCATCTGATGCTGCCGTTCTCTACCCAAGATCGTCGTGGGACACACTCGTGGACTGCTTCGGATCGTGGGTGAGTATTTTTGTGGTTTGTTATGTTAATATTTATTCCGGAAAAGACAATGGCTTCGGGGAACAATGTGACAAGTATTGGTAAGTATGTTACTCTATGTTATATGTACTGTATGTCTATGTATGTATTGTATGAATGTATTGTATGTATGTAGTATATATGTGGTATGTATGTAGCATGTAGTATGTATGTAGTATGTATGTAGCATGCATGTAGCATGTAGTATGTATGTAGCATGCATGTAGTATATATGTAGTATGTATGTAGCATGCATGTAGTATATATGTAGCATGTATGTAGTATGTATGTGGTATGTATGTAGCATGTAGTATGTATGTAGCATGCATGTAGTATATATGTAGTATGTATGTAGCATGTAGTATGTATGTAGTATGTATGTAGTATGTATGTGGTATGTATGTAGCATGTAGTATGTATGTAGCATGCATGTAGTATATATGTAGTATGTAGTATGTATGTAGTATGTATGTGGTATGTATGTAGCATGTAGTATGTATGTAGCATGCATGTAGCATGCATGTAGTATGTATGTAGCATGCATGTAGTATGTATGTAGCATGCATGTAGTATGTATGTAGTATGTATGTAGTATGTATGTAGCATGCAGTATGTATGTAGCATGTATGTAGTATGTATGTAGTATATATGTAGTATGTATGTAGCATGTAGTATGTATGTAGCATGCATGTAGTATATATGTAGTATGTATGTAGCATGTAGTATGTATGTAGTATGTATGTAGTATGTATGTAGCATGCAGTATGTATGTAGCATGTATGTAGTATATATGTAGTATGTATGTAGCATGCATGTAGTATGTATGTAGCATGTAGTATGTATGTAGTATGTATGTAGTATGTATGTAGCATGCAGTATGTATGTAGCATGTATGTAGTATGTATGTAGTATATATGTAGTATGTATGTAGCATGTAGTATGTATGTAGCATGCATGTAGTATATATGTAGTATGTATGTAGCATGTAGTATGTATGTAGTATGTATGTAGTATGTATGTAGCATGCAGTATGTATGTAGTATGTATGTAGCATGCATGTAGTATGTATGTAGCATGTAGTATGTATGTAGCATGCATGTAGTATGTATGTAGCATGTATGTAGTATGTATGTAGCATGTATGTAGTATGTATGTAGCATGTAGTATGTATGTAGCATGCATGTAGTATGTATGTAGTATTTTTTTTTTTTTTTTTAACATTTAACACATTAGCCGGATGATGGGACTACTACTGTCCCATCATTGGCTAATGTGTCAATCACTGTCATGGTAGCAGGCATCGCCCGATGGGACTTGTAGTCCCATCGGACGATGCTTGCACAGACCCCCGGACATCAGCACAGCCCCCCGGCAGGCCGGTACAGACCCCCACAGGGTGCACAGACCACCGGCAGGCCGGCACAGCCCCCCGGCAGGCCGGTACAGACCCCGGGCAGTCCACACAGCCCCCCGGCAGGCCGGCACAGCCCCCCGGCAGGCCGGCAGAGACCCCCGGAAGGCCCGAAATGACGGCGCATCATGATGCGCACACACCGCGCATCATGATGACGTCAGGCCGTCAATCAACTGAACTTCCGATTCCGATGCCGAATTCCGATATTGAAAAAATATCGGAAGTCGGTATCGGAATTCCGATACAGCAAGTATCGGCCGATACCCGATACTTGCGGTATCGGAATGCTCAACACTAGTTGGCACCTTTGAAATTTTTGCAGAAAATTAAGTTTTTATTGCAGAAAATTATTAGAGTTACATACATTTTGTTATACACATGTTTATTTTCTTTGTGTGTATTGGAACAATACAAGAAAAAGAGGAAAAAAAAGGCAAATGGACAGAATTTCACACAAAACCCCAAAAATGGGCTAGCCATGCAAAATTGTTGGCACCCGCCTTAATATTCGGCTGCACCCTTTGGAATAAATAACTGTAATAAATAGCTTCCTATAACCATCAACAAGTTTCTTACTCCTCTCAATAATTTTCTGGGAGAAATACTTAATTTTCTGGAATAATTTCAAGGGTGACAACACTTTCATCCATGACTGTATATGAAATTTGCAAAAAGTTTAGTTCTTTTAAAGTTTTAAAAAAAAATGAAATTGACCTTGAGTTTTCTTCAAATTAAAGTTCCATCCCCGTTACAACCGTCACGCAGACAAGCAACATTAGCGAGTGGCAGGAATTGACTAGCAATCGTTTCCTGCCTGTCAGTCAAGACAAAAGCCTTCACCTTTTCCATGATTTGAGGTGGTTCAACTTGAAAGCAAGACAGTCGTGTGACAAACAAATCAGTTCATTGCAGCATCGTGCCGCACCAACCTGCGAGATAATGAATCTGATCTGTGCAGCTGCGCCTCTCTGTCCCAGCTGTGCACCCTATTCACGCTGACACCATGTACAGGAACAAAAAGTTAAAGCCGAAAATGTTCACAAATTATTTTGAAAGGAATTTCTAAAAGCTTCGTAGCAAGAAGACAGGATAATTGCAAAGTTTTTTATGGAATAGTTCCCGTAGAGATGAATTCAAGGTTCACCTGTGCTCCACTCATAAAGACCTTATAGGCAAAGCCATGGTGGTAAATGTGACTTAAAGGGGTTGTTTCATGTTGGGAGGGAGGCACTCTCCTGAAGATTGACCCTTCAATCAGCTGGCATGAATGAGCTGCTGACTCGAGTTGTGCACTCGGCAACCCATGTGAATCTATGTACGATTTATAACATTGCTTATCTTGGTCTCATTTTGAGATACATTATTAGTCATCATGGGCAAACCCCTGAATGTTCGTGTCTGGAGGGTTAGGACGAACATCTAAAAAACATTTGGTTCTGGTACCAGAATGGTACTCGAACCTGAACTCAAACTCAATTCAGATGAATGGGGGCCTAAACATCTATTGTTTGCCAAGCTGTCATCTGCATGACAGTGCGGCAAATACAATCTCTAATCAGCGGTAAGATTATTGCCGTCGGTCATATATCTGCGGTTCCTACGCTGTCAGATGACAGCGTGAGCCAACATCTGTTAACAGCAGTAAAAAGTTTACTGCCTGTCACAGGCATTGGATTATGAGAGAGTACTACTCCCATCAGCCTACGCCTGCTGTCGCTCGTAACAGTGAGAGCAGGAGCAGCTGATGGGAGTATTCGTCAGCCGGTGAATGTGTGCTATAAATAAATAAAGAATAATAAAAAAATTGACCTGGGATCTGTTCTATTTTTTGATAACCAGCATGGCAAAACTGACAACTGCATGCTGCAATCCTCAGCTGTCAGCTTTATCATGGCTGGTTATCAAGAATAGAGGGGTCCCCATGCAGTTTTTTCTAAATGTTTAAACCAATAAAAAAATGACATGGGGTCCCCCCCATTTTGGACATCCAGCAAAGCTAAATCAGAGAATTGGGGGCTGGAATTCTCAAGCTGCGAAGAGGTCATGGATAATTTCCACCCTGCCTAAAAATAGCAGCCCGCAGCTGCCCAGAAAAGGCACATATATTAGATGCGCCAATTCTGATGCTTTGCACACCTCTTTCTTCTTCCCCTGTGATGGTTGCAAGTGGGGTAATGTTTGCGGGGTTGATGTCAGATGTTTTATGGCCGCTGACATCAAGCCCACAGGTTAGTAATGGAAAGCTGCCTATAAGACACCTATACATTAATAACCCCATAGTTTGATTGTAAAAAAGACGTAACCAAAATGAAATCCTTTATTTGAAAGAAAGACGCAGACTCCTTTATTTGAAATAAAAATAGGAAAGCACAGCTACACTCACCTTACACGCCCATTTCATTGAAGCCCTTGTCCCCCTTACTAACACCATAGTCATATTGTAAATAAAAAACACCCAGAATAAAGTCCTTTATTTGAAATAAAAATCAAAGCCATTTTGCACATTTATTTCAAAATAGCAAAATACAGCTATACTCACGTTATGCCCATTGAATTGAAGCCTTTGCCCCCTGAAAAAGAAAAAAATACAAATAATAAACAACCATAGCCTTCCCCTGTCCAAAATGAAGGTGTCCAACACCGTAATACATATCTGAGATATATGATTACAACCTGGATGATGCAAAAATTCTCATGGTGCTCTCAGTGATCTCATTGAGGTTACCACAGTTCATCCCGGCTCACAGTGGAGTGTGGCAACGCAGCTCCAATGACCAATGGTGAACTTTATGACATCACCTCTAGTTTCTGAAGCTGTACTCACAGCACCTCATTTTCATGCCACTTTCAGCCCAGATGGTCGCATTATGGCATCGTCCAAGTTGTAAATTACATATCACAGACATGGATAAGGTGTGGGACATCTTCATTTCGGACAGGTGACCGGTGGTGCGTTGTCATGTTCAACCCAGACACTGACGCAATTCGAGTATAATAGGTTATTATGTGACAGCTAGAGATGAGCGACTTTGCCTTTTTTCGGGTCGAGTCGGGTCTCATGAAACCAGACTTTCTCAAAAGTCGTGTCAAACGAAATCGGCCGATTATTGTGAAAAGTCGAAGGCCGACAGAAACACGAAACCCAATACAAGTCAATGGGGAAGAAAAGTCGGCAGTGAGTGGAGAACAGGAAACACACCTACATTGCCCATTTTAATGCCAAAAACATCAATTCTTATTACTTAAGCTTGTCAAACTTAACCCCTTAACGACCAGAGGTATTTTTGGTTTTGCATTTTCATTTTTCCCTCCCCTTCTTTCCAGAGCCATAACTTTTTAATTTTTCTGTCTATATGGCCATGTGAGGGCTTATTTTTTGCAGGACGAGTTGAACTTTTAAATGACATCATTGGTTTTACCATGTCGTGTACTCGAAAAAGGGAAAACAATTCCAAGTGCGGTGAAATTGCAAAAAAAGTGCAATCCCACACTTGCTTTTTGCTTAGCTTTTTTGCTAGCTTCACTAGATGCTAAATCTGACCTGCCATTATGATTCTCCAGGTCATTATGAGTTCATAGACACCAAACATGTCTATGTCCTCTTTTATCTAAGTGGTGGAAAAAAATTCCAAAGTTTGCTAAAAAAAAAAAAATTGCGCAATTTTCCGAGACCCGTAGCGTCTCCATTTTTCATGATCTGGGGTCGGGTGAGGGGTTATTTTTTCCATGCCTGGCTGACGTTTTTAATTATACCATGTTTGTGCAGATGCGTTCTTTGATCGCCCGTTATTGCATTTTAATGCAATGTCTTGGCGACCAAAAAACGTAATTCTGGCGTTTTGAATTTTTTTCTCGCTACGCCGTTTAGCGATCGGGTTAATGCTTTTTTTATTGATAGATTGGGCGATTCTGAACGCAGCGATACCTAATATGTGTATGTGGGAATTTTTTTTACTGTTTTATTTTGATTGGGGCGAAAGGGGAGTGATTTGAACTTTTAGGTTTTCTTAATTTTTTTTATTTTTAAACATTTTTTTTTTACTTTTGGCATGCTTCAATAGCCTCCATAGGAGGCTAGAAGCATGCGCAACCCAATCGGCTCTGCTACATATGGGCAATGAGTAGATCGCCCATATATAACAGATTTACTGCTGTGCTTTCAGCGCCGACCACCGGGTGGCGCTGAAAGCCATATGCCTGGAACAACCATAGAGGTCTCTATGAGACCTCTGGTTGTCCAGGCAACATGACGCTGACCCCTGATCACGTGACGGGGTCGGCGATGACGTCATTTCCAGCCTGGCGGCCGGAAATGCTATTTAAATGCCCGCTGTCAGCTTTGACAGCGGGATTTAACTAGTTAACAGGCGCGGGCGGATGGCAATTCCACTCGCGCCTATTGCGGGAACATGTCAGCTGTTCATAACAGCTGACATGTCCCGGCTTTGATGCGGGCTCAGCGCCGGAGCCCTCATCAAAGCAGGGGAGATTAGACATTAAGGGTTAATTTACTTTATAATAATAGTTAGGCATTGAAAACTGGGGGCTATTTGGCTAAAGTTGTGTGGGGGGTAGGGCTGGCTCCAGATTTTTGTGGGCCCAGGACGAAAGAGTGTCAATGGGCTCCTTTAACACATGCCACAATTCATGATCCTCTGATACGGCAGAGAAATAGTGGTATAGTACAATGAAAAATACTTCACTTCTTACATCTCATGACTGATATCCATTTTAAATTCTCCAATAGCTCCAAAAACGGACAGTATATTACTCCATACAGTATTATGGCCACCGCATAGTGAGCTATACAGAGTAATGAGGCCCATATATTTCTCCATACAGAATCATTGGTCCCATATAATGTTTGAAACAGTATATGATGAGCTCCACATAATGCTACAGTATATGTTGGTCCCCATGGATGAAGCTCCACTGTCTTATGGGCCGAAATAATGCTCCATATATAATGGTCCCCATTTCTAATGCTCCAGTGTATAATGGGCCCTGTAAATGCTGCTCCAGTGTCTGATGTCCACCTTTAGAATGCTCCAGTGTATGGTGGGCCTCATATATCATTCTCCAGAGTATAGTGCTCCCCAAAAATAGCTGCCCCAACATTGAAAACAATTAAATAAGTCTCCTCGCTAGGGAATCCCTGTACTAGTCTGGACTCCTCATCGCCCCATCTTCCATTTCACTGCACTTGGACTGTTTAGGCAGAGGGCGTACAGATGTGATGTCATCGCGCTCTCTGACCAGAATGTCACTGTCAGGAAGCGAGGAAGACGTCATGGCGGTGGAGCAGGGAGAGGTAAGTATTTCAACTTTGAAAGTGCTGTGATCCTGAGCAAGCGGGGGGGCCCACTCATTGGCGACGGCACTGACACAGGGCCCCTCATAGCATGCCGCTGTGTCTGACGGTGGGTGTGCACCCCCACCGTCAGAGACACTTGATTCTACTATGAGGGACCTTGTGCCAGTGCCGTTGCCAAACAGTGTGCCCACCCACCTGTCCAGGGCAACGGCACTCGCACTGGTGCATGCGCCACGTGGTGACCCCGGCCCTGTGGGGGGAGGCAGCCCAGTTAGGGAGGAAGAAAAATTGGCATATGTTGATGTTGGACATTCAGCAGCTGCAAAAGGAGTAATTGGAGAAGTCCGCGGAAGAGGAGGACAAAAGCAAGCCATTTTCCTGGCAACCTACGTGTCAGCAGGGGAGGGTGGGACAAAATCCTTTGAAACCCATGCATGGTTCATTTTAATGAAGGTTAGCTCATCAACATTTTGGGTCAACAGACTGGTCCTTTTTTCTGTCAGGACTGATCCAGCAGCACTGAAGACTTGTTCAGATAACACACTAGCAGCAGGGCAAACGAGCTTCTGTAAGGCATATTGTGCCAATTCAGACCAGGTGTCAAGTTTACTGGCCCAATAGTCAAAGGGGAATGACCTGTGAGGGAGAACATTGATATGGGAGGAGAAGTAGTTTGTTACCATAGTTGACAACTGCTGTCTCCTGTCACTTTCGATCGATGCAGTATTACCAGTCGTGTGAGCGGTACTTGAAAAATCAGTCCACAACATGGTCATGAAACCCCTGTGTCCAACGCCACTTCGGCTGTGTGCACCATGAACACCTCTTTCATGTTGCCACTAGAGTTGAGTGAAACGGGTCGAAAAAATTCAAAAGTCGCCGACTTTTGGCAAAGTCGGGTTTCATGAAACGAAACCCGACCCTAGGATAAGGTCGGCCACGAGGTCGGCGACTTACGCGCCAAAGTCGCGTTTCAAAAGTTTGTTTTGCGCTCTTTTTCAGCCAATCAGGATCCACGGACACTGTGGGCAACGTGATGACCTAGGCACGGGTCACCACCATCTTTCAGAAGGGAATGCAAGTGATTGGCTTGCTTTGGTGGGCGTCACAGGGGGTATAAAAAGGCGTGCACGCCGACCGCCATCTTACTTCTGCCGATCTTAGTATAGGGAGAGGTTGCTGCTGATTTTGTATAGAGAGCGTTAGGCAGGGAAGAAGACAAAAAAACTGCTTCTGCTGCTAGCGATTTGGCCTGCACAACACACAAGTCACTGTGTGTGCAGTGCAAGGAGAGGCTATATTGTGGTGTATCAGTGGTGTTGGTTGTTGGGCTGCCTTTTAAGGCTTCCTGACACGCTGGCATTGCTGTTTACCCACTGCTCCGCAAACTGCTTTTTTAAAAGCAATCCAATCTCCCTTATCCTCTAGTCACTTTTGTCACAGCTGTGCCATCGAGCCTGTCACATAGCGCTCAGATATCAGTGGGCCTCACACAATCCACAAGTGTCCAGTGTCCAAAAGTGTGCGCAGAGATTCAAAATCTCCATTATCCTCTCGTCACTTTGGTCACAGGCAGCTGTGCCATCGAGCGTGTCACATAGCGCTCAGATATCAGTGGGCCTCACACAATCCACAAATGTCCAGTGTCCAAAAGTGTGCGCAGAGATTCAAAATCTCCATTATCCTCTCGTCACTTTGGTCACAGGCAGCTGTGCCATCGAGCGTGTCACATAGCGCTCAGATATCAGTGGGCCTCACACAATCCACAAGTGTCCAGTGTCCAAAAGTGTGCGCAGAGATTCAAAATCTCCATTATCCTCTCGTCACTTTGGTCACAGGCAGCTGTGCCATCGAGCGTGTCACATAGCGCTCAGATATCAGTGGGCCTCACACAATCCACAAGTGTCCAGTGTCCAAAAGTGTGCGCAGAGATTCAAAATCTCCATTATCCTCTCGTCACTTTGGTCACAGGCAGCTGTGCCATCGAGCCTGTCACATAGCGCTCAGATATCAGTGGGCCTCACACAATCCACAAGTGTCCAGTGTCCAAAAGTGTGCGCAGATATTCAAAATCTCCATTATCCTCTCGTCACTTTTGTCACAGGCAGCTGTGCCATCGAGCCTGTCACATAGCGCTCAGATATCAGTGGGCCTCACACAATCCACAAGTGTCCAGTGTCCAAAAGTGTGCGCAGAGATTCAAAATCTCCATTATCCTCTCGTCACTATGGTCACAGCTGTGCCATCGAGCCTGTCACATAGCGCTCAGATATCAGTGGGCCTCACACAATCCACAAGTGTCCAGTGTCCAAAAGTGTGCGCAGAGATTCAAAATCTCCATTATCCTCTCGTCACTTTGGTCACAGGCAGCTGTGCCATCGAGCGTGTCACATAGCGCTCAGATATCAGTGGGCCTCACACAATCCACAAGTGTCCAGTGTCCAAAAGTGTGCGCAAAGATTCAAAATCTCCATTATCCTCTCGTCACTTTGGTCACAGGCAGCTGTGCCATCGAGCGTGTCACATAGCGCTCAGATATCAGTAGGCCTCACACAATCCACAAGTGTCCAGTGTCCAAAAGTGTGCGCAGAGATTCAAAATCTCCATTATCCTCTCGTCACTTTGGTCACAGGCAGCTGTGCCATCGAGCGTGTCACATAGCGCTCAGATATCAGTGGGCCTCACACAATCCACAAGTGTCCAGTGTCCAAAAGTGTGCGCAGAGATTCAAAATCTCCATTATCCTCTCGTCACTTTGGTCACAGGCAGCTGTGCCATCGAGCCTGTCACATAGCGCTCAGATATCAGTGGGCCTCACACAATCCACAAGTGTCCAGTGTCCAAAAGTGTGCGCAGAGATTCAAAATCTTCATTATCCTCTCGTCACTTTGGTCACAGGCAGCTGTGCCATCGAGCGTGTCACATAGCGCTCAGATATCAGTGGGCCTCACACAATCCACAAGTGTCCAGTGTCCAAAAGTGTGCGCAGAGATTCAAAATCTCCATTATCCTCTCGTCACTTTGGTCACAGGCAGCTGTGCCATCGAGCCTGTCACATAGCGCTCAGATATCAGTGGGCCTCACACAATCCAAAAGTGTCCAGTGTACACAAGTGTCTGCAGAAATTCAAAATCTCCCCTGTCCTATAGACACCTTGTACCTTGTTTTACATTACTATATAGTTTGTTGGATTTTGTCTACATTTCTACAAAAAATGAGGAAGGCTGGTGGAAGAGGCCATGGAATTGGGCGGGGGTTGTCAGCTGGTAATGATGGTGTTGGTGGTGGATCTGATGGTAGTGGCAAGAGCAAAATAGGACCGAATGCAGGAGGTGCTGACCCTGCGTCATCGTCTGGCTACATAAGGCCTCGAACGCTTAGCTTTCTAGGAGTTGGCAAACCGCTTTTAAAGGCAGAGCATCAGGAAAAAGTTTTGTCTTACATTGCTGACTCAGCCTCCAGCTCTATCGCCTCCTCTTCTTCAGTTGTAAAAAGTAAAAGCACTGAGTCGTCATTGGAGGCTCATGTTCATGAACCACACCTTTACTTGTGTCCTTCACCCCAACCAAGATTGAAGGATGACGCAGGCCATACTACTGATTACTCCATGGAGCTGTTTTCACATACCATGCCTGGATTATCAAGTGAAATGGTGAATTACCCAGGCCAAGATGAATCTGACATGGAGTGCACTGATGCACAGCCGCTGATGGATGATTCTGCTGGTACATTCACTCAGAGCACTACATTGTCCTCGCAGTGTACAGAGCCAGATTTTGACCCTGATGAGACTCAGGTGCCCCTTCCCGCACACTATACCACCATACACGGTGACACAGAGAAAGGTGCACATGACATAGAAGAGGAGGTGATGGATGACCCAGTTGTTGACCCAGATTGGCATCCATTGGGGGAAGAGGGTGCTGCTTCCAATAGCTCAGATGAGGAGCATTCACAGCAGACATCGACATCGCAATAGCTGTTATCTGGCAGGCCCGGAGCACTCCAATGACAGGTTCCAAACATCAAAAGAGTTGCTGGACAGCTTGTCCAGAGGGTCAAAAGATCACAGCGTGCTAGGCCGCAAAATGTCTGCCAAAGTAGGAAGAGTGCAGTGTGGCACTTTTTTGAACAAAATCCTCATGATCAGGCCAAGGTTATCTGTAAGAAGTGCGCAAAGACCTTTAGCCGAGGGAAAAATCTGAAAAATTTGAATACCAGTTGCATGCTTAGACATTTAACCAGCATGCACTTGCAAGCATGGACACAACACCAAACCTCAAGTGCCACATGTGCAACTGATCACAACGAAGGTAGTCAGCAACGCTACATTGTTTCCCCCACTGTAAGCCCACCGGTTAGCACAGCAGCAAATGTTGAGGTGTCGTTGCAAGACCACAGCAGTCAGGGAATCCCACTGTTATATCAACGAAAGACTGATTCTAGGCCATCAGAAAGAACACCAACTCCATCACCATCATCAACCCTCTCTCAGTCCGCCCTGTCCACCGCTACTTCCACCATATGCAGCTCTCAAGTCCAGCTCACCCTCCCAGACACTATGAGTAGGTCAAGAAAGTACTCAGTCTCTCATCCGCGTACACTGGGTTTGAACGCCCACATTGCCAAACTAATCTCGTTTGAGATGATGCCCTTTCGGTTGGTGGAAAGCACAGCTTTCCGCGAACTCATGGCCTATGCAGTCGCCACTTCTTCTCTCACAAAGCCATCCCAGCCCTCCACCATCATGTGAAAGACCGCATTGTCCATGCACTCAAGCAGTCAGTGAGCGGAAAGGTGCACCTCACAACTGATGCATGGTCCAGTCGGCATGGCCAGGGCCGTTACGTGTCCATCACTGCGCACTGGGTTAATGTGGTGGATGCAGGGTCCACAGGGGACAGCGGTGGTGGGACAGTGCTGCCTAGCCCACGGTCTAGGAAACAGTTGGCTGTAGGCGTTCGACCCTCCTCCTCCTCCTCCTCCTCCAGAAGCGACAGCTCGTCCACAGAGCGCAGTCGTACGAGCACTCCATCTGCAGCTGCCACTGTTGCACACGATGTGTCCCCCTATCGAGCAGCTAGTGGAAAGCGTCAGCAGGCTGTGTTGCAGATGATGTGTTTGGGCGACAGACACACCGCCGAGGTGCTGGCCGAGTACTTGAAGCGACAAACTGAGTCATGGCTGGGCAGTGTACATCTTGAGGCAGGCAAGGTAGTTAGTGATAACGGCCGTAATTTTGTGGCAGCCATAGCCCTTTCAAAACTCAGCCACATACCTTGCTTGGCTCACACCTTGAACCTGGTGGTGCAGTGCTTCCTCAAAAATTATCCGGAGTTAACAGCCCTGCTCCAGAAGGTGCGAAGACTGTGCGCGCACATCCGCCGGTCGCCTGTACACTCCGTTCGTATGCAGAAGCTGCAGCGATTGCTCCACCTTCCCAACCACCGCCTCATTATTGACATTGCAACAAGGTGGAACTCCACCCTGCACATGGTGGAGCGGCTGTGCGAGCAGAGGCAGGCCATAATGCATTTGTGGGAGGATACACGGCCAGGCACTTTGAGAGCAGACATGGAGTTGACAGGCGTGCAGTGGTCGAAGCTGAAAGACCTTTGTAAAGTCCTTCAGTGTTTTGAGGAATGCACACGGCTGGTAAGCGCAGACGACGCCATCCTAAGCATGAGCATCCCACTTATGCGTCTGCTCATGCAAACTTTGACGCACCTTAAGGAGCAGGCGTCTGCAGCCAATGTTGATGAGGAGGAAGAGGAGGAGGGAATCCTTGATGACATTCAGCCATTGTCTGCTCAGGGACCTCTCCTGGACGAGGTGGAGGAAGAAGAGGAGGAGAAGGAGGAGGATGATGGGGATGATTACTTAGGGGAGGAGGATGCATCTCGTGGGGCAAGTGAAAATGTTGGCGTGGCAAGGTCTGGTACAGGGTTTGTGCGTGACTGGAGGGATGTGGATTTGCCAGAAAGTGCTCCTCCACCCAGCACTCGCAGTGCATCATTGACACCGGGAACATTGGCCCACATGTCAGATTATGCCTTGCGGATCCTAAAAAGGGACCCCGCATTGCCAAAATGATGAACGATGACGACTACTGGTTGGCCAGCATCCTGGATCCACGCTATAAAGGCAAATTACAAAACATCATGCCACAGGAGAACCTTGACCTAATATTGGCTAATAAACAAGCAACTCTGGTAAATCGGTTGCTTGAGGCATTCCCAGCACACAGCAGCGGTGATGGTTCTCACACGAGCCGTACGGGCCGGGGGCAGCTTGGCAGAGGTGTTCGTGGTGCACACAGCAGAAGTGGCGTTGGAGACAGGGGTTTCATGACAATGTTGTGGACTGATTTTTCAAATACCGCTCACACAACTGGTAATACTGCATCGATGGAAAGTGACAGGAGACAGCAGTTGTCATCTATGGTTACAAACTACTTTTCCTCCCATATCGATGTTCTCCCACACAGGTCATTCCCCTTTGACTATTGGGCCGCTAAACTGGACACCTGGCCTGAATTGGCCCAATATGCCTTACAGGAGCTCGCTTGCCCAGCTGCAAGTGTGCTATCGGAAAGAGTCTTCAGTGCAGCTGGATCAATCCTGACAGAAAAAAGGACCCGTCTGTCAACCCAAAATGTGGATGATCTAACCTTCATTAAAATGAACCACGCATGGGTTTCCAAGGATTTTGTCCCACCTTCCCCTGATGACACATAGGGTGACAGAAAAATGGCTTGCTTTGGTCCACCTCTTCCTGGTACTTCACCTATTTCGCCTTTTGCATCAACTGAATGTCCAACATCAACATATGCCACTTTCTAAAACTCCCTAACTGTGCTGCCTCCCCCCTCATGGCCGGGGTCACCACCTACCGCACGACACCGTGCGAGTGCCATTGCCCTGGACAGGTGGGTAGGCCGACTCTTGGGCGCGGGCACTGGCACAGGGTCCCTCATAGTGCAATCAAGTGTCTCTGACGGTGGTGGTGCACACCCGCCGTCAGACACACCGCTGTACTATGAGGGGCCCAGTGCCAGTACCGATGCCCACGAGTGGGCCCCCCTTGCTTGGGCAGGGCCCCAGCATTTGCAATCTTTACCTCTCCCTGCTCCTCCGCTGTGTAATCTGGGCCGTCAAATCCATACTGTGCCTGACACCGTCTGAGCCTGCCTCCTGAGACATATATTTTGAATGTGTATGCTATCCATACATGTTATCCGGGGATACGGTACCATTTCTAACCTTTGTGCAATCACGTGCAATCCATACTGTGCCTGACACCGTCTGAGCCTGCCTCCTGAGACATATATTTTGAATGTGTACGCTATCCATACATGTTATCCAGGGATACGGTACCCTTTCTAACCTTTGTGCAATCACGTGCAATCCATACTGGGCCTGACACCATCTGAGCCTACCTCCTGAGACATATATTTTGAATGTGTACGCTATCCATACATGTTAACCAGGGATACGGTACCCTTTCTAACCTTTGTGCAATCACGTGCAATCCATACTGGGCCTAACACCGTCTGAGCCTGCCTCCTGAGACATATATTTTGAATGTGTACGCTATCCATACATGTTATCCGGGGATACGGTACCCTTTCTAACCTTTGTGCAATCACGTGCAATCCATACTGTGCCTGACACCGTCTGAGCCTGCCTCCTGAGACATATATTTTGAATGTGTACGCTATCCATACATGTTATCCAGGGATACGGTACCCTTTCTAACCTTTGTGCAATCACGTGCAATCCATACTGGGCCTGACACCGTCTGAGCCTGCCTCCTGAGACATATATTTTGAATGTGTACGCTATCCATACATGTTATCCAGGGATACGGTACCTTTTCTAACCTTTGTGCAATCACGTGCAATCCATACTGGGCCTAACACCGTCTGAGCCTGCCTCCTGAGACATATATTTTGAATGTGTACGCTATCCATACATGTTATCCGGGGATACGGTACCCTTTCTAACCTTTGTGCAATCACGTGCAATCCATACTGGGCCTAACACCGTCTGAGCCTGCCTCCTGATACATATATTTTGAATGTGTACGCTATCATACATGTTATCCGGGGATACGGTACCCTTTCTAACCTTTGTGCAATCACGTGCAATCCATACTGGGCCTAACACCGTCTGAGCCTGCCTCCTGAGACATATATTTTGAATGTGTACGCTATCCATACATGTTATCCGGGGATACGGTACCCTTTCTAACCTTTGTGCAATCACGTGCAATCCATACTGTGCCTGACACCGTCTGAGCCTGCCTCCTGAGACATATATTTTGAATGTGTACGCTATCCATACATGTTATCCAGGGATACGGTACCCTTTCTAACCTTTGTGCAATCACGTGCAATCCATACTGGGCCTAACACCGTCTGAGCCTGCCTCCTGAGACATATATTTTGAATGTGTACGCTATCCATACATGTTATCCGGGGATACGGTACCCTTTCTAACCTTTGTGCAATCACGTGCAATCCATACTGGGCCTAACACCGTCTGAGCCTGCCTCCTGAGACATATATTTTGAATGTGTACGCTATCCATACATGTTATCCGGGGATACGGTACCCTTTCTAACCTTTGTGCAATCACGTGCAATCCATACTGTGCCTGACACCGTCTGAGCCTTCCTCCTGAGACATATATTTTGAATGTGTACGCTATCCATACATGTTATCCAGGGATACGGTACCCTTTCTAACCTTTGTGCAATCACGTGCAATCCATACTGGGCCTGACACCGTCTGAGCCTGCCTCCTGAGACATATATTTTGAATGTGTACGCTATCCATACATGTTATCCAGGGATACGGTACCTTTTCTAACCTTTGTGCAATCACGTGCAATCCATACTGGGCCTAACACCGTCTGAGCCTGCCTCCTGAGACATATATTTTGAATGTGTACGCTATCCATACATGTTATCCGGGGATACGGTACCCTTTCTAACCTTTGTGCAATCACGTGCAATCCATACTGGGCCTAACACCGTCTGAGCCTGCCTCCTGATACATATATTTTGAATGTGTACGCTATCCATACATGTTATCCGGGGATACGGTACCCTTTCTAACCTTTGTGCAATCACGTGCAATCCATACTGTGCCTGACACCGTCTGAGCCTGCCTCCTGAGACATATATTTTGAATGTGTACGCTATCCATACATGTTATCCAGGGATACGGTACCCTTTCTAACCTTTGTGCAATCACGTGCAATCCATACTGGGCCTAACACCGTCTGAGCCTGCCTCCTGAGACATATATTTTGAATGTGTACGCTATCCATACATGTTATCCGGGGATACGGTACCCTTTCTAACCTTTGTGCAATCACGTGCAATCCATACTGGGCCTAACACCGTCTGAGCCTGCCTCCTGAGACATATATTTTGAATGTGTACGCTATCCATACATGTTATCCGGGGATACGGTACCCTTTCTAACCTTTGTGCAATCACGTGCAATCCATACTGTGCCTGACACTGTCTGAGCCTGCCTCCTGAGACATATATTTTGAATGTGTACGCTATCCATACATGTTATCCAGGGATACGGTACCCTTTCTAACCTTTGTGCAATCACGTGCAATCCATACTGGGCCTGACACCGTCTGAGCCTGCCTCCTGAGACATATATTTTGAATGTGTACGCTATCCATACATGTTATCCAGGGATACGGTACCCTTTCTAACCTTTGTGCAATCACGTGCAATCCATACTGGGTGTGAGAACGGCTGGCGAGCTGTTAAGCAAGCTACAGCACCTGTCCAGACAAGTACAGGGATTCCCTAGCGAGGAGACTTATTTGATTGTTTTCAATGTTGGGACAGCAATTTTTGGGGAGCACTATACTCTGGAGAATGATAGTTGGGGCCCACCATACACTGGAACATTCCAAAGGTGGACATCAGACACTGGAGCAGCATTTACAGGGCCCATTATACACTAGAGCATTAGAAATGGGGCCCATTATGTTTGGAGCATTATTTGGGCCCATAAGACAGTGGAGCTTCATCCATGGGGACCAACATATACTGTAGCATTATGTGGAGCTCATCATATACTGTTTCAAACATTATATGGGACCAATGATTCTGTATGGAGAAATAGATGGGCCTCGTCATGAGATGTAAAAAGTGAGGTATTTTTCATTGTACTATACCGCTATTTATCTGCCGTATCGGAGCATGATGAGTTGTGGTATGTGTTAAAGGGGTGCTCTTTCGCCCAGGGCACATGAAAACCTGCAGCCAGCCCTCCCCCCCCACAACTTTAGCCAAATAACCCCCATTTTTCAGTGCGTAACTTGTATTATGAAGTTAATTAAGGTTGACAAGCTTAAGTAAGAAGAATTGATGCTTTTGGCATTCAAATGGGCACTGTAGGTGTGTTTCCTGTCCTCCTCTCACTGCCGACTTTTATTCCCCATTGACTTACATTGGGTTTCGTGTTTCGGGACAACACCGACTTTTCCCTATAATCGGACGATCTTGCTCGACCCGACTTTTGGAAAAGTCGGGTTTCACGAAACGAAACGCGACCCTAAAAAACCAAAAGTCGCTCAACTCTAGTTGCCACCTACGGCTCGTTGGAAAAACATCACCACCGCTGTGTGCTGGGAATGCCTCAAACAAACGGTTTACCAGAGTTGCTTGTTTGTTAGCCAATATTAGCTCTAGGTTCTCCTGTGGCATGATGTTTTGGAATTTGCCTTTATAGCGTGGATCCAGGATGCTTGCCAACCAGTTGTCGTCATCGTTCATCATTTTCGCAATGCGGGGGTCCCTTTTTAGGATCTGCAAGGCATAATCAGACATGTGGGCCAATGTTTCAGGTGTCAATGATGCACTGCAAGTGCTGGTTGGAGGAGCACTTTCTGGCAAATCCACATCCCTCCAGTCACACACAAACCCTGTACCTGACCTTGCCACGACAACATTTTTTCTTGCCCCCTGAGAAGCATCCTCCTCCCCAAAATAATCATCCCCATCATGCTCCTCCTCTTCCTCTTCTTCCTCCACCTCGTCCACGAGACTTCCCTGAACAGAAAATGGCTGAATGTCATCAAGGCTTCCCTCCTCCTCTTCCTCCTCGACTGCATACGCCTGCTCCTTAATGTGCGTCAAAGTTTGCATGAGCAGACGAATAAGTGGGATGCTCATGCTTATGATGGCGTCGTCTGTGCTTACCAGCCATGTGCACTCCTCAAAACACTGAAGGACTTTACAGAGGTCTTTCAGCTTCGGCCACTGCACACCAGACAACTTCTTGTCTGCCTGCAAACTGCCTGCCCGTGTATCCTCCCACAAATGAATTACAGCCTGCCTTTGTTCGCACAGCCTCTGAACCATGTGGAGGGTGGAGTTCCACCTTGTTGCAACGTCGATAATTAGGCGGTACTTGGGAAGATGGAGCAATCGCTGCAGCTTCTGCATACGACTGGAGTGTACGGGCGACAGGCGGATGTTCGGGCACAGTCTTCGCACCTTATGGAGCAGGGGTGTTAACTCTGGATAATTATTGAGGAAGCACTGCACCACCAGGTTCAAGGTGTGAGCCAGGCAAGGTATGTGTCTGAGTTTTGAAAGCGCTATGGCTGCCACAAAATTCCGTCCGTTATCACTAACTACTAGAGTTGAGCGAAACGGGTCGAAAAAATTCAAAAGTCGCCGACTTTTGGCAAAGTCGGGTTTCATGAAACGAAACCCGACCCTAGGATGAGGTCGGCCACGAGGTCGGCGACTTACGCGCCAAAGTCGCGTTTCAAAAGTTTGTTTTGCGCTCTTTTTCAGCCAATCAGGATCCACGGACACTGTGGGCAACGTGATGACATAGGCACGGGTCACCACCATCTTTGAGAAGGGCATGCAAGTGATTGGCTTGCTTTGGTGGGCGTCACAGGGGGTATAAAAGGGCGTGCACGCCGACCGCCATCTTACTTCTGCCGATCTTAGTATAGGGAGAGGTTGCTGCTGATTCTGTAGGGAGAGCGTTAGGCAGGGAAGAAGACAAAAAAACTGCTTCTGCTGCTAGCGATTTGGCCTGCACAACACACAAGTCACTGTGTGTGCAGTGCAAGGGGAGGCTATATTGTGGTGTATCAGTGGTGTTGGTTGTTGGGCTGCCTTCTAAGGCTTCCTGACACGCTGGCATTGCTGTTTACCCACTGCTCCGCAAACTGCTTTTTTAAAAGCAATCCAATCTCCCTTATCCTCTCGTCACTTTGGTCACAGGCAGCTGTGCCATCGAGCGTGTCACATAGCGCTCAGATATCAGTGGGCCGCACACAATCCACAAGTGTCGAGTGTCCAAAAGTGTACGCAGAGATTCAAAATCTCCATTATCCTCTCGTCACTTTGGTCACAGGCAGCTGTGCCATCGAGCGTGTCACATAGCGCTCAGATATCAGTGGGCCGCACACAATCCACAAGTGTCCAGTGTCCAAAAGTGTACGCAGAGATTCAAAATCTCCATTATCCTCTCGTCACTTTGGTCACAGGCAGCTGTGCCATCGAGCGTGTCACATAGCGCTCAGATATCAGTGGGCCGCACACAATCCACAAGTGTCCAGTGTCCAAAAGTGTACGCAGAGATTCAAAATCTGTCATGTCGGACGCTGTTCACACCACAGCGTCCGGCAGGCAGAGGTAGTTCCACCTCCAGCCACTATAGACTCAGTGGCGCCGGCTTGATCTTCAGGCTCTCGGGGGTTAATCCTGCTGGAGACCAGGTTGGAAGGTTAGTCACGCCCACGGTCTTTAAATAGTCTTACTGGCATATGGGCGTCGCCGATTATAGCTTGTGTTTAGAGTTGAGCGATACCGTCCGATACTTCAAAGTATCGTATCGGATGGTATCGGCCGATCTTTAAAAAAAGTATCGGTATCGCCGATTCCGATACCGGAAGTCCCATTCAAGTCTATGGGACTTCCGGTATCGGAATAAGAAAAACCCTTTCCTGCCCTTGTACAGCCTCTCTGGGGTCTGTACGGGCCTTTTGGGGGGCTGTGCCGGCCTGCCAGGGGGTCTGTGCAGGCTCCGGTGGTCTGTGCCGGCCTGCCGGTGGTCTGTGCAGGCTCCGGGGGGCTGTGCCGGCCTGCCGGGGGGCTGTGCCGGCCTGCCGGGGGGCTGTGCAGGCTCCGGGGGGCTGTGCCGGCCTGCCGGGGGGCTGTGCCGGCCTGCCGGTGGTCTGTGCAAGCTCCGGGGGTCTGTGCAGGCATCGTCCGATGGGACTACAAGTCCCATCGGGCGATGCCTGCTACCATGACAGTGATTGACACATTAGCCAATGATGGGACAGTAGTAGTCCCATCATCCGGCTAATGTGTTAAATGTAAAAAAAAAAAAAAAAAAAAAAATTACATGCTACATACATACAACATGCATACTACATACATGCTACATTCATACTACATACTACATACATACTACATTCATACTACATAAATACTACATGCAACATACATACTACATATATACTACATGCATGCTACATACATACTGCATGCTACATACATACCACATATATACTACATATATACTACATGCATGCTACATACATACTACATGCTACATGCATGCTACATGCTACATACATAACACATATATACTACATGCATGCTACATACATACTACATGCTACATACTACATATATACTACATGCATGCTACATACTACATGCTACATACATACTACATATATACTACATGCATGCTACATACATACTGCATGCTACATGCATGCTACATACATACTACATACATACTACATGCTACATACATACTACATATATACTACATGCATGCTACATACTACATGCTACATACATACTACATACATACTACATGCTACATACATACCACATATATACTACATACATACAATACATTCATACAATACATACATAGACATACAGTACATATAACATAGAGTAACATACTTACCAATACTTGTCACATTGTTCCCCGAAGCCATTGTCTTTTCCGGGATAAATATTAACATAACAAACCACAAAAATACTCACCCACGATCCGAAGCAGTCCACGAGTGTGTCCCACGACGATCTTGGGTAGAGAACTGCAGCATCAGCTGTTGCTGCCGTTCTCTACGGGCTGCAGGAATCCAATGACGGAAGGTAGGTATCCTTCCGCACTGTATTCCTCCGCCACTTAAAAAAAAAAAAGTCCCTAGTCTCACTTTATGCCATTGCTGTGTGGGAATTTCCCACGCAGCAATGGCATAAAGTGAGACTAGGGACTTTTTTTTTTTTAAGTGGCGGAGGAATACAGTGCGGAAGGATACCTACCTTCCGTCATTGGATTCCTGCAGCCCGTAGAGAACGGCAGCATCATCTGATGCTGCCGTTCTCTACCCAAGATCGTCGTGGGACACACTCGTGGACTGCTTCGGATCGTGGGTGAGTATTTTTGTGGTTTGTTATGTTAATATTTATCCCGGAAAAGACAATGGCTTCGGGGAACAATGTGACAAGTATTGGTAAGTATGTTACTCTATGTTATATGTACTGTATGTCTATGTATGTATTGTATGAATGTATTGTATGTATGTAGTATATATGTGGTATGTATGTAGCATGTAGTATGTATGTAGTATGTATGTAGCATGCATGTAGCATGTAGTATGTATGTAGCATGCATGTAGTATATATGTAGTATGTATGTAGCATGCATGTAGTATATATGTAGTATGTATGTAGCATGTAGTATGTATGTAGTATGTATGTAGTATGTATGTGGTATGCATGTAGCATGTAGTATGTATTTAGCATGCATGTAGTATATATGTAGTATGTATGTAGCATGTAGTATGTATGTAGTATGTATGTAGTATGTATGTGGTATGTATGTAGCATGTAGTATGTATGTAGCATGCATGTAGTATATATGTAGTATGTATGTAGCATGTAGTATGTATGTAGTATGTATGTAGTATGTATGTGGTATGTATGTAGCATGTAGTATGTATGTAGCATGCATGTAGTATATATGTAGTATGTAGTATGTATGTAGTATGTATGTGGTATGTATGTAGCATGTAGTATGTATGTAGCATGCATGTAGTATGTATGTAGCATGCATGTAGTATGTATGTAGCATGCATGTAGTATGTATGTAGTATGTATGTAGTATGTATGTAGCATGCAGTATGTATGTAGCATGTATGTTGTATGTATGTAGTATATATGTAGCATGTATGTAGCATGTAGTATGTATGTAGCATGCATGTAGTATATATGTAGTATGTATGTAGTATGTATGTATGTATGTAGTATGTATGTAGTATGTATGTAGCATGCAGTATGTATGTAGCATGTATGTAGTATGTATGTAGCATGTAGTATGTATGTAGCATGTAGTATGTATGTAGCATGCATGTAGTATGTATGTAGTATTTTTTTTTTTTTTTTTTAACATTTAACACATTAGCCGGATGATGGGACTACTACTGTCCCATCATTGGCTAATGTGTCAATCACTGTCATGGTAGCAGGCATCGCCCGATGGGACTTGTAGTCCCATCGGACGATGCTTGCACAGACCCCCGGACATCCGCACAGCCCCCCGGCAGGCCGGCACAGCCCCCCGGCAGGCCGGTACAGACCCCCACAGTGTGCACAGACCACCGGCAGGCCGGCACAGCCCCCCGGCAGGCCGGTACAGACCCCGGGCAGTCCACACAGCCCCCCGGCAGGCCGGCAGAGACCCCCGGAAGGCCCGAAATGACGGCGCATCATGATGCGCACACACCGCGCATCATGATGACGTCAGGCCGTCAATCAACTGAACTTCCGATTCCGATGCCGAATTCCGATATTGAAAAAATATCGGAAGTCGGTATCGGAATTCCGATACAGCAAGTATCGGCCGATACCCGATACTTGCGGTATCGGAATGCTCAACACTACTTGTGTTTCATACCAAGTGGTTCCGGTCTGGAGTGGAGGTGTTCAAGAGAGAGAGAGATTCATATCTGGTGTCGTATGATCCTCGTTATCCTTTCTCCTTCCCATATTTGTGTTTAGTTGTGCCCTGTTCACATTACTGTTTATTCCTGTGTGTGTGCGGCGCAGTGCAGTTTAAGTTCTCCCTGTCTGTCATTATTTGTGTGGGAGCTTTGGTGGTGTGTCTCCTCACTGGGTGGAGGGTGGAGGGTTAAGTGCAGGGCTAAGCAGGAGATAAGGAAAGGTCGGAGGCTCAGGCATTTGCACCTTCAGCAAAAACCCTGGGTTGAGGGTCAGACAGGGTTTCCCCTAGTAAAAGGGACACCACAGGGGCCACGGGTATTTCAGCCTTAGTTGAACTAAGCCCTCGTGACAAAATCTCCATTATCCTCTCGTCACTTTGGTCACAGGCAGCTGTGCCATCGAGCGTGTCACATAGCGCTCAGATATCAGTGGGCCGCACACAATCCACAAGTGTCCACTGTCCACAAGTGTACGCAGAGATTCAAAATCTCCATTATCCTCTCGTCACTTTGGTCACAGGCAGCTGTGCCATCGAGCGTGTCAAATAGCGCTCAGATATCAGTGGGCCGCACACAATCCACAAGTGTCCAGTGTCAAAAAGTGTACGTAGAGATTCAAAATCTCCATTATCCTCTCGTCACTTTGGTCACAGGCAGCTGTGCCATCGAGCGTGTCACATAGCGCTCAGATATCAGTGGGCCGCACACAATCCACAAGTGTCCACTGTCCACAAGTGTACGCAGAGATTCAAAATCTCCATTATCCTCTCGTCACTTTGGTCACAGGCAGCTGTGCCATCGAGCGTGTCACATAGCGCTCAGATATCAGTGGGCCGCACACAATCCACAAGTGTCCAGTGTCCAAAAGTGTACGCAGAGATTCAAAATCTCCATTATCCTCTCGTCACTTTGGTCACAGGCAGCTGTGCCATCGAGCGTGTCACATAGCGCTCAGATATCAGTGGGCCGCACACAATCCACAAGTGTCCAGTGTCCAAAAGTGTACGGAGAGATTCAAAATCTCCATTATCCTCTCGTCACTTTGGTCACAAGCAGCTGTGCCATCGAGCGTGTCACATAGCGCTCAGATATCAGTGGGCCGCACACAATCCACAAGTGTCCAGTGTCCAAAAGTGTACGCAGAGATTCAAAATCTCCATTATCCTCTCGTCACTTTGGTCACAGGCAGCTGTGCCATCGAGCGTGTCACATAGCGCTCAGATATCAGTGGGCCGCACACAATCCACAAGTGTCCAGTGTCCAAAAGTGTACGCAGAGATTCAAAATCTCCATTATCCTCTCGTCACTTTGGTCACAGGCAGCTGTGCCATCGAGCGTGTCACATAGCGCTCAGATATCAGTGGGCCGCACACAATCCACAAGTGTCCACTGTCCACAAGTGTACGCAGAGATTCAAAATCTCCATTATCCTCTCGTCACTTTGGTCACAGGCAGCTGTGCCATCGAGCGTGTCACATAGCGCTCAGATATCAGTGGGCCGCACACAATCCACAAGTGTCCACTGTCGACAAGTGTACGCAGAGATTCAAAATCTCCATTATCCTCTCGTCACTTTGGTCACAGGCAGCTGTGCCATCGAGCGTGTCACATAGCGCTCAGATATCAGTGGGCCGCACACAATCCACAAGTGTCCACTGTCCACAAGTGTACGCAGAGATTCAAAATCTCCATTATCCTCTCGTCACTTTGGTCACAGGCAGCTGTGCCATCGAGCGTGTCACATAGCGCTCAGATATCAGTGGGCTGCACACAATCCACAAGTGTCCAGTGTCCAAAAGTGTACGCAGAGATTCAAAATCTCCATTATCCTCTCGTCACTTTGGTCACAGGCAGCTGTGCCATCGAGCGTGTCTCATAGCGCTCAGATATCAGTGGGCCGCACACAATCCACAAGTGTCCACTGTCCACAAGTGTACGCAGAGATTCAAAATCTCCATTATCCTCTCGTCACTTTGGTCACAGGCAGCTGTGCCATCGAGCGTGTCACATAGCGCTCAGATATCAGTGGGCCGCACACAATCCACAAGTGTCCACTGTCCACAAGTGTACGCAGAGATTCAAAATCTCCATTATCCTCTCGTCACTTTGGTCACAGGCAGCTGTGCCATCGAGCGTGTCACATAGCGCTCAGATATCAGTGGGCCGCACACAATCCACAAGTGTCCACTGTCCACAAGTGTGTGCAGAAATTCTAAAACTCCCCTGTCCTATAGACACCTTGTACCTTGTTTTACATTACTATATAGTTTGTTGGATTTTGTCTACATTTCTACCAAAAATGAGGAAGGCTGGTGGAAGAGGCCGTGGAATTGGGCGGGGGTTGGCAGCTGGTAATGATGGTGTTGGTGGTGGATCTGATGGTAGTGGCAAGAGCAAAATAGGACCAAATGCAGGAGGTGCTGACCCTGCGTCATCGTCTGTCTACATAAGGCCTCGAACGCTTAGTTTTCTAGGAGTTGGCAAACCGCTTTTAAAGGCAGAGCATCAGGAAAAAGTTTTGTCTTACATTGCTGACTCAGCCTCCAGCTCTATCGCCTCCTCTTCTTCAGTTGTAAAAAGTAAAAGCACTGAGTCATCATTGGAGGCTCATGTTCATGAACCACACCTTTCCTTGTGTCCTTCACCCCAACCAAGATTGAAGGATGACGCAGGCCATACTACTGATTACTCCATGGAGCTGTTTTCACATACCATGCCTGGATTATCAAGTCAAATGGTGAATTACCCAGGCCAAGATGAATCTGACATGGAGTGCACTGATGCACAGCCGCTGATGGATGATTCTGCTGGTACATTCACTCAGAGCACTACATTGTCCTCGCAGTGTACAGAGCCAGATTTTGACCCTGATGAGACTCAGGTGCCCCTTCCCGCACACTATACCACCATACACGGTGACACAGAGAAAGGTGCACATGACATAGAAGAGGAGGTGATGGATGACCCAGTTGTTGACCCAAATTGGCATCCATTGGGGGAAGAGGGTGCTGCTTCCAATAGCTCAGATGAGGAGCATCCACAGCAGACATCGACATCGCAACAGCTGTTATCTGGCAGGCCCGGAGCACTCCAAAGACAGGTTCCAAACATCAAAAGAGTTGCTGGACAGCCTGTCCAGAGGGTCAAAAGATCACAGCGTGCTAGGCCGCAAAATGTCTGCCAAAGTAGGAAGAGTGCAGTGTGGCAGTTTTTTGAACAAAATCCTCATGATCAGGCCAAGGTTATCTGTAAGAAGTGCGCAAAGACCTTTAGCCGAGGGAAAAATCTGAAAAATTCACTTGCAAGCGTGGACACAATACCAAACCTCAAGTGCCACATGTGCAACTGATCACAACGAAGGTAGTCAGCAACGCTACATTGTTTCCCCCACTGTAAGCACACCGGTTAGCACAGCAGCAAATGTTGAGGTGTCGTTGCAAGGCCACAGCAGTCAGGGAATCCCACTGTTATATCAACGAAAGACTGATTCTAGGCCATCAGAAAGAACACCAACTCCATCACCATCATCAACCCTCTCTCAGTCCGCCCTGTCCACCGCTACTTCCACCATATGCAGCTCTCAAGTCCAGCTCACCCTCCCAGACACTATGAGTAGGTCAAGAAAGTACTCAGTCTCTCATCCGCGTACACTGGGTTTGAACGCCCACATTGCCAAACTAATCTCGTTTGACATGATGCCCTTTCGGTTGGTGGAAAGCACAGCTTTCCGCGAACTCATGGCCTATGCAGTACCACGCTATGACCTACCCAGTCGCCACTTCTTCTCTCGCAAAGCCATCCCAGCCCTCCACCATCATGTGAAAGACCGCATTGTCCATGCACTCAAGCAGTCAGTGAGCGGAAAGGTGCACCTCACAACTGATGCATGGTCCAGTCGGCATGGCCAGGGTCGTTACGTGTCCATCACTGCGCACTGGGTTAATGTGGTGGATGCAGGGTCCACAGGGGACAGCGGTGGTGGGACAGTGCTGCCTAGCCCACGGTCTAGGAAACAGTTGGCTGTAGGCGTTCGACCCTCCTCCTCCTCCTCCTCCTCCAGAAGCGACAGCTCATCCACATAGCGCAGTCGTACGAGCACTCCATCTGCAGCTGCCACTGTTGCACACGATGTGTCCCTCTATCTTGCAGCTAGTGGAAAGCGTCAGCAGGCTGTGTTGCAGATGATGTGTTTGGGCGACAGACACACCGCCGAGGTGCTGGCCGAGTACTTGAAGCGACAAACTGAGTCATGGCTGGGCAGTGTACATCTTGAGGCAGGCAAGGTAGTTAGTGATAACGGCCGTAATTTTGTGGCAGCCATAGCCCTTTCAAAACTCAGCCACATACCTTGCTTGGCTCACACCTTGAACCTGGTGGTGCAGTGCTTCCTCAAAAATTATCCGGAGTTAACAGCCCTGCTCCAGAAGGTGCGAAGACTGTGCGCGCACATCCGCCGGTCGCCTGTACACTCCGTTCGTATGCAGAAGCTGCAGCGATTGCTCCACCTTCCCAACCACCGCCTCATTATCGACATTGCAACAAGGTGGAACTCCACCCTGCACATGGTGGAGCGGCTGTGCGAGCAGAGGCAGGCCATAATGCATTTGTGGGAGGATACACGGCCAGGCACTTTGAGAGCAGACATGGAGTTGACAGGCGTGCAGTGGTCGAAGCTGAAAGACCTTTGTAAAGTCCTTCAGTGTTTTGAGGAATGCACACGGCTGGTAAGCGCAGACGACGCCATCCTAAGCATGAGCATCCCACTTATGCGTCTGCTCATGCAAACTTTGGCCCCCCCTAAAGGAGCAGGCGTCTGCAGCCAATGTTGATGAGGAGGAAGAGGAGGAGGGAATCCTTGATGACATTCAGCCATTGTCTGCTCAGGGACCTCTCCTGGACGAGGTGGAAGAAGAAGAGGAGGAGGAGGATGATGGGGATGATTACTTAGGGGAGGAGGATGCATCTCGTGGGGCAAGTGAAAATGTTGGCGTGGCAAGGTCTGGTACAGGGTTTGTGCGTGACTGGAGGGATGTGGATTTGCCAGAAAGTGCTCCTCCACCCAGCACTCGCAGTGCATCATTGACACCGGGAACATTGGCCCACATGTCAGATTATGCCTTGCGGATCCTAAAAAGGGACCCCCGCATTGCCAAAATGATGAACGATGACGACTACTGGTTGGCCAGCATCCTGGATCCACGCTATAAAGGCAAATTACAAAACATCATGCCACAGGAGAACCTTGACCTAATATTGGCTAATAAACAAGCAACTCTGGTAAATCGGTTGCTTGAGGCATTCCCAGCACACAGCAGCGGTGATGGTTCTCACACGAGCCGTACGGGCCGGGGGCAGCTTGTCAGAGGTGTTCGTGGTGCACACAGCCGAAGTGGCGTTGGAGACAGGGGTTTCATGACAATGTTGTGGACTGATTTTTCAAATACCGCTCACACAACTGGTAATACTGCATCGATGGAAAGTGACAGGAGACATCAGTTGTCAACTATGGTTACAAACTACTTTTCCTCCCATATCGATGTTCTCCCACACAGGTCATTCCCCTTTGACTATTGGGCCGCTAAACTGGACACCTGGCCTGAATTGGCCCAATATGCCTTACAGGAGCTCGCTTGCCCAGCTGCAAGTGTGCTATCGGAAAGAGTCTTCAGTGCAGCTGGATCAATCCTGACAGAAAAAAGGACCCGTCTGTCAACCCAAAATGTGGATGATCTAACCTTCATTAAAATGAACCACGCATGGGTTTCCAAGGATTTTGTCCCACCTTCCCCTGATGACACATAGGGTGACAGAAAAATGGCTTGCTTTGGTCCACCTCTTCCTGGTACTTCACCTATTTCGCCTTTTGCATCAGTTGAATGTCCAACATCAACATATGCCACTTTCTAAAACTCCCTAACTGTGCTGCCTCCCCCCCCAATGGCCGGGGTCACCACCTAGCGCACGACACCGTGCGAGTGCCGTTGCCCTGGACAGGTGGGTAGGCCGACTCTTGGGCGCGGGCACTGGCACAGGGTCCCTCATAGTGCAATCAAGTGTCTCTGACGGTGGTGGTGCACACCCGCCGTCAGACACACCGCTGTACTATGAGGGGCCCAGTGCCAGTACTGACACCCACGAGTGGGCGCCCCTTGCTTGGCCAGGGCCCCAGCATTTGCAATCTTTACCTCTCCCTGCTCCTCCGCTGTGTAATCTGGGCCGTCAAATCCATACTGGGCCTAACACCGTCTGAGCCTGCCTCATGCTGTGTAGACATATATTTTGAATGTTTACGCTATCCATACATGTTATCCGGGGATACGGTACCCCTTCTAACCTTTGTGCAATGACGTGCAATCCATACTGGGCCTAACACCATCTGAGCCTGCCTCATGCTGTATAGACATATATTTTGAATGTGTACGCTATCCTTACATGTTATCCGGGGATACGGTACCCTTTCTAACCTTTGTGCAATGACGTGCAATCCATACTGGGCCTAACACCGTCTGAGCCTGCCTCATGCTGTATAGACATATTTTTTGAATGTGTACGCTATCCATACATGTTATCCGGGGATGCGGTACCCTTACTAACTTTTGTGCAATGACATGCAATCCATACTGGGCCTAAAACCATCTGAGCCTGCCTCATGCTGTATAGACATGTATTTTGAATGTGTACGCTATCCATACATGTTATCCGGAGATACGGTACCCTTTCTAACCTTTGTGCAATGACGTGCAATCCATACTGGGCCTAACACCGTCTGAGCCTGCCTCATGCTGTATAGACATATATTTTGAATGTGTACGCTATCCATACATGTTATCCAGGGATACGGTACCCTTTCTAACCTTTGTGCAATGACGTGCAATCCATACTGGGCCTAACACCGTCTGAGCCTGCCTCATGCTGTATAGACATATATTTTGAATGTGTACGCTATCCATACATGTTATCCGGGGATACGGTACCCTTTCTAACCTTTGTGCAATGACGTGCAATCCATACTGGGCGTAACACCGTCTGAGCCTGCCTCATGCTGTATAGACATATATTTTGAATGTGTACGCTATCCATACATGTTATCCGGGGATACGGTACCCCTTCTAACCTTTGTGCAATGACGTGCAATCCATACTGGGCCTAACACCGTCTGAGCCTGCCTCATGCTGTATAGACATATATTTTGAATGTGTACGCTATCCATACATGATATCCGGGGATACGGTACCTTTTCTAACCTTTGTGCAATGACGTGCAATCCATACTGGGCCTAACACCGTCTGAGCCTGCCTCATGCTGTATAGACATATATTTTGAATGTGTACGCTATCCATACATGTTATCCGGGGATACGGTACCCTTTCTAACCTTTGTGCAATGACGTGCAATCCATACTGGGCCTAACACCGTCTGAGCCTGCCTCATGCTGTATAGACATATATTTTGAATGTGTACGCTATCCATACATGTTATCCGGTGATACGGTACCCCTTCTAACCTTTGTGCAATGACGTGCAATCCATACTGGGCCTAACACCGTCTGAGCCTGTCTCATGCTGTATAGACATATATTTTGAATGTGTACGCTATCCATACATGTTATCCGGGGATACGGTACCCCTTCTAACCTTTGTGCAATGACGTGCAATCCATACTGGGCCTAACACCGTCTGAGCCTGCCTCATGCTGTATAGACATATATTTTGAATGTGTACGCTATCCATACATGTTATCCAGGGATACGGTACCCTTTCTAACCTTTGTGCAATGACGTGCAATCCATACTGGGCCTAACACCGTCTGAGCCTGCCTCCTGAGACATATATTTTTAATGTGTACGCTATCCATACTTGTTATCCAGGGATACGGTACCCTTTCTAACCTTTGTGCAATGACGTGCAATCCATACTGGGCCTAACACCGTCTGAGCCTGCCTCATGCTGTATAGACATATATTTTGAATGTGTACGCTATCCATACATGTTATCCGGGGATACGGCACCCTTTCTAACCTTTGTGCAATGACGTGCAATCCATACTGGGCCTAACACCGTCTGAGCCTGCCTCATGCTGTATAGACATATATTTTGAATGTGTACGCTATCCATACATGTTATCCGGGGATACGGTACCCCTTCTAACCTTTGTGCAATGACGTGCAATCCATACTGGGCCTAACACCGTCTGAGCCTGCCTCATGCTGTATAGACATATATTTTGAATGTGTACGCTATCCATACATGTTATCCAGGGATACGGTACCCTTTCTAACCTTTGTGCAATGACGTGCAATCCATACTGGGCCTAACACCGTCTGAGCCTGCCTCCTGAGACATATATTTTGAATGTGTACGCTATCCATACATGTTATCCAGGGATACGGTACCCTTTCTAACCTTTGTGCAATGACATGCAATCCATACTGGGCCTAACACCGTCTGAGCCTGCCTCATGCTGTGTAGACATATATTTTGAATGTGTACGCTATCCATACATGTTATCCGGGGATACGGTACCCTTTCTAACCTTTGTGCAATGACGTGCAATCCATACTGGGCCTAACACCGTCTGAGCCTGCCTCATGCTGTATAGACATATATTTTGAATGTGTACGATATCCATACATGTTATCCGGGGATACGGTACCCCTTCTAACCTTTGTGCAATGACGTGCAATCCATACTGGGCCTAACACCGTCTGAGCCTGCCTCATGCTGTATAGACTTATATTTTGAATGTGTACGCTATCCATACATGTTATCCGGGGATACGGTACCCCTTCTAACCTTTGTGCAATGACGTGCAATCCATACTGGGCCTAACACCGTCTGAGCCTGCCTCATGCTGTATAGACATATATTTTGAATGTGTACGCTATCCATACATGTTATCCGGGGATACGGTACCCCTTCTAACCTTTGTGCAATGACGTGCAATCCATACTGGGCCTAACACCGTCTGAGCCTGTCTCATGCTGTATAGACATATATTTTGAATGTGTACGCTATCCATACATGTTATCCGGGGATACGGTACCCCTTCTAACCTTTGTGCAATGACGTGCAATCCATACTGGGCCTAACACCGTCTGAGCCTGCCTCATGCTGTATAGACATATATTTTGAATGTGTACGCTATCCATACATGTTATCCAGGGATACGGTACCCTTTCTAACCTTTGTGCAATGACGTGCAATCCATACTGGGCCTAACACCGTCTGAGCCTGCCTCCTGAGACATATATTTTGAATGTGTACGCTATCCATACTTGTTATCCAGGGATACGGTACCCTTTCTAACCTTTGTGCAATGACGTGCAATCCATACTGGGCCTAACACCGTCTGAGCCTGCCTCATGCTGTATAGACATATATTTTGAATGTGTACGCTATCCATACATGTTATCCGGGGATACGGTACCCTTTCTAACCTTTGTGCAATGACGTGCAATCCATACTGGGCCTAACACCGTCTGAGCCTGCCTCATGCTGTATAGACATATATTTTGAATGTGTACGCTATCCATACATGTTATCCGGGGATACGGTACCCCTTCTAACCTTTGTGCAATGACGTGCAATCCATACTGGGCCTAACACCGTCTGAGCCTGCCTCATGCTGTATAGACATATATTTTGAATGTGTACGCTATCCATACATGTTATCCAGGGATACGGTACCCTTTCTAACCTTTGTGCAATGACGTGCAATCCATACTGGGCCTAACACCGTCTGAGCCTGCCTCCTGAGACATATATTTTGAATGTGTACGCTATCCATACATGTTATCCAGGGATACGGTACCCTTTCTAACCTTTGTGCAATGACGTGCAATCCATAATGGGCCTAACACCGTCTGAGCCTGCCTCATGCTGTGTAGACATATATTTTGAATGTGTACGCTATCCATACATGTTATCCGGGGATACGGTACCCTTTCTAACCTTTGTGCAATGACGTGCAATCCATACTGGGCCTAACACCGTCTGAGCCTGCCTCATGCTGTATAGACATATATTTTGAATGTGTACGCTATCCATACATGTTATCCGGGGATACGGTACCCCTTCTAACCTTTGTGCAATGACGTGCAATCCATACTGGGCCTAACACCGTCTGAGCCTGCCTCATGCTGTATAGACTTATATTTTGAATGTGTACGCTATCCATACATGTTATCCGGGGATACGGTACCCCTTCTAACCTTTGTGCAATGACGTGCAATCCATACTGGGCCTAACACCGTCTGAGCCTGCCTCATGCTGTATAGACATATATTTTGAATGTGTACGCTATCCATACATGTTATCCGGGGATACGGTACCCTTTCTAACCTTTGTGCAATGACGTGCAATCCATACTGGGCCTAACACCGTCTGAGCCTGCCTCATGCTGTATAGACATATATTTTGAATGTGTACGCTCTCCATACATGTTATCCAGGGATACGGTACCCTTTCTAACCTTTGTGCAATGACGTGCAATCCATACAGGGACTAACACCGTCTGAGCCTGCCTCATGCTGTATAGACATATATTTTGAATGTGTACGCTATCCATACATGTTATCCAGGGATACGGTACCCTTTCTAACCTTTGTGCAATGACGTGCAATCCATACTGGGCCTAACACCGTCTGAGCCTGCCTCATGCTGTATAGACATATATTTTGAATGTGTACGCTATCCATACATGTTATCCGGGGATACGGTACCCCTTCTAACCTTTGTGCAATGACGTGCAATCCATACTGGGCCTAACACCGTCTGAGCCTGCCTCATGCTGTATAGACATATATTTTGAATGTGTACGCTATCCATACATGTTATCCTTGGATACGGTACCCTTTCTAACCTTTGTGCAATGACGTGCAATCCATACTGGGCCTAACACCGTCTGAGCCTGCCTCATGCTGTATAGACATATATTTTGAATGTGTACGCTATCCATACATGTTATCCGGGGATTCGGTACCCTTTCTAACCTTTGTGCAATGACGTGCAATCCATACTGGGCCTAACACCGTCTGAGCCTGCCTCATGCTGTATAGACATATATTTTGAATGTGTACACTATCCATACATGTTATCCAGGGATACGGTACCCTTTCTAACCTTTGTGCAATGACGTGCAATCCATACTGGGCCTAACACCGTCTGAGCCTGCCTCATGCTGTATAGACATATATTTTGAATGTGTACGCTATCCATACATGTTATCCGGGAAAACGGTACCCCTTCTAACCTTTGTGCAATGACGTGCAATCCATACTGGGCCTAACACCGTCTGAGCCTGCCTTATGCTGTATAGACATATATTTTGAATGTGTACGCTATCCATACATGTTATCCAGGGATACGGTACCCTTTCTAACCTTTGTGCAATGACGTGCAATCCATACTGGGCCTAACACCGTCTGTGCCTGCCTCATGCTGTATAGACATATATTTTGAATGTGTACGCTGTCCATACATGTTATCCGGGGATACGGTACCCCTTCTAACCTTTGTGCAATGACGTGCAATCCATACTGGGCCTAACACCGTCTGAGCCTGCCTCATGCTGTATAGACATATATTTTGAATGTGTACGCTATCCATACATGTTATCTGGGGATACGGTACCCTTTCTAACCTTTGTGCAATGACGTGCAATCCATACTGGGCCTAACACCGTCTGAGCCTGCCTCATGCTGTATAGACATATATTTTGAATGTGTACGCTATCCATACATGTTATCCGGGGATACGGTACCCCTTCTAACCTTTGTGCAATGACGTGCAATCCATACTGGGCCTAACACCGTCTGAGCCTGCCTCATGCTGTATAGACATATATTTTGAATGTGTACGCTATCCATACATGTTATCCGGGGATACGGTACCCCTTCTAACCTTTGTGCAATGACGTGCAATCCATACTGGGCCTAACACCGTCTGAGCCTGCCTCATGCTGTATAGACTTATATTTTGAATGTGTACGCTATCCATACATGTTATCCGGGGATACGGTACCCCTTCTAACCTTTGTGCAATGACGTGCATTCCATACTGGGCCTAACACCGTCTGAGCCTGCCTCATGCTGTATAGACATATATTTTGAATGTGTACGCTATCCATACATGTTATCCTTGGATACGGTACCCTTTCTAACCTTTGTGCAATGACGTGCAATCCATACTGGGCCTAACACCGTCTGAGCCTGCCTCATGCTGTATAGACATATATTTTGAATGTGTACGCTATCCATACATGTTATCCGGGGATACGGTACCCCTTCTAACCTTTGTGCAATGACGTGCAATCCATACTGGGCCTAACACCGTCTGAGCCTGCCTCATGCTGTATAGACATATATTTTGAATGTGTACGCTATCCATACATGTTATCCAGGGATACGGTACCCTTTCTAACCTTTGTGCAATCACGTGCAATCCATACTGGGCGTGAGAACGGCTGGCGAGCTGGTAAGCAAGCTACAGCACCTGTCCAGACAAGTACAGGGATTCCCTAGCGAGGAGACTTATTTGATTGTTTTCTATGTTGGGACAGCAATTTTTGGGGAGCACTATACTCTGGAGAATGATAGATGGGGCCAACCATACACTGGAACATTCCAAAGGTGGACATCAGACACTGGAGCAGCATTTACAGGGCCCATTATACACTAGAGCATTAGAAATGGGGCCCATTATGTTTGGAGCATTATTTGGGCCCATAAGACAGTGGATCTTCATCCATGGGGACCAACATATACTGTAGCATTATGTGGAGCTCATCATATACTGTTTCAAACATTATATGGGACCAATGATTTTGTATGGAGAAATAGATGGGCCTCGTCATGAGATGTAAAAAGTGAGGTATTTTTCATTGTACTATACCGCTATTTCTCTGCCGTATCGGAGCATGATGAGTTGTGGTATGTGTTAAAGGGGTGCTCTTTCGCCCAGGGCACATGAAAACCTGCAGCCAGCCCTCCCCCCCCACAAATTTAGCCAAATAACCCCCATTTTTCAGTGCGTAACTTGTATTATGAAGTTAATTAAGGTTGACAAGCTTAAGTAAGAAGAATTGATGCTTTTGGCATTCAAATGGGCACTGTATGTGTGTTTCCTGTCCTCCTCTCACTGCCGACTTTTATTCCCCATTGACTTACATTGGGTTTCGTGTTTCGGGACGACCCCGACTTTTCCCTATAATCGGACGATCTTGCTCGACCCGACTTTTGGAAAAGTCGGGTTTCACGAAACGAAACGCGACCCTAAAAAAGCAAAAGTCGCTCAACTCTACTAACTACCTTGCCTGCCTCAAAATGTAGACTGCCCAGCCATGACTCAGTTTGTCGCTGCAAGTAGTCGGCCAGTACCTCCGCGGTGTGTCTGTTGTCTCCCAAACACATCATCTTCAACACAGCCTGCTGACCTTACCACTAGCTGTTCGATAGTGGGACACATTGTGTGCAACACTGGCAGCTGCGGATGGAGTGCTCTTATGACTGTGCTCTGTGGACGAGCTTTCGCTTCTGGAGGAGGAGGAGGTTCGAACGCCTACAGCCAACTGTTTCCTATACCGTGGGCTAGGAAGCACTGTCCCACCGCCGCTGTCCCCTGTGGACCCTGCATCCACCACATTAACCCAGTGCGTAGTGATGGACACGTAACGGCCCTGGCCATGCCTACCGGACCATGCATCTGTTGTGAGGTGCACCTTTCCACTCACTGATTGCTTGAGTGCATGGACAATGCGGTCTTTCACATGCACGTGGAGGGCTCGGATGGCTTTTTGCAAAATGAAGTGCCGGATAGGTCATAGCGTGGTACTGCGCAGGCCTTGAGTTCGCGGAAAGCTTTGCTTTCAACCAACCGGTAGGGCATCATCTCTAACGAGATTAGTTTGGCAATGTGGGCGTTCAAAGCCAGTGTACGCGGATGAGTAATTTCTTGTCCTACTGAGAGTCTCTGGTAGGGTGAGCTGGACTTGAGAGCTGCATATGGTGGAACTTGTGGTTGACATGGTGGACTGAGAGAGGGTTGGTGATGGTGATGGTGTTGGTGGTGTTGCTGATGGCCTAGATTCAGTCTTTTGTAGCAATAACATTGTGATTCCTTGACTGCTTTGCCTTGGCGATGACACCTCGACATTTGCTGCTTCTGGTGGTGTGCTAACCGGTGGGCTTACAGTGGGGGAAGCGAAGTAGCGTTGCTGACTTCCTTCATTCGGAGCAGGTGTACATGTGGTACGTGAGGTTTGGTAGTCCATCCATGCTTGCAAGTGCATGGTGGTTAAATGTCTAAGCATGCAACTGGTATTCAAATTTCTCAGATTTTTCCCTCGGCTAAAGGCCTTTGCGCACTTCTTACAGATAACTTTTGCCTGATAATTAGGATTTTGTTCAAAAAAGTGCCACATTGCACTCTTCCTACTATGGAAGACATTTTGAGACCTTGCACGCTGTGCTAATTTGACCATGTGGCCAAGCTGTCCTGCAACTCTTTTGTTTTTTGTAACACGTTTTTGGACTGCTACGGTCCTGCCAGATAACAGCTGTTGCGATTTTGTTGCCAGCTGCGGATCCTCCTCATCCTCTTCTGAGCTATTGGCAGTGGCACCCTCTTCCCCCAATGGATGTCAATCTGGGTCAATAACTGGGTCATCCATCACCTCCTCTTCAATTTCATATGCACCTTCCTCTGTGTCACCGTGTAAGGTGGTATAGTATGCGGGAAGGGGCACCTGAGTTTCATCAGGGTCTGATTCTGCCTCAGTACACTGCGAGGACAATGTAGTGCTCTAAGTGAATGTACCAGCAGAAAAATCTAGCAGTGGATATGCATCAGTGCACTCCATGTCATATTCATCTTGGTCTGGGGAATTCACGATTTGACTTGCTAACCCAGGCATGGTATGTGAAAAGAGCTCCATGGAGTAATCGGTAGTGTGGCCTGCCACATCCTTCACTTTTGGTAGGGGTGAAGGACACAAGGAAAGGTGTTGTTCCTGACCAGGAGCCTCCAATGACAACTCAGTGCTTTTATTTTTTGAAACTTCAGAAGAGGAGGCGAGAGAGCTGGAGGCTGTGTCAGCAATGTAAGCCAAAACTTGTTCATGAAGCTCCGGCTTTAAAAGTGGTTTACCTACTCCCAGAAAAGAGAGCCTTCGAGGCCTTGTGGAGCCAGACGATGACGCAGGCTCAACACCTCCTGCCTTAGGTGCTTTTGTGCTTTTGCCACTACCAACAGATGCAACACCACCACCACCACCATCGGGACCAGCTGGCAAACCCCGCCCACTTCCATGGCGTCTTCCACCATACTTGCTTATTTTTGTGAAAATGTACCCAAAATACCACCAGCTATATGATATGGTACTGTAAAACAAGGTAGAAGGTGTATCTACTATTGGTGAAAATTTGAATCTCACTATAGATTTGAGGGCGCAGAACTATTGTCTCTGGCCCAGTAGAGATTACACCTCAATGTAACAGACTGAAATTGGATGGTGTATGACAAGGTGGAGGGTGTCTAAAGGATTGATGAGAATTTGAATCTCACTATAGATTTGAGGACGCTGTACTATTGTCTCTGGCCCAGTAGAGATTACACCTCAATGTAACAGACAGAAATTGGATGGTGCATGAAAAGGTGGAGGGTGTCTATAGGATTGGTGAGAATTTGGATCTCACTATAGATTTGAGGATGCAGAACTATTGTCTCTGGCCCAGTAGAGATTACACCTCAATGTAACAGGCTGAAATTGGATGGTGTATGACAAGATGGAGGGTGTCTATAGAATTGGTGAGACTTTGGATCTCACTATAGATTTGAGGACGCAGAACTATTGTCTCTGGCCCATTAGAGATTACATCTCAATGTAACAGACTGAAATTGGATGGTGTATTACAAGGTGTAGGGTGTCTATAGGATTGGTGAGAATTTGAATCTCACTATAGATTTGAGGATGCAGAACTATTGTCTCTGGCCCAGTAGAGATTACACCTCAATGTAACAGGCTGAAATTGGATGGTGTATGACAAGGTGTAGGGTGTCTATAGGATTGGTGAGATTTTGGATCTCACTATAGATTTGAGGATGCAGAACTATTGTCTCAGGCCCAGTAGAGATTACACCTCAATGTATCAGGCTGAAATTGGATGGTGCATGACAAGGTGGAGGGTGTCTATAGGATTGGTGAGATTTTGGATCTCACTAGAGATTTGAAGACGCTGACAATGATGCTCTCAGTCCAAGTATGGATGCAGGCAGCCTAATAAGCAGGACTGCTGCACAGTGCACACACAAAAGAGTGGAAAAATGAACCCTTGGTAACTGTGCAGAAAAGAGGAAGAAAAGTATTTTTGCTTTTAAAAAAGCAGTTTGCACAGCAGTGTGCAAACAGCAATGCAGCTATCAGGGAGCCTTGAAAGGCAGCCTAATAACCAACAGAGCTGATGCACAAAAATATAGCCTCCCCTGTCACTGCACACAAAGTGTTGTGTTGTAAGTGGAAATCGCTACCAGCAGAAGCAGTTTTTTGGTTCCTCTTCCTTGCCTAAAGCTCTCCCTTATTCAGAATCAGCAGCTGCAACCTCTCCCTAATGCTAATATCGGCAGAAGTAAGATGGTGGTCGGCGTGCACACCCTTTTATATCCCCTGTGACGCCACACAAAGCCCGCCTATCACTTGCATGCCCTTTTCAAAGATGGTGGTGACCGATGCCTATGTCATCGCGTTGCCCACAGTGTGCGTCCTCCATCATTGGCTGAAAAAGGGCGCTGGAAGCATCTTTTGAAACACGACTTTGGCACTCTTGTCGCCAACCTCGTGGCCGACCTCACGCTATGGTCGGGTTTCGTTTCATGAAACCCGACTTCAGCGAAAGTCGGCGACTTTTGAATATGACCGACCCGTTTCGCTCAACTCTAGTGACAGCCATTAGACACAGGAAAATGATATTTGGCCACAGAGCAAAAGCCTCTATATATGATCCTTACACAACCTCGGGCAGCAATGTTCCCAGTATTGATCTGATTCATGTCTCTTTATTGGCAAATACCCAGTGTATCAGTCACACAAGCTGCTACAAGACACAGAAAGTTCCCACTAAATATTTATGAAGATTACAAACCACAAAAATATTGATAAAGGAATTCTCTAAAACAATAAAAACTATGGCCTGTTATCTATCTATCTATTATCTATCTATCTATCTATCTATCTATCTATCTATCTATCTATCATATTATCAATATATTTATTTATTATATTATCTACTATCTATCTACTTTTTCTATCTATCTATCTATCTATCTATCTATCTATCTATTATCTAGCTATCTATTATCTATCTATCTATTATCTATCATCTATCTATCCAGGGCCGGACTGGGACTCAAAATCAAACCCCAGCAGCCCACATATTAAAACACCCTCCTCCCATTGAAAAAGTTTATATACAAAGAATGATACAGATGCTGAGAATTACACCGAGTATACAGGACGGGAGAATTGGTACTGCACAGTGTATATATACAGAATGATATGGTTGTGATGGTGTGATATGCTATGTGGATGTCATTTTGTGTATATTTCTATTTCACTTGTTTTCATAGTGTTATTCTTGATGCCCTGTGGGTCTACAGCCTGACTGTGTCTGTCTCTTGATGACTCCCTGTAGTGCATTAATCCCCAAGGCTCCGTTGTTCTCCTCTTGGAGGCCTGGAAACCACTCCAACCTGTTTGACTACCCCTGGACACAAGGAAGGGGGTGGGGAGAACAGGAGCTGGGCAAGTCAGTTCCTGTTTGGAGTGGATCATGTAAAGACTGCACTTCAGAGAGAAGGACCCATTTTTATCCTCTGGTGCTAGTTTGGGAATCTCATCTCCCTGGACATTTTATCCTGTTACTGGACTACATTCTTGTTCTGGACTATTTTATCCTCAGTGTGGTGGATTGTTTATGGACCTTCTAATTTTGCCTGTAATAAAGGTCTTGGGATTGTTCACCCTTCCCTCGCTCTGTTGATTGTGTGGTATCGGAGAAGGACCCGTGACAGTAGATACTGAAAATTACACCAGTATACAGGACAGGAGAATACTAATACATGGACTATATTGTAGTATATACTATGGAACTGTGTATTTATTTAGTGTGGAATTGTGCCTGTGTATATAATATGTTTTGGGCGTTCACACCATACAAAGTTCTGCACGATTTAATGTATTACAGAATACAGTATGGAGCTGTGTATATACTATATAGTGTAGAGCTATGCCTGTGTATATTGTGTATAGTGTGGATACAATACTATATACCATACACACACAGCACCTTACTATATACACAGGTCTACACTATATACTTAATTATGCCATGTACATAACATAGGAGACACCAGGGCTGGGGAATATAGCTCACGCAGGATATGCTGAGGCCTTTGTATACTAATTACATAGAGGATGCTGGGGCTGGTGTATACCCATCACATTGGAGATGCTGGGGCTGATTTATATACACCACATAGGAGATCCTGAAGCTGCTGTTTATACATCAGATAGCAGACAGTGGGGCATATGTTTCACATAGGAGACTCTGAGGCTGGTGCATCTACACCAGATAGAAGATACTGGGGCTGGTGTATATACACCACATAGCCCAATCCAACTCACTTTGCTGCCCTACTCAGGGTCAGATTCTGCCTACCTGGCATCCTGTATGCCGCTGTAGTATACGTAAGTTTGCGCACGCACATAGCAGCATCATGATAGTAGAGTACGCACACATGCTGTGGTGCCCCAATTGTAGTGTATGCTCGGTTGTCAGTTCTGCAACTGGACAAGTCAAAGATGTCAATGAACCAGGCAGCTGACATGTGTTTCTCATAATGGATAAGAATAGCAAATCACAGCATATATATATATATATATATATATATATATATACACAGAATGATCACTATTAGGACACATCCTATGACAGCAGAGCAGTGTATAGTGTATATAGGTTATCACTACAAGGACACATCCCTATACATTTCTACCCACCAGCTGAGCTATCATCTAACCATAGGCTGTAGGCCAGCAGCCACTGGAGCATGTTACCAGCACAAGTTAGTTGCCACATCCCCCACCTTGTTCCCCCAACCTCAAGCTCTCAAGTTCTCGCCAAGTCCAGCAAGAAGTGGGAGCCGCTCTGTCCACATCACCGTCCACACACTGAGCGTCCAACACTTCCAAAAGGTGATGTCAGTCATACAGCCTGAGCAGGGGGCAGAAACAGTCAGCAATAGGCCCCTGTGCAGGAAATACATTGGGGGGCCCCTGATGCATGTACACTGTGTATAAAATACCCATAATCACATGTGTGTATAAACAGCAAGATAGACACACGCACTAGCCCTATATACATAGCAAGATAGATACACACACTAGCCCTATATACACAGCAGTATGCACACAATAGCCCTATATACACAGCAGTAAACACACACACACTAGCCCTATATACATAGCAGTAAACACACACTGGCCCTATATTCACAGCAGTATACACACACTAGACAACATACATACATCACATGGAATGTGCACCTACAGTGAGTGCAGTGCAGGGAGCTGTTCCGTCGAAACCATCAGAAGAGACATGGAGCTTGTCTAGATTGTATGCTCTCAAACTGAAGTGCCAGCCAACTATTCCTCCCTCCCTCCAGATTCCAACTACTGAGCTTCGTGCAACAGCAGGAAACTCTCTGGCAGTGGTGAGCTGAGCTGTGTACTGTATGCTGCTCTCCTAGTGCTGCAACATGCAATACATCATGATGGGGAAACAAGTGCCGATCAGATCGGCAGAGATTTTACTTTCTTGATGGGGCTCCCTCCTTCTAATTTGCCCTGAACTGCTGCAGACGTAGGATGTTCACCCCTGAACCTGAGGTGTGCTAGACACTACTCACCCATCGGTCTGGAGCAGGAGTAGTCAGCCGGTGGAGCCCGTGTCTGTGAGGACATTCCAAGCAGGCACAGTGCCTGGAGTTAGATGTTTCCCATCCAGCAGTGTATACGCTGCTGCTGCCGTATCCCACTCAAACCATGCATGTGCACACATTGCAGCAGGGCACACTAAGATCAATGTGTAACTAAAGGACCAGGCCATGAATCCAGGGCCCGCAGTCTACTATGTGTCTTAGAGCTGTAGCCCACCGGGAATCTGCCCATCTGGGCAGATTGTCAATCCGGGCCTGTATCTATCTATATAAAAAAGAAAGAGGGACAAAGGCTGCGGCGTGCAAATTTTAGGCCACACCCCCGACCACACCCATTTCACGACTAGTCACACATGTCCATGCCCCAACCACACCCATTTTGCACTGCTGATCACACTGACTGGTACTGAGGGCACAGTTGCTGGCATTATGGGCACAGTGACTGGTACTGAGGAAAAGAAAGAATGAACAGAGAGTGAGAAAAAAGAAAATAGAGAGAGAGAAAGAAAGGAGAGAGAGAAAGAGATAAAAAAGAAACAGAGAAATAAAGAGGGGAAAGAAAGAACAGAGAGAAAGAAAGAGGGGAAAGAAAGAAAGAACAGAGAGAAAGAAAGAAAAAACAAAAAGAAAGAAACAGAGAGAGAAAGAAAGAGCAGAGAGAGAAAGAAAGTGGGGACAGAAAAAATAAAAGAGGGAGAGAAAAAAAATAAAGAGGGGAAGGAAAGAAAGAAAGAACAGAGAGAGAAAGAAAGAAAGAAAGGGGAAAGAACAGAGAGAAAGAAAGAAAGAAACAGAGATAATGAAAGAACAGAGAGAAAGAAAGAGGGGACAGAAAAAAAGAAGAGAGAGAAAGAAAGAAAGAAAGAGGAGAAAGAAAGAGAGAACAGAGAGATAGAGTGAAAGAAAAATGGGAAAGAAAGAAAGAAAAAGAAAGAAAGAAGGAAAGAACAGAGAGGGAGAGAGAAAGAAAGAGGGGAAAGAAAGAAAAAGAAAGAAAGAAAGAAAGAAAGAAAGAGGAGAAAGAAAGAGAGAACAGAGAGATAGAGAGAAAGAACAGAGAGAGAAAGAAAGAGAAATAAAGAAAGAAAACAGAGAGAGAAAGAACAGAGAGAGAGAAAGAACATAGAGAGAAAGAAAGATGAGAGAGAGAAAGAAAGTGGGGAGACAAAGAGAAAGAAAAAAGATCAGAGCAAAAGAAAAAGGGGAAGGAAAGAACAGAGAGAAAGAAAGAGGGGAAAAGAAAGAACAGAGAGAGAAAGAAAGAGGGGAAAGAAAGAAAGAACAGAGAGAGAAAGAAAGAGGAGAAAGAAAGCAAGAACAGATAGAAAGAAAAAGAACAGAGAGAGAAAGAAAGAGTGGACAGAAAAAAGAACAGAAAGAGAGAAAAAAGAAAGAGGGGAAAGCAAGAACAGAGAGGGAGAGAGAAAGATAGATGAGAAAGAAAGAACAGAGATCAATAAAGAATGAAAGAAAGAACAGAGAGAGAAATAAAGAGTGGACTGAACAAAAGAGCAGAGAGAGAAAAAAGAAAGAAAGGAAAGAAAGAAAGAAAGAACAGAGAGGGAGAGAGGAAGAAAGAGGGGAAATAAATAAAGAACACAGAGAGAAAGAAAGAGGGGAATAAACATAGAACAGAGAGAGGAAGAAAGCAGTGAAAGAAAGAAAGAACATAGAAAGAGAAAGAAAGAAAGAAGGGAAAGAAAGATGGGAAAGAAAGAAAGAAAGAACAGAGAGAGAGAAAGAGAAAGAAAGAATAGAGAGAGAAAGAGAGGAAAGAAAGAACAGAGAGAGATAGAAAGAACAGAGGGAAAGAAAGAAAGGGGAAAGAAAGAGAACAGAGAGTGAAAGAAAAAACAGAGAGAGAAAGGAAGAACAGAGAGAAAGAAAGAACAGAGAGAGAAAGAAAGAACAGAGAGAGAAAGAAAGAAAGATTAGAGAGACAAAGAAAGAGAAAGAAAGAAAGAATGAACAGAGTGAAAGAAAGAAGAGAGAGAAAGAAAAAAAGAAAGATTAGAGAGAGAAAGAAAGAACAGAGAGAGAGAAAGAAACAGAGAGAGAAGGAAAGAAAGATTCTATAAATATACTATAGCAGCCCGGCTTCCATTGTAGTGCCCACCTGAGCCTCCGGTTGCAGGACATATCATGATACGCTCACATGGCCGGCATCCCCGATTCCAAGGCGATCCCGCTGTCTGCACTGTCGGAGGAGGATATGGTGATTGATCTGAAGCATTCCCTGAAGTGCCTCCATGGTACCGTCACAATCTTCTCCCACTTCTGGTGGAACATCACATGCAAATATTAAAGTGCTCCTCGGGACTCCGCCGTGTGCTCCTGTGTCCGCGTGAAAAGTAAGCTCCCAGCATGGGCAGTGAGGTAGACTCTCTCTCAAAATCGGGACCATCCCGCTGGATCCTGGACGGTTGGGAGGTATGAATGCTTCCCACCATACACCTTGTGCATGCATGGCTCTGCACACCTCATACACACATGGTTCTGCTTTGTATGCCTCATACACACACGGCTCCGCTCTGTACACCTCGAGCACACACGGCTCCACTCAGTACACACATGGCTCCACTCTGTAAACCTCGTACACATGCAGCTCCGCTCCGTGCACCTCATACACAAGCGGCTCCACTCTGTACAACTCGTACATACGGCTCCACTCCGCACACCTCGTACACACATGGCTCTGCCCCATCACATCGTACACACACGGCTCGCTCCGTACACCTTGTACACATACATCTCCGCTCTGTCCACCTTTTACACACACAGCTTTGCTACATGCACCCTGTAAACCCCTCCTGACCCCACACATAAACATCACCTCATCCAGCACCATGACAGCCAGCACAGCAGAGTCCTGCATACACCAAGGCCCCTAATCATGTGACTCCTGACTCCTCCCCTCCTGTGACCTCATCACAGGTCCTGTGCGCACAGAACAGCCCAGAGACATTATTGCCCGCTGTGGGCGGGTGCGGTGGGTCTCTCCGGGAGGGTGAAAATGGTGTGCATGGGGGGGCGTGCTGGCCTGTGGCTTATCTTAGTACAGTGTGATAAAAATAGACTGCTGGGTGGGACAGTGGGTGGGCGGGTCAAAATCGGGACTGTCCCACTAGAATTGGGATGGTTGGGAGGTATGGAATATGCTCAAAAAATGATTGCCAAGCATAAATTCGGCACGTATATGGCACATTCGGATTTGTGATCAGAAACACAAGCCAAATTTTAAAAAATCAGAAACATTCGTTAAATAATATTTGCTTTGCCACAAAAGTATTTTCAGCACTTTAGCAATGATAACGGTGGTGTATCATGAGTGTTTGGCACGTGTTTGATGAGGGGAGGGGGCTTGCAGAGCTCAGAGGCGCGGCGTTCCTGTAAACAGTATTTTTTTCCCTAACTTTATGTGTGCACATTGTGGCTAGCCAATCAGGGCACAGGAAAGATCCACAATGTCCTGACACAACGGCTTGTGTCATTCGCTGCTGAAATCACATGTTCCTCTCCATATAAATAGCGGACATCTTGTTTTAGTGCCATTCTGTAGTGATGGGCAGTCCGACTCTTTTTGGTGATCTGGCTCTCACGGCTCCGCTCACTAAAAAGAGCCGGCTCTTTTTGGATCCTAAATGGATCCCTGTTGCTTACGTGCTCAGGCGTCCATAACTCCGCCCACCTGTCACATAAGCCTCGCCCACTTTCTAAGACCCATTTACATTGCTGAGTGGGCGGAGTTTTGTCCAGGTGGGTGGAGTTACACCTGCCGAACGCCGGGATTTTACACCCAGTGAGAGCCAGTCAAGGATTTTAGTTGCTCTCACTGGTGTGCTGGCTCCCATCATTCGCAGGAGGGAGCCGACTCTGTGTCGGATCGTTCGCCACCGACACATCACTATCATTCTGACTCTGTAACAGCTCAGAGAGGCTGCTCCTGATGCTGCCACTGTTAGCAGCAATATTTTAGTTAGGTGGATGTATGTCAGTCAGATAGTGTAGCTAGCTAGTGTCCAGTGTGGCTGTTAATTTTACCTTCCAGCAATTTTTTTTTGTGCCATTACTGAGGTCCACAGACAAAGCCAGCAGGGCACATGTCCTACAGGAGTGTTGTGCACTGCTTCTATAGTGCTCCATGCACGAGTATAGCATTCTAAATAATATTTTTCACTAGCTAAATGTGAAACAGCCTGCTGTATCCTACCTTGTCATTTAGTGCTGTGGTAAAAAAAAAGGGGGGAGAAAAAGTCAATGCATGAACATAGCGCACTCCTGGATGAGAAAAAAAATAAAGAAAATATCAAAATACTTATAATATTGAGGACAGACAAAAAACACACAAGATCACATCCCTGGCATAAATAGAGTCCATATACTGTATGAATCAGTATGAACCGTGACACAGATGAACAAACTCATGAACATTCCATAGGAGTCTATATACAGAGTTGCATATAAATGGGACCTTTCCTGCTAGGGCGACTCAGTCAAAAGAAACAACCAATATAAGGTATGCAGTATACACAATATCAAACAATATCAGTAGCAATAAAAAAAAATATTTTTTCTGTTGCTAAATGTCATACAGCCCGCCATATCCCACGCTGTAATTTTGTGGCGGTGATATGAAGCTTTCTGCAGACTTCACACACATTAAAAAAATATTTTTTTCTGTTGCTAAATGCAATACAGCCTGCCATCTCACCCTTTGTAATTTTTTGAGGTTCAAATTAAGCTATCCACAGACCTTAATTATTTTATGTTGCTAAACGTGATACAGCCCGCCACATCCCACGTTGTAATTTTGTGGTGAAACTGTTGTGTGTGCAGAGCTGTTGCACATAAAAAAAAATGTGGGGTTTTTCAAACGTGATACAGCAGGCTAAATCCAATTTTGAAATTGCTTGAACCATATCTTCTAGTTTATACTGGTGTTACCCACACTGAAAAAAAATGTGTTCAGTTACTAACGTTGTACAATAGGGGCCCCTTCATTCAAATTATTTGTAGTATCTAGTCTAAGTTATACAGGTCTCATTCACGGGCCATAAAAAATATCTTCGGCTTCTAACGTCAAACCGTAGAGGACATCTCGCTTTCAAATTGCTTGTAGTATCTAGTCTATTTTATACAGTCCTCATCCAACAAAAAAAAAACATTTTTTCTGTTAGTAATGTTCTACAGTAGGGGAGATCTCACTTTGAAATTGTAGCATCTAGTCTATGTTATACAAGCCTTCTTGTGTTACTAACATCATACAGTAGGGGACATCTCACTTTCAAATTGTTTGTAGCATCTAGTCAATGTTATACAGACCTCATCACCAGGCCCCCCAAAAAAATTCTTCTGTTGCTAACGTCATACAGTAGGGGACATCTTATTTTCAAATTGTGTATAGCATCTAGTCTATGTTATACAGGCCTCATCCACAGACCCCAAAAAATGTATTTGGTTACTAACATCCTTCAGTAAGGGACAGCTCACATTCAAATTGTTTGTAGCACCTAGTCAGTATTATACAGACCTCATCCACAGACCCCGCCAAAACAAAAATCTTCTGTTACTAGCATCATATAGTAGGGGACATCTCACTTTTAAATTGTTTGTAGCATCTAATCTATTTTATGCAGTCCTCATCTAACAAAAAAACAAATTTCTTCTTCTGTTACTAACATTCTACTGTAGGGGAGATCTCAGTGTGAAATTGTTTGTAGTATCTATTCAATGTTATACAGGCCTCATCCACAGGCCCCAAAAAATGTCTTCTGTTACTAACATCATACAGTAAGAGATATCTCACTTTCAAATTGTTTGTAGCATCTAGTCTATTTTATACAGCTCTCATCCAACAAAAAAAAAAAAACATTTCTTCTATTACAAACGTCACACAGTAAGTGAGATCTAATTTTAAAATTGTTTATAGCATATCTTCTTTGTCATACAGGCCTCATGCACACTGAAACAAATCTTTCTTCTGTGACTATTGTGCTCCTACCACACTATCTAAGCAACATGACTGGGAAAAAGTGAGGTCGTGGTGGAAGGGCGATTAGGCTTTGTGTTCAAGGTGTATGTGTGGTAGGTGGCAATGATTGTGAAAGCACTAGTGAACCAACAATGCCACATCCTATGCAAAGACAGATGAGAACTTCTGCTACTGGACGGGCTGCTATACTACCTTTCTTTGGCAGACACACAGCGGTACACCTTGTTGATGAGGCCCAGAAATAGCATGTGCTCGAGTAGATGGCAAGTGCCGCTTCAAATGGCCCCTCCTCCTCTTCCTCCACCTCAACATCACACCCAGTACAGTACACAAAGATGGCACCCAAATCACTCATGCGTCCCCCCGCTTTCCCACTCTCCAATCGTACAACTGACTGTACGGAACCAAAGTTGGGTGTGTATGAAGAGTTGTTCACACATTCTATTCCATGCTCTTCAGAAGTGTATTCAAAAGTTTCACAGAGTCGAGAGGAGGAAAGCTGCACTAATGCCAAAAATATTTTTAGCTTGGATCCGGGGCAGGACAAAGTAGGGTCCGAGCAGCATGTTGACCTCATCACCAGACATTAACCCCCAGGGGAAGAGGTGATAGTGATGAGACTCAGATATCTGAGGCTCACGCGGACTGTTCTGTTCTGTTAGGGCAAGAAGAGGAGGAGGGTGACTCTAAGGGTGAGGAATGTGATAACACAGAGGATAATGAGGTTGTAGATTCCATTTGGTGTGAACACAGAGGAACGCAGTGGAGTAGGTCATCTGAGGAGGAATACAAAGAGCTTATGTTGTGCCATACATCACAGACATGTAGTAATGCAGCTATGACGAGCAATGCATCCTCAGCCACAACTGTGGCTGTGACCAGCAGCCTTCGCAACTCTGCAGCTTACAGGGGTGGCAAGGGTTGCCTAGCCTGAGCTTTTTTGAAACCACAAAGGATGAACCAACTCACATAATTTGTCAACTTGCAAAAAAAAAAAACTGAGTTGAAGTAAAAAGTGCAATCATTTGACTACTACATGTATGAACCTTCACATGCACAATCAACAAGCGTTACTCTTTGGGAATGAATCCACTGCACTAAAATGCAGACAAGCGGACCTCAACAACCATCAGCCGCCCCATCGCATCTGCTGCTTCTTCCTCCTCCTCTGTTACCATGTTAATATTGTGACACAGGTCTCCGACTGCAAAACCTTGGGTTCTTTACCGGCTCCAGTCAGGCTGACTGAGAGTCCACCATCAGCTGTAAGGGAAGCAAACATGCCTACTGTCTTTGACTGATCTCAGAGAAAGAGCACACCACAACTTTCTCAATCCACCATAACATCTCCACCTGCAACTCTATCATGGTCCAGCACTTTGTCTGGTTCACCATACTCCACACTCTCTCAGCACTGCAGCCAGCCCATGGTAGCACAGTCGAGGTCACATAAAAGATTAGAGGTTGAACTCCACCTTCTCCAATCTGTTGGCAATGGAAATGCTGTTTTTCTGCCTGGTAGATAAAGGCGGTTTCCGAAAGCTGATGGCCGTCGCAATCCCCAAGTACCAGTTGCCCAGTCACCATTACTTTTTTAAGAAAGCTGTGCCTGTGCTACACCAGCATGCCACAAACAACATTACCCATTCCTTGACCAAATCTATCTCTGCCAGGGTGCACTTTTTTCAGACCAGCTCATGCACCAGCACAACAGAGTCCAAGTCTTACACGTGGTGAACGAATGGAGGGGATGGTGCAGGAGTATCTAGAACACGTGAATGAATGGAGGGGATGGTGCAGGAGTATCTAGAACTGAACATCAATACCATCAGGGAGGGTTTAGACCCTTTCACATTTTGGTCTTCCAAAATGGATGAGTGGCCTGAGATCACCTCACATGCCTTGGAGGTTTTATCATGCCCAGCAGCCAGCGTCTCTCAGAACGTCTTCAGCGCTGCTGGTGGTGTCCTGACAGATAAGCGCAGCTGGCATTCCCCTGAAAGTGTAGACTGCCTAACTTTCAACAAAATGAATAAGTCATTGCTCTCCAAGGACTTTTGCACCCCAGTCACAGACTGTACAGACTAGGTGATATTGCATTTTTTAGTGTGATGCAAAAATGTCAAGTAACTTCACTCTGTGATATCTTTAGTGTAGCTTATGTGGCTGCTTTTGTGGTTGCTGCTGATGCTAACACAAATTTGTCAAAAAGTGAACAGACATGGTTGGTCTACATCTGCTGGGTTAGCTGTAGTGGTAGACGTCTCAATCCCAATGATACTACTTTTACTCTCGTGAAATTGATGCCATTTTGGTGGTGTCTGCCAATAACTTTTGGAAATGTGAACACTCCTGGCTGGGTCTCCTTCATTCATGATGCCTGTAGCAGTAAACCTCTGAGACTGTTGAGTCAGCTATCCTTGTTACTACCTTCCTCAGATTTTTCTGACAATCTTATTCTATGAAACTGATATTTGTGCCACCTGGTGTGGCTCAACATGAAAGCAGGTTGAGCTGTTGCATGTAGTATCAGGGCTCCCGCCACAGGAGGCCTACACTGATCCCTCACCCACCTCGTCTTAAGCCCCCATTACACATAGCGATATCGCTAGCAATATCGCTGTAACGTCACCGATTTTGTGATGTTATAGCGATATTGCTAGCGATATCGCTATGTCTGATACTTACCTCCGACCGGCTCCCCTGCTGCTCATCGCTGGTCGCGCGAGAAGGTCTTGGATCATTTCTCATCGGGCGCTTCCTGCTGGGCTTCCTGCTGTGGAGACGAGCGACGCGTGGATGCGGGCGGGAGGACATCAGGATCGCCGCTTCTGACAGGTAAGTAGCGACCCCCGACCGCTGCGATGTGGCTGGTGAGATCTGTCTGTGTGGCAGCTCACTAGCGACCACTTAGCAATGCACCAGCGATCCATATCGTTGTCGGGATCGCTGGTGCATCGCTAAGTGTAACAGTACCCTTACTTTGACATTCAATTCAAAGCTGTAAATGCTGCCCCAGACCCTGATACCTCATGCCTGGCTGATTTTTGCTGTGTCATTCTAATATTTATACTGTGAGTTAGTTGAGGCCACTTTCCTGGTGTCTGTCCCGCATTTTGATGTGTTTTAGCAGCTTTTGGGGCCTTTTGTTTTTGCCTCTCATTGACTTGAATGGCATTTGGCTATATTCAATGAATATTCGACAAATAAATTGGTGAATATTATAAATTCAGTGATCATAATCGAAAGTGAACATTAAAATATTTGCTCATCTATAGAGCTGACCACAGGCTAAAGACTATTGGACCAATGCATGTAGAGCAGAGTCCGCAGTTCTAAGGGATGCAGTTTTTCTGGCCCGGAACACCGGTTACGTAGATTTTATTGCTGTGTTTTATTCGAGATTTGCTTGTGGGGGTTTTTTTTTAGTTATTTGCTTGCTTGTCAGTTCAGCCTCAGGAATCAATGTTTCCATTCAATGACAGTAGGCAGAAGACTCAAGCCAATGTCCTCCCAGTCACTAGTCCTGGAATAAGGGCTGTGGAACCACAATAATAAATAAATATAAAAATAAAATAGAGGTTGTAAGATCTTTAAAAGTGTGAGGGCGCGTGCACGCCTCTTGACAGCCGTGGCATACTGAAAAGTGGTGGGCTGGTCCAGGGAGCAGGAGAACAGCCCGGAGTTGCGCCCTGCACTGCTGCTTCCAGGTATAGAAGTGCTTCAATAAAGCCTGTGCTGGACTAGATGCATGCCAAGGTAAATAACTAACACTCCTAATATTTGTATATGGTTGCATGAATTGTATCTATATATCTGTATGTATGTACAGTATTTATGCATGGTATATGTATGCTTGGTATGTGTGTATAGTATCTGTCTGTGTGTATGCCTGTATGTGTATGTGTGACACCCCAGAGTCCAGTTGTCACAGTGACATTACCTTCCTCTAATGGGTAAAGTCATGCTTGGAGGCAGAAAGGGACCCCCATGCCAGGCAGCATAGATTTAATCACAATTTCCTGCTGCAAGTCAGAAAAGGGAGATGCCTTATAAATTCTGGCCAGCAAAGGGGGTTGGTGAGTCAGCTAGAATTTAGCTGAGGGAGTTGTCATGTAAACGAAGCAGCTGTGAGCTGTGAGGAGAAAGGACAGTTTAAACATGAGGACGTGAGGTAAAGAGATCTTTCTGGAAGATCCTGTCAGGGGAAGACAGGGAGCTGATCTGAGAGGAGCTCGATAGGCAGAGCTGATCTGTGAAGAGGGAAAGGACAAGAGCAGAGACTAAGAGACTCTAGAGAAGCTAAAATACTGCATATAGCAGACCCCTGAGTGAAGCGCTAATAAAGAGAAAAGGGACATCAGAGTCCTAGACTGACAGGAACTGTAAGTCCTGATAGCTGAATGTGAAAGTACAGGAGATTGTAAATTCCTGTGCATATTAATCACCTGAGGGCACAGCAGCGGATAAGGAGCCCGGGGCCAACGGTGAAGAGAATGGTACCCGTGGAATAGGCTCACGCTGACAGCCGTACAGGTTAGTGAAACCATCACGAATAGAGGGTCGCAGCATAGTTATATACAGCTGAGACCCACACACAAAGCGCAGAAAGGAAGGTCCTAAATCCCCACCGGCAAGGTGGATCCCCTGAATGCCTCCCGGTGAGCCGGACTCATTCCATCACCTGCATGTGTTATTCCGGACTGCATCCTATTACCAGTAAAAGGTAAAGAAACTGCACCTCTCTGTGTCTTTCTCTCATTTATCTGCACCCCAACGTTTACAGCCACTTTTACTATTTATTTTACATTTTTGCCCTGGGACTACAGCCCTACCTGTAGAGGGCTACAACTTCATAGCTGCGCCCAACATCCATCCCAGAGAAACAACACCGCAGCGCTGGTCACCTCTGACCAGATTACCACAGGTGGCGTCACGTATTTCACCACCTAATACTTTATTTTCATTTTTCCCACATAAATACCACACAACTTTCCCCTATTTTTATTACTGGATGCCTCTGGGCCACGGACCTGGTCGCCACTGCCGTGACACCGTCCCCCATGGAAGTTGACGGGCCTGGTACCGAGTACCCCCAGGCCCCACGGGGCTGTCATGATCCAGGTTGGATATGACAGGTTTTGAATAAGCAACCTTTTTTTTTCCTTTGAGCTGGTTGCTTGGAGTTGGTTTGGCCCCCTTTGGCCATTGGGGTTATTGCACGGTGCTGTCTTTTGTTCTAGTTTTCCCTCAGTGGTGGCTAGCGCTATTACACGGGAATCACTAGCAGGTGTTTTTGCTCTGGCTTTCCTAAAAAGGAGTGTCAGGTGTGTTCATTCACTGTTGGTGATATTGGTCTTTTTCAACCATCCTTGGTGAAGGAAGGAACTTGAGAAGAGTCCCAGGCAGCTCAGTCAGAATCCTGGAGTGGCAGCTATGGTGTTAGTGAGGAGTTCTTGCAAAGCTTGGAGGAGTGGCAGCTATGGTGTCAGCGAGGAGTTCTTGCAAAGCTTGGTGGAGTGGCAGCTATGGTGTCAGCGAGGAGTTTTTGCAAAGCTTGGAGGAGTGGCAGCTATTGTGTCAGTGAGGAGATCTTGCAAAGCTTTATGGAGTGGCAGCTATGGTGAAAGCTGCACTCAGATGCTGGACTCTGTTGCTGGAAGAGAGCTGCACTCAAATGCTGGACTATGTTGCTGGAAAGCTGCACTCGGATGCTGGACTCTGTTGCTGGAAGAGAGCTGCACTCAAATGCTGGACTCTGTTGCTGGAAAGCTGCACTCGGATGCTGGACTCTGTTGCTGCAAAGCTGCACTCAGATGCGGGACTCTGTTGCTGGAAAGCTGCACTCAGGTGTTGGATCCTGTTGGAGGAATAGATGCTCTCAGGTGTCGTACTCTGTTGCTGGGAGCATTAGCAACAGAGCAAAGCTAAGTGGTGTTTCCCTGTTTGTCACTTTCCTCAATGTGTGTTTTAGTGCAGTGGTGGGATTAGTTTCTGCACCATCCACTTCACTAGTAAGGGATTGGTTTAGGGCGAGCTAGGGATTTCAGGTATCCTGATCGGCGCCCGGTGCAGAACCGGCCTAGGGATCGTTAGGAGTGTAGAGACACTGACTCAGGGCAGTGCAGCAGGTCTCCACGTCCCCGTTCCCTATCGCAGGGCCACCATTGTAATTGTTTTCCTGGTTTTCCCCTTTATTCTGAAATTCGCACTGCTGGAGGTGGTGTATCCAGACATACGTGTACTACTGAAATTCACCTGCTGGAGGCGGTGTATCCGGCTGCACGTTCTATTATTTAAATCCGCCCTGCTGGAGGCAGTGTGTCCAGTCACACGTGACCATGACAGGGGTGCTCCAACTGGCGTCACGAACAGAATTTAGCGAGCCTAGCAAAGTTGGGTACAAGAAGCCTGGCCAAGCTGGGTACTGTGCGCCATAGACTTTATTAAATTGAGTGCTAGAGACTTTAATGCGCTTTCAAATAACCGCCATAACTGCGTCACACAGTGCGTGCAAGCAGAGAGGAGCATGCCAGTAAAGCTGGAGCTGCACTCTATTGTGAGCAAGTGAAAAAGGAGGAAGAAAATGCCCAATGAGGGTGAAGATTCAGTGGCGGTCGCAGGGGAGTCGCACACCCTGAGCGATTTTAAAGAAAGACTATGTAGTTTGTTCCAAGTGTACCCCCTGTCAGAAAGCCAAAAAGTCAGTATCCTTATTGGCCAGTTAACTGGTGCGGCCCAGAGGGAAGTAAAGTCCTGGCCGGACACTGATAAAAGAACTGCCAAACAAATCTTAGCCAGACTGAAAGACACTTTTTATACCCGTACTGCAACAGAGATAAAACTGAGATTTTTTGGGTGCAAACAGAGAGTGCAGGACAGTATACGGGACTGTGCCCTTAATCTTCAGGAGGCACTACGGGCTGTAAAGCAGGTTGATCCTGAGAGCGTGCAAGATGAAGATAGATTATTAACAGATCAGTTCATAGAGGGACTCCAGTCTAACAACCAAAGGACACAGATGTGCATATTGGCCCTACAAAATCCTGAATTGGACTTTGCACACTTTAAGGATAGAGCCATCAGAGTGCTGCGTGAACCGAACCCTAGCAGCACAGAGCCCTCTAAGCATCCTGCAATTACAGCTGTGGCCAAAAGTATTGACACCCCTGCAATTCTGTCAGATAATACTCAGTTTCTTCCTGAAAATGATTGCAAACACAAATTCTTTGGTGGGGAATGTGACACCCCAGAGTCTGGTTGTCACAGTGACATTACCTCCCTCTAATGGGTAAAGTCATTGTCTTGGCTGTCTTCAGTCAGGGTCGGAGGTCATCCATATGTATTGTAAAAAAAAAAGTGGCTGTGGGATGTATCCTCTTCCAGGGCTCCAGGACCGTGGTCATGGCTCGGGTGAACATAGAGAGGCTATACTGTGCCCCTTGAGGCATCATAGTCCAAATATATTGCTGGCCCTCGTGTGAAAACAAGCAGGTACTGGCTTGCAGCATGTAGAAATAAACTGAAGAAAGCATTGGCCAGGTCAATCACCGTGAACCATAGAAAAATAAATAGAATTGATAAAAACAAAACATAGTGTGTGGGTTTGGTACCATAGATGTGTTCAGTACTATAACTTCATTGACAGCACATAAGTCATGTATTATCCATAACTTCATAGAAATAATTGCAAATTATGAAATGGAGGGTAAATATTGCAATTTCCTTGGCAGCTGGGCTACTGGCTTCTGCCCCACGTTGGGCGCCAACTGTTGATTCTGCCGCACTAGGGTGTGGCCCGTCTTAATTGTCTGTGGCCAAATTGGATCTTTGGTAGAGATTTTACGTGCACGGAGAAAAGAATACACAAGACAAGGTGTATCATGTCAATATGATTCTTCTCTGTCTTTAATCCAAAAATGAACAGCTTTTATACAGAGTTTGTGTTATTACATCATGGGTACATTTCTAAGTTAGTATTTACCGTTCCCATGCCGCTACATATCACTATGTACGTTTCTGAGTTACTGTTTACTGTTCTCATATGCTACATAATCACCGTGTACATAAGTATTGTTCTTTAGCCCGATCCACCCGATCCACCCAGTATTGCGGTATTATATGAAGCCTAGGTGGGTCATGCACAGAAATAATTCAGCAGAAAGCCAGAAGTATCTTAAAGCAACATGATCCTAATATTCTACAAAGCCACTATATAGTGGTACAGTTTTGATTCTTGTATATATTCATGTGACATATATTCTCCCCTTAACAGTCCCTCCTTTGGAGATATGCATAATCAAAATCCTAATCTCGTCGAACCTATCGATCTGTCCTCCCGGCCTACCTATCTCAACAATGCTGGAACCTAGCTAACTAATCTTCACCGTATATACGAGACGACCCATCTCTAGTAGATGGACCCCCTCCTAACGGACTTTGCACAGGAGGAAGTCAGATCCTGGACTTTCCCTCGTTGGTTTGCTTCAAGCAGGCATATTCCGGAGGTGGTGCTTGCATGTTTTCATTGGGACATCTTTCATACAGGGGATCTTCAAAATCGGCATGCATGGTCATCACTGTGGTTTCCATAGTTTTCATCATCATTTTCTTAAGGCATGGCACTATGCAGCATAGAATTAAAGAAAATATGATCAAAGGACATAAAATAACTTTTGCAAACTTAATGGGTCAATAATTGCCTTTATGGCATCCCCAGTGTATTTTATAAACCGTTGTTGATTATTGTATAAATAGTTTATCTGCTTTGCATTCTTATTTACGGGGATGGTGGGTTTAAACACAACTATTGTCTCGTTCTCGACTTTGAATTTGTCAGGTGCTCCCTGTGTGCCCCCACTGGTATCTATGCTTCTTAGCCAAAATTTACCTTTTGTGTCACCATTTTCCCTCCCAAGTTTAGTACTTGAGCCTAGTACATATAACCCTTGCCCATACTCTGAAGGGTTGTCAATAGTAAGGTACAGAACTATGCATCCCTCCTTGGGGCAGTGAGTGGCAGTGACAGGGAGTATTGAATCTGGAAGGCCACTCTGACCCTTAAAATGGGCTTTGGACAGGGTCATGCGACTTAATAGGCTTATTCCCCATTTGTCCCTTCGCTGTTGGGCCTGGGCTGGTTGATGTCTCCAGTCACTTTCACCAGTGTGCCACCCAACAAGAGACTAATCCTCCCAGTTTGAACCTTCCCCTATTTCAGCAGTAGTGACACAGATGAATTGTGTATTAAACCTGATATGAAACTGTGCCATGGGGCCTGGACATTCTTATTGTGAGACAGTAGTCAAATTGATATGTCACTCTTGGGGTGGAGACATTATACCAGAAAGTCAGTATGCCCTTCTCATGAGTGACTACCCCTTGGTGACTGACTACCCCTTGAGCTAGGAAAAAGGATAAGTGCCAGATGGATGAAGAGTGGCAGCCGCTACTGGACTCTGGATCCGGCATCTCCTTGCAGTGGGAAGCGAGGACCCATGGACTGCTGCGATAGTTGACAGGACTTGGAACAGGCTGTCATCTCTAGGTTCAAGGGTACGTCTGTTGAACCTCTTGGTGATGAGGACTCAGTCACCGGGCAGGATCTGGTGGGCTCCTATGTCCTCAGGATCTGGGATGGATGAAAAGACTCGAAAATGCATTTTAGTCACATGTTTTTAAACTTAGTCTACATATAGGCAATTATACTTGTGCGTGTATGTGACCCAAGGGAAAGACTAAACTCTTATGCTATGACCCCTGTTTCCTGTATAGCATCAAGTATGTAGAGTTTTGTTCGAGGCCTTAAATTTTCCTTGTTCATCCTTAGGCGTATTTCATCCTGTATAACTTCATCTTAGGTCCATTTCTTCTTTTCTTCCTTGGATACTTGTTTCTGGAGTGTTATTCCTTTTCCTCTGTTTCCGTGTCAACCGGTATTACTGCTGCTTCTTTTGCTGTTACTTCAGCTAGTCTGTTGCCCACTGCTTCCCTTGAAGTGTCTCCAGTTTGTGTGCTTTTACTTTTACCACCGCAACTCTTCCTGGCATCAACAAGGACTCCATTAATTCTTGTATGGCTTTGTGGTGTCAGACTGGCGTTCCGTTAGCCGTGATGAAGCCTCTTTCCCTCCAGATTGATCTTGACAGCTTCATGTTGAGTGGACCTCTCGTATGCTTCTGTCAAGGCCCGCAGTCCTGCCTTTGGATGTAGGCAGTGGTTTTGCTGGCAGCAAGTTACTTCTGTGGCTACTGCTATACCAGTGTGCGAACGGCCTTCTTGGTCTGCATACCTTGGTCTAGCCACAAAGAGCATCAGGTCAGGATCTTCCAGGTGTTCTCTTGCCTCATGACAGCAAGACAATCGCGTTCAGCCATTTCAGAGTCGACTACCTCTTCCACTAATGTGTCAGAGATGTGGTTTTCATCCTCCATCTTCCTCCCCCCTTTGGCAGAGGTAGAAGAGTAGCTGGATTATGGACAGCAATTCTGGAGATGGTGACGTTGTCCGGGAGAAGAGTAGGGCATTGCAGACAGAAATATCAGAAGCTTTATCCAGCACAGGTGGGTTGCAAGCACGGTTCTCATGCAGGTTTGGACTTCACGAGTCACTTGGTCAGGTTTTGGAGAGTAGAAGCCAGGAGGGCATTGTCTTCCTCCATGAAGCTGTGTTAGGACTCCATTTACATGGTCAGGCTTCTTCATGACAAACAGACAAAACAGTTCAGTATAGCGTGGCAGTCCTAGAGCTGTGAAAATGTGATTGCAATTTAGCATATAAAACACACCGATACCTTCTTTGGTTAACCTTAAAATAGTTATAAAAAAGGTTGCATGTGTAGAAGAGCAGTATTGTCTTGGCTGTCTTCAGTCAGGGTCGGAGGTCATCCATATGTATTGTAAAAAAAAAAGTGGCTGTGGGATGTATCCTCTTCCAGGGCTCCAGGACCGTGGTCATGGCTCGGGTGAACATAGAGAGGCTATACTGTGCCCCTTGAGGCATCATAGTCCAAATATATTGCTGGCCCTCGTGTGAAAACAAGCAGGTACTGGCTTGCAGCATGTAGAAATAAACTGAAGAAAGCATTGGCCAGGTCAATCACCGTGAACCATAGAAAAATAAATAGAATTGATAAAAACAAAACATAGTGTGTGGGTTTGGTACCATAGATGTGTTCAGTACTATAACTTCATTGACAGCACATAAGTCATGTATTATCCATAACTTCATAGAAATAATTGCAAATTATGAAATGGAGGGTAAATATTGCAATTTCCTTGGCAGCTGGGCTACTGGCTTCTGCCCCATGTTGGGCGCCAACTGTTGATTCTGCCGCACTAGGGTGTGGCCCGTCTTAATTGTCTGTGGCCAAATTGGATCTTTGGTAGAGATTTTACGTGCACGGAGAAAAGAATACACAAGACAAGGTGTATCATGTCAATATGATTCTTCTCTGTCTTTAATCCAAAAATGAACAGCTTTTATACAGAGTTTGTGTTATTACATCATGGGTACATTTCTAAGTTAGTATTTACCGTTCCCATGCCGCTACATATCACTATGTACGTTTCTGAGTTACTGTTTACTGTTCTCATATGCTACATAATCACCGTGTACATAAGTATTGTTCTTTAGCCCGATCCACCCGATCCACCCAGTATTGCGGTATTATATGAAGCCTAGGTGGGTCATGCACAGAAATAATTCAGCAGAAAGCCAGAAGTATCTTAAAGCAACATGATCCTAATATTCTACAAAGCCACTATATAGTGGTACAGTTTTGATTCTTGTATATATTCATGTGCCATATATTCTCCCCTTAACACTTGGAGGCAGAAAGGGACCCCCATGCCAGGAAGCATAGATTTAATCACAATTTCTTGCTGCAAGTCAGAAAAGGGAGATGCCTTATAAATTCTAGCCAGCAGAGGGGGTTGGTGAGTCAGCTAGAAATCAGCTGAGGGAGTTGTCATGGAAGCAAAGCAGCTGTGAGCTGTGAGGAGAAAAGACAGTTTAAACCTGAGGACGTGAGGTAAAGAGATCTTTCTGGAAGATCCTGTCAGAGGAAGACAGGGAGCTGATCTGAGAGGAGCTCGATAGGCAGGACTGATCTGTGAAGAGGGAAAGGACAAGAGCAGAGACTAAGAGACTCTAGGGAAGCTAAAATACTGCATATAGCAGACCCCTGAGTGAAGCGCTAATAAAGAGAAAAGGGACATCAGAGTCCTAGGCTGACAGGAACTGTAAGTCCTGATAGCTGAATGTGAAAGTACAGGGGATTGTAAATTCCTGTGCATATTAATCACCTGAGGGCACGGCAGCGGATAAGGAGCCCGGGGCCGACGGTGAAGAGAACGGTACCCGTGGAATAGGCTCACGCTGACAGCCGTACAGGTTAGTGAAACCATCACGAATAGAGGGTCACAGCATAGTTATATACAGCGGAGACCCACACACAAAGCGCAGAAAGAAAGGTCCTAAATCCCCTCCTGGCAAGGTGGATCCCCTGAATGCCTCCCGGTGAGCCGGACTCATTCCATCACCTGCATGTGGTACTCCGGACTGCAACCTATTACCAGTAAAAGGTAAAGAAACTGCACCTCTCTGAGTCTTTCTCTCATTTATCTGCACCCCAACGTTTACAGCCACTTTTACTATTTATTTAACATCTTTGCCCTGGGACTACAGCCCTACCTGTGGAGGGCTACAACATCATAGCTGCACCCAACAACCATCCCAGAGAAGCAACACCGCAGCGCTGGTCACCTCTGACTAGAATACCACAGGTGACGTCACGTATTTCACCATCTAATAACTTTATTTTCATTTTTACCACATAAATACCACACAACTTTCCCCTATTTTATTACTGGACGCCTCTGGGCCACGGACCGGGTCGCCGCCGCCGTGACACCGTCCCCCATGGAAGTCGAAGGGCCCGATCCCGAGTACCCCCAGGCCCCGCGGGGCGCTCCATATGCATGGTATATGTGCATGTATATGCCTGTATGCATGTAGGTATGCATGGTATATGCCTGAATGTATATGCCTGTATGTGTATGCCTGTATGTATATGTATATGTCTGTGTGTGTGCGTGTGTATGTCTACATGTGCCTGTCTGTGTGCATTTCTGTGTGTCTGCATGCATGCGTCTGTGTTTACATTTGTGTGTATGTCTTTGAGTGTTTGCATGTCTGTGTGTGTCTGCGAGTGCACTTCTGTGTATGTCTCCGTGTGTGCATCTGGTGTTTACATGTGCATTTCTGTGTGTCTTTGAGTGTCTGCATGTGATTGTGCATGTGTGCATGTATCCCTGGGTGTGCTTGTATGTGTGTACTTGTGCATTTCTGTGTATATGTGTCTTCACACTTGTGTGTGTGTGTGTGCGTGTCCACATTTCTGTGTGTGCGCGCTAGTCTGAGCATGAATTTCTGTGTGCAAGTGTGTATGAGCATGATTGAGTGCGTGCATGTTTGAGCGTATTTCTGTGTGTAAGTATGCTTGCCTGCATGTATATGTGTGTCCCCATTTCTGCATGCGTGCAATCTGCCAGTTTGTGTGTCTGCATGCACATGTGTGTGCATGTCTTTATGTGTGTGTGCTTGTACATGTTTGTGTGTCTTTGTGCTCTTCCAAAGATTTATTATAATTTTTGGCGAGATGGAGAGATGGGAGGAGAAATTTTAGGAGACAGTATGGGGAGAATGTGCGAAGAAACAGTAAGATGAATGAAGGGATTGGGGAATTGGTGTGGGAACAGAAGGGGGATGTATGAGAAGATATTATTGGTAGTGGGAGGAATGTGAGAGGAGACATCATGGGGTAGGAAAAGTGTGAGGAGACACAGAACAGAGACTAGATAATGTGGGGGGAGGTATGTAGTGTCCAGTGTCAGAAAGCTGGTGTCACTATTCCACCACTCACAGGGTCTTAGGGATGGCTGTGAATTACAGCTCTGCTGTCCTATAGGATCAAGGCTGGCTGAGCTGTCAGGATTGTAAGTGACAGCTCCACCACCCACTCTGAGGCAGAGGTGTTAATATTCATTGACAGCTCAAAAGAAGAGTCTCCCAAACATCCAGCTAAGAGGTGTAAGAAGTTTGTAGATGGTTATAGGAAGCAATTGATTACAATTATTTATTCTAAAGGGTTCAACCAAATAGTAAGTTGAGGATGCCAACAATTTTTCCCACCCATTTTTGGGATTTTGTGTGAAATTGTGTCCAATTTGCCTTTTTTTTCCTCTGTTTTTTTTTGTGGTTTTCCAAAACACACAAGGGAACTAAACATGTGTATAACAAAACACGTAGAACTGCAATAATTTTCTAGGAGAAATATTTAATTTTCTGCAACAATTTCAAGGGTGCCAAAACTTTTGGTCATGACTGTATGTACATAAATTAAGTGATATGAAAGGGCTTTATAGGTAATTAAAAGACAAGTGGTAGATAAATCCCTTCATAGCATTTTAGGTAAAAATGACAAAATATATTCATGTAATTTTCACAAAATTGAGTTGTTTTTGCGTTGTAACCTTACCTCCCTCCAAAGAAGGATTAATTCTTCTATCAGCATCTCCTATCACATCTTGAGAGAAACATTATTTTTAGCTTTTCTTAATATATTGGAGTTTCTGAAATGGACAAACCACAAACTTATAATGAAATGACGTAAAGTCTGGGCTGACTGCACCTTTAATATGGAAACGCCTTTGCAGAGATGATTCCTCACGTTACAACGCGGCTGTGAACCTGGGAAAACTGCTGGTGCCGCGAAGAACAATGAAATGCTCTGAACCAGCAGAACGTGTGGTGGAGACAGTCTGGCTGGACACATCGCTTCAGCAGGAATGCTGCACTATGCTGTTCTGAGGGCGGCTAAGTGCTAGATGGAAAGCTATTTCTTTTCAACTGTTATCACAACATTTTTTTTCTTTCGAATCTGGAAGTAAAATCTATTTCTCAAGATTTAATAATAATAATAATAATAATAATAATAATAATAATAGTACAAGTAATAGTGATAACAATACAAATACTAATAATATAATTGTTAACAATTTTAAATATAATAAATATATAAATAATATGAACATTTAATAGTAATAATATAATAAAGTAGATTTGAAATCGGTATTCTTGCACCTGTGTTGCCATCTTAATTATATGGGCCCGCTGCATCCAGATAGTGCATTTGTCTGGAGGCCTGGACGGGTAAACCTCTCTGCTTTTTTGCTGTTTTCTTCTATTATTGGAGGATTTTTAAGTCCTCTTTTTGTGCAATTTCAGTGTTAGGATTTAGCGTTAGGTACCCGCAAATGTGGAGACCTTTGGCGCAGGTTACGGGCTCACATATTTTGGCCAAAATATCAGCTAATACTCCACATTTTTTATGTGTTTTTTGCACTTTTTATTCAGGGTGCAGTTGGGCCCATTTGGTCTTGTAAACTGCGGTGTCTGTTCACATGGCATGCATTTTGATAGCGCTGGGCAGCCCGCCTGAGCTTATAGAAGTGTGTCACTACTAGGCTGCTATCCTGGATGCTGTGCATTGTCATAGTGTGAACAGCGCCGCATACAAGTTTTTTATTGTGCATTAACATACCAGGCAACCGCCCCTTCCATGTATTGGTAGGCTGTGAGCGGTTGTTTCATCGTTGTTCTTGCACCTGTGTTGCCATCTTAATTATATGGGCCCACTGCATCCTGATAATGCATTTGTCTGGAGGCCTGGACGGGTAAACCTTTATGCTTTTTTGCTGTTTTCTTCTATTATTGGAGGATTTTTAAGTCCTCTTTTTGTGCTATTTCAGTGTTTAGATTTGAAATCTACTTTTATTTCTCTAGATTTAGTAATAATAATATATTAATACTACTATTAATAATAAAATAACAATATAATTAATGATTATATAAATAGTAATTATCTAAATAATGATGATGATAATAATAATATAGTAAAATCAAGGGGAGAAGCCAGGAGATCCCGCAGATATCCCTCCACTGTTACCAAGTTGTCACGAACAAAACTTAGATGCCTGTAATTGTCTGACAAGCGATGGACAAGGCTGCAGCTCCTTCCACTGCTAGGCCGGATATTGGGGAACTCACAATGAGCATATAGAATATACACATACGATTCCAATGCCTGAAATATATGTAAATACTTCAGTACAATCACTGCTAAACTCTGTAATAACCCATGAAAACCTAGCTGTCACCACCAATTGTTTATATAAGTTGATTGGACTCCCTTTACAGGTAGCGTATGGCTTCAGTGGTGTGGTGTACAGAGCAAGAGGAACAGAACTATTAGCTGTTATATATTTAATCCAGAAAGTAAGCAGTGTTTATAAAAATGTACAAAGATGAAACAAAGGGAATAAAATATACAGTATATACAACTACATATAATAAAAAGTGATAACAGACCTAATGTCATGGAAATGGTGAAAATCTTGGTATAGAAAGCTCTACTTTTAGATAATTGGTACAGCACCACAGTAAACTGTGTCTTCCAGGACAGACTATGACAATAATTAGAGGTAAAGAAGATTGGTGGACAATTTCCGCTCTGCCAAAAGGATTGAGACATATATCCCAGTAAAGTTTAACCCCTTTCCGACATCGGGCGTACTTTTACGCCGGTTTCAGACTCCCTTCCTTTGATGTGGGCTCCGGTGGTGAGGCCACATCTTTCCCAGGACATGTCAGCTGCAATACACCTGTGGCTATTATCCAGTTAAATGCCGCTGTCAAACGCTGACAGTGGGCATTTAACAAACACTTCCGGCAATCGGGTTGGAAATACGCACACCGATGACCTCCGTCACGTGATCGCAGTTCACCAGTGTGTTGGCATGACAACCGGAGGTCTACTGGAGATCTCTATGGTTGTCAGTGCTGGATTGCTGTGAGCGCCACCCTGTGGTCAGAGCTCATAGCAAGTGAGTAAAACTGCTATATGGAGGTGATCTTATCATCACCTCTATGTAGCAGAGCCGATTAGATTGTGTTAGCTTCTAGTCTCCCATGGAGACTATTGAAGCATGCCAAAAGTAAGAAGAAAAGGTTTTTAAAAATATAAAAAAATAAAAGCTCAAATCACCCCCCTTTTGTCCCATTCAAAATAAAACAATAAAAAAAATCAAACATACACATATTTGGCATCTGCGCGTTCAGAATCGCCCAATCTATCAATAAAAAAGGATTAACCTGATCGCTAAACGGCAGAGCAAGAAAAAAAAGTCAAAATGCCAGAATTACGTTTTTTTGGTCGTCACGAAATTGCATTAAAATGCAATAATGGACGATCAAAAGAACGTATCTGCACCAAAATGGTATAACTAAAAACGTCAGCCCAGCACACAAAAAATAAGCCCGCACCCAACCCAAGATCACGAAAAATGGAGACACTACAGGTATCGGAAAATGGCGCAATTTTGTTTTTTAACAAAGTTTGGAATTTTTTTTTCACCACTTAGATAAAAAAAGAACCTATACATGTTTGTCTATGAACTCATAATGATCTGGACAATCATAATGGCAGGTCAGTTTTAGCATTTAGTGAACCCAGTAAAAAAGCTAAACAAAAAACAAGTGTGGGATTGCACTTTTTTGCAATTTCACCGCACTTGGAATTTTCTTCCCGTTTTCTAGTACACAACATGGTAAAACCAATGGTGTCTTTCAAAAGTACAACTCATCTCACAAGAAACAAGCCTTCACATGGCCATATTGACGGAAAAATATAAAAAATATGGCTCTGGGAAGAAGGGGAGCGAAAAACAAAAATGCAAAACCGAAAAAGCTCCAGGGGTTAAGGGCTTAAACAAGGTCCTGATTTAAGAATAGATATTACTTCTTCTTCAGGAAAGGCTACATGTATCATATGACAATAATTAGAAATCTGCTTTTATCAGATATTTTATCAGATAAATGTCACACAAGCATACCTCCCCAGAACAACCTTAGATTGGGGCTGGTCGATGGGATGGAACAAGGTCACAAAAAATTGTGGGATCCCTGATTTTCAGGATTTGTTTATAGTCTGTAACTATAGAAAAACGAAAGTCTCCACAAGAGGTGTATACAAAAAATTTTAGGAAATTTTCACTTGAAATACTTTTCAAATGTGGTAAATGATCTGCAAGGAAGCATAAAGCTTTACACAGAGATTGGCATATTGACTGTTACTTTGCAGTTCCAGGATAAAATAGAAGAGAGTGACAGAGTGAATATCATTTATGGATTCATTATAAAAAAAATGATTGTTTTTCTAAGGCTACTCTCACATTAGCATTTTTTAGCGCAGCACTTCGTATGCAATAGAAACGCATGCAAAAAACGCATCATGCGTTTTGCATACGTTTGCGTTTTTTAGGTGCATGCGCTTTAACCAGTTTCTAGCCATGTTAACTCTTAAAACGCATGCGTTTTGTAACACAGGCGTGCGCATGTCCATGCGCACGCCTGCGTTCCCATAGACTGTAAAGCGTTATTTTGTCACATTCCGCAAGTGTGCGCATGCGGTTTTTTGACGCCGTTGGACAGACCCAAAAATGCAACAGGTTGCGTCTGGCATGCCTAGGCGCACACCTTAAAAAACCGCATATGCACGAAAACGTATACGAACGCGTGCAAACGCTAGACCATACGCACGCCATGTTAAACATAGGTGCGCATGGACGCGCACGATGCGCTGCGCAAAAAAACTCTAATGTGAAACCAGCCTAAGCAAGATGTGCTATGCTGCACGTTCACATTGAGATTTACCTGATATTTCAATGTCAGTAGGCTCCTCAGAAAGGCATTCACAAAAGAGTAATGCTTGTCAAAACTTTGAAAATACTTGGACTTTATGCATGTTTTTTTTTTTTATAAAACACAATGAATCCATACATAACCAAATATGATATCAGAGAGAAACATTTCTTATCTTCTTCTTTCATAACTTCTATAATTGAGTCTTGTTTATAAACTACAGAGAGTTAGACCGCTTAATGCAAGGCATTTCATTATATAGTAATGTGTACTTTATTAGTAGAATAAATAATCTGAGAATATATTCAGTATAAAGAAACATCTACAGAAAAACATCATTTATCTGCATGAACAAATAATAAGGCATTATGGGCTGTGCAGACAAGTCAGGAGGAATCCACAATGTACCAGACAAGAACATTATCTAACTCTTATTTTTGGAAAGGTCACTATGTCAAGAGCATGGAGCAATATGTTCAGTTATCCTTAAAGGCAATTTTTCCTGTTGAGAATAAAAAGAAATGATTATTTCTATTAGGGATCCAATAAATTATTCAATTATAGATGAAACAGAGATCACAATCATTTATAGAATGTTTCTCGCAATTTAGGTTATTCAAAACAGATTTACCTTGGAAGCACTATTAATTACACAAAGGATCAAGTGTTGCAGAAGTTATCTGTGAGTACATAGTACAGTTGTGGCTAAAAGTATTGACTCCCCTGCAATTCTGTCAGATAATACTCAGTTTCTTCCTGAAAATGATTGCAAACACAAATTCTTTGTTATTATTATCTTCATTTAATTTGTCTTAAATGAAAAAACACAAAAAGAATTGTCCTAAAGCCAAATTGGATATAATTCCTCACCAAACATAAAAAAGAGGGTGGACAAAAGTATTGGCACTGTTCAAAAAATCATGTGATGCTTCTCTAATTTGTGTAACTAACAGCACCTGTAACTTACCTGTGGCACCTAACAGATGTGGCAATAACTAAATCACACTTGCAGCCAGTTGACATGGATTAAAGTTGACTCAACCTCTGTCCTGTGTCCTTGTGTGTACCACATTGAGCATGGAGAAAAGAAAGAAGACCAAAGAACTGCCTGAGGACTTGAAAAACCAAGTTGTGAGGAAGCATGAGCAATCTCAAGGCTACAAGTCCATCTCCAAAGACATGAATGTTCCTGTGTCTACCGTGTGCAGTGTCATCAAGAAGTTTAAAGCCCATGGCACTGTGGCTAACCTCCCTAGATGTGGACGGAAAAGAAAAATTGACAAGAGATTTCAATGCAAGATTGTGCGGATGTTGGATAAAGAACCTCGACTAACATCCAAACAAGTTCAAGCTGCCCTGCAGTCCGAGGGTACAACAGTGTCAACCCGTACTATCCGTCGGCATCTGAATGAAAAGGGAGTGTATGGTAGGAGACCCAGGAAGACCCCACTTCTTACCACGAGACATAAAAAAGCCAGGCTGGAGTTTGCCAAAACTTACCTGAAAAAGCCTAAAACGTTTTGGAAGAATGTTCTCTGGTCAAATGAGACAAAGGTAGAGCTTTTTGGGCAAAGGCATCAACATAGAGTTTACAGGAGAAAAAAAGAGGCATTCAAAGAAAAGAACATGGTCCCTACAGTCAAACATGGTGGAGGTTCCCTGATGTTTTGGAGTTGCTTTGCTGCCTCTGGCACTGGACTGCTTGACCGTGTGCATGGCATAATGAAGTCTGAAGACTATCTACAAGTTTTGCAGCATAATGTAGGGCCCAGTGTGAGAAAGATGGGTCTCCCTCAGAGGTCATGGGTCTTCCAGCAGGACAATGACCCAAAACACACTTCAAAAATGACTAGAAAGTGGTTTGAGAGAAAGCACTGGAGACTTCTAAGGTGGCCAGCAATGAGTCCAGACCTGAATCCGATTGAACACCTGTGGAGAGATCTAAAAATGGCACTTTGGAGAAGGCACCCTTTAAATATCAGGGACCTGGAGTAGTTTGCCAAAGAAGAGTGGTCTAAAATTCCAGCAGAGCATTGTAAGAAACTTATTGATGGTTATCGGAAGCAGTTGGTCGCAGTTATTTTGGCTAAAGGTTGTGCAACCAAGTATTAGGCTGAGGGTGCCAATACTTTTGTTTGGCCCATTTTTGGAGTTTTATGTGAAATGATCAATGTTTTGCTTTTTGCTTCATTCTCTTTTGTGTTTTTTCATTTAAGACAAATTAAATGAAGATAATAATACCAAAGAATTTGTGTTTGCAATCATTTTCAGGAAGAAACTGAGTATTATCTGACAGAATTGTAGGGGTGTCAATAATTTTGGCCACAACTGTATTATAGTAGTTATATTCTTGTACATAAGAGCAGTATTATAGTAGTTATATTCTTGTACATAGGGGGCTGTATTATAGTAGTTATATTCTTGTACATAGGAGCAGTATTATAGTAGTTATATTCTTGTACATAGGAGCAGTATTATAGTAGTTATATTCTTGTACATAAGGGGCAGTATTATAGTAATTATATTCTTGTGCAAAGGGGCAGTATCATAGTAGTTATATTCTTGTACATAGGAACAGAATTATAGTAGTTTTATTCTTGTACATAGGGGGAAGTGTTATAGCATATTCTTGTACATAGGAGCAATATTATAGTAGTTATATTCTTGGATATAGGAGCAGTATTATAGTAGTTATATTCTTGTACATAGGGGGCAGTATTATAGTATATTCTTGTACATAGGAGCAGTATTATAGTAGTTATATTCTTGTACATAGGAGCAGTCTTATAAGAGTTATATGCTTGTACGTAGGGGGCAGTATTATAGTATATTCTTGTACATAGGAGCAGTATTATAGTAGTTATATTCTTGTACATAGGGTCAGTATTATAGGTACACTCTTGTACATAGGTGCAGTATTATAGTAATTATATTCTTGTACATAGAAGCAGTATTATAGTAGTTATATTCTTGTACATAGGAGAAGTATTATAGTAGTTATATTCTTGTACATAGGAGCAGTATTATAGTAGTTATATTCTTTTATATAGGGGCTGTATAATAGTAGTTATATTCCTGTACATAGCTTTTTTTATAGTAGATATATTCTTGTACATGGGGGCAGTATTATAGTAGTTATATTCAGGTACATAGGAGCAGTATTACAGTGGTTATATTCTTTTACATAGGAGCAGTGTCATAGTAGTTATATTCTTGTAAATAGGGGCAGTATTATAGTAGTTATATTCTTGTACGTCGGAGAAGTATTGTAGTAGTTATATTCTGATACATAGGAGCAGTATTATAGTAGTTATATTCTTGTACATAGGAGCAGTATTATAGTAGTTATATTCTTGTATATAGGGGCTGTATAATAGTAGTTATATTCCTGTACATAGAAGCTTTTTTATAGTAGATATATTCTTGTACATGGGGGCAGTATTAAAGTAGTTATATTCTTGTGCATAGGAGCAGTATTACAGTGGTTATATTCTTGTACATAAGAGTAGTATTATAGCAGTTATATTCTTGTACATAGGGGCAGTATTATAGTAAATATATTCTTGTACATAGGAGCAGTATTATAGTAGTTATATTCTTGTTCATAGGAGCAGTTTTATAGTAGTTATATTCTTGTACATAGGAGCAGTATTATAGTAGTTATATTCTGGTATATAGGAGCAGTGTTATAGTAGTTTCATTCTGGTAATATAGGAGCAGTGTTATAGTAGTTTCATTCTGGTAATATAGAAGCAGTGTTATAGTAGTTTTATTCTGGTAATATAGGAGCAGTGTTATAGTAGTTTTATTCTGGTAATATAGGAGCAGTGTTATAGTAGTTTTATTCTGGTAATATAGGAGCAGTGTTATAGTAGTTTTATTCTGGTAATATAGGAGCAGTGTTCTAGTAGTTATATTCTTGTACATAGGAGCAGTATTATAGTAATTATATTCTGGTATATAGGAGCAGTGTTATAGTAGTTATATTCTTGTACATAGGAGCAGTGTTATAGTAGTTATATTCTTGTACATAGGAGCAGTATTATAGTAGTTATATTCTTGTACATAGGGGCTGTGACAGACTCCGCTCCTGCTGAGCCCATCTTTTGAGTTGACCCTCTGGGTCGTGGCACCCACCCACCTAGGGCAAGCTGACCTAGTGAGAACCCACCCCCTGTACAGGGAGTGTCAGGGGCAAGACCAAGGGGGTGAGCCACCACGACTGCTGGGACCAGACGGCCGACTCAGGGGACACTATTGAGTGTCTGGCAACAGGACGAGCAAGAAGCAAGACAAGACAAGACGTAGGTGCAAGGTATCTTCATTAGGATAACTCAGGATCACATACAGTGCAAAAATGTGAGAAAGCAAACACGGAAAGGTGCGTGCGTGGGCACGCCAAGGTCCATAGCATGGTACGTGCCAGGTGGCACGCCTAGGTACAGGTAACGTCACGATGGCATCGGACTCCGGACTGCTGGCAACGATCGACATCAAGGCCTCAGGCTGCGGACATCAGCTCCGAACGTCTGGCCGCAGTCCTCCAGCTCATGATCTCTGGCAGCGATCGGCAGGTTCCGGGCATCCAGCAGGCAAACCAGGTTTCAGGCAAGGAGGCACGACAGATATCCAGGCATGGCGCGTGTTAGGGAACACGCCGAGGTCCGAGGCTAGGTGCAAGGCAAAGTGCATGTGTAGGGGACACGCCAGGGTTCAAGGCTAGGTGCGTGTGTAGGGGACACGCCAGGGTTCAAGGCTAGGTGCGTGTGTAGGGGACACGCCAGGGTTCAAGGCTAGGTGCGTGTGTAGAGGACACGCCAGGGTTCAAGACAAGGTGCGTGTGTAGGGGACACGCCAGGGTTCAAGACAAGGTGCGTGTGTAGGGGACACGCCAGGGTTCAAGGCTAGGTGCGTGTGTAGGGGACACGCCAGGGTTCAAGACAAGGTGCGTGTGTAGGGGACACGCCAGGGTTCAAGACAAGGTGCGTGTGTAGGGGACACGCCAGGGTTCAAGACAAGGTGCGTGTGTAGGGGACACGCCAGGGTTCACAAAACAAGACAGGGTGCGTGTGTGGAGACACGCCCAGGCACAAGGTACAAGACAGAGTGCGTGTGTAGAGAAACGCCAAGGCACGAGGTCAAGACAGAGTCCTGCGCATGCAAAGGGGCACGCCAGGGACAGGCGAGGCAGAGTCCTGCGCCTGCAGAGAGTCACGCCAGGGACAGGCGAGGCAGAGTCCTGCAGAGAGTCACGCCAGGGACAGGCGAGGCAGAGTCCTGCAGAGAGGCACGCCAGGGACAGGCGAGGCAGAGTCCTGCAGAGAGGCACGCCAGGGACAGGCGAGGCAGAGTCCTGCAGAGAGGCACGCCAGGGACAGGCGAGGCAGAGTCCTGCAGAGAGGCACGCCAGGGACAGGCGAGGCAGAGTCCTGCAGAGAGGCACGCCAGGGACAGGCGAGGCAGAGTCCTGCAGAGAGGCACGCCAGGGACAGGCGAGGCAGAGTCCTGCAGAGAGGCACGCCAGGGACAGGCGAGGCAGAGTCCTGCAGAGAGGCACGCCAGGGACAGGCGAGGCAGAGTCCTGCAGAGAGGCACGCCAGGGACAGGCGAGGCAGAGTCCTGCAGAGAGGCAAGCCAGGGACAGGCGAGGCAGAGTCCTGCAGAGAGGCAAGCCAGGGACAGGCGAGGCAGAGTCCTGCAGAGAGGCAAGCCAGGGACAGGCGAGGCAGAGTCCTGCAGAGAGGCAAGCCAGGGACAGGCGAGGCAGAGTCCTGCAGAGAGGCACGCCAGGGACAGGCGAGTCCTGCGCCTGCAGAGAGGCACGCCAGGGACAGGCGAGTCCTGCGCCTGCAGAGAGGCACGCCAGGGACAGGCGAGTCCTGCGCCTGCAGAGAGGCACGCCAGGGACAGGCGAGTCCTGCGCCTGCAGAGAGGCACGCCAGGGACAGGCGAGTCCTGCGCCTGCAGAGAGGCACGCCAGGGACAGGCGAGTCCTGCGCCTGCAGAGAGGCACGCCAGGGACAGGCGAGTCCTGCGCCTGCAGAGAGGCACGCCAGGGACAGGCGAGTCCTGCGCCTGCAGAGAGGCACGCCAGGGACAGGCGAGTCCTGCGCCTGCAGAGAGGCACGCCAGGGACAGGCGAGTCCTGCGCCTGCAGAGAGGCACGCCAGGGACAGGCGAGTCCTGCGCCTGCAGAGAGGCACGCCAGGGACAGGCGAGTCCTGCGCCTGCAGAGAGGCACGCCAGGGACAGGCGAGTCCTGCGCCTGCAGAGAGGCACGCCAGGGACAGGCGAGGCAGAGTCCTGCAGAGAGGCACGCCAGGGACAGGCGAGGCAGAGTCCTGCAGAGAGGCACGCCAGGGACAGGCGAGGCAGAGTCCTGCGCCTGCAGAGAGGCACGCCAGGGACAGGCGAGGCAGAGTCCTGCGCCTGCAGAGAGGCACGCCAGGGACAGGCGAGGCAGAGTCCTGCGCCTGCAGAGAGGCACGCCAGGGACAGGCGAGGCAGAGTCCTGCGCCTGCAGAGAGGCACGCCAGGGACAGGCGAGGCAGAGTCCTGCGCCTGCAGAGAGGCACGCCAGGGACAGGCGAGGCAGAGTCCTGCGCCTGCAGAGAGGCACGCCAGGGACAGGCGAGGCAGAGTCCTGCGCCTGCAGAGAGGCACGCCAGGGACAGGCGAGGCAGAGTCCTTCGCCTGCAGAGAGGCACGCCAGGGACAGGCGAGGCAGAGTCCTGCGCCTGCAGAGAGGCACGCCAGGGACAGGCGAGGCAGAGTCCTGCGCCTGAAGAGAGGCACGCCAGGGACAGGCGAGGCAGAATCCTGCGCGTGCAGAGAGGCACGCCAGGGACAGGCGAGGCAAAGTCCTGCGCGTGCAGAGAGGCACGCCAGGTACAGGCGAGGCAGAGTCCTGTGCGTGCAGAGAGGCACGCCAGGTACAGGCGAGGCAGAGTCCTGCGCGTGCAGAGAGGCACGCCAGGGTCAGGTTCCAGGACAGGGTTAGGGCCTGTGCATGCAAGAGGGCACGACAGGGGACATGGCAAAGCCTGCGCGTACATTTACAGAAGCACGGGGAGGTATGCCATGGGCAGGCAAGGGCTTGCGCGTGCTTTAGAGAGCACAGTCAGGAAACAGCGTGAGGTGCAAGGGAGCACAGAGAGCACGGCTGGGGCACTGGCTAGCTGATCGGGCTGTGGCACTGACAGACGAGCAAGACTCCAGCAAACCCGACTGAGGCATGGCAGGCGACACAGCGGTCACTGACTGACGAGCACTGCTGAGGCACAAGCAGGCGGGCACGGCTAGGGCGGGCACGGCTGAGGCACAAACAGGAGGCTAGGAAGGCCAGGCGCATGCAAAGAGCATATGAAGAAACAGAGCAAGGGAAGACAAGACGAGAAACAAAGCAGGGCTTAAGCAAAGTACAGAACAAGGAATGGAAGCATAGGCAGAAACACGGAATCAGGTCAGAGCAAGAACAGAGCTAGCAGCGGAACATAGGCCGAAGCCCAGAGGGAGAACCTTGGGACTAGCCTAGAAACGTGCAAGAGAGCACAATAGGAAAGAGTCTAGCAGCGGAGCGTAGGCGAAGCCCAGAGGCGGGCCAAGGCAGAGCCTTGGGACTAGACATGGAAAGGAGAACAAAAGGAAAGAGAGGAGGAATGGTGCGTGTGCCAGGGAGCACTACAGAGAACCATAGGAGAGAGCGAGGCAGAGCAAGCAAAGACTGAGACCATAGGGAGAAACAAGGCAGAGTATAGCGAAGGCAAGACATGGCAAAAACAGGCAAGGCAGAGAATAACAGAAGGACTACAAGTCAAAGCAGGACAAAGACGAACATGGCACAACGGACAAACATAAGACAAAGCACGGGACAGGAGACGGAATACGAGCACGGAGCGTGTGCAGAGACGCAAGACAGAGCAGAGTGCAAGGGCACAGAATAGAGGGAGTGCCCCACAGACCAAGCAGCCATGCAGGAACACCACACAATACTCAGGCCCTGAGCATAGGAAGGGGCGGCCTGATATAGTGATAGCACCTCCTCTTCCAGGTCAGGATCAGGGGAGCACTTCCGGGTTCAGATCCACAGGATAACAGAGCATAGTCACATGATCAGAGTTCCAGACATGACGAGACGACTGCAGAATCAGTGCTGAAACCTAGATAGGTCACATGATCAGAGTTCCAGACATGACGAGATGATCACAGAACCAGACAGTGCCAGATCTTAGGAAACGTCACATGATCAAGGTTTCAGACATGACGAGAGGATTGCAGAACCAGACAGTGCAGGATCCTAGGAAAGGTCACATGATCAGCGTTTCAGACATGACGAGATGATTGCAGAACCAGACAGTGGTCCAGGCAGGAACACATGATCAGGAATCCTAGACATGACGAGAAGATCACAGAAGGCAGAGCAGAAACGCAGGCATCCTGCAGCTCAGACATGAGGTGAGTGTGCACACTGCTCTAGTGAACATGCAGGACAGCAGACAAGATATGCACATCGCTCCAGAAGTTCTTGAGACAAAACAGACATGGCAGACATGACAAACATGGCGGACATGACATGGGCAGTATAATAGTAGTTATATTCTTGTACTTAGGAGCATTATTGTAGTAGATATATTCTTGTACATGGGGGCAGTTTTATAGTAGTTATATTCTTGCACATAGGAGCAGTATTACAGTGGTTATATTCTTGTACATAGGAGCAGTGTCATGATAGTTATATTCTTGTACATAGAGGCAGTATTATAGTAGCTATATTCTTGTACATAGGAGCAGTATTATAGTAGTTATATTCTTGTACATAAGGGGCAGTATTATAGTAGTTATATTTTTGTACATAGAGAGCAGTAGTATAGTAGTTATATTCTTGTACATAGGAGCAGTATTATAGTAGCTATATTCTTGTACATAGGAGGCAGTATTATAGTAGTTATATTCTTGTACATAGGAGCAGTATTATAGTAGTTATATTCTTGTACATAGGGACAGTATTGTAGTAGCTATATTCTTGTACATAGGAGCAGTATTATAGTAGTTATATTCTTGTACATAGGGGGCAGTATTATAGTAGTTATATTCTTGTACATATAGGGCAGTATTATAGTAGTTATATTCTTGTGCATAGGGGCAATTTTTATAATAAACCAAACATAAATACAATTATAATAAAACAAAAATCATCCAGTATTACAAAACACAAACCACTTAGGTAATATATACACAGCACTGCATAATCAGATCATATTCATAAATAAATTAAAGTGTCCACACCTGGCGATGGAAAAAGAAAGTTAGAGAAAAAAAAAACTATCATATTTTTCTAACTGAATTTTACGTTTCTCCATAACATTGTGTTTCTTGGACTCCTTCCAACTTCCAGTGATTTTATCCACCGGAGTTCTGACATAACCTGATTGGCGGCAGCGGTGTGATCGAACAGCTCATTGTGCAGTGACACCCGGGTTCTCATGTGCCAGTGATAATATTTGATGACACTGATTATAATGTACATCGTCTCACTGCTGATGTTACTAACAGTGGAGGGGACACCATAGATTATGTCGGGATACTTTAGGGTCCGCAGTCTGGGGATTTTTAGATTATCTGACACTTCCTCCCAGATCTTCCTCCCTCCCCAGCAATCACATATAAAGTGTTCCATAGTTTCCTCCTGCTGACAACCAAGGGGACACTTCCGATCAGAGACACACAGATGTTTCAGGTTCCCTCTGACAAAGAGTCGACTATGCAGTGAAAGCCAAGTGACATCAAACAGTTTAGAAGGAAGTCGTCTCCCGTTTAGGAACCTAAGGCTTTCCTGCAGGGTGGTGGTGACACAATCTCTCAGGGCCAGTGGAGAGTAGAAGAAAGTCCTACATACATGAGCATACAGGTCTCTTCTCGTACTGCTCTCAATGTAAGACTTCTCCAGTCCCCACCTCCTAACACACTTCAGACCATAGTCCAGATACTGGGGGAGGTGGTCACCTGTCCATCTCCTCCTCTTGAGACTGCCGCCTCGCACCCAAGATTCTGCAAAAGGCAATATCCAATACCTGATACTATTTACCCACAGGGAGCTACTGTTTGAGTCCATGTTCCCAAAATTCACCTTTAGAAACAAGGAGTGAAAGAAAACCCTTGGATTCAACATATCCATCCCACCCTCTCTCCGCCGTAGGTACGTTATTCCCCTCATTATTAGGTTCAACCTATTCCCCCACAAGAGCTGGAAGAACAGGCTGAAGAGCCTCGCTGAGAAAGATTCTGGCAAAGGGAAAGCGACAGAGACATACAAGAAAACGGGGACCAGGTAAGTCTTCAACATTTTGACCCTTTCTCTGTAGGTCAGCCTCCAGTTCTTTCATCGCTGAACCTTTGCATTTCCGGTTTCCAATTTCTCCTCCCAATTTAGCGTGGCATTATCATCCCTTCCAAATTTAACCCCTAGGATCTTAATATGGGTGGAGGCTTTGGAAAACTGCGGCAGATCAAAGCTGGGCTCAGTATCTAATGTCCACAGAGCTTGACACTTTTCAAGGTTGACAAGAGACCCGGAGGCCCCTGAGTAGCTTCTGATGGACGCAGATAACATCTGCACCTCACGAGGATTGTAGATCACCAGCGTCACATCATCCTCATAGGCAACAACATTCAGAGGCGGGCAGTGGGGGACCGGCACCCCCTGAAAATCGCACTCCTGCAGTGACCTCAGAAACGGGTCTAGGGCAAAAACATACAGGAGTGGACTCAATGGGCAGCCCTGTCTCACCCCCGCCCCAACTCCAAAAGTGTCACCCTGCCAACCATTAATCAGAGGAAAGCTCACCGCCTCTCTGTACAATGTCTTCAGCCAATCCACAAATTGTCCCGGAATACCGTACTTTGACAAAGTGGCCCACAGATAGTCATGATCAACCCTGTCAAAGGCTTTAGCCTGGTCCAGACTAACAACATATCTCCCACACCGTAGAGCTTTACATCTCTCAAACATCTCTCGTATCGAGATGACTGCTCCAGAGATGTTCCGCCCTTTTACTGTGCCAAACTGAGAGCCTGCCAACAGTGCCGGGGACAAACAGACTAATCTAGAAAATAGGATCTTTGCTAAAATCTTCCTGTCCACATTCAAGAGGGCAATCGGCCTCCAGTTCTTGATGTCGCTCGGCTCCTTACCTTTAGACAGCAGAATTAACGAGGACACTCTCATGGATGGAGGCATAAGGTGATTTTCTAGACAATTTCTATACACATCCACGAGAATTGGAGCCAGGAGGTCTCTGAATTTCTTATAAAATTCTGCTGTTATACCATCTGGACCTGGTGCCTTCTTCAGATATAACTTATCAATAGCCTCCTTAACTTCCTCCACCGTTAATTCTGCTGTCAAACGAGAACTGTCCAGATCATTAGTATCAGGCACTGGAGTTGCCTCCAAGAATTGAGCCATCTTATCTTTATCCAAAACTTTCCTCTGAAACAAGTCAGCATAGTAAGATCTCACCACCTCCAGGATACCCTCCCGTGAATTCTGCAATACACCCTGGGAGTCGGTGAGACCCGTGACCATTTTTTTGGCCACCCTCTCCCTGCAATTCTCAAAGGGATCAGGGGCCCCTAAGGACCCATAATTCCGTTCAAGAACCAGGGAGGTATACCTGCTATACTGATACTGCCTTATCTCAGATATCAGCCGGTCGATCTTCACTTTGTCATCCCCGCCCGCCGAATACAGTGACTCCAATTCTTTGCGCAGCTTTAGGTACTGGCTGTACTTATTCCTTCCTTTATTAACTGACAGTCTCTTTAAGAGGGATCTGATATCCTCCTTGACGTCCTCCCACCAGTCGGTCATGTTGTCATAGAAGTCAACCCTGTCTAGATGAAGCTGGATAAGGGAGTGAACACGACTCTGAACATAGGCATCATCCAGGAGACTGGAATTGAGCTTCCACAACCTTCTACCAATGTCCGGACGGTTAGAGGAACCCAAAGAGAAGCACAAGGTGAGGTGATCAGAGTAAGGGACAACCTTCTCACTCAGGGCGCCGACTGCCTCAGTAGGACTGACAAAAGCAAAATCTATTCTACTGCTCCTGTTGGAACATGAATATTGGCTGTCGCCCACCCTGTGTGAAAACGTCAGTCAGTCCTGCCTGTATTATGACGTTATGCAGGACCTTACCGTCCCTGGTCACTGCCCTGCCTGAGGAGGTGTCACCTGATGTCATTATGGCATTAAAGTCCCCCGCCATCACCACTGGAAGAGAAGTGAAGAGGTAAGGCTTGACATCATTAAACAGCTGGATCCTGTCAGTCACTCTCTGTGGCCCATAGATGTTAATAAGCCGGAGTCGCCTCCCATGGACAGTGACTTCCAGGACCAGACATCTTCCCATGACCACCTCCGTCATCCTATGCACAGTCACATCATTGGTGTTAAACAGGACAGCGACCCCGGCGTAAGACACACAGCCAGTGACCAGAAAGAAGGACCGGACCGCCATTCCCTCTCAGCCTCTCTCATAAGCCCCAGAGATGTCAGTCGTGTCTCCTGCAGGAAGATGACATCTGTGTCCAGATATTTGAGATGTTCATACACCGCGTGTCTATTTCTCCTCAACTTAATGCTATTCACATTGCTCGAGGTCACTGTCAATGAGAACCCCGCCATCACAACACAATATAGAAGGAGCAAAGTAACAGCCATCATCATGAGTCAGAGATGTTCTGTCCACCTCTGGTGTCCATGTCAGACTCTACCTGAGGGTCCACAGATAAGGGCTTCCGCTTTGGCGGGGGATGGTGCTCTATGTCCCTGTCACACTCAGCATCAACTTTCCTCAACTCTTCCTCATAATCGTCATCATTGGAGTCAGATAAACTCCATACTTGTTGGACACGACCATCACTCCTGCTGAATTCTGAACCTTCTTACTAGCAATCTGACCAGTGCCATATTCTGCCTCAGGTTTACAGGAGGATGTGTTCTTATTCTTCCTTTTATTATTATTAATGTTCCAGTCATCAGATACAGACAGCGATGCTGAGGGGGGGGGGCTATCTGAGGCTGCTGGACCTGATGGACGACCTCCATGTTCCCCTCTGCACCCTGCTTCTCTGGTGTTGCCTGAGTGGACTCCTTGTGGGCATCTGAGCTGGTCAACATCTCTCCTGACATTAAATCCTTCTCCTCACGTGTCCCTGCCACCACATCCTCATCCTCCTGAGCCTCTGCCCCTGCCATCACTAACTCATCAGGGAAGACTCTGCAGATGTTGTGCCAGGCATCTGGACAGTCCCTGTGAGGGTGGCCCATCCTTCCACAGAGGTTGCACTTGACGTCCCGGCAGTCAGCAGCGACATGGCCGATTGCCCCACACAGACTGCACTTCACCACAGTACAGGCGTTAGCCAGATGACCTTTCCCACCACATTTGAATCACTTTCTGGGTTGCCCGGGATAATAACACCTTCCCTTCTCCCTCCCAATGAAGAAGGAGTTGGGTAAGTGGGCAGTGATGTTATTACATTGCCGCAATTTTACCAAGACCCGCCACCCCATTGTCCAGATACCATCCTCATCTCTGACCTTGGTGAGTCCAGAGACGAGGTCACAGTGTCTCCGGAGCCACACCTCGATGTCCTGTGGAGGAACGGCCTCATTCCAAAACGTGATGTTTACTGTGACAGTGTCTGGCCTGGAGATAGGAACCAACACAAACTTATTCCAGCCCTCAACCTCTCTGAACTTGGGGTAATTGGCCCAGAATCTATCCAGGTCAGACATGAGCTTGAAGCTGAACTCGTAGCCCTGCCTGTCCTGAAGATTAGACACTGCCAGTATCTCATTTGCCACAAACCCCATCTGGCCGCAGAGCAGCTCTCTCACCACATACCTGTGTTGTTGCAGATCCTCCTTGGCACCTATGTATTTAAACCGCACCACATTAATACGTTTGAATGTCTGGCCGGTATACCTGGCGCTGGAAGTGAAGGATGGGGCGCCGCGGCTCCAGGCAGTCCTGGGGTGCACCTTCCGGGTCACACTGGGCTGACTGACAGGGAGAGGGCCTGCAGCAGGGGGGGCTGTCACACCTTGTGGATTAGATGGCAAAGGGGGATAATCACACATATCATGCACATTATCACGAGCAGCATCATTCTCAGACAGTGCGACGTCCATTACAGAATGTGAAACCCCTCCAACCCCCGACCCCATGGGCACAGCATCCCCAGCCACAGTCTGTGCTTCAGCCTCATCAGCACAAACAGTCTCACATATACTGTTCTGCTCCTGTGTGGGGCACTCTGGGACCTGTGGTGCCTCTGCTGGAGTCTGCAGTGTGTGCTCCTGTTCACACTCGGCTGCCTCAGCCTCATCAACACAAACAGTCTCACATACACTGTCCTGCTCCTGTGTGGGGCACTCTGGGACCTGTGGTGCCTCAGATGGAGTCTGAAGTGGTATGCTCCTGTTCACACTGAGCTGCCTGCTGCTGCAGTTGTTTTCCCTCCAGGAAGCAGAAGCGGGCAGCCTGTAACACTGGCCGTGTCCGCTGCTGGGGGGATCCCGTCCTGAACATCAGGGGTCCTGGCCTCTACAGCACAGTCCTGCTTATAGGAGGCGAACCGCTCGCGGTTCCTGTAGGTCTGCCAGGGGCCCCATGCTCTCCAGTACAGATTCAATGTCCTGCACAACACTTGCCAGCTGTACACCCAGTGTGTTCAGTCTCAGGTCATACGCCTCATTACTGGCAGGATTAGTCGTCTTTAGGTTATAGATGAAGTCTACCTCCATTTGCAGCGCTTTTTTTTGCTGCTGTAACTCACCCAGTTTTCATACAAGTCCCGGTATCTCATCCGCTAGCTGCAGCTCGGGTGCACGCGCCGGCCCTTCAGGTTTAGTCTTGACCACGGGTACAGGGGTTTTGAAGACAGTCTTGTGCGGGTCCACCACGGATGGTTTTGTGCCCCTTGGCTGGATGCAGGCTCCGCAGCAGGTTTATCGCTGCCACCAGACTGCAACCGTGTGCGTCCTGACAGCGCCATGCTGCCATGTTGCTGTAGGTTTTCCTGCATTGTCTGCCTTTCCAAAGACATCCGTCTCTGCCTGGAAGCAGGAGAGGTGATCTGCACAGCTGGGGCCGATCTCACCTGTGCACCTGGCAGGAGCTGCTTACTGACTGGGGAGCTACAAGACTTCACATTCAGCTGGTTTCCATCACTCACAGAGACTTTTCCTTCTTGCTTCTTTGCTGGAACTGGAGAAGGCTTTCCTCCCAAAACTTTAGTCACAGCTTTCTCCTCCTTCACCGAACTGCTGCAGCTTTGACTCGCTGCATTCACTGGACTCACAGTGGCTTTGGGATTAACATTCCCATTAGTAGAAGCCTGGGAGGCTAGTCCCAGTGTAGGCCGGGAAGCCTGGGCCTTGCATGGGGAGCTTCCACGCCCAGGGTGGCCCCTCCCTGGGCTTGCTCCAGACATCAGGAGAACCACTGACACACAACCTCACAGCTAGGAGGCAGTATTATAGTAGTTATATTCTTGTACATAGGGGCAGTATTATAGTAGTTATATTCTTGTACATAGGAGCAGTATTATAGCAGTTATATTCTTGTACATAGGAGCAGTATTATAGTAGTTTTATTCTTGTACATAGGGGGCAGTATTATAATAGTAATATTCTCGTACATAGGGAGCAGTATTATAGTAGTTATATGTGTGTACATAGGAGCAGTATTACAGTGGTTATATTCTTGCACATAGGAGCAGTATTATAATGGTTATATTCTTGTATATAGGAGCAGTATTAAAGCAGTTATATTCTTGTACATAGAGCAATATTATAGCAGTTATATTGTTGTATACAGGAGCAGTATTATAGTAGTGATGTGTGTACATAGGAGCAGTATTACAGTGGTTATATTCTTGTACATAGGAGCAGTGTTATAGTAGTTATATTCTTGTACATAGGGGTAGTATTATAGTAGTTATATTCTTGTACATAGGAGCAGTATTATAGTAGTTATATTCTTGTACATAGGAGCAATATTATAGTAGTTATATTTTTGTACATAGGAGCAGTATTATAGTAGTTATATTCTTCTACATGGGGGCAATTTTTATTGTAAAAACCAAACAAATACAAATACAAATAACATTCCTCCAATAATACAAAACTAAATTCACATTTAGCAAAAGTCGGGTCGAACGAAATCGGCCGACTATAGGGAAAAGTCGGGGTCCGACTGAAACACGAAACCCAATGCAAGTCAATGGGGAAGCAAAGTCGGCAGGGAGTGGAGGACAGTAAACACACCTACAGTGCCCATTTCAATGCCAAAAACATCATTTCTTATAACTGAATCTTGTCAACCTTAATTTACGTCATAATAATAGTTATGCATTGAAAACTGGGGGTTATTTGGCTAAAGTTGTGGAGGGGTACGGCTGGCTCCAGGTTTTCGGGTGCCCTGGGCCAAAGAGTGTCAGTGTGCCCCTTTAACACATACCACAACTCATGATGCTCCGATACGGCACAGAAATATAGGTATAGTACAATGACAAATACTTCACTGCTTACATGAAATAACTGATCTATTTTAAATTGTACAATAGCTCAAAAACAGGACAGTATATTACTCCATACAGTATTATGGTCAACACATTGTGCGCCATACAGAATAATGAGCCCCATATATTTCTCCATACAGAATAATTGGTCACATATAATGTTCCATACAGTATATGATGAGCTCCACATAATGCTACAGTATATGATGGTCCCTATGGACGATGCTCCAGTGTGTTATGGGCCCAAATAATGCTCCATATATAATGGGCCCCATTTCTAATGCTCCAGTGTATAATGTGCCCCATAGATGCTGCTCCAGTGTCTGATCTGCCCCATTTATAATGCTCCAGTATATGATGGGCCTCATGGATGATGCTCCAGTGCATGATGGGCTCAAATAATGCTCCATATATAATGGGCCCCATTTCTAATGCTCCAGTGTATAATATGCCCCATAGATGCTTCTCCAGTGTCTGATCTGCCCCATTTATAATGCTCCAGTATATGATGGGCCTCATGGATGATGCTCCAGTGTATGATGGGCCCTAATAATGCTCCATATATAATGGGCCCCATTTCTAATGCTCCAGTGTATAATGAGCCCCGTAAATGCTGCTCCAGCGTCTGATGTCCCCAATCTGGAATGCTCCAGTATATGATGGGCCTCATGGATGATGCTCCAGTGCATGATGGGCCCTAATAATGCTCCATATATAATGGGCCCCATTTCTAATGCTCCACTGTGTAATGTGCCCCATAGATGCTGCTCCAGTGTCTGATCTGCCCCACTTACAATGCTCCAGTATATGATGGGCCTCATGGATGATGCTCCAGTGTATGATGGGCCCTAATAATGCTCCATATATAATGGGCCCCATTTCTAATGTTCCAGTGTGTAATGGGCCCCGTAAATGCTGGTCCAGTGTGTGATGTCCCCCATTTGGAATGCTCCAGTATGTGATGGGCCCCATTTTTAATGAACCCAGGCATGGTATGTGAAAAGAGCTCCATGGAGTAATCTGAAGTGTGTGCTGCCGCATCCTTCACTTTTGGTGTGGATAAAGGACACAAGGAAAGGGGTTGCTCCTTACCAGAATCCTGCACTGACGACTCAGTGCTTGCATTTTTTTAAACTTCAGAAGAGGAGGCGATAGAGCTGGAAGCTGTTTCATCAATGTAAGCCAAAAACAGTTCCTGATACTCCGGCTTTAAAAGCAGTCTACCTGCTCCCTAAAAAGGGAGCCTTACAGGCCTTCCAGAGCTACACCATGACGCAGGCTCAACACCTCCTGCCTTAGCTGCTATTGTGTTTTTGGCACTACCAGCAAATACACCACCACAACCATCAGTACCAGGTGACCCCCAATGTCCATGTCCGTGTCCTCTTCCACCATACTTCCTCATGTTTTGGAAAATGGACCCAAAATACCAGCTGATATATGGTACTGTATCAGAAGCGTACAGCTCTATACAGTCTAGGGATAACGGTAAATCTCTGTATATATTTCATGAGTGATACACAGACGCTCAAAGGCTCAGGATGGATTACCCAATAAAATAAAAAGTTGAAAAAGGGTACAGTATCACCAGGTACAAGGTATATATAGTATAGTGTAAACATTCTGTATCTCCGTTTACATTTCAGGAGGCAGACACAAATGCTCTCAGGCCCAGTATGGATTACACAAGAATATGAAAAGCTGTAAATGGGTAATGTAACACAAGCGTACAGCTTTATACAGTGTTGGGGTAATCTTAAAGCTCCAAATATATTGCCAAAGTAACAGACAGACGTTCACAGGCTCAATATGGATTACGCCAGAATCTAAATAGCTAAAAAGTTTACTGTATCAGAAGTGTACAGCTGTATACAGTGTTGGCCAAATTTAAAATCTCGGCAATCAGTATTTATATTTCCGGAGTCACCCTCAGGCGCTCACTCAGTCTGGGTTTGACCATAATAAAAAATGTTGTAAAAAAGGTACTGGATAACAAGATAGCAAGTATATATATTATAGGGTACAATTGAAATCTCCATATACATAGTCCCTTAGTCACTCTCAGACGCTTACTCAGTATGGATTTGACCGCAATACTAAATGTCGAACAAAGGTACTGTATAACAAGATACAAGCTGTATTGAGTATAGGGTAAAAATTGGTATCTCCGATTCACCGTATATATAGAAGGAATAAACCACACACACTCACTCACTATGGATGATACCGTAATAAAAAATTTTGAACAAAGGTACTGTATGAGCACATACCAGGTGTATCCAGTCTAGGGGTAATTGTAAATTTCCATCTATACTTCCGGAGTCAGACACAGACACTCACAGGCTCACTATGTATTACACCAGAATTTAAAAAGTAGAAAAAGGGAAAGGTAGTCGAAGCGTACAACAGTATACAGTGTTGTGGTACTTTTCAAACTTTGTATATATTTCAATCTCAGTAAGCCAGTCCAGACTCTCCGCTACTGGAAACTACATGGATACAAGTACAGACGGAAAGTCGAGTGTTAGCAGGCAGCTTTCAGGCAACCTGTTTGTCATCAGGGGAAGGTGGGACAAAATCTTTTGAAACCCATGCATGGTTCATTTTAATGAAGGTTGGATCATCAACATTTTGGGTCGACAGACGTGTCTCTGTATAGTTTTGACCGTCATAAAACAGCAGATATGCGAAACTGTTTGAAAAGCGGACAGCTCTATAAGGTGTAGGTCTGGAAAAATGGAAAATCTCCTCGGCTTGTTTTTCCAGAGTCACACACAGCTTGTATTTGTCCGTGATACCAGCCAGTACACGGTAGTGTGTGATGAGCGTACACCACTATATGGTGTCTGTAATGAAAATTGTCAATCTCCGTCTATTTTTATACTGCGTGACACATGCTGTCTCTGTATAGTTTTGATCGTCATCAAACAGCAGATATACGAAACTGTTTGAAAAGCGGACAGCTCTATAAGGTGTAGGTCTGGAAAAATGGAAAATCTCCTCGGTTTGTTTTTCCAGAGTCACACACAGCTTGTATTTGTCTGATACCAGCTGGTACACGGTAGTGTGTGAGGAGCATACACTGCTATACGGGGTGTGAAAAAATGTATGCTCGGTAACTCACCAGAACAAAATAATAAAAGTTGGAGTGCTTTGAAAAAAGCAGTTTGAACAGCAGTGTGCACACAGCAATGCAGCTATCAGGTAGCCTTAAAAGGCAGCCTAATCACCACCAGCGCTGCTGCACACAACAAAAATCCTCCCCTTTCACTGTACACTAACTGTACAGTGAAAAGTGCTATCAGCAGAAGCAGTTTTTTTGTTCTTCTTCCCTACCTAACGCTCTCCCTTATTCAGAATCAGCAGCAGCACCTCTCCCTATTCTAAGATCGTCAGAAGTAACATTGCAGTCAGCGGTCACAGCCTTTTATAGCCACTGTGACGCCACACAAAGCCAGCCAATCACTTCAATGCTCTTTTCTAAGATGGTGGTAGCCACTGCCCATGTCATCGCGTTGCCCACAGTGTGCGTCCTCCATCATTGGCTGAGAAAAGGCGCTGGAAGCATTATTTGAAACGCGACTTTGGCGCTCGGCTCGGCGACCTCATGGCCGACCTCACGCTATGGTCGGGTTTCGATCGGCGAAACCCGACTTTAGCTAAGGTCGGCGATTCTTGAATTTGACCGACCTGTTTCGCTCAACTCTATTAATAAATAATGCCAAAATAATATTACAATAATTAGAAAATGTAACTAATTTAATCAATTGAAATTTAGAAGCAGTTTTGTAAATACATGGCACATATATTGCAGTGTGGTGAAATAAAAAGTGTGTCCTCCAAGATTACAGCTTAGAATATGATGAAGCCAGAATGATTGCATCTTCTTTAGGTCCTGAACACGGCACAGCACTTTACACATGATACTGATACGTTCTGTCCCTTGGTCTCTAAGCAATACTGCAAGTTTGAAGGCTAGAATGGAATCAGGAAATGAGAGGAAAAATCACATAACAAAAAAAATATATGCAAAAAAACAATAATGCTCAAAGGGATACATGGCAATATATTCACAGTGCAACAACCTAAAGGATTACAATATAAAATAATGAAAATACAGAGCAAAATTCAGATTTTACTGAGGCCACATTTGAAGACATTGTTCATTTGGTAAGTCCATTTTGTTTTCCAAATATTTTATTTGAGTTTCAATAAATGGGGAGGATGGGAGAGGAAAGATGGGGAAAAAAAAGGGGGAGAGGGAAAAATGTAAAGGGAAAGAAGGAAAAAGTAAGGACAATAAAGTCCAAATATAAAGAAGACATAAAATGAAACAAGTTAATGCAGAAGCATATTATGCAGTGAATTATTACAAAGGTAGGTATTTAAGCATATAATATATTAATATATATGTTCCAAAGACCCAAACACAAGGGGCCTTAGGCAGGTGCACTCTGGGTGAAGACTTAAGAGAACAACTCCAGCCATCTAGACCATTTCCTAGAATATTTAGCAAATTGATCATGCACATTCGCAAATTTCAATTCAAAAGATTGATGAAGGCTAAGTTTGTCTATAATTTCATTAATTTGTGGGGGTTTTGGGTTTTTCCAAAGAAAGGCAATACTATGTTTGGAGACTAGTAAAATGTGCATAATTAATAGCCTGTTAGAAGTATGAATTTTGTCTGCGTCCAGAGAAAGACGGGCCAGATGAGGAGACAAAATAAGTCGGGTTCCTAGGATAAAATCGATAAGGTTAGAAATTTTTCTCCAAAAGGGAACAATAATGGGACATTGCCAAAATATATGCAAGATATTTCCTGGCCTTCCACAACCCCTCCAACAGAGCAGAGAATTGTCAGGGTTGATTCTATGAAGTCTAACGGGGGTATAATACCATCTCGTTAAAAGCATGAAGTGGGTCTCTTGTAGTGATGAGGAAATGGAAGAGGCATATGAGAGGGTACATGCCTGTTCAAGGTCAGAAGGGTCAATTGTCGTGTGCAATTCGGTTTCCCATTTGACAATATTTTGAGTCTTTACCGCTTTACCATTTGTACGTGTATTCAAAACTCCCAAAAATATTATGATCAATATTACAAATAAGGTTAACTGCTGGTTCAGAGATTCTCGAGTAGATACTAAGGAACTCATGGATTATGTCTTTGAGGATAACATATTGTAAGAAAGCAGGGGTAGTAGATTGAAATCTTTCCTTGAGTTTATTGTGAGGTGTACAAGTAACGCCATCGTATAAATCTTTAATTTTTTTAAGTCCAAGTTCAGACCAAATGGGGTCAATGGTCTGATTAGACGCTTGAAAGATAACTGATAGAGCCAGATTTTTTTATTGTGACTTCTTTGTTAGAGCCTCTTTTTGGAGCAGAAACTTTTTTCCAAGCTTCAGAAATAGCTTGAAAAATCGGATGAGAATTTGTAATTTTTTATGAAGGAGTTGGTTCAGAATTAGTATGTGAAGAGGTTTATAATTATTAAAGAACAGTGCTAGTTCATGCCAAGCTGGTATCGTATCATGAGTCCACCAGTATGAGCTTTGTTTGACTAAATTTGCAATGTAATAGGCCGTAATATTTGTGGAACCAGCTCCACCATAAGATTTATGGTTGTATAGAATATTTTTTGCTATTCTGGGTCTTTTGTTATTCCATATAAAGGAGTTTAAAGAGGCGTGAAGGTTTGTGAGAGAGGAAGTGGGTATTTTTAAAGGCAGTGAGCGAAGTATGTATAGGATTTTTGGGAAAATGTACGACTTGATCATCATGATTCTTCCCCACCAAGAAAGCCCATCATCTCTAGATGTATGGAATTCATTAAAAAGCTTTTTAGTAAGCAGCTCTAAGTTTATTTTTATTAGAGAGTTTACGTTTTTGACGAATTTTAGGCCTAGATATGTCAGCCCATCAGCGGCCCACCCCCAAGGTGAGAGGCCCTCAATTTCCTCTTGGTCTGATCCTAGGTTAAAGCCAAGTATTTTGGATTTTGAGTCATTTATTTTAAAATAAGAGATTTTAGCAAACGTCTGAATTAAGGTTTGTAAGGCAGAGATAGAGTTGCTTGGATCTGTGAGGGTAAGAATAATATCGTCTGCATACAACGCTATTTTAAAATCTTTGTGCAAAGTTTTGATTCCCGAGATCTTTGTGCTGTTCCTGATTAGTTGGGCCAGAGGTTCAATAGCTAATGCAAAAAGCAATGGTGACAATGGGCAACCCTGTCTGGTCCCATTAGCTATATTAAATGTAGAGGAAAGATGATTGTTGGAATAAACCCTCGAACCAGGGCCAGAGTACAAAGCCATAATACCTCTCGTGATCTGAGAAGCCATTCCAAATTTTTTGTGAGTTGCTTCAAGATATGACCAATTAAGGCGGTCGAACGCTTTCTCAGCATCAAGAGAGATAACAATGGCTCTGAGTTTGTTCGAGGAAATAAGCTTAAGTATGTTAATGAGTTTTCTCATACCATCTATGGATTGTCTTCCTTTGATGAAGCCTATCTGATCATTGGAAATTAAACTCGGGAGGAATTGATTTAGTCTATTGGCCAGGATCTTTGCATAAATTTTTACGTCTGTATTGATAGGATATAGGTCTATGATTAAAAAATTGGCTAGTGTCAGAATATGGTTTTGGGATTACGATAATTGTCGCTTCCAGCATCTCTTTAGGAAATTGACCTGTTTGGAAAGCTGAGTTAAATACTTTGACAAGGTGGGGGGTAAATATGTTACTAAAAGACTTGAAATAATCATTACTAAACCCGTCTGGGCTGGGTGATTTGAATGTTTTAAGTTTGTTTATGGCATCTAGGACTTCTTGTTCATTGAAGGGAGAAGACAAAAATGATAAGTCTTCAGGGTTAAGCTTTGGAAGGTTCATGCTGGAAAGAAATGATCCAATCTCTGAGGTAGATGGCTGCATATTGTGGTTGTCTTGGTTGATATTGTACAGATTTTTGTCATAATCGGCAAAAGCTCCTACAATATCTTTAGGGTGGACCAGGGATGTACCATTAGAGGAAGTTATACTGTCAATTCTATTCCATTTCCGTATACTCTTAATTCTGCTTGACATGTATTTTGAAGGGAGATTTATAATAGATAAGTAATGTTTGCATTTTGCTGATCTAATAGCTGAGTCGTAAAAATTGAATATGATTTTCCTTAACTGCAACCTGAGATCAGTAAGTTCTGATAATACAGCTTGTTTGTTAGAGGAAACAGAGGATCGACATAGTTCCTCTACTTTAGATTTAATAGACTGTTGTAGGGTAAGGATTTTATCCCTATTAATTTTTTTCGTCTGGAGGAAATTTGAATCAAGACTCCCCTCAACACCGCCTTGTGAGCATTCCAATAGGTAAACGGATTGAGGAGGTTTGATTCGTTTTCACTAAAATAATTTTGTAAGGCTGAGCCGATTTCAGATTTGATGGTGGGGTTATGAAGCAGAGAGGAATTGAATTTCCACATGAATTGGGGATGAATTAGGGACCCTATTATCAGTTCTGCAGTTACCGGGGAATGATCTGAAATAGATTTATTAAGTATGAAGCTGGAGGAGAACCTTGGCAAGGAGAAGACAACTGTGAGTATCAGATCTATTCTAGATGCCGACTGATGACCATCAGAAAAATGAGTAAATTCTCTAGATGTGGTATTCAAACAGCGGAATGAGTCAAATAGCTCATGATTATAAATCCAGCTGTTCAAGGATTACGTTTTTTGTCTGCTGGGAGAGGTGGAGTCTATTACACCATCTGGAACCATATTAAAGTCCCCTAACAAAAGTAGGGTTCTTGATCGTAAGGTGTCTAATTTTTTCATTAGCTTATTCAGGAAGCTAATTTGTCTGATAGTGGGAACATAAGTATTAACTATTGTGAAGGTTTGGCCGTTCAATTTGCACAGGAGAATATGATAATGTCCTTTTTCATCTTTTACTTCAGAAAGCAATTCAAAGGAAATTGAGTTACTAATCAGGGTTAAAACCCCAGCTTTCTTTCGTGGGCCACAAGATTCAAATACAAATGGGAAATTTTTGAGATTTATAGAAGGGTGATTGTCTTTTTTGAACTTGGTTTCTTGAAGGCATACAACCTCAGGATGCATCCCGCTAATCTCCCTACCAATGGAAAATCTCTTCCAAGGGCTATTTATCCCCCTGACATTGTATGATACGAATTTTATTTTCATGTTACAAGAATGGCTGGGTTCGTATGAAGGTGGGGTAGAGGAAATGCAGAAACCAGAGTGCACCTACCTTTGTAGAACTTAGTTGTCCAAAAACCTCAAACTATATATCTATTTGAAACCAAAAACAAAAGAGACACAAAAACAATAAGAACAAAATTGTCCTTCAGGAAGAGCCGATCCGGAAGGCTCTAATTCCTTAGTGTGTATTGATCCCATTGGAGGCATCCCTTGGAATAACAACACTATTCCCAGAAGGAAAATAATCTCATGTGATATATGAGTCCATAAAGTAGTAGAGAAAATCTGTGGAAAGAAGAATAATAAGCAGTACAGTACAATACATTGACCAAATAATCAAGAAGTGCAGAGAGGCCTTATAACAACGTGAGTAAATATATTGGCCAGGTCTCTCCGTTTGATCATCCCTTCTCTGACTCTGACGAGGGCCCAGGGTCTTGAGAGTTGGAGATTCTATGGCGGTCAGGTATCCTGTAGTAGGACAGGAAATCTCTTCCTTCTTTAGGTGAGAATAGGACGTTCATCTTTCCTTTGTAGATTATCAAAAGTTTAAGTGGAAAGCCCCATTTATAATGGATATTATTTTCCCTCAAGGTGGAAGTGACTGGCTTAAAAGACTTTCTTCCTTCAATCGTTTCCTTTGAAAGATCCGTAAATAGCTGAAGGTGAGCATAGGGTTCTGGAAAACCTCCTAGATCTTTAACCTATTGTTGAATTTTTTCCTTAATCTTGAAGAAGTGTACCCTTAAGATGGTATCTCTAGGTAGATCTTTATCGATATTCCGTGGTTTGGGAAGTCTGTGGATCCTATCTATGATGAGATCTTGGTCTGTAAGTGTCGGTAGTAATTTTTTGAAAATTGTCTTGACGAAGTCTTCTAGTTTTTCCGGTGAGATAGATTCTTGTATTCCTCTTATTTTCAAGTTGTTTCATCTGTTCCTGTCTTCTATATCCGCAACTTTAATCTTAAGTCTGTGAAATTCAGATTTGAGGTCATGGGTGTCTTTTGATAAATCATCAGTGTGTTCTTCCACTACAGTTAGTCATTTTTCGTGGTTGTCTAACCTGCTGCTTAATTTATCCAAGGTGGATTGTAAAATTTTATTTTGGTTTTCAAATGATTGAGACATACTGGACGTGATTTTCTGGGTGAGAGTAGCCATGTAAGAGTGTATGGATATAACATCCAGAGTTTGGGAAGGAGAAGGATTGGTGTTATCCATCTTAAATTTTGACCTTTCTGGTGAAAAGTTTGGTGAATTATCTCCAGACTCAGGACTTGAATCATCGGCTGGCAATGTGAATTTTTCAGAAGTTTTACCAGGATTTTTCCTTTTTGATGAGAGAGAAGTATCCATGACCTCTTTATGTGGAGATCTGGCCTTAAATGGGTTAACAATATCCACTTGATCTTTAAAGTGAGGATTGTAAGAATCATGAAATTTTTGTGCGACACTGGAGTAGCCTTGTGACTCATCTTGTGCCCTTTTTTGAATCCTGCCTTGCAGGGATCATATTAGAGAGAATTGATATTATTGGTGATGTTTATACTGAATAAATGTTGAAAATATAGAAAATTCTTGTGTCTTCCTATGCCTTTTTATAAAAGGGACTGTGAGGAATGAGATACACCACAGAATCAGATGGCACTTTTAATATTGTATGATGCATACAGTAAAATCCTTTATTAACTGCTCGCCAATATTGACGTGCTCCCTGTGACTTTAAATGCAGCCATGATTTCACACAGGACTCAGTGATGTCAGTCCCCGCTCATAAAATATGTAACAGGGGAGCCGGCAGCTGATACACGGCACCGCTGACGAAAGGCAGATCACCCCAGTGGAGCCGCACAGGAGCGGTGGGGAGCAGAGGTAACAGAAATAGGCACAAATCGCGGACTATTTTGTGTCTTTCCGCCTCACAGATCTGTTATGAAAGGAAAATGGTGTACTTGAGATAGGACGTTGAGATGAAAGAGATCCCTCCGTAGCCGTTATAGCTTCCACAGCCTCGCACAAAGCAGGGGAATATAGCTAAATTAGGACACCCTGGGACTTCCAAAGGGTCTCTGAGTAACAAGAAAACAATCCTTCCGTGGGTTATCGAAGAGAGCGATTTTCTTTAGCTTTATTTGTTGCTTTAGGAGATGCCTCCTCAGAGATCCTGAGCCGTGCATGTTACACCATCGCCAGCTCAGGCCACGCCCCGGTAAGTCCATTTTGAACATACAACGTAGCTAGATGGGAAGTGATGTGTCATCCATCAGTTATAAGCTCCAATATTATCCGTCAGTTATAAGCTCCAATATTTGTCCAACCCCTGTTTTATATTCCACCACTGTGATTTAAAAATGAAGACGAATCTCAACTTTTGTTTTTTATGGTGTTATATCAGCCGATGATATCCTTTCTCAACAGAATCACATTCATTAAATTTTCAACATATGTCTTGATCTTGGGCATCAAGGGATTCAATATCTAAGCAAATAAACATTTTTTCAAAGATGGTAGCTCTTTTAAGCATTTGATCAAATCTGTGAGTCCGACATTGAGCCTTGTTATATCATAGGAACCTCATCTATGTATTGCCCAAAATGTTAGCCTTTTTGATTCTTGGAGTCAAATCTGTCCGAATAATCCTACAGTCTCATGGGCACAAAAATACATTTTCGTAAGAGGGTGCACACGAAACCCCATGGCAGTCCCCTAGTACCACATGTAGAAATATTTCCAAGATAAAAAGACATTGTTTATCTATTGTCCAAATGCCAAAAATTTTATCTCAAACTAAGTAAAGTTATCCAGGATAGAGATTGAACGAAGTGTTTGATTGACAAATACATTAATGCTTTGACATCTCCAGTGCATTCATTATCTTACAGCCACTTTTGCTATGCAAAAAAATGACTGATGAAGTTGGAGGAGGGGATGAGAAGTTGGAAAACTGAGTACCTGTCAGAAAGACCATAGTTTGTACAGAAGGGAGCGGTTGTGTCCGGCAGAGTATTGAGCAGCATACGTGCACCTCAGGGAATGGTGCTTTCACCTTTTCTATTCACAATGTATATAGCAGATTTTGAGTTTAAATCTGATTTCTGTCACCTTCAAAAATTCTCAAATGACTCTGTGGTAGTCAGATGTATTGTGGGGACCCAGGTTGATGAGGAATATAGAAGGATGGTGTCGGATTTTGTGGATTGGTACCATGCTATTTACAACTAGACATAAAGAAAACTAAGGAGCTGGTGGTGAACTATAGCAGGAGAAAGATGTTCTGCAAAAAAACAATACCTCACATGACATATTGATTGAAAAGTAAAAAAGTTATGGCTCTGGGAAGAAAAGGAGCAAAAAATGAAGATGCAGAAATGGAAATACCCCTGGTCCTTAAGGGGATAGGAAGACAAAACCTCTGCTAAGAAATCTAAAAGGAAATGAAAAATTTACAAAGTGGCTCATGCAAGTTTTTTCCAGTAGTTCTCAGTTATGTATTTATTGCCACAGTTTGATTTTACAATAACTACCAAATTGGTTTTCAGAAAGTTCCTCATTTTCAAGGTTATTCTTGGCAGCTTAAGGACTTATTTTGATTTCACACTATTTTGTAAGTAAAAGCAAATCTGCCAAACTTAGAAGTTGACAGATTTGCTTAAAATCTGGTGTAAAACTTGAGAAGCTTCAAATTGTCACGATTCCTCCCCTCAATGAGTGACTGCTATGCTGTTCTTTGGAAACTGTCTTGCTGAGTTGTCTGTGTCTTGATTGACAGCTTGGCTGTCCAATCATGTGACGAGCTTGTTGGGGTGTCAGTGCTTTGATTGACTCCTCAACTATGCAGTGTGACTGGGAGGTGTGGGTCTTTCTCCAGGTGATTGGTGTTCTGGTGATTGTCGAGCTACTTAACTGAGCTGTGTGCTCCAAAACCCCTGCCAGACATAGTTTGTGCCTCTTGGTGAATGTTAGTCTCATTCTGTTGCACTGAGTTCTGATCTTCTGCTACCTGAACCTATGAACCGTGTTCTGACTATCCCTTTGTCTTGTCCTTTCGTTTTTGATCCGCTATCTCTTGTTATTGACCCTGGACTGTGACCTGACTTACGCCTTGGCCTTTTCCCTTGGCTATCTCTTTGTATTGATCCCTGAACATCTGACTCTTCTGCCTCACTGTCTATCAGTTAGTGACTAGCACTGCATCACAGTCCCAGCTGCAGGGTTAGTTTAGTACTCTGGGTGTTTCCCAAAGCTCTCCACTATTGACAGTAGTTATGTCTCCTGGAACTACTGACGTACAGTTGAATGCCTCTGAACCAGTTGTGGTACTTCCTGACAGATTTTAAGGGGGAGGGATCAAATATAGGGTATTTAGGGAAAGCTGTAAATTATTTTTTACTCTAAGACCCAGGCTTTCTGGGGATGAGTCCCAGCGGGTTGGTATAATTAAGTCCCTATAGTTTGGAGGTCCTCAGACTTGGGCATTCTCTTTGCCCTCACTAGCCCCAGAACGCTCTTCTGTTGATGCTGTTTTTGATGCTTTAGGCATGATTTCTGATGAACCTGATAGGGTCCAAGTCGCTGAGGCTAAGATCATGAACCTGACGCAGGGAGCTTGAACTGCTAAGGATATAGTTCAGAGTTTCGGTAAATTGTCATCTGAGGTTCTGTGGAACAATGCTGCTTTCATGTGTCAGTTTTGCTGTGGCCTTATGGATACTCTTAAGGACATGCTGGCTTTGCATTTTTTACCCTGTTCTTTAGGGGAGGCCATGACTCAAGCCATTTGTATGGATTGTAGAATTCAGGAGAGAAGTTATGAGCGACAAGGGGTTTCGGTCATTCTTCCTGAGTCGGTTTCCTTACCTTACTGTAGATGGAACCAATGGAGGTTGGAACAGCCAGCTCTCGGACCACAGAGAGGAGACATCGACGTGATCTGTGATTCTGGTTCTACTGTGGTCATGAAGGACATTATCTCAAGGACTGCTCAATTCGCCTTCAAGCAAACAAGCCATCGGGAAACACCTAAGTCTGGATGATATTCGAGGAGGTTACTCAAACTTCCAGATACCCTTTTACTCCTCAGATAAAGTACTGTTGAACATGGAACTATGTTCTCAGAACCTGTGGCTATCTGTACTTGCTTTCATTAACTGTGGGTCTGCTTCAAACTTTATTGATTCTGGACTGGTTCTTAAATTAAGATTAGGTGCAGTTAGATTGGAAAGACCTATTCTGATTGTTGCTATTGACAAAACACCATTACTCCAGAACTTTGTCCAGCTGGTAACGTTGGAATTCTCACTAAGAGTGGGAACACTCCACTCTGAGTCCATCTCCTGTTATGTCTTGGATAATTTACCTGCTGGGTTGGTGTTGGGGTTTCCTTGGCTGCATGTTCATAATCCCATAATCCTGTAAATGATTGATGTCAAAAGGATACTGTCAAATGGGGCCCCAACTGTCATAAAAAGTGTCTTCGTTCTGTGCAAATATGCTCCACTAGTCTGGAGGATTTGCTGGTATACCTGAAAGACTTTGGAGATGTGATCTCGGAAAAACAGGCAGAGATACTACCTCCCTATCATCCTTATGATTCTAGTATTGATCTTATTCGTAATACCAAATTGCCTACAGCTTGCCTGTACAATTTGTCAAGACCGGAAAGGACTGCTATAAAAGAATGTGTCTTTGAAAGTTTACGTAAGGGTCATATTCATCCCTCCTCGCCTGTGGCTGCTGGATTCTTCTTTGTGAAAAAGAAAGATAGGGGGCTTCGCCCTTGCCTTGATTTCTGTGAACTAAACAATATTACTTTTAAAAATACCCACTTCCATTCATCCCCGACCTATATAATCAGATTGCTGAGTCCAAATGGTTTTCTAAACTTTACTTTAGACGGGCATATAATCTGATATGTATCTGGGAGAGTGATGAGTGGAAGACAGCGTTTCTAACATCTGAGGGTTTATTCGAGAACCCAGTCATGCCTTTCCAATGCACCTTCAGTCTTTCAAAACTGTATGAAATACATTTTTTATATCATTGGAAGGTTTATTGTGATATACCTTGATGACATTCTAAATTTTTAATCTGATCTGAGTTCCCACTATGAGCATGTCTGTCATGTTTTACAAAAACTCAGGGAAAATTCTTTGTTTGCCAAATTAGAAAACTGTACTTCCTCTGCTCAAGAAATATAATTTCTGGGGTTCATCGTATCTGCTGAAGGGTTTGAGATGGATCCTGGGAAGGCAAAATGTATAATTGATTGGGTTCAACTTCACATCCTTAAAGCACTACAGCATTTTTTAGGATTCAACAATTATAGAAAATTTATTAGGGTTTTTTTTACAGATCATTAAACCCCTTACTATTCTCACATGTAAAGGGGTAGATCTTAAGGTTTTGTCATTGGATGCCATTGGGGCCTTTAATAAACTAAAAGAGTGCTTCATGTCTGCTTTAGTCTTGATTCAACCTGATCTTCAGAAACCATTTATTGTAGCAAGGGATACCTCAGAGGTTGGTGTGGGGGTTGTTTTGTCTGAAGGTCCTAAAACTCTGGCGAACTAACAGCCATGTGCATTTTTTATAGGAAATTTTCATCTGCTGAGAGAAATTACTATGTTGGAAATAAGGAGCTTCTCGCTGTCAAGTTAGTTTTTGAGGAATGAAGGCATTTTTTGGAGGGAGCTACTTATCAGGTCATGGTTGTGACTGACCATAAATATTTAGCTTGTATTGCATCTGCTAAACGTTTAAATCCTAAGACAGTCCAGGTGGTCCTTATTTTTTTCTAGATTCAATTTTTCCATCGCGTTCAGGCCGGGGTTTAAGAATGTTAGGGCAGACGTTTGTCACGCAGCCTTGATTTTAGTTTCTCATCCAAAAAATCCTTCCTCAGAGTATAGTAATTTCTATGGTGTCTTCAGAGTTGGAGGCTGAGATTCGCAAAGTCCTGTCTTTGGCTCCTTCTGCTACTCCTGGATCAAAATTATTTGTGCCCATGTATCTCAGATTATGTCTGTTGCAACAGTTTCATGACTCTATCTTTGGTGGTCAATCCAGGGTCTCTGCTACTCAGAAGCTGTATATAGACTTTTTTGGTGGCCATCCATGCTTAACAACATTAAAGGTTTTGTATCCGCTTGTGAGGATTGTGCACATGCTAAAGACTGTCATAACCAGCCTGCCAGGAAAAGGGCCCCATTGCCTATTCCAGAAAGACCGTGGACTCATTTGTCCATTTATTTCATCACTAATTTGCCTTTGTCTAGTGGAAAAACGGTTATTTGGGTGGTGGTTGACCGTTTCAGTAAACAAGCTCACTTTGTTCCGTTATGAGGATAACCTAATTTCTGAGAGGCTTTCCTGGTTATTCATCAATCATGTGGTGAGATTGCTTGGCATTCCTCTGAACATTGTATCCAATAGGGGAATACAGTATGTCTCTAAATTCTGGAGAGGGTTTTGTAAGAGATTGGGGATTGACTTGTCATTTTCCTCTGCTTACAATTTTGAAACCAATGGTCAGACAGAGAGGACAAATCAATCGTTGAAACAAATTCTAAGATGTTGTGGCTCAGCAGGAGGAGTGGTCCTCATTTTTACCTCTTGCCAAGTTCGCCTTTAACAGTTGGGTTAACCAGTCTACTGAAACCTCACCATTTTTTTGTATTTATGGTTTTCATCCTCATTTTAGTGAATTCTTGAGGATGATTTCTGAATGTCCGGGAATAGAGGTTGCTATACAAAACTGGGGGATGACTGGAGAGTGGTTCCGAGGAATATTGGGGTGGCCCAGCATCACCAGAAATGGAAGACCGATAGGAAACATTAAGGGGTTCCCATATTCAAGGTTGGTGATAAGGTCTGGGTTTCTTCCAAAAATTTTAAATTGAAAGTGCCATCAGTGAAGTTGGGTCCTAAGTTTATTGGTCCATATGAGATTTTGGAGGTAGTTAACCCAGTGGCCTTCAAATTAAAACTCCCTCCATCTTTTCGCATTCCAAATGTATTCTATAAATTACTGCTAAAAGAGTTTGTCCCTTCCATTTTGTTTCCTTCATCTCTGCCTCCACCAATTTCTGTCAATGACAATTTGGACTTTGAACATTGTAGTTTCCCGGAAAGTCTGTAATTCCCTCCAGTACCTCATTGTCACGACTCCTGGCTATTACTGCTGCAGGGAGAGCTGCAAACAGCAGCAAGGGAGTTGAGCAAAGTGCTGGGTAACTAACCAGGTAACAAACAGGACCTGAATCATGTGACAGAGTGGGAGGTGGTCGGGAGTGCAGCCAGATGCTGGGGTGCAGAGGAGACGATAAACACAAGACAGTAGTCAAACAAGCAAAGATCAGTACCAGGAAATCACGAGGTACCAAAGGAGTGAGACAGGGAATTGTCAGAAGGGAAGCCAGAGGTCAGAAATCCAAAAGAACAAGCAGAGTTTCGCACAGAGAGCAAACAAAATAATTGCAAACCGGGCATACACACCAGGGGTCAGGCACGTAGACTAGACGAAAGTATAGCTGACAGGGAATCCTAGTCTGGAGTGAGTATAAATACCCCTCCTAGATTCAAAGGGAGGCAAGCAAAATTAACCCTGAGAGAACAGGACATTAACCATGTCCAAACCATGACATCATTTATTGGAGAGGCTAAGGCCCGGAAGAGAAATCTTGGGTTCCTGCTCAAGCTATAAACGCAGATCATCTGGTCAGGGCCTTCCATTGCAGGTTTCCTGGGAAACCTGTAGGTTCAGTGGCCCCCTAGAAGAGGGGGTATTGTCACAATTATTAAGTCAGGGACAGACATACTGTCACGCAGCTGCACAGGGTCCTAGAAGTGGATGGGGCTCTATGTCAGTTATGCAGTGGTGGCTTATAATGAGTGCAATCTGGGCTGTCACTTGGGATCCAAGGTTTTGGAGGACCCATCGCCAGACAGGAAATGTTCCTACAACTTCACTGCCTACATTAGAAAACAACAGAGGAGGAAAATAACAGTTTCCTGGTCAGCTCTTTTTCCATGACTTAGGCACACTCTTGAAGCTTGTTAAAGGTAGTAACTGAAGATACTATGTTGTTTCTATCTATAAGCTGCATCACCAATGCTAAATAAGGAAGGATCATATCACTTAGACATTCCAAAGTTATTTAATTGCAGTCTTTGATACAAAACTGCCAAACTACATTGATAAACTACACTGCTATCAGCAATTGTCAGTAAAGGCAATTGTCAGCAAGAAAAATACCAATTGCAAAGTGGATGATTGCCAATCACTCAGCTAACATCTGCTACAGATCTGTAAATTGTTTCATTTTTTGATGTGTCATTTTATGATATATTATTTGCTTATTGAAGATTTAAACCTATATCCTTTATTGAGTCTTTAGCGCAACAGATTCTCTTTATTTACCTTTGTAGTTTCTTTTACAGTTCTTTCACACAAATCTGTATATCTGTTTTTGCTGCCTCATCCTCAAATCTTATTTGGGGCGCTAGTGTATTTATTCTTATAATCTCTTTAAATGGTGCTGGTGAAAGGAGCCTGTCAGGGTTGTGAACCATGGTTGTGAACGAGTGTTGTGCCTTGTCAGCTGCTGCATGGACCACATTCTCTCTCTCCACATGCCTCTGTGGGTTCGCATATACATGGGGTGTCAGTGTAAAACTGTGCCAAGCTGACTTTACGTGTCCACAGGGGGTGCAGAACAAGTGAGTGCAAGTGAGGCGAACAGTATCGCATGATCCCTCCAATGTAAAAGTGACGTCAGATTGGAAGGGGAGGTTCGGGTTCATTACATGTGGTGGTAGCGGTGGAATCGGACGCGATCTCTCTGATACCATTCTTCACAGGCTCCATTGTCTCCTTTCTTTTGTCTGCCGTCATCTATTTTTTTCTCCTTTTGGGCCTCCGGGACTGCAGATTTTCCAGTATGTCCTATGTGCATCAGTAGTGAAGAATACAAGAGCCAGATGTATGGAACAAGAAGATTGAAGAGTAGTAATTTAAGTACCATGAAGCAGTTAAAGAGGTAAGGGCAGGGCAGGGCTGAGGAGAGTTGAGTAAAATTACTTATAATAGTTAGGGTGCATCAGTTTGCAGGACCATACCATGAAGCAGTTAAAGAGGTAAGGGCAGGGCAGGGCTGAGGAGAGGTGAGTAAAATTACTTATAATAGTTAGGGTGCATCAGTTTGCAGGACCAAGTCCATTGGGCATGTTGGTAATCTGTGACCAACAGATAGGAGCCCTGTGAACAGCCTCTCATCGGACAGCATACTTGACTCCACAATGTCACTGATTCGAGAAGCACTCGTGATGTCACGGTCATATCAGGACGGCTGATCAAAAGGAGAGCCGTGTGCCATCCGTGTAAGAGGCAGTTCTCAGGGCTCCCAACTAGCATACAGAGATTACTGACCTTGGTGAGTTACCCGGTCCGGTGTATTGATTTTCACCAACTCCATAAGTTACTTTTTTTGGATCCCAATCCAAACACTCAGAATCAAGCAAAATGGAGGTCACCTGGCTGCTATTTTCCTCGTTTTCTGCAAATTGAATAAGAAAAATTTGGATTCTAATATTTTGTGGGGAAAATCCAATTTGATACATTTAGAATTGATTTGCTCATCTCCACTTTCTAGACTAGGAAGAGAACGTATAACCAGACAAATGTCACTGTCTCAGTTCCTACACCATCTCTGTGTATCCATTTCCTTCTTTCTAACATTGATACTGACTGTTCTAGACTTCTAAGTAACATTCTGTTATTATTTTAGCCCAGAACCTTATCCCTTCGCAGGAAGTTGACATGTGCCTGGCATCTGAAGCTTACTAAGTCACAGACTTGTGTAATTACTATTATGGTGCAGTAATTATAGCTCACTACCTGTGCTGAAATTGCGTAATGAGCTGAATTAATGAAATCCAATTGAAGCATCCAAATGTGCAATTTTATGGTATGTAATTTATTAATGTGTCCTGCAGGAAAAAAGATGCAAAGAAGTGTAAAGCGTGTAAGCTGCATCATGAACAGGAAGATCATATTTAAGCAGCAAATGTTAAATTCTCCTGTGGTTTGCCTGATGAAGATTGTATTATCCATACTGGTGTGAATATGACTATAGTAAGGACCAGCAATGCCCAGAAGTGTGCGAAAGGACACACTAGCATCTGCCAAAAGAAGGATGAACACATTACAGACTCACAAGCACAAGCTACTGTGTAACACAGTCAACTAAGGACAGTATGAGCAGTATTATAGTAGTTATATTCTTGAACATAGGGGGCAGTATTATAGTAGTTATATTCTTGTACATAGGGGGCAGTATTATACTAATTATATTCTTGTACATAGGGGGCAGTATTATAGTAGTTATATTCTTGTACATAGGGGGCAGTATTATAGTAGTTATATTCTTGTACATAGGAGCAGTATTATAGTAGTTATATTCTTGGATATAGGAGCAGTATTATAGTATTTATATTTTTGTACATAGGGGCAGTATTATAGTAGTTATATTCTTGTACATAGGAGCAGTATTACAGTAGTTATATTCTTGTACATAGGAGCAGTATTATAGTAGTTATATTCTTGTACATAGGAGCAGTTTTATAGTAGTTATATTCTTATACATAGGGGCAGTATTATAGTAGTTATATTCTTGTACATAGGGGCAGTATTATAGTAGTTATATTCTTGTACATAGGAGCAGTATTATAGTAGTTATATTCTTGTACATAGGGGGCAGTATTATAGTAGTTATATTCTTGTACATAGGAGGCAGTATTATAGTAGTTATATTTTTGTACATAGGGGGCAGTATTATAGTAGTTATATTCTTGCACATAGGGGCAGTATTATAGTAGTTATATTCTTGTACATAGGAGCAGTATTATAGTAGCTATATTCATGTGCATAGTGGCAGTATTATAGTAGTTATATTCTTGAACATATGAGCATTATTATAGTAGCTATATTTTTGTTCATAGGAGCAGTATAATAGTAGTTATATTCTTGTACATAGGAGGCAGTATTTAGTAGTTATATTCTTGTACATAGGAGCAAAATTATACTAGTTATATTGCTGTACATAAGGGCAGTATAATAGTAGTTATATTATTATGCATAGGGCGCAGTATTATAGTAGTCATATTCTTGTCCATAGGAGCAGAATTATAGTAGCTATATTATTGTACATAGGGGGCAGTATTATAGTTGCTATATTTTTGTACATAGGGGGCAGTATTATAGTAGTTATATTCTTGTACATAGGGGGCAGTATTATAGTAGTTATATTCTTGTACATAGGGGGAGGTATTATAGTAGTTATATTCTTGTACATAGGGGGAAGTATTATAGTAGTTATATTCTTGTGCATAGGGTCAGTATTATAGTAGTTATATTCTTGTGCATAGGGTCAGTATTATAGTAGTTATATTCTCGCACATAAGGGGCAGAATTATAGTGATGATATTCTTGTGGTAATCCAGTAATTTTAGCTACATCATGCAGCCTAGTGATACATTTTTTTGTGACTCATAAACCTTGTGCTACAGGCTGTTATAGTTCCCCATAACATCAAGTCCTCAAGCCATGACCTCACAATTATCCACCATTGATCGCTGGCAATCGCAAACTTTTATTCTCATGTAATTTCCCATAATCCTTTGCAAGATTGACAGTAAAGGAACTGCTGTCCAGTCTCTTTTATGGAGCTGCAGCTGGTTTAATGTTACACAAAAACACTTTTATATAAACTTATTGTTACAATTATTTAACCTTGTCATTGTTACACTGGTGTAGCAGGCAAAACACAGAGATGGGAAAAATAAGTGTTAGGTGACCAGTATTATGAGAAAAGTGAGAATTTAGAAGTCTTGTCATAATCTTAAAATTCATGTATCACAACCAAGGTTTCAAATGTAATAGAAAATACTTTTCTTCTTTACACTCATCCAAAAAGTTTTACAATATTGTTCATTGATTACAGCTCCAGTGTCACAAGAAAAATCCAGCTACTGCCAAGAAATAAAGTGCATGCAGAATATTGTTTTTCATTTATTCTTCAGTGAGTTATGTGTTTTCCAGAAAGCCGCACTTACAGCTTATATATATCAGTATATTTCTCATCTGTGTTAATCCATTGACTAAAAAAACATGTCTATATATAAATCTGTCCAATCCGGCTACAGAACTAATTAGGTTGTATTTTTACTGAGAGACTTCCTGTGATGGATTGTCATATCCTAGAAGAAAGTGTGTGATTTCAGAAGGTTTTATTTTTTTATTTTTAAAACTTACATTCAAATATTAACTGAAAAAAAATATGATTTTTTTTTTAATATTACACATCTTAGCATTGATTTGGCAAATAGTCCAGGGAATAATCTGTTCAGTCTATAAAAAGAATATTAAAAATCTGTACTTAAATTTGGAAAAATAATAACATGACTATATTTTTATCTTTTTATTTCAATATATAACTACAAATAAAAGAAAATGTATAATCCACTATGATGACACTGGCTAAGTTGTTGGCAGCCATATCCTCAAAATGTTTGAATTACACTTAAATGAAAGACTTTTTTTTAACACTTTCGCGCCAGAGCCTGTTTTTGCCTTCATGATCGGGCCAATTTTTTCCATTCTGACCAGTGTCACTTTAAGAGGTCATATCTCTAGAACTCTTCAACGATCCTGGTGATTCTGAGAATGTTTTCTTGTAACATATTGTACTTTATGATAGTGATAAAATTTCTTTGATATGACTTGCGTTTATTTGTAAAAAAAAAAAAAAAGGAAATTTGGAGAAAATTTTGAAAATTTCTCAATTATCAAAATTTTAGTTTTATGCCCTTGAATCAGATAGTCATATCGCATAAAATAGTTAACAAATAACATTTCACATATGTCTACTTTACAACAGCACAATTTTTTAAACATTATTTTTGTTTTGTTAGGAAGTTATAAGGGTTAAAATTTGACCAGTGATTTCAAATTTTTCCAACCAAATTTACAAAACCATTTTTTTAAGTGACCATCTCAACTTTGAAGTGAGATTGGGGGGTCAATATGACAGAAAATACCCAAAAGTGACACCATTCTAAAAACTGCACCCCTCAAGGTGCTCAAAACCACATTCAAAAAGTTATTTAACCCTTTATGTGCTTCACAGGAACTGAAGCAACGTGGAAGGAAAAAATGAACATTTAACATTTTTTCACAAACATTTTACTTCAGAACCAATTTTTTTCATTTTCTCAAGTATAAAAAGAGAAAATGAACCACAACCTTTTTTGTGCAATTTCTCCTGAATATAACGATACTCCATATTTGGGGGTAAACCACTGTTTGGGAGCACAGCAGAGCCTGGCGAGGAAGGAGCACGGTTTGTATTTTTCAATGCAGGATTGGCTGGAATTGAGATCAGACGCCGTGTCGTGTTTGGAGAGCCCCTGATGTACCTAAACAGTGGAAACCCCCACACAAGTGACACCATTTTGGAAACTAGACCCCCCACTGAACTTATCTAGATGTTTGGTGAGCACTTTGAACCCCCAAGTGCTTCATAGAAGTTTATAACGTAGAGCCGTGAAAATAAAAAATCATTTTTTTCCACAGAAATTATTTTTTAGCTCCTAAATTTTTTTATTTTTAAAAGGGTAACAGGAGAAATTGGACCCTAAAAGTTGTTTTCCAATTTTTCCTGAGTACACTGGTACCCCATATGTGGGAGAAAACTACTGTTTTGGCCCAGTGGGGCTCAGAAGGGAAGTAGTGACGTTTTGGAACGCAAATTTTGATGGAATGGTCTGCGGGCGTCATGTTGCGTTTGCAGAGCCCCTGATGTGCCTAAACAGTAGAAACCCCCCACAAGTGACCCCATTTTAGAAACTAGACCACCTAACAAACTTATCTAGATGTGTAGTGAGCACTTTGAACCCCCCCAAGTGTTTCACTAAAGTTTATAATGTAGAGCCGTGAATATAAAAAATCATTTTTTTCCACAAAAATAATTTTTTCACCCCAAAATTTTTGTTTTCCCAATGGTAACAGGAGAAATTAGACACCAAAGTTGATGTGCAATTTGTCCTGAGTGCACCGATACCCCATATGTGGGGGTATACCACTGGGCGCATGGCAGAGCTCGGAAGGAGCACTGTTTGACCTTTTCAACGCAGAATTGGCTGGAATTGAGATCGGATGCCATGTCGTGTTTGTGGAGCCGTTGATGTGCCTAAACAGTGGAAACCCCTCAATTCTAATTCCAAACCTAACCCCAACATACCCCTAACCCTAGTCCCAACCCAAACCCTAGCCCCAACCCTAACCCTAACTTTAGCCTAACACTAGCCCTAAATTTAGCCTACCCCTAACTTTAGCCTAACCCTATCCCTAACTTCAGCCTAACAATAACCCTAACTTTAGCATAGCAGTAACCCTAACAGTAAACCTAGCCCTAACAGTAACCCTAAACCTAACAGTAACCCTAACTTTAGCCTTGCAGTAACCCTAAGAGTAACCCAAACTTTAGCCTCGCAGTAACCCTAACCCTAACAGTAATGCTAACCCTAACAGTAACCCTAACTCTAAGAGAAACCCTAACTCTAACAGTAACCCTAACTTTAGCCTAACAGTAAAACTGACCCTAACTTTAACAGTAACCCTAATTTTAGCCTAACAGTAAAAGTAATCCTAACAGTAACCCTACCTTTAACCTAACAGTAGCCATAACCCTAACAATAACAGTAACCCTAACTTTAGCCTACCACTAACCTTAACTACAGCACTAACCCTAACCCTAATAGTAACACTAACAGTAACCCTAACTATAGCACTAACCCTAACCTGCCGTATCTGTTTTTTTACTTTATGACAAGATCGCTGACTGGCACAGCTGTTGCCAGCAGCACTTATCACACTGTTTCTCCTTTAATCTCTCACTGACAGGACATCAGTGGAGAAATAGTGTTACAATGATGCAGATCGCCGGTAATGTTCGTTGCTACAACAAACTTTCCCAGTGATCTCTCTCATTGGCTGGGGTGACACTGACATCATCAGGACCTGAACCAATCAGGTCTCTATGAGGATGGGGTGACAGAAAGCATTGCGCATTGGGATCCTCACATTATAAGGTAAGTGGCGGTCCCTATCAGCACAAAACCGCCGACCGTAGACAAACGTCGGCGCTGCACAAACCCCTGCTAGTGCCGACATTTATTTACCGTCGGCAGTCACGAAGCTGTTAAAAGCATTTTTCTTGTGGTATTAGTTGCTTATTTTAGCTCTAAATTTTTCATGAATTTTATGCAAAGTGATAAACGGTCTTTTATCTGTCTTGGATTGCATTTCAAACAGTTTTGCTAGAAAAGTTGCAGGTTTCCCAAAAAGACCCAAAATTTGAACCAGGTACTAGCTTGCTCAAAAACACACCATGGGGGATGGAGGTGAAGCTGCAGTGGGGTTGTGTCAAATTTTGCAAATTTTTTAAAAAGTCACACATAAAGTCTTTAGCCGAAAACATCTGGAATCGCTAACCTTTGCCCCAAAAAGTGGAGTAAAAAGTCAGGTGAGCACAAGCAAAATAGACTTAAAAAAGGCACAAACTGAATAATGAATTAGGTGCAAACAATAAAAAGGAGATCACACAAGAAAAGACAAAAAACAGGGGCAAAGGAAATTATGAATCTGAGCCTTTATTTCCTACAATGTTCATTTCATCTGTTTTGGAAAACAAAGGAATTAAACTTGGCATAGTGGGAATAAAAAATATAATTGTGTGAAATGTTAATGCTACAAAAAATTTGTATTGATTTGAATTTTCTTTCTGGGGAAATTTTACATTAATTATGTGTCTTAGAGTATAAATTCGTAAGCAGGTAAATGTGAGGTTCCTCGTGGGTGGAGCATAATTAATACTTAAAAGAGAAAATAAAGATTGGAGGTCTAACTAGCGCTTCTCTTTCAGCAAAAGAAATCATTGTTTGAAGTGGAAAAAACTCTGTATGTGCTGGCTTTACAGTGTAAACTATTGCTGCTTTCTACTAGAATTATTGTTTTGATTGAAGAATGGGAGCACAATAAAATTAGAGAAAGGGGGGCACAGTGTTATTAAGCCCTAATACAACTTTTCCCTCCCTAAGGCCGGTCTCACACGTCCAGATAATTCCGGTACCGGAGAAACCGGTCCGGGAGCTATCCATGTCCATGTGTCCGTGTGGATACGAAGGCCATCCATGTGACATCCGTGTGCTGTCCGTGTGTCCATGACTCACGTCCGTATGGTGTCCGTGTGCTGTCCGTGTGAATACGTATTAGACACAAAGGTTTTGACATCCATATGAGGGGTTAAGGCATTAATTAAAGGCTTGGAACTGGCAAAGGTGTGATCTATTATTGATTATGGCTTAAAACAGTGCTGAAAATGTTTTAACAATGACATATCATCTTAGGGGTTTGTGTTAGGACTCCTTTGGCGTCACAAATGTCTATTGACAATGAGGCATTCTTGTGGTTGGCATGGCTTGTGTCACGTCACTTTGGGGTTCGCCAACAAATGCTTGCTGAAGAACCATGGCTGCAAAAGAGGCTATGGGTTCACCCTTTACTATTGCTATGTGGGGCATATGGTCATTTTAAAAATTGTATAATGAACTTCGCAGATACCCGTAGAAATTTGTTGCTTTTTGTCGTCTTTCCATTACTGGATTTGACAAGATTCTTCATTTTTTACGTCCTTACCTTCTCAGACCAGACACCTGCATGCGACTAAGCATTTCTCCTGAGGAGCGTTTGCGAGTAACCTTGAGGTAATTTTTTTGCGCAACACATTATATTCTGCCCATGAACATGCAAACAACCGTTGTGGGCTAAGTGGTTAATTTTCTATTGTGTAATTTTTCAGTTCATTAGGTTAGACAACGACCATAATTATAACTGCCAGACATTTCTTTGTTAACCATTGCACTAGAAATAAGGGACACCATACACTTGGTATATGTATTATTATAAACAATCAAATAGTAGACCCCACAAACAAACTCGTATCATGCCCACTTTGTGAGCTGTACATTATACGTGACACCTGTGTGCTTCATTCTTGGGTGGGGTTTCTTTTGGCCAATATCTATATTTGCTGTTCTGTGCTCTATGACCTTCACTATGTAATAATTGCTTGATTTATCATCATATTCCACAATTGATGGTGATGTTTATACATCAAAACTATGGTTTTGGATACAGATTACTAGCTACTGGCCACTCGTATTCTTCACTTCATTTTGAATTCCTCCTTGGCACGTCAACCAAATTCGGGATTGTGCGCACAACCTGTGATCTGATTTGGGACAAGCTGAAGAGCCGCTTCATGCCTCAGCCAACCACACAACACTGGTTGCGGATTGCCCTGGGTTTCATGGAAGCCACAGAGTTCCCAAATTGCATTGGTGCCCTAGGATCGTAAACACATTTGTGTCAAGAAGCCACCAAACTCTGGGTCTCGTTATTTTAATTACAATCTTTTTTTTCTGTAGTGCTGCTGGCTGTAGCTGACAGCAACTACTCTTTTGTTCTTGTTGACATTGGGCCCACCTGCACCATTTATCATTGTTGCTGATGAGGGTTTTGCGCTCTCAAGGCATCTTCTTCAACCATTTCCATGTCGAAGTTTGGACAATCGGAGGCGAATTTTTAACACTCGACTCATGAAAACCCGTCGATTGGTTGAGTGTGCTTTTGGAATCTTGACTTCAAGATGGCGTATCTTTGAAACACAAATCCAGATGCATCCAGAAAATGTACAGGTAGTCATAAAGGCCGCCGTTATTTTGCAGAATTTCTGGCCACAACAAGAAGCAACCTTGGAAGATGTTAATGATGGGATAGTAGTTAATGTGGCATTACCAGAGGAAAGCCAGCAAGCTCCCTGAGTTGCTCGCTCTGCCCTTCAAGTCAGGAATCTATTTGCTGATTATTTTTTGACACCTGAGGGAAGTGTGCCATTGCAAATGGTGGAGAACAACTAAAGTTAACCTTAAATATGTATTATGTCCAAAAGTGGAATTTGTTTATTTTTATACACTTTTTTGGCCTTTTCTTAAAAATTTGTTAGGGACTCGCAAGGCAATGAGGACCCTTGACGTGGGTTGCGAGCTTACATTTGATGTGTGTAACTGATACATGGCTGTCTCAAAGCTTTATTGTTCCCCATGCCAAATAACTAACACCTCATTATGATGTGTTTACTGTGTGTGTGTGTGATAAATATGCCATATTTTCAAGTATGTATTAATAATGATATTTGTAGACTATCAACAAATACCTAAGACCCTCACTCATTGTCTGTGTTCTAGAAGGAGAGTGGCTCCCCATGCAATCATCTTGTTCATACCTACTGACCTTGAAATGTCCAAATTCATGAGCATTTTACCACGGTCACTAGTTCTATGCAGTTGTGACTGTGAGGGGGCACAGCTTCAGTGACTTCACTGCTAGTCAGTGAAGCAGCGTTCGCCACCTCCTCCTTTCCCATTACTTATCAGCCGGGACGGATTAATATTAGCACCATCCTGGTTGTAAAGTGTTTATAGGCCAGATATGGATTACTTCGTGGGACATAACGATGGACATGTATGGCATATTGCTTGTTTGTTTTGTAAGGTTCTTTTTTCGGTCAGATTAAGGACATATTTTGAAACTTACATATTTTTTTCCAAATAAACAAGACTGATTAACACCTAACAAATGTGTTTTATTTTTAATACAACACATGTATTCATCTGAGGGTGTAGCAAAACGAAATACAAATTGTGCAAAAAATAATGACCATGACTTGAGAAAGATTCGTCCATGGTATTTTCTGGGCTTCCACGTTCAGGGCTGGAGGACTGTGTGGCCATTTGTCCTGTAGACATTGTGGGCTGGCGTGTGGTTGTTTGAGGAGGTTGAGTAGGCAAAATTTCTGGTGTACCAGATGTAGATGGGGAACAAGTTTGTGTTTTGTAAGACTCACCCAAAAATGTTTGTGAAACACTTTGTGTCTGAGGTAAAGTAGGTTGTGAGTCAACAATCTGGCTCAGATACGATTGCAAACTACTATAGTTATCACATCTTTTCATATGGCTGTGCTGACCAAATTGGCTCACCAAAGGTGTCTGGTGCCTTGAGGGCAGATTGTAGGGCTGTGGCATAGCAAAATTACCCCCATTACTATCCCCCACAGACATGCTGGAGAAGATTGATTCAGAATGTTGGCTGTATGAGGTGCTGGGATTAGACATTTGCCAATTTTGCTGGCTACTGGCATGGCATGAAGCACTGAGGCAGGATCAGACATGTGCCCATATTGCTGGCTACTGGCATGGGCATGAGACACAGAGGCAGCATCAGACCTGTGCCCATATTGCTGGCTACTGGCATGGGCATGAGGCACTGAGGCAGGATCACACATGTGCCCATATTGCTGGCTACTGGCACGGGCATGAGGCACTGAGGCAGATTCAGACATGTGCCCATATTGCTGGCTACTGGCACAGGCATGAGGCACTGAGGCAGGATCAGACATGTGCCCATATTTCTGGCTACTGGCACAGACATGAGACACTGAGGCAGGATCAGACATTTACCCATATTGCTGGATACTGGCACGGGCATGAGGCACTGAGGCAGGATCTGACATTTGCACATAATCATGGATGGAGCAACGGGCAGGAGGAAACCAAACAGGAGCATGCATTTGGAGATAAGGATGTCTGGAGGCAGGAGGTGGAGGCATGGACAAGGGTGCAGGCATGTGCTGTGATTGTTGTGTTGCTGCTCCAGGGTCAGCCCCTGAAGATAGCGTACCTACATTTTGGGCATGTGTAATGTTGGAATTAGATTGCATCTGTATTTGATGCTGGCCAGCTTTCCATTGTTCAATGGGCCCAAGCACCTGATTTGGTACCTGCTCTCCTTAGCTTTCAGAAATGAGGGTGAATATTGCAGCTCATACCCGTTCCTGCCGTTCATCTGGAACTTTGGCTATGCAAGGAGAGTGGTACCTACAAAAATGATCTGCAGAATTTTCAGGTGTCTTGGAATTTAGTATGGCTAAAACTCTAGCATCAATGAGCTCTGGCAACATACGTGGCTCTTCATGTTGCCTGGCTCGTCTATCTCGGAGAGTGTGTGTAAGATACCGAGGTAGATTGGATCTTGATTCCAATGATGCTGGGGCTGCTGTTTGGGATGTTGTTGGAGCGGCTGTTTGTTTGCTTCCATGACCAGCATCAGTGGAGGCTTCAGCAGCATTGGACACCTGTTCATCAGGCTGTTTTCCTGGAGTCTGGTTCGCTGGGACTTCGGTCTCCGATGCAGAGGTACATGGCACTGATCTTGCTGCTGCTGGCGATTCATCAGAGTCTTCAAGGTTGTCATCAGTCCTAGGATAAAGAACATTGTGACAAATTGTTAATTGGGTAAAAATTATTACAAATATAAACTAGTTAAAAGTGACTAGTTTGTGATAACATATGAAGCTAGGTCTCGAACATGTGTTTTTTTTGGTTCTTTCACATATACACGTGTGAATGATGTAAAACACAAATGTACTTCTGAAAGATAACTATTGATCACAGATTCACATGAAGGTTTACAAATGTTTGATCTATGGAAATGTGGTAAAATGCAGTGTTGTTAGGTTAATATGGTTGAAAAATCATACTGAGTCCCACTTACGGATTTAGCTCCAGGATTGGCCTGAGAAAGGGTAAGTTTCTGGAGAATAAATATTGATGCTTTTTTGAAGCAACGGACATGGAGGGGAGGGGATTAAATTCCCCCCTAAACTGGTCCCTCGCTGAGCGCCATCGCCGTTTAACCAAATCAACTGTTGGGGAAAGTGTAAAAACAACAAGTCATATTTCTGCAAAGACCAAAAGATTTATTAAACAACAACACAATAGGTTCAGCTATGTTAGATTTCAAAAGTTCTTTGGTTATGATCATCATGCCTGGTCCAAACAAAGATATGCCAAAAATAGTTTGGACATTGCCATTGAGATTAAGAAGTGTGTAACCACTTTGAGCCATGGTGTGAGCCAAAATATTAAGGATTGTCCACCATAAGCAGTGTTCTAAACCGTTTGGACAAACATAGCCTGCAGGACTTTGGCTATGTCTAACAACACAAACATTACCACAATTAACAATGACCAATAGCCATATGTAAGGGCTGGCCTTGTGTGAAGAATTTTGTCTGATGTTATTAATGAAGTCTAAACATTGGATTTACCACAGTCACACACAAACTGTGGTGTGGCCAGCAAAAAATGTTAAAAGCAAACACTCCAAGGGGCTACTATGTTAGAATATTTTGTGTATGTTGGATTAAGCATAGCAGGCAGCACAAGATTACCAAACTTTGTTTTTAACAATGTCTGAGACACTTTAATTGAAAACCTTTTTGCATATATTACATCAGTCTATTAACACATATAAAATTATTCTTAAGGCCCCGTCACACAGAGCGATCTCGCTAGCGAGACCGCTGATTTTGTGACACATCAGCGATCTCACCAGCGAGATAGCTATGTGTGACGGGGATCAGCGACCGGTCCCCCTGCTGGTTATCGCTGATCGTGCAGCATCGGCCAGGGTCATTTTTCGATCGCTGGTCTCCCACTGGCCAGCGCGCATCGCATCCTGGATACCCGACGTTTACATTAGAAACCAGCGTCGCTGGTCCTGATCGCTGGGGCTGTCTATGTGACATTTAACCGGCGATCAGCCTAATGATGTCTCAGCGATCCCATTATGACGGATCATTGGTGGGATCACTGGGACATCGTTATGTGTAACAGGGGCTTTCCATAGTTAAGGCTAAAACCAACTAATGGGAGCCATCTGGAGAGATATGCTTGAATACAGTACACATTATAAAATCTGATATAACACATTTGGTACGCCAGGGAAGTGTGGGGAAACAATAGTTTGTGCACATGGCAGACAAGTAGCCCTTGATTTACCTAGGTATTACTTTATTGGTGCACAAATAACTCACAAAAAAGTTTTTGAAGAAATGATACACACCAGCACTAAAATGCTGCCACAGACACACACTGCATTTTTGGGCCATTTCTAACAAGCATGGTTCATGAGTAATTCTGATATTAAACACAGGGAACATACTCTAACTACTAAGAATATTGTAAAGTATATATGATAAGGTGCTTGGAAATACAAACGTTAATAACACATCAGCCTAATGTTTCTGATGGTAAGATATGTAACATGACATATATAAAGCACTATGTGAAATATTTGCATATGTTAAGATTAATTCCATGAAAAAATTAAAAAGGAACATCTATAGGGTAACTTACCAAACTTTGCCGGCATTGCTGGAGAACATGTGGACCAACCAGGTCTGGAGTAGAGCTGCTCAGCTACAGTGAACCAACCACATTCGATCGCCAGCCTGTCATGGTATCCTTCGGATCTAGTGTCCCAAATTTCTGGATGTTGCTCCACCAACCTGATTAGGCGTTCTGTGTCCTCCCGGGGGACATTAGTATTGTCCAAATTCACCAGAGTTGAAATATTCCAGCACTCTGATAACTTGCCAACTTCACCTCAGAGCCTAAAATGCTGTGTACACTTGTTCCAAAGTTTGGCTCATAAAATATCTAGACACCTTTCTTGTATTGATACAATTGGTTTGAATGTTAACCCTACAAGTTTTAAAACGCACACGGATCGCACACAGATGTGATCCATGTGCGGTACGTGTTTACACGCACCCATTGACTTGTATGGGTCCGTGTGATCCTTACGCTCCCACGAACACTGACATTGCTAGGCGTCGGGTTCCTGACTCTGTACAGGAGGAATCCCGTGCCTTGCCTTCTGTGGTCTCCCATTTAGCCCTGACCGCAGAGGAGGCTGCTCAGCCAAGGCGTCGATCCCGGCGTCTTGCTCAAGTTAGTGCTGTCAGGTTGGTTGCTGCTGCCTGCCACATCTGGTTCAGCTTTAACAATCCGCACTAGTTAGCAGCGAGCAGCTCCAGAGGCTAAGTCCTTTTTGCAGCCTACTGAGCATGCCCGTGGGACGACCTCTCATTGGAGGTCGGAGGCCACATGCTCAGGTCCTCAAGCAGCTTGGATTGAACCATCACGAAGGTCCCGGAAGGACGCTGCTATAAAATGTTTGCATGGCCACTGGGCCTTGCGCTAGTATAGACTCTAATTGTATTTTGTGTGAGTGATGATGGATGCAAGAAACTGGTGACTGACTCATTATGGCTCCCCTCCCTTGGATATGCATGTTATAGGGCTATTAGAGTTAGAGTGAGTGCCTACTAGTGGCTTCACCTGTGCCACTGTGCTTCCATGTCTCAGTACCTCACTCAGCACCATATGGTGCTGTCCAGCTGTGGGCACATTCAGTACGACATTAAGTGGCGGCATCTGCCATTGTGACGCCTTGCGCAAGTCTAGCGCTTTCCTCCCTTGTCCGGGTGGTTAGTGGCATCTACCAGAGCGGTGCAGTTCGCACATAGTGCGCTATATCTATTCATTTGTTTCTTCCTGGCACCATAGTTGTGGTGCCGAGCACTGGTGTGTCTAGAGGGACTCTAACCCAGTATCACAGGGGTGGAGTCCTGTGGCTTTACACTAGCGCTCCCATTGCCGAGCTCTGTGAGCATAAACAAGCTATGGCATTTGTGTTTGACGGTTGAGCGGCTCGGTGAGGTAACAGAGTCCGCCACTGCACACACACCCATGTGTTCCTCTATTGTACCGCCATATAATGTCCGCCATTACCGAGCAGCAGTTACCATCTCTGCATGTTGGACCCTGGACTGCAAACGCACCTATATACCTTCTTTATAATTTGGTGCGTTCTGCCAACCCGTAACAGACATATCTCCATGTTTTTCACATGGACACACGGTCCGGGAAAAAAAGCTGACTGTTGTGAGCTCTCTTGATCCGACTTTTGAGGCAAGGCTCCCTCTGGTGGATACTGCTGGTAGTGGTGCTGGTCAACATGATGTTAACCCAACAGCTGCAGAAGATAATTGGAGGAGTGGTGGTAGTGACTGGGACTACATAAGCGAGCAGACTTCTCTCAGTGACTGCCGGTGATACTCCTTTCTTTGCTTCTGAGGATTTCTGTCTCCTGCCTGATCCTGCATTTTTTCAGCTAAGTGTCATTTGCTAAACCCTTTGCATCTGTTTTTGCCTTGCTGTCAGGGGTCAGCTTGCTCCCCCTGGGGCTGCTGGCTCCTGCCCTGTATTTTTGTATCTTGTGTTTGTTTGCTCAGTCCCCTGCTGTATTAGCCTGTTGCTAGCCGCCAGTTCACACCTGAGTGCTGATACAGTGGGGGCGAGTTTGTTCAAACCTCAGTATTTTTGTACATCAGTCATGTTGGAATTATTAGGGTTTTTGCGTGATTGCAGACAGTGCCTTTTCTGTCCTGTCTTATCTAGTCAGTGTAGGCCCCATCATTTGCTCAGTCTATTTTCTGTCTGTGTTTGTGCTTCATCTTGTCTCACCAGCAATATATGTTTGGGGGCTGTCTATTCCTTTGGGGATCTACTCCGGGGCAGTTTAGATTTCACCTTTCTGTCTTTAGGCTTAGTTAGTCCTCCGGCTGTGACGAGGCATCTAGGGCAACGTAGGAACGCTCCACGGCTACTGCTAGTGGTGTTGTTAAGATCAGGGGTCTGCAATCTGCTGAGCGACCAACCCATCTGGTGTGCTGGTGGCATAGCCTATTGCGCACTCCTCCTCGGTGACCCATTCATAACAGCTGACATGTGCAGAGACACAATCATTTTAATGTGTCTACGTGTGTCAGTGTCTCTGGTACGTGAGGAAACTGTCACTACACGTACCGGAGCCACTGATGTGTGAAACCAGGCTGAGGCTTTTTTTAATCAGTCATTTTAAACAGATTAAACTGACAGTATAAACTAGGCATATAAATTTGGAGGGGCTATAACCCCTATACAAATCACATCTTTAAAGTGTTCCAACTATGATTTTATCTCCCTCATTGGTGAATGACAGCAATAACTTTCCGAGAACAATCATTTTCTGCAGAGACATCTCATGCAAGCCAGCACTGTCTGTCACTAGTCCGGGAGGCAGGGCATTCCTAGTAGGCAGAGCAGTTCACTGAACCTCTTGGCCACACCCAGAAAGCACTGAGCATTTAAATTAGCATATCTAATTAAACTTCTATTACTGCAGAGCAAGGAAGTGATTAGAACACTAAAGGTATGATTTTCACAAGGGCTATGTACTCTTCTTGGCTATGTGTTCAATTTATACTGTTAGTTTGGGCAGCTGGACTCCCTCTAAAGTGCCCATGTACCTTATCTGGCTGCCAACGGACTCTTCTGCCTATTTCATACACATGAGCATTGTGGCTGACCATTCATATTTTATCGGGGAGATGAAAAAGCCACCTGTACTTAACTTTCAGGATTGGGCAATTAAATTCCATCTGCTGGAGTAAAGTGGTTTCCACCTACTCAGTAGATTATTGGTGGATCCCACCAAAATTGGTAATTTTGACCAACTTTTTTCCAGTGTTTATAAGAGTTTATAGGCAAATAGCTGTGCTGGGATTAATCTCACCCAATCAGTGATGACATACTGCCAGTGGCAGCAAAACACTTGGCCATATGGGATCCATAAGCTGGGGAAAGCCCAATGCCCTGTCCCTTATCCGGGGTTTACATCTCAATGGTATCTGAGTCAGCAGGATGTAGATACAGTTATAGAGAATAGTGGAGAAGGGAGTCAGCGACTCCATGCCTCACCATTCAGCTTGTGCATCGGATTTCTGGCTCTTGAGGTGTGATGTTAATACTAGATTGAGCCTGCTGTGTGGAGCATTAGTCTGCGCGCAGCACAGATTAGAGCAGTGTATTGTGCAGAACGGGACTAATTAATTTGGGGGGAACTATGAGGGGCATCATACTGCATTTGGAAGAACTTAGGGACATCATACTGTGTTGGGGTCACTGAATACATTGCTCTGTATTGAGAACTGTGGGGGCATCATTCTATATTAGAAGTGGTGATGAGCGAGTGTGATAGGATAAGGTGTTAGTTGAGCATGCTCAAATGCTAATAGAGTGGCTTCGGTGTGCTCAAATACTATGTTCGAGTCCCCATGGCTGCATGTCTCGCAGCTGTTTGACAGCTGTAACGCATGCTGGGATTCCTGTTTGTTAGGCAATCCCTGCATGTGTTGTGGCTGTCAAACAGCTAGAGACGTTCAGCTGCGGAGACTCTAACATAGTATTAGAGCACGCCGAAGACACTCTATTAGCTGTCGAGCAAGATGACACCTTATCCAAGCTTGCTCACTCATCACTAATTTGGAGCACTGTGGGTGCTTTCCGGGATCATACTGTATTTCTGGCACAGTGGAGGACTCATAATGTATGTGAATAATACTTGGTGGACATCATAATGAGTTGGAGGCATTATTGGAGACCACAATGTATGAATGACAGAGTGGGGGCATCATACTATGTTGTGTAATTTTCTGTGGATCCATCATACTGTGTGAGATGGCATTGTGGGGGCATCATACTGTGTGAGAGAGCATTGTGGGGGCATCATACTGTGTGAATGGGCATTGTGGGGGTATCATACTGTGTTGTGTAATTTTCTGTGGATTCATCATACTGTGTAAGAGGGCATTGTGGGGCATCATACTGTGTGAGAGGGCAATTGTGGGGGCATCATACTGTGTTAGATGACATTGTGGGGGCATCAAACTGTGTGAGAGGGCATTGTGGGGGTATCATACTGTGTGAGAGGGCATTGTGGGGGCATCATACTGTGTGAGATTACATTGTGGGGGCATCATACTGTGTGAGAGGGCATTGTGGGGGTATCATACTGTGTTGTGTAATTTTCTGTGGATTCATCATCTATAATAATAAATGCCCTAACCAGCTTCCGGTTGTAACAACTTCCGTCCAGTTGTAACCGGTGACGTCACCACACACACACGCACGTTAACCCTCAACACACCACACCGCGTCAACACACACTCCTCTCACCTTTCACCTCCACTCATGTCCACTCACTCTTTCACTCCACATACGTTCCTTTCTCTCACTCCGTTTCTCATACTCACACCGTCATCGTCGCTGCCCCGACATCTTCCTCCGCCGCCGTGATCCAGGATCCAGACGTTCTCCAGGCCGCCGACATCAGGATCCAAAAAGATGGCGTCGGCGAAATCTCGCGAGATTACGCCGACGCCATTTTGGATCCCGATGTCGCCCATGCCAGCGACATGTTGTTGCGGCGACGCCATCTTGAATATCGCGGGACTTCACGAAATCCAAGATGGCGTCCCGCAAGAACATGTCGCCGACTTGCTGTGCGGACGCTTGGCATTGCCTGTACCACCATAACTACTGCTGCCTTGGTCCTATGCCTGTTTACTGCCGGTGTCTAATTACAGGGCTAATTTGCCTCTACCGCCATAACTACTGCTGCCTTGCTCCTCTGCCGGTGTCTAATTACAGGGCTAATTTGCCTCTACCGCCATAACTACTGCTAACTTGCTCCTCTGCCGGTGTCTAATTACAGGGCTAACTTGCCTCTACCGCCATAACTACTGCTGCCTTGCTCCTCTGCCGGTGTCTAATTACAGGGCTAATTTGCCTATACCGCCATAACTACTGCTGCCTTGCTCCTCTGCCGGTGTCTAATTACAGGGCCAATTTGCCTAAACCGCCATAACTACTGCTGCATTGCTCCTCTGCCGGTGTCTAATTACAGGGCTAATTTGCCTATACCGCCATAACTACTGCTGCCTTGCTCCTCTGCCGGTGTCTAATTACAGGGCTAATTTGCCTCTACCGCCATAACTACTGCTGCCTTGCTCCTCTGCCGGTGTCTAATTACAGGGCCAATTTGCCTATACCGCCATAACTACTGCTGCATTGCTCCTCTGCCAGTGTCTAATTACAGGGCCAATTTGCCTATACCGCCATAACTACTGCTGCCTTGCTCCTCTGCCGGTGTCTAATTACAGGGCTAATTTGCCTCTACCGCCATAACTACTGCCCATAAGTACTGCTGCCTTGCTCCTCTGACTGTTCACTGCCTGTGTCTAATTACAGGGCCAATTTGCCTCTACCGCCATAACTACTGCTGCCTTGCTCCTCTGCCGGTGTCTAATTACAGGGCCAATTTGCCTCTACCGCCATAACTACTGCTGCCTTGCTCCTCTGCCGGTGTCTAATTACAGGGCCAATTTGCCTCAACTGCCATAACTACTGCTGCCTTGCTCCTCTGCCGGTGTCTAACTACAGGGCCAATTTGCCACTACCACTTCATAACTACTGCTGGGCAATTACAGGGTCAATTAGTATCTGTTTACTCTACAATACTCCAGGACGCCTTCTTCACTGCCAGATAACTGCCAAATAGACTCCTTTACCTGTGCCAACATGAGTCATAACAAAAAGTATGCCAATGCCAGTGAAAGGAAAGCAGCTTTAGCACTACGACAAAAACAACGCCGTGCTAATGAGACTCCTGAGGAAAAACACCATCGCCTTGAGAAGATTAAGGCTTATAAATGCCGTCGCCTCACACACAAATCCCCTAACTCTAAATCCATAAGATTGGCTGAAGAAGCCTCTGCACGCCGTCACCGCCGACAACAGACGGCCTCTTCCTCATCATTATTATTAGACTCACAACAGGATGCTTCCACATCAGCATGTGGAACAATTTACTGCTACACTTCATCCCATATGCCGTTCACTGACATAACTAATCAGCAATCTGTTTCTGCCCTATCAATACCACCATTCAATACCGATGCACAGTATGCCAATGCCAGTGAAAGGAAAGCAGCTTTAGCACTACGACAAAAACAACGCCGTGCTAATGAGACTCCTGAGGAAAAACAGCATCGACTTGACAAGATTAAGGCTTATAAACGCCGTCGTCTCACACACGAATCCCCTAACTCTAAATCTATTACATTGGCTGAAGAAGCCTCTACACGCCATCACCGCCAACAACAGACGGCTTCTTCCTCATCATCTATAATAATAAATGCCCTAAGCAGCTTCCGGTTGTAACAACTTCCGTCCAGTTGTAACCGGTGACGTCACCACACACACGCACATGTTAACCCTCAACACACCACACCGCCTCAACACACACTCCTCTCACCTTTCACCTCCACTCACGTCCACTCACTCTTTCACTCCACATACATTCCTTTCTCTCACTCCGTTTCTCATACTCACACCGTCATCATCGCTGCCCCGACATCTTCCTCCGCTGCCGCGATCCTGGATCCAGACGTTCTCCAGGCCGCCGACATGTTCTTGCGGCTACGCCATCTTGGATTTCGTGAAATCCCGCGAGATTCAAGATGGCGTCGCCGCAAGAACATGTCGCTGGCGTGGACGACTTGGGATCCAAAAAGATGGCGTCGGCGAAATCTCGCGAGATTACGCCGACGCCATTTTGGATCCCGATGTTGTCCACGCCGGCGACATGTTCTTGCGGCGACGCCATTTTGGATCGGCGAAATCCCGCGATAGTCAAGATGGCGTCGCCGCAAGAACATGTCGCCGGCGAGGACGACGTCTGGATCCAAAATGGCTTCGGCGAAAACTCGCGAGATTTCGCCGACGCCATTTTGGATCCCGACGTCGTCCACGCCGGCGACATGTTCTTCCGGCAACGCTATCTTGACTATCGCGGGATTTCACGATACTCAAGATGGTGTCGCCGCAAGAACATGTCGCCGGCGTGGACAACGTCTGGATCCAGGATGGCGCCGGCGGAAGATGATGTCGGGGATTGTGGAGCAGCGGCGATGACGGCGTGAGTATGAGAGACGGAGTGAGAGAAGGGGTCGTATGTGGAGTGAAAGAGTGAGTGGAGATGGTGAAAGGTGAGAGGTGTGTGTGTTGAGGGTTAACATGGCAAGAGGTGTGATGCTATTGCATCCTCCCGATGCGATAGCATCGGGCCATAATCTAGTACTGTATAAGAGGGCATTATGGGGGCATCATATTGTGTGAGAGGACATTGTGGTGGCATCATACTGTGTGAGAGGGCATTGTGGGGGCATCACACTGTGTGAAAAGGCATTGTGGTGGCATCATACTGTGTGAGAGGGCATTGTGGGGGCATCATACTGTGTGAGATGACATTGTGGGGGCATCATACTGTGTGAGAGGGCATTGTGGGGGTATCATACTGTGTTGTGTAATTTTCTGTGGATTCATCATACTGTGTAAGAGGGCATTGTGGGGGCATCATACTGTGTGAGAGGGCATTGTGGGGGCATCATACTGTGTTAGATGACATTGTGGGGGCATCATACTGTGTGAGAGGGCATTGTGGGGGTATCATGCTGTGTTGTGTAATTTTCTGGGGATTCATCATACTGTGTAAGAGGGCATTGTGGGGGCATCATACTGTGTGAGAGGGCATTGTGGGGCATTATACTGTGTGAGAGGGCATTTTGGGGTATCATACTGTGTTGGGAGGCATCATATTGTGTGCCATGAAAGGAGTATTGTCCTGGATGGGAACACTAAGGGGCATCACATTGGGCAATTAGCGGCATTTTTCTGTGGTGCTCTGACCCTTGCAATCTAAATTATTTTGGGGAGAGGCCAGGCAAATTTAGTCATCTGCAATGGGGCTACATTATTTCTATGTTCACTTCTGCCTCCAATGCATTTATTTCTTTTCGACATAAGCTCCTCTGTCCCCGGAGCGCAAAGATTGCACAGACTTTGTGGATATTTATGCTCTGCTCATAGCCGGTTGATAGGCAGAGGCTAATGAAATGTGAATGTCTTCTTTTGACCCTCCATTTCTCTAACAGGCTGCATTTAGTCATGTTAAACTCCCAGAGTTGAGCTGGAACAATAATCCTCTTAGCAGCTTATGTTCTCTCCTTTGAACCTCAGCCGGGTAATGAATATCATCTACGTGTCACTCTGTACAAATATATCTTTCATATTTTTAATGCCTTCAGCTAAAAAGAAAGCCATTTGATGCATAATCTTTTTTATTATTTTTCTAGAATATCTGTTTATAGTTTATTTTTGTATGCAATGGAGAAGCTGCATTGGCCAACTGTTTGGGAAAACGTGACCGGCAAAATCTCATCTCTTAATCTTTTCTAAATAATTGGAGTTATTATTATTATTAGAGAAACATTTAAGTTATCATGTTTGGGAATTTGATAACTAAAAATATGTATTTTTTAATTCTTTATTTTATGTATTTCATATACCAAATTATATTTGTATTATTGTCTTTTATCATTTTGTTTCCATTGCCTTAAAACCAATATCTTTTGTAATGCAATTTGATTCCACAAATATAAGATTATTGGAATGGGTGGATTTGCAGATTTTGTTGCAAGTTATCTTTTTTGCAAACTTGTGCAACTTTTTTTTTTTTTAAAAGCGGGTGAGAAATTGGTTGTGTTGTAATATGCAAATGCTGAAAGTTAAAGCCAATTGTATAATTGGCTTATTTTTGTTACAGATAAGTTGCATTTCTCCTTCCAATACACAGGGGACAGTGAACAAAGTATAAACGCAGCGTAAAACAAACTATTTTAACTAAACGTGCAAAAAAGGTATCAAATATTTGATACTTTGATGCTTTTTAATACAATCCACATCAAAGCAGTCACAAGCAAAAACAATCTTAAATATTTCTCAAGAGAATACTTTTGCCAATTGTCATTTTACGTAGAAATGTTTATTAAGTTGTAATAATTAAGAAAATTTGGAAATTTTAATTTTTTAGATTTTTAAAATCTTTCCTCTGACTGAAACATATTTCAAAGCTGCTGACTGTAAGTGGCGGTAATTTATGGCAGCTGCATTGAATGGAAGCAAACGGACATTAGAGTGTCCATGAAATAATACGATTGCTAGTTAGCGGTTTGCGATCAGCGATCTAAGAAAATACTAAATGACTGGGAGACGGTCTGCAGAGCCTATTACTATTCTGCGAAGAAACAAAGTCCAGCTCACAGTAATATTCATCCAGTCCGGAGCACGGATGGAGAGATCCAGCTCCACGGACATCAAAATCTTCTTTATTTATACATGTTACAATTCCAAGTAACATCAACATCGGCTTAGAGTAAAAAAATATATGCTTTTCTGCACCTCTATTAATGGCTATGAAACCAGAAATGTGTCTGTATTTTTTTTTGCTCTAAGCCCATATTCATGTTACTTGGAATTTTAACATGCATTAATAAAGAAGATTTTTATGTTTGTGAAGCTGGATCTCTCCTCCTAGCTTCTGGTACTATTTTGCTGTTACTTACAGCTGACTTGTACGGTGAGGTGACTACTCTAAGCCCAAGGTCCGGGTGGGCACATGGGCCACGGGCGTCAGTGCATCAGTCAGATGAAGCGTGCAGAACATGGACACGAAGAATGCACCAGGAACATTTTAATAAAGTCCTGGAAACTGCAAGTAGACTAGAAATGTCCTGTCAGATTCAGTCATACACAAAGAAGGCAAACTAAAAGTCTGAATATAGTCCAGGAGACCACTGGCAAGCTGGCGGGAGGCTGAAAAACGTTAGCAGGCAGGAGATGTCTAGGAGATCACCAGCAAGCAGACGGGATGCTGGAAATTGCTGGCAGGCGGGAGACATTCAGGAGATTACAGGCAAACAGCAGAGTAACTGAAGACGTCAGACAGATTGCATATTTACAGAAATCCTTGGATGCCGCAGATGGCCAGGAAGACATCCTGGAAACTGCAGGTAGGTGAAGCGCTCCACAGGGCTTTAGGTTACTCGGTACTGGGCCGGTCAGGTTCTTTAAATGAGATGTCACGGTGGCAGTGACCCAATCCATGACCCTGGGCGTCCAGTAAAAATAGAGGATAATTATGTGGTGTTTGGTCGTGACGCCACCCATGGTGTTCGGCAATGGGCGGCCATTGCTGCAGTTTTGGTCCACTGGGGCTGATGGTGACGCAGCAAAGATGGCTCAGCTCCCCACGGGTAGAGCGGGGCCCCAGGGCAAATATATTTGATTGTTCAGATGGTAGTGAATGTTGGGGTGCAGAGGAAAAGTGAAGGACACAGAGAGGTGCGGTTTTCTTTACCCTTTACTTGAAAGTAAATGCAATCTGAGGTACCACATACAAATGATGGATTGAGTCTGGCTCACCTGGAGGCATACAGGGGACCCACCCTGCCAGGTGGGGTTGGGGACCTTCTGTGCTCTGTTTTCGGGTCCCTGCTGCTTGTAGCTAAGCTGCGGACCTCTCCTGCATGATGATTGCTAACCTGTATGGCAGACAGCGTGAGCCTATATCACGAGCACTGTCCTTTTCACTGTCAGCCCCAGGCTCATGGCCTGCTGTTGTGCCTTCAGGTGTTCAGTGTGGCCAAGGAACTTGCAGTCCCCTGCACTCCAGATTTGGCTGTCAGGGCGTACAGCTCCTGCCCAGTCAAGGACTTTGGCATCCCTTTTTATCAGTGCTTTGCTCTGGGGTCAGCTATACGCAATTTACTTCCCCAGAGCCCCTTGTCTCTGCTCCTGTCCCTTCCCTCTCCAGAGACCAACTCCCATTGTCTCTGTCTTGTCATGAGCTCCAACTGCTCCCGTTTCTATGACAACTCTCTTGTTTACTCTCTCAGCTGTCTTCTTACTGACTCATTAACCCCACCTGCTGGCCAGAATTTATAAGAAAGCTCCCCTTTCTGGCCTGCAGCAGGAATTGTCATGTACATTGTGTTACCTGGCATGGGGACCCCCCTCATGCCTCCAGGCATGACATCACCCCTTAGAGGGAGGCAATGTCACTATGGCAACCGGACTCTGGGGTACCACATTATGCAGGTAAAGACCACTGGTAGGTAGCTAGGATTAGTAGTACTAATTAGTAGTACTATTAGTACTACTACTGGGATGCTGGAATACTGCAGTACTCCGCTGACAGGAAGCAAGTTTACTGGAAACTGCAGACAAGTAAGTCAGGGACTGGAATCCACAGACAAGCAGAAGACGTTCTGATGACTGTTGGCAGGAACAGTTCAAAGATAACTAAAAGAGTTACTAAAAGTCTATGTTCACATGTTACTTTTTTGCTGCTCTCTTGGCAGTTGATAAGCTGCAGACAAAAAGCAGGTATTGCTGGCTTTTTTTTTACTTTTTCTTACGGTGTTTTTCAGAATACCAAAGTTCAGCTTTGATTCCACCATACAAGCATGAGCAATGCAAGGTGTTAGGCCACCAATGCAAGACATACAGTATGTGACACCGTGAAACAATTTTTGAAATAAAGGGCAATTTGTATTTAGTGGAAAAATATTTTATGTCTGAAAAAAAAAAGTGACTGTTATGAGCAAAAAAGTTCATATTAGTTTGTAAAAAAAAAACAAAACAAGGGGAGTTGAATTACTCAGGCAAAGTTTACTTTCCTACCCTGGAAACCTTCAAAAGGAACTTGAAGACCTACAACCTGCAGTAACCACTGATCCACCAAACTGCTGCACGACCAGCTCTACCCTCGCCTACTGTATCCTCACCCATCCCTTGTAGATTGTGAGCCCTCATGGGCAGTGTCCTCACTCCTCTTGTACCAGTCATGACTTGTATTGATTAAGACTACTGTACTCATTTTTTATTATAATAATAATAATAAATTTTATTTCTATAGCACCGACATATTCCGCAGCACTTTACATTTCAGAGGGGACTTGTACAGACAATAGACATTACAGCATAACAATAATCACATACAGTAGATTATAACAACTACCAAGAGGAATGAGGGCCCTGCTCGCAAGCTTACAGTCTATGAGGAAAGAGGTAGACACGAAAGGTGGGTGGTAACAGTTGCCCTGATTGTATGGACCAGCCAAAATGTTAAGTGTGTAACAGTACAGACACAGAGGGCTAATGGATGCATAAAGCATGTGAGAACATGATGCAGAGAACCTGGTTATGGTAAAACTTTTGGCTGTGCCACACAGGGATAGATTAGGTTAATGTGTTGAGGCGATAGGCCAGTCTGAATAAATGCGTTTTCAGGGCACGCTTAAAATTGTGGGAAATTGGGGACTAATCATATTAACCTGGGAAGTGCATTCCAAATAATTGGCACAGCACATGTAAAGTCTTGGAGACGGGAGTGGGAGTATCTGATTATTGAGGATGCTAACCTCAGGTCATCAGCAAAACGGAGGGCACGGGTAGTGTGGTATACTGAAACAAGGGAGGAGATGTAGGGTGGTGCTGAGCCATGGAGAGCTTTTTGGGTGAGGGTAATAAGTTTATACTGAATTCTGGAGTGGATGGGTAGCCAGTGTAATGATTGGCACAAGGTAGAGGCATGGGTGTAACGATTGGTGAGGAATATGATCCTGGCTGCAGCATTCAAGATAGATTGGAGAGGGGAGAGTTTGGTAAGAGGGAGACCGATTAGAAAAGAGTTACAATAGTCAAGACGAGAATGAATAAGAGAAACAGTAAGAGTTTTTGCAGAATCAAAAGTAAGAAAAGGTCGAATTCTAGAAATGTTTTTGAGGTGCAGATGACAAGAGTGAGCCAGTGATCGAATGTGGGGGGCAAAGGAAAGCTTGGAATCAAGTATGACCCCAAGACAGCGGGCATGTTGCCGGGGAGTAATAGTGGAGCCACCCACAGAAATGGCAATGTCGGGTATAGGTACATTAGTAGAGGGAGGAAACACAAGGAGTTCAGTCTTTGACAGGTTCAGTTTCAGATATAGTGAGGACATGATGTTAGACACCGCATTTAGACAATCGCCGGTGTTTTCTACAAAGGCTGGCGTGATGTCAGGAGAAGAAGCGTATAATTGGGTGTCATCAGCATAGAGATGGTACTGGAAACCAAATCTACTGATTGTTTGACTAATAGGGGCAGTGTACGAGGAGTAGAGGAGGGGGCCTAGAACCGATCCTTGAGGAACCCCAACAGTAAGGGGAAGGTGAGAGGAGGAGGAACCGGCCAAAGATACAGTAAAGGAGCGGTCAGTGTTATGAATGAGTCACCGTAGGAGGCAAAAACAGAAATACTAGCTAAGTCCAGAAAACCAGAGAAGTTGGCAGCTATCGGATTGCAGACCCCTGAACCTATCAACAACAACTAGCAGTAGCCGTGGGGGGTTCCTACGGTGCCCTAGACCCCTCAATCACAGCCAGAGAACTACATAGCCTAAAGACAGAAAGGGAAATCTAAACTGCCCCAGAGCAGACCCCAAAGCAATAGGCAGCCCCCAACATATAATGACGGTGAAGCAAGATGAAAAAACACTCACACAGATAGAAAGATAGGCTGAGCAAATGATGGGACCCAAGCTAACTAGATAGGACAGGATAGAAAAGCTGCTGTCTGTAATCCGCCAAAACCCTATCAAAAACAAGAGCCAACAGCTGATAGGGAAAAAAGCCCTGAAGATGCTAGGCTTCAAAAGACTATATCAGTACTCAGGTATTTTCTGAAGACAGAGCAAAAAGGAATTCAGCTCTCCCCAGCAGGGAATGGCATAAATCAAGGAAAACAATGCAAAACAAAACCAAAACACAAATGCAAAAAGTAGAGCAGAAAACTTAGCTTTTGAGGAGCAGGAATCAGACTGGTCTCCTAGAATCCCTCAGAGAGATCACCAGCAAGGCAGAAGGGCGTCGGCTGCCTTATATCCAGTCAGTAATTTCCGTCTCCCAGTCATCATCATCCTGCCCAGGTGCTTGGTAATCAGCCTCACTACCTTCCTTCACCAGAAGAGGGAGTTCATCAGACCTCAATGGTGAAGGGGAAAATGAACTCACAACAGGTCAGAGAGATAGGAGGAAAACCAGTAGAGAACGGTGTCCTTGATGCCAATGGAACGGAGCATAGTGAGGAGGAGCTGATGATCCACAGTGTCGAATGCTGCAGAGAGATCCAATAGAATTAGCATGGAGTAATGACCATTTGATATAGCTGTTAGTAGATCATTAGATATTATAGTGAGGGCAGTTTCAGTAGAGTGAAGGAGCGGAAACCGGATTGGAGAGGGTCGAGAAGAGAGTTATCAGAGAGATAGCGGATAAGACGGTAGTGGACCAGGCGTTTCAGGAGTTTAGAGATGAAGGGAAGATTAGACACAGGTCTATAGTTAGTGGCACAGTTTTGGTCGAGGGATGGTTTTTTAAGTAGTGGATGTATTATGGCATGCTTAAATGAGGAGAGAAAGATACCAGAAGAGAGAGAGAGGTTACATATTTTAGTTAGTTGAGGGGTGACGGCAGGGGAAAGGGACTGGAGGAGATGTGACAGAAATGGGTCACTGATGCAAGTGGTTGGGCGAGAAGATGCAAGGAGCCTGCTTACTTCTTCTGTGACTGGTTCAAAATCAGAGAGTGAGCTAGATGCAGTTGGGGAGGGAGGACAGTGCATGGTATGAGGTGATTGGGAGATAATTTTCTGTTGAATCTGGTCAATTTTTTCTTTGAAGTAATTGGCCAGATCGTCAGCTCTGAGCTCCGAGGTTGGTGCCTGTACTCTTAGGTTGAGTAGAGAATGAAAAGTGTCAAAGAGACGTTTCGGGTTATTGGACAGTGAGGTGATGAGGGTTATTATGTATACCCCTCCTCACATGTAAAGCGCCATGGAATAAATGTCACTATAATAATAAATAATAATAACATTGTCAGTGCATTTTGTAGGGTGACACTGTTTACTTTTACACATTGATAAATTCTGAGATTATCCTACACACTGTGAAAACTTTGTGAGGTGCTGGTGTAACGGACCATAAAAGGTCCTAGACAAGTATAATTAAGATTCACCGCACACTCAAGTGGAATATCTTTCAGAAAATGTGGAATTTATTAGGATTTTATACAAGGGACCAATAATTACATTAAGATAAAGTGACTACAGGTGTTGACGTTTCGATCCCACCGGGGTCTTAATCATATGTCGCTTGGTCCTAAGATGTATATGGGAGATAAGGCAGCATGGTGCATAATAGAGATATTGTGTGGTCCAAGCAAGATAGTATATGATGCCTATAGGGCGCTTATGTAGCACTGTATGGCTGTAGACCTGGTATTGTAGCGTGACATGCCACCACAGCAAGGCGCAGGAGTGCCACTCGGTCACGCTACAATCCAGATCTACAGCCATACAGTGCTACATAAGCGCCCTATAGGCATCATATTCTGTCTAATTAGCTTGCTTGGACCACACAATATCTCTATTATGCACCACAGTGCCTTATCGCCCATATACATCTAGGACCAATCGACATATGATTAAGACCCCGGTGGGTCGAAACGTAAACACCTGTAGTCGCTTCCCCTTATGTAATTATTGCTCCCTTGTATAAAACCCTAATAAATTCCACATTTTCTGAAAGATATTCCACTTGATTGTAAGGTGAATCTTAATTATACTTTTACACATTGGTCAACCATTGAGATGGTCAGGCATTCTTCCATTTCACACATTGGTCAGGCAATGGTTAGTTTTACATATTGGCCAGGCATTGAGATAATCAGCCATTGTTTACTTTAACACATCACTAATACAACTAAACTGTACTAATACTAGAAGCCATTCTCATGTGAGAAGACCAGAACTTTTTTGGTTAAAATTTGAGAAAATCATAAAAATAAATGGGTTTCACATTCTGATGAACCTTCTTTTTTTCACTAAAAACAGCAGCAAAAACTGATGGCAATGTTTTTAGCTGTGTTTCCGCTGCTTTTTTGCAATTACTTTCTATGAGTGAAAAAAACACTGCAGAAAAGCTGAAAGTGACATGATGCAGTTTTAAAAAAAGCATCAGTTTTCCAATTCAGTCAGGAAAGAAAAATAAATGAGTGTGCTGGTGATTGCTGGAATCTCATTGCTTTTGCTGGTACTGTTGTGGGGAGGTTGAGCTGACGGACAGGTCTGTCTGTAGTGAGAGACAGAGAGATAGCGCAGTGTAGGCTGAGATACAGAGAAAAGGGTGTTATGTGGTAGTTTGACCATTGGAGGGCAGTGGGGAGTATAGGAGGGTGACTGTGTAACTACCATGGGTCAAGGTAACTGCCATTGGTCAGAGGTTACTGTCAGGTGATAGTGGGCGGAGCTACTAGGACTGGGAGTATAAGAGGTCAGGGAAGGTTCTGGAAGTTCCAGTCAGCCAGGGGGTCTGCTGTGAGGAGAGGCAGCAGAAGAACCCTCAGAGAGAGACTGACAGTGAAGACGGTCACGGGGTGACCCAAAAGGACAGTGGCTGCGGACAGAGACAGACTGAGAGTCTCAGGTGGACGGCGCACTCTAAAGGGCGCATTGCTGTGGTGAAAGTGCCTAGGGCAGCCACAGCAGGAAAGAGCCATAGAGGACGCCACGAATGGTAATACAAGGAAGAGAAAGTACCCAGGTCTGTGTAAGAACTGAAGTGTGGACTAATCCTGTGACGAAGTACGGTGTTCGTCCAGAAAACGGCCAATAAAATCTGAACTGTTGGACACAACCCTTGTCTCTGTCTCGTGTCTGCCGACGCCAAGAGGTGGGTCACCCCCCAGTTCTGTGGAATCAGCATCACAGCACACCTTCCCCCGACTATCAGCATCAACAAACACCTAATCGCGCCTCCCTCAACCCGAACCCTACATTGTAAAAAGCAGCTTTTAATTTGCATAAAAAAACAGCAAAAAAGCAACATGTGAACATGGCCTTAGAGCAATACCAAGACCCAGGTGTGTGTCTTGGGAGCCTTTTATAGGCCTAAAGTCCCCGTTACACACAACGATGTCCCAGCGATCCCACCAATGATCTGACGTGGATGGGATTGCTGGGACATAGTTATAAAGACTCACCAGCGATCAGGACCAGCGAGCAAGCTGGTATCTAGGGTAAACAGCGGGTATCCAAGAGCCGCGCGGCTCTTAGTTACCTGCTGTTTACCCTAGATACCGGTGTGCACGGCATAGTGGGAGGTGGAGGCACAGCCGCGGCGCACAGACCGGAGTAGCCGATAGCAGAGCGGGCGGGCACATGGGGCCTTATCATATGGGGGAGATGTGCAGCTGCTGCACTACAACTCCCAGCATTCCTTGCAGGAGGAGCCGTGGTTAGCAGCACTTTGGGGACGCTCTCAGGTTGCTGCATCTCCCATTGAAGTGAATAGAAGCAGAGCTGCAGTCTAGTTAGGACCTAGACCAACCCGTGCACACTGGAATCTAGGGTAAACAGCGGGTATCCAAGAGCCGTGCGGCTCTTAGTTACCCACCTTTTACCCTAGATACCAGCGTACAGCTTCGCTGATCGTTGGTCTCCCACTGCCACACGATGCGTGCTGGCCAGTGGGAGACCAACGATCAAAAAATGGCCCAGGACGATCCTGTATGATCAGCGATAACCAGCGGGGGGGCGGTCGCTGATGGATGTCACAGACAGCGAGATCACTGGAGAGATCGCTGATGCGTCACATAATCAGCAATCTCGCTGGTGATCTCGCTGTGTGTGACAGGGCCCTAAGAACACGATGGGCTACTGTGGAGCACAAGAAAATGAACTCGTGCATAACACCTGCTTTATCCAGACCTGCAACATCTGCCAACAAGTCACATAGAGCAGTGGATTTGATAAAATACAATTTATCAGATTAGCTCAAATTTGGTTGTGAAAATTATGCTGTAAGGTGTCTGCAGATTGAAAAAAAAAAATAAAAAACTGAAGAGATTAAAAATAAAGGTTCTATTCATTCCTTGCCTGTCCCCTATGTTGACCTGCCGGACCTACCCACCCACCGGTCCTCCTTGTGCAGGAGATCATGTGCTGCAATGTGTAAACTTATTTGAGATTGCAGACCAGCAAATTCCTAAAAATTCAACAGAACTTTGATTCAATGCGTTCATCTGTGTCAATGTACAAAATCTAGCAATATGTATCACTATTGTGAATTTTGTTCCTTTTTTCTGGATCTGGTTCATCCAGAAACTTTTCAGTGAAACTTTTTCCCTCCATGTTATTAAAGCCAGAACATTGCCTGTCATGTTCCCATGGCTTGGCACTCCTATATGGATCTCATGCCAGACTTTTGTCTTAAGTCTCTGTGATGTTTATCCATATCAGTGGAGATCGTTCTCCCACGCGACTTATTTTTGCTCTAATCAGCAGTTCTTGACTTATTACCAATTCAATTTGGAATGAATAATTAAAGCACACCTGGTTTTCAAGAGATTAGAAGAGAGATAACATTTTTTTTTTATTCTAAATTAATTCCATAATAAAATAATTGAAACTAACAAACTTTTCACTACTGTTGATTACTCTGCAGTAATTAGATTTCACCTCTGATAAGTGCCAATTAATTAAATATACATAAAAAAATCTTTTTTAAAAAGTTTTCTGCTTTTTAAGTTACTCTTTATTAGAAAAATCCCACCAAAATATTCTGATTGCAAGTCATCCTGCTACTGCCACCTCCCCCTATTTCCACATGCTTAATTTCCCTGCAGCACCCCCATAGGAGAAATTAAGTATTACACATCAAAACCAATGGAGAGTCCATGTAATAAATATATATAGGACGGCACCTCTTTTTAGCTGCTCTTGGTATAGATTGAGGTCAAACATGAAGGGCCCTGAGTCCCTGCCCCATGATAAGTATCATTGGTCTAAATAATATGCCCAGATCCCCAAGTGGCCTTGTGGGACCAATTGGTGGCATAAGAACTGAAGACCAACACAGAGTGGAGGCGGCATATGGACAGGTGAGAAAAATGTATTTGATCATTTTAAATGCCCTCCCTCTCTACCTTATATTATGCTTTGGGATCTGGAGAAACTTGTAGAGCAAAATAAACAAAAATGGGGCATTGTCGATTGAGACAGATTTTATTTGGGCGCAATGGAAAATGCCAGCCAAATTGAGCGAATCTTCCCTAAACAAATGTCATCAGATTTGTTTATTTCTAGGTGAATCCTTACATTTTTCTTGATTTTAAAGTTACTACAGTTTATAAAAAACACATTTCCTCCAAGTTCAACCAAAGTGATCAAAACGGTCAATGGGAAGAGGCACATACACAACTACAATGCATGATCTAGTTCACCCAAAAAGAGGTCATCTTTCCCCCAGATTCCTATTATCCATCCACTGGATGAAACATTTAGAAAATAATTTCACACATTTATATAAACAGTTGACTTTTTTTTATAAAAAAAGAACCTGAGGCCTCTTTTTTTGGAAACCATCAATGATTCTCGCTGTGTCCGACTCCTGAGGTTGACTTTTCCGCTGATCAATATTTCTTATGATATTGAAGTCTTGTATCCTCGGGAGATTGAAATTGTTTATCTCCAGATGGAGGGAGAGCCTTCATGTCTTTTGAGGGGGATTGACATGAAACAGCTTTTGACCATATTTTCTGTATGGGCCATTTATATTTGTGTACGAATTAATTATGTCCTTCCTTTAGGTGTCTCGACTAAATAAATGTAATTATTTTAATATTTCCTTGTAACTTAGATCTTTAATGTCCTTTTTACAGTCAGGAATAAACTTATGTGTTTGACTCTATCATGGTAAGTATTCACAATTCTGGCAGCTAATCGCCTTGTCAGCAAATATACTCTTCACTCACAGCAATAAGTCTCTATGTCTCCTTCTATAGTTTACCTTCTTTATTTCTAGTGGTGGTCCTCTCATGCAGATTGAATATTACCTCCACAGCTGGAACTTCCTACTTTATGATCCTTTTTGTAGCCTGAAGCAGCACACCATGTACAAAACATGTAATGCTCACTCCCACTTATAGCTAGCTGTGATGCAGACACTTTCTGCTGGACTCCACAATTTTTACATCTGTCTGTCCTCTGGTGGGAAGCATAAACCTATTTGCCCTCTGTATACTTCCAAGGACACTGATATGCATGCTATCGCTGACCCAACACTGTCATATACTGTGTCATCAGCAAATCTAGTGCATTAACTTATTAATACTAACATACTCAAGTTGCATTTCTCCACTGCAAAGTCAATGGAAGTGCACTGCAACCATAAAAAAACACAGTTGATCAAAATCTAGGCTATAACAGTGCATCTCAGTTGACAATAATCCTTATTATTTGTAAAAGTAGATGTTGGAGATGAGCGACTTAATCAAAATTTAAATATATCAGATTCTTCCAAAATCGGCCCAGAAATGTGATAATAATCATTGAATAAATTCGGTGTGAGTCTAATCTGCCGAGTAGGAGAAAAGCTCCACAACAGTCTACTATACTCCCCTTTTCTCACGGTCTCCATATGTCTCTCATCACTCTCTTTCCTCCTTTTCCATCTTATTGTCTTACTTCCCCTCCAGAGCTGTCATTCTTCATGTGACACAACACATGTTTGATGTCAATGATATGTGTTGCTATCCCACATAAACACATGGGGTACAACCAGGCTCGGACTGGCCAGCAGGGTAACAGGTGAATTCCCTGGTAGGCCCAGTGCAGGAGTAAACCCCACAGCATGAGCAGTAGTTGGCTCAATAGGTTTCACTTTACATGTACACACAAAATCACCATCTCATCATTCATTCAACAAACGAGTTTATTAATATATAGAAGTAGAGATGAATTTGTGAATGAGGATAATGTAGTAATTGCATGTAGCTATAAAGTTGGCTCCCAGAGTCAAAGTTACCGGTTGGCTCTTGCTACACTTCGACACTGGGTACGATGCAGGTCATTAAAGTGTGTTCACCCTATATGACATATGATGACTTGGGGACTAGTGAAGAATGGCAGGAGGCATGGAAAGAGAGAAGAGGGAAGATAGAAGGCAGAGGCGTCGATCGGAGGACTGGCAGTTGTGCGTCAGAAACGGAAAGAGCTTAGGAGAGATGAGCGTAATTTTTTTCTTTTTTACAACTGTTGACCCTCAAAATCCAGCAAACGTCTGGCTAACTGCCCTTTACTCTTGATTCAATTCAAATTTTGGGGGACGTTTGTAGCAAATTCACTTTGTTATGAATCTATTCACTTATTTCTAGTTGTTCGACTCATTTTCAACACTTTTTCTGGTTGTTTTGGTGTTGTAGCAACTCTGGAAAAATAAGTGCTCCCAATAATTCTAAAAATAAAGGAGAAGGAAATACATAAAAGCAGAAAAGAATGCAAAATGATTCCGCTTCCGTATATATTGTATCTACTGTAGTGATACATTCTCTCTAAAGCACAAAGTTTTTCCAACGCATTGGTAGTTGGATAGAGCTCAGCCAAGGTCACGGAGAGTGACTGTAACACACGCTCTCGCATCACGGTGACAGTTTCATTACTTGGCAGACCTGCTCCCATCTCCTCGTTTTATTAGCTCTAGTATAACACAGACATTACCTTTAAGGAAAGCCATTCTTTTTGTCAATTAAAGAGCCATTAAGTTAGTTCCAGACAAACCAATAAATGGAGGGCTACACCAAAAATCTCCTAAATTCTACTACTTCCTAACAGATAATCTGAAGATCGTGGCATTTGTAAATTTCTGTCATTTATATCAATCCTCCTGTAGTTGGCTAGGATAATTCACAAAAGAGTAATATATGGGGATGTCTGGGCGAGAGGAGAAAACTTTATTAGGAGTTTCATTTAGAACTTCATTTTTAGAGGACAGTTCTCAATTGGCTACAGACTCCATTTCATGTGCCAAATATTTCTCAAAAAAATCCTTATAATCAGAGAAAAGAAGATAAGTTTTTGTAGTGAATAAATCCTATAAAAGAAAAACTTTAACGTTTAATAAAAAAAATGAATAATTAAAAAATATTAAAATATAATTGCCATTTACTGGTATTTTTTCCACTGTACAATATAGATTACAAATTCTAAGGATATGTCATAAATATCAGATTCTCCACCTCCATTCGTCAGCTGTTACCAGGTCTTGTCCCTGCCCAAAAATTCACAACGTATGGAGCTGGAGAATTATAGCACTGCTCATTGTGTAGGGTCTGATATCCGATGCTACGGCTCAGATCAAATTCACATGAATACGAATCGAGCCGCAGTACTGAGAACAACCACTAGACGGGGTATGGAACTGCGCCATTCCAGCTCAAAGACCTCGTGACCACTGATCAGTCTGGATGACGACTATCGGACTGATCTGATATTGATGGTGAAAGATAGGTCATCATTATCTTAGTCCTGAAGAACAACTTAAAAAATAGAAACTGCAGGTGAATAACAGAGATGAGCAAATTGATTTGATGCAAACTAAAATCAATAGAATTTTAGAAAATTAGCTAGACCGGAGAATTTAAACTTTTGTGCAAACCACAAAAATAATGTCCGTTGCTATTTTACACCTCAGCCACAAAAGTCTCACATGACCTGTAATGACTTGCATCTATCATATGGTAGAGCACAGCCAATTAGTAGGGAGAATTGTAGCAAGTGTAAATGCAGAGGCAGGGAATGCAGCAGACTTTTTTTGATGAATCTAGATAGTGAGAGGACATCATAGCTCTCAGTTCTGCTATATATGTAGGGAGAGAAAGCCACAAAACACTGAATCAAAGAGTTCCATAGAGTGTGTGACAGCACAGCAGTGAAAAACAATATCTCTTTACCCAAATATGTAGAGGTCCATTTGACCTTTATTAAGGCTGTCTTTGTGTTCAAAACTTTGAAAGGGGTCGGCTACAGTACAAAGAGACCTTCAAGTGTTACACACATCTTTTAAGAGAAATTGGAGGATGTGCAGAACTTTCGGTTTGCAGTTCCGATCAAATGTTTTAGAAATTTTTAACAAAGTTGGTGATTTAAAATTGTAACTAGAGTTGAGCGACTTTGGTCGGATTGGGTTTCATAAAACAAAATTTGTTTAAGATGAAACTGGTCCGACTAGGGCAAAAAAATGTCGGAGATTCGTCCGAAACTCGACCCCAATGCAAGTCAATGGGGAATAAAAGTCGGCATTGAGCGGATGACATTCTTCCATTTAAGGATTATGGAGGCCACTGTGCTCTTAAAATCCTTGTGTACTGCAGAAATTCTTTTGTAACCTTGGCCAGATCTGTGCCTTGCCACAATTCTGTCTCTAAGCTCCTTGACCAGTTCCTTTGACCTCATGATTCTCATTTGGTCTGACATGCACTGTGAGCTGTGAGGTCTTATATACACAGGGGTGTGCCTTTACAAATCAAGTCCTATCAGTTTAATTAAACACAGCTGGACTCCAATGAAGGAGTAGACACATCTCAAAGAGGATCACAAGGAAATGGACAGTATGTGACTTAAATATGAGTGTCTGAGAATAGGGTCTGAATACTTATGACCATGTCATATTTTAGTTTTTCTTTTTTAATAAATTTGCAAAAATTTCTTCATTTCTGTTTTTTTTACAGTCAAGATGGGGTGCAGAGTGTACATTAATGAGAAAAAAAATGAACTTTTTTGAATTTACCAAATGGCTGCAATGAAACGAAGAGTGAATAATATAAAGGGGTCTGAATAATTTCCGTACCCACTGTATATATAAAAATAATAGTATTAATAGTGATAATTCTCTTTGAAACCCAATGGGACAAACCTTGGTTTGGTTACTTCACTGAGCTGCTGTATAAACTGTCTAAAATGTTATAAAGTTAAACATTGTAACAAGAGATTTTCAATATCAAACAAAAAGAAACAAGAGTTTTTTTTATGTAGAAATTATATTTCGCTCCTCGTTTAATTAATGTGCCAGATTCTGGGCCACAGAAATGATTTCCTCTGTAATTTAGTGAATCATACATCAGAAAGCAGAGTCTTCTCTGCCCGCACGAAACTACCTGTGGTGCGCATGTTATTATCTTCACAACGATGCATTAAAAAAATAGTCAAACATATTTTCTTCAACGCCTCGTGAATAGTAAATGCGGATGGTTAAAGGGGGTGCAAAATAGATATTTCTGCTGGAAAATCTGCTGAACACAAGTGAAACATAACCACAAGGAGTTTTAGGATTTGACCCTATTGTAGAGGGGTTTTTTTTCCGCTCTTCAAAAATTTAATTATTTATTTATTTACTTAAGAAAAAAATCCATAAATGTTCTCATATGTTGAGCATCTTGTTTTACCCAAAGGGAAGGATCTTTCTATCTGGGCTAAAAAATATGGCATTTTCAGCTTTTTCCTTCAGGATTATTTTTTCCCGCTGCAGCAAAGCATTGTGGGATATGTAGTGCCCATATATTTGTGTTTTGTAATATTTTCGATGAAATGTTAATGGAGTGTCTATCCACCAAGGGAGCATGTTGGCCAAGCGCAATTTAAGGATACTAAATTTATTGAATTAAAGGGAATCTCTCACCATGTTATTGAAATTCAATCTGAGAGCAGCATGCTGTAGGGACAGAGACCCTGACTCCAGCGACCTGTCACTTACTGTACTGCTTGTTGTAGTTTTAATAAGATCATTGTTTTATCTGCTGCAGATCTATCAGGTAGCTGTACAACCCCGCCCACACCACTGATTGGCAGCTTTCTGTGTACACTGTGCATAGGCAGAAAGCTGCCAATCAGTATTGGGGATGTGGTTACACAGAGCAGGAAGACTACATGGCGCGAGACAACTAGTCCTCCAGTGCTTATAAAACACTGATTGTATTGAAACTGCAGCAAGCAGCCCAGTAAGTGGTGCATTACTGGAATCCGGGTCTCTCTCTCTACATTTTGCTGCTCTCTGATTTGATGACAACACATTCCGGGATTCGTTTTCTTTCATTATTGCCATTTTGTTACAAAAAACCCAAAGACATGAAGAAGACAGGTGACCCATGAATGACAGCGGAATCGGATCAACAAGGTGCGAGCAGGGGAGAGGTAAGAATTAATATTCTTTTTTAACCCTTTACGGCCCCGTACAATGCCCAATTATCACGTATAGCGGCTGCCGGGTAAATTTCTCACCAGACATCACACGTTTCACATTTGCTACCTGTTTCTATACCAGCTACATAGAAACTTATACTGAAGTGCTTTCTATCAATAACAACTTATTTTATAGTCCAAGGTGTTTTTGGTCTTTTTTAAACTAATTTGTTTTGTAATTTAAGTATAAAAAAATACAAGTTTAAAATCAAAAGAGAAATGTACAATTTGACTTTTACGTTATTTAGAAACACTCCTATTATTTTCCATTGGTCCAAGCATCCATAATTTTGAGAGTCCTTTCTGAAGTCCGAGAGCTGGAATAGGTCTTTTTAATGGGCAAACATACAGTATTTCTGTTTACAAGCTCGTCGGCTTCTTAATCAAACCAAACCGGTGCAGAAGCCGCAAGCACAGGAGAGTATTTCTTGTACTGACAGTCCGAATGATTCAGTGCTAAGAAAAGTCTGACAATTAACTGCAATGACTCCAAACTGGCAAATCTCCCGGACTCCGGTCAATGCTGCCACAGGGAAGGGAAGAAATGGCTCATTTTTCTTTGGTCGGGCTTACTTTAGATATATTTTTCAAAACTCCTATTCATTTAATTATTTATGCATTTATTTATTTATGATCACTGGGTTCATTGGGTTAATTAGGCTCCAGTTTGTAAAAACAAAAAGGTTCTAGTAGCTAGCTAAAACTATATGATATTTAGATTAAAGTTAAAGGGGTTGTCCAGGACTAAGACATTGTTAATCCATCCTTAAGATTAGATCATCAGTACCAGATTAGTGGGGGTACGACACCCAGAATGACAAGGAACTGCTGTTACCAAGTCCCCCAGCTGCCGGAAGTATGCAGTGTATGGAGCCAGAACACCACGGCGCTCTACACTGTGCAGTGGCCATTCTTAGGTACTGCAGTTCAGTTTTATTGACTGTGGGGTGAGATGCAGTATCCCAGAATGGCCAGAGTACTCCCTCTAAATACTAAAGCATTAGCATGCAAAGAACTGGGAACCAACTTATATTGATGCCATCTTTCCTTCCGATATGGGATGGTAGGGGAGGAGGACTGACAATTTCTCTTCACTCAGGGATCAGGGTTTTCAGCTAGAACCAGTATAAGTTGAGGGGGGGTTCCATTTTGATTACTGCTATGGGGTCCACCATTTCTTTGTGACTCATCCTTGAAGATTGTGAAATTGATAGTCAAAAATGCTTGAAATTCCAGATCCAATAGGGTCAGACTATCCATTATCATCACAAAAACTTTAACACATACATCTTGTTTCAGGTGACCATTCTGAGTAAGCTGTTCATGTGTACACAAGGAATAATACTTTAGCACCATCATTTGACTTGTATCCTGAATTTTTCCCTACTTTTATACCTCTGCTGTTTTTTTTTAATCATCAGTTGTCTCTGAGCTAGTGGGTGAAGACTAGCTGCTATGATGTCTCCACACACAGCACACACAGATGTGAGGGATTCCTGTTCTCCTGTCTCAGCAACATGGAGGACATTATACAGTGATACTGAGCAGTGAAGCTGTGAATTCAGCTCTGAGATCAAATAAAACTCTTATAAGAAAGCAGAGGCAGAGGACTGCATGTCTCTCTGTTAAGGCCCCTTTACATTTAGCGATGCACCAGCGATCCCGACCACGATACAACCCGGTCAGGATCGCTGGTGCATCGCTAAATAGTCGCTAGTGAGCTGCCACACAGGCAGATCTCACAGCGATGCAGCAGCAATACAGTGGTCGTTACTTACCTTTCAGACGAGGCGATCCTGACGTCCTCCCATCCGTGTCCACGCGTCGCTCGTCGGCGCCAACAGGAAGCGCCCGGCGAGAAATGGAGCTGCGCGATCAGCGATGGACAGCGGGGGAGCCGGTCGGAGGTAAGTATCTAAGTATCACACATAGCGATATCTCTAGCAATATCGCTGATGCGTCACCAAATCTGTTATGCTTTCGCGATATTGCTAGCGATATCGCTATGTGTAAAACCCCCTTTACCCTCCTTCACTCAGCTCTTCCCTTTCTCTCTTCATGGACATTAATAGGCAGCTATAATCTGATCCCACAGTGGGCTGTCGCTCCATCAGGACAGATATTACCAGATTTCTTTTAGAGCTAATAATAACTCCAGGAAACAGGGAGAACTGGCTCATAAGTGGAGAAAGAAGAAGATTTCTCTGCTAATTTTTATTACAAAGCTTCTCATGTGGTGACTTACGCAAAGCTAATTGAAACTACAGTAACCATTGAAAAAGAAACATCACTTTCCCGATAAGTCCTTCAACATCGTCTGAAAATGCAGCGACACTTGAGCTAGTAATATACTTGGGTAATATCCTCATTGTAAGCTCAACGAGTTGTTTTTAACATCTGAAAAGCAATTTTTTTCCTGATGTTATTATTCCAAATTGTCGTTCACTTTATGAATTACAAGAGAGATTTTATTGACATAGAAATAAGTGCTGCAGGCAGAGATCATGTCCTGCTCACATCACTCTATTCCTGGCATTATATCCACTGTCACTCCAGACAACTTTAGGAGACAAATTTGGATTCCCTCAGAATGAAAAAAAAAATTATATTGCAAAAAAATGTTGCTTTTCTATTTAGAATCTTCCGCAAAATTCCTGCAGCTCATTAATTCTATTTCTATTAGAACGGCTGCGACGACAAGATACATTTCAACGGATTGTATGTAATTCAGCGTTGCAGTCGGCTCCATTCGGCGATACTGTATCATTCTGATTGGACTGGATTTCTCATCCTTGACAATTTTTATAATTTAGAAATTTAAAGAACATTGGAATCGCTCAGCCTGCGGATATCACTGCCGAGGAGGATCTCCACTGCCCACATCGAAGCCAGATGGATTTCTGCTAAATAGTAAAAGAACCTAAAAACATTGTAAATATAAGGGAATATATATATATATACAGTACTATAGTGCATACGTTTTAGGCTGCGTTCACATGTCGCATTTTTTTCACGTTTTCGCGGCGGTTTTTAACTAGCGATTTTGCCGCGAAAACGCAAAAAAACAGCATCCTATGCAATCCTATGGGATTCCGCAATGTTGTGCTAATGCTCCGGATTTTCCCGCGGCGGAATCGCACCGCGGAAAAATACGCAGCATGCTCATTATTTTGCGGAATCGCGGCAATTCCGCCCACATAGGAATGCATTGTTCTGCTTACTTTTCGCATGTGGCTGTGCCCACCATGCGAAAATTAAGCAGAACATTTGCGGATGGTACCCACGGTCCGGAGGAGAGGAGACTGTCCACCGGGCTCTGGGTACCATATCCCTGTAAAAAATAGAATTAAAATTAAAAAATCGAGTTATATTCACCTTCCGACGTCCCATGCAGCGTCCCCAGGCTTCAGCGATACACGCGGCAGGTCCCGTTCCCAGTGATGCATTGCGGCAATGACCTTTGCTGACGTCGCTGTCTCGCGATACTGTGGCGGTCTCGCGAGACCGCGACGTTATCAAAGGTCATTGCCGCAATGCATCACTGGGAACGGGATCTGCTGCGTGTATCGCTGAAGCCTGGGGACGCTGCATGGGACGTCGGAAGGTGAATATAACCCGATTTTTAATTTTTTTTTATTGTTTTTAACATTAGATCTTTTTACTACTGATGCCACATAGGCAGATTCAACAGTAAAAATTTGGTCACACTATGTTTGACGAGTGTGACCAACCTGTTAGTCAGTTCTCCAAGCGATGCTACAGATCGCTTGGAAAATGCTAGCATTCTGCAAGCTAATTACGCTTGCAAATCGCTAGCTTTTCCCCGGGAAAATCGCAGGAATTTAAAATGAGATTTTCCCGCGGAATGGAATTCCGGAATTCCCGCAGTAACTTCCGCGGGAGTTCCGCTACGTGTGAACTTAGCCTTAGACAAGTGTGGAAGAAAGACTGCAAAGTAAGACATTTTCAATAATAGAAACGTCAATTAACTAATTACAAACTGAATAAACAAAATAGAGGTGTAAATATCGGCAGTATCTGGTGGCCGCCCGTCGCCTCTATCATCAGCATCTGGTCGTCGCCCGTCGCCTCCATCATCAGTATCTGTTGACCGTCCGTCGGCTCCATCATCATTATCTGGTGACTGCCCGTCATCTCCATCATTAGTATCTAGTGACCACCCATCATCTCCATCATCAGTATCTGTTGACTGCCTGTCACCTCCATCATGAGTATCTGGTGATCGCCCAGTGCCTCCATAATCACAATTTTTAGACCACTCATCACCTCCATCATCAGTATCTGCTGACCACCCATTGCCTCCATCATGAGTATCTGGTGATTGCCCATTGCCTCTATCATCTGTATTTGGAGGCACCCTGTTGCCTCCATCATCAGTATCTGGTGACCATTCAATGCCTCTATAATCAGAATCTGGTGACCGCCCGATGCCTCCATAATCAGTATCTGGTGACAGCCCGTCACCTCCATCATGACTATCTGGTGATTGCCCATTGCCTCCATCATCAGTATTTGGAGACCATCCATCACCTCCGTCATCAGCATCTGGTGACTGCCCATCACCTTCATTATCAGTATCTGGTGACTGCCCATCACCTCCATCATTTCTTCTCATCACTTGAACACAGGTTATGAAGGACCTCAACAGGAGGCTGTACCAAACATCTTGCAGAACTCACCCCAATCTTCAAAACCAAGTGCCTCAGCTATGCAAGAAAACATAGCAATTGAGGTGCAGATAAATGTCAGCAGGTCTCTGGACTGAGGAATCAATTGTGAATTATTTGGTTGCATCAGAGGCAGTTTGTCCCTCAAGAAATGGAGAGCGGCACAATAATGAGAATCTACAGAAACAGTGACACTCTGGTGGAGGGTCCAGCAGGTTTGAGAATGCATTTGAGTAAATGGAAGGAGGGGGATTCAGTCAGGATTAATGGTATCTTCAATGCAGAGAAATCCTGACAAATACTTATCCATCATGTAATACCACCAGGAGGTGTCTGATCGGCTACAAATTTATTCTGCAGCCGGACAACAACCCCCAACATCCAGCCAACATCATTAAGAATGAGGAGTCCTGGGGGTGATGATCCGGCCCCACAGATCCCTGATCTCCCATCATCCCGTCTGTCTGGGATCACATGAAGAGACAGAAGGATCCGCAAAAGCCTTATACACAGATGACATGATAAAATGTGAAGTTATTTGTGTCATGGGTGTGTCAGAGGCTGCAGACAGCCGCAATGCATCTAGCTGCAGAAGGGTCTCAGCAGTTGGCTTTTGACTTTAGGACCCAGTGGCAACCTCCCTTTGCTCTAGCTGACACACCTGACCAGAGTGTATATAACTCCCAGCTTGATGCTGGGCTGAGAGTGTCAGCTGATATTTCCACTTCCAGTTCCCTGTTGTGGCTTGGAGCTATTGCAGTTGGCTATCTTTCTCCAAGGTGTTATATTGGCACCATGCATTGATTCTTTACACTACCCAGGGTATTATGATAGAGCCATATAGGCAAATGTGTGAATGAGGGTAAAATAATATCTGCATGTAGGTGACCAGTGGGCTCTCAGTGTCACTAGTGGGTCCTTGGTACCCCAATCCCACACTGCTCACCTCTCTCTTCACCTCTCCTGGTGGTCCAGGTTCCTGCCCAGTCCTTCGCTGTCTCGCCTCCTACTTCTGGCTCCAGCCTTCTCCTCCATCCTTCACATTCCTCATTTTTCAGCACCTGTTAGGCTGGAGTCACACTTGAGAGGAATACGGACGAGTGCTATGCTATAAAAAAAATCGCATAGCACTCGGACCAATGTTAATCTATGGAGCAGCTTCCATCATCCGTTTTTTTCTCGGCCGTATTATACATTCGAGAGAAATCGCAGCATGCTGCGATTTGCACCATCTCTCGACCGAGACTCGCCACTGCAAGTCTATGTGTGCGAGAAAAAAACGGATTACATTAATGTTGAGATGCTCATAGTTCTGGTGCAAGAGAGGCCAGAACTATGGGATAAATGGGACGCACATTATGCAAACTGGACTCGTAAGAAGGTAGCATGGAGGAGAATATGCCTGCAGATGTTCCCCAACTATGCGGACAGACCTCGTGAGGCCCAGTAACAAATTAGTAAGTACAATCCTTTAAAAACACTATTTAGCAAAGTAACTCGTGTTACCAAAATATTGTTACACAAAATCCTAGTATTTGATGTTTTTTGTAGAATATGTTGCGCATTTCTGACTTTTAACTTTCAAACTATCAGGCCACATTACACTGTAAACAACATTTTGCAATATAAACACATAGTTTTAATGTTACCACTTCTTTGTATGTTATGTTGCAGTGAATGATGTCACGAGACGTTGGCGCAGCTGCAGGGACCAGTACCGTCAGGAAAGATAGATACGGGCCAGGAGTGGGGATGCAGCACCAACTAAATGGAAGTAAATCGATTGGCTTCATTTTCTTGATCCTGTTCTGGATCTGAGACCGTAAGTGCATGCATCACACAACATTTTACACATGCTGTTAGGGTCAAATCCTAATTTTTTTTTATAAAAACAGAGCAGAGTGAAACTTAACAGAGAGGGAGACAGCATCAGACTCTGAGACCCCTATCGATCCAGTCGAGGAAGGTGAAGAGGTGACTGGCCCATCATCTGCACCTTCCAGCTTCACCCACCCACCACCACCACCACCAGCACTGGCATCAGCACCACAGGAGGGACATCCAGAGGAGGACCAGGGAAACAGCAGCAGCCCTACCATGCCTCTGGATACCTCACCCCAGGCTGCCGCCATCCCACGCCGTGGCCGATGCAGGAGAGAAGTTACAACCTCAGGCACCAGGAGGCACGTTGACAGTGGGGTGTTGGACTACTTGGCCAGGACTGCCCACGATGATGGGTAGGAAGCATATGACCACGGCCTGGTACAGTCCAAAACCCCAGGAGGTGAGACTGCATGCCTGAGGTGCTATTCAGATCCTGATTGATGCCTGCACACCCCCCAATAACCCCAACCCGGTATTTGCCTTTTTGGAATGGAGGCAGTTATACACCAATAATCAGCTGCAAATGACTACCAGACATGCAGGCTCAATTAGTTTCCCCCCAAGGTGCTTACACCTCAGCCACAGCCCACCCCAACCCTACATCGGCCTACTCAGGTACAAATTTCTGGCCATATGCACCTGCCCAATATGGCCACTTGATCAGACCCACTGTTGGAGGCTGGTCCCAACATGGGTATGGTCAACATGGCCATATTGGGGGTATGAACCACTTGAGTACCCAACTACCCAGGAGTACCCATTTCACTATCCCTCATCCCATTACTATCCTCCACCACATGATCCTGTCCTGGCCCACCATCCAGGCTCAGCATATGGAGACCCACAGGGTGAATTAGAAGTAGCACCACAAACGCAACAAACATCACAAGCTTCCCTCCTGCCATCACCACCCCCAACCTACCAGAACTTGTAATGTTCATTGGGTTTTTGTTTATTTAATTTTTAATACTTTTTTATTGTTAATTTTTTAATTTTGCTAATTTTTTATTTACTTTACGGCCAATTTGTATTGGCCAAAAATACCATATGAAAACAATAAGGTGTTTGGTTTGGAATAACAATATGTTTTGATTAAAAATATTTCAAAATATGACTGATATATGTTGTAATGCCCATATTGTTCATCTTCTGATTTTCACAGTTTACTCATTATTAGGGCAAAACAACACACACTTCAAGCATAAACATGACTTTAATTTCACCCCATAATTCAAATTTACAACATAGAAATAGCATTGTCTTGCCATGGAGTAGATCCCTCTGGTGAAACAAAATAATTTGTAAACATATCCCGCACTTTTAGTCCAGAGGGCTGACAACGGAGATGAAATAATATGTGTATTAGACCTAACAATATTTGCCAAAGCAACTTCATCACCATCATATGAGGAACAGTCATGGATTCTGGGGAAGTTGTGAAGTATCACACAGGCTTTAATCACCTCATTCACATTTGCTTCACTAAGTTGAATGGCTGACTGCAGGACACGCCATTTGGCACAAAGAATGCCAAAGGCACACTCCACCAGTTGTTGTGCGCGGGATAGGCTAAAGTTACAGTAAATATACTGCGCCAGGGTTTTACGGGGATAGGGCCTCAAGACGTGACATGTTAATTGAAAGGCCTCATCTGCAACCATCTCATAAGGCACCACTTCCATAGTAGACCCTGGTAGCTGACGTGGGGGTGGTAGGTCCAACTGATTATTGCGCAGCCGCCGACACATAATGGAAAAACGGAAAACTCTGGAGTCTCCAGTTCTTCCATAGGCCCCAATATCTACTATTATAAACCTGTAGGCACTGTCGACCAGGGCCCTACAGCACTACAGAAAAATACTGTTTATAATTATAATATTGGGAGCCTGAGTTTTGCGGCTTATCCACACGAATATGCTTCCCATCCAGGGCTCCAATAAGTTTGGAAACTGGCACATTTCATCAAAGCCATGGTCTACCACACCAAGTCTTCCATTTAGGGCTCAGGCATGATCACTTGATGTAGTTGAGACCATATTTCAGAGCACGTAACCGGACAATGCCTGAGATGGTGGATTTACCAATTAAAAATTCTAGATGCAGTGCCACATAGGAAAGCCCAGTGGAAAGGAAGCTAAAAGTGAACTGAAAAAAATAAAAAAATGAGAATCCTTATCGCCATAAACCAGTATACTCCTTCTTAAAATTTATAGTCAATAGCTAATAAGCCATGCCTTTACAACATTAAACTACATGCAATGGCTTTGCTCTTAATTAGAAAAGCATATATTGTGAAAGGACAAATATTTTAGTTTAAATATACAATACATGAGCCACAAAAAGTAAGAGATGATTGCATTAAATAAACCAAACTGTTATAATCATCATCATCAACATAGAGTATGAATACATACCTTAAAGTAAGCAGAAGATGCTCCTCTGCAGAAATACACTTGCACATCCTGGTATCCTTAAAGGTGATCCCAGGGCGCACAATCTCCATCAGAATGTCAAAGGTGGCAAGGCTCATCCAACAATACTGGAAGAATTTGTCAGGATGGCTACATAGAGAAGCATACAGACGGTGGAAATGGCCTTTAGTCAGCCGTCGCCTCATAAGCGGATGTACCCATTTTCTTCTCCACCTCCTCGGAGAAACAATCACTGGGTATGGTTTCCATAAATGTCGGGCCAAAACCCAGCTGTAAAGTACACGCTCAGTAGTGTTGAAAGTAAACCTGTCTGACATGTTTGACACAAAGTAGAAATACCACAACACAAGCATGGACTCTAATTACTATTATTATTATTATTATTAATGCAAATACTAATGCAAAGATTGGAGGCTGTCACCTGTTGTTGAGCCATTAAATAGGGTTGTTGATTATGATTTTAATTAATTTCAGGCCTAAGAACTAGTGTTGAGCATTCCGATACCGCAAGTATCGGGTATCGACCGATACTTGCTGTATCGGAATTCCGATACCGACTTCCGATATTTTTTCAATATCGGAATTCGGCATCGGAATCGGAAGTTCAGTTGATTGACGGCCTGACGTCATCATGATGCGCGGTGTGTGCGCATCATGATGCGCCGTCATTTCGGGCCTTCCGGGGGTCTCTGCCGGCCTGCCGGGGGGCTGTGCCGGCCTGCCGGGGGGCTGTGTGGACTGCCCGGGGTCTGTACCGGCCTGCCGGGGGGCTGTGCCGGCCTGCCGGTGGTCTGTGCACCCTGTGGGGGTCTGTACCGGCCTGCCGGGGGGCTGTGCCGGCCTGCCGGGGGGCTGTGCTGATGTCCGGGGGTCTGTGCAAGCATCGTCCGATGGGACTACAAGTCCCATCGGACGATGCCTGCTACCATGACAGTGATTGACACATTAGCCAATGATGGGACAGTAGTAGTCCCATCATCCGGCTAATGTGTTAAATGTTAAAAAAAAAAAAAAAAAAAATACTACATACATACTACATGCATGCTACATACATACTACATGCTACATACATACTACATATATACTACATACATACTACATACATGCTACATACATACTACATGCATGCTACATACATACTACATGCTACATACATACTACATGCATGCTACATACATACTACATATATACTACATACATACTACATACATGCTACATACATACTGCATGCTACATACATACTACATACATACTACATACATACTACATGCATGCTACATACATACTACATATATACTACATGCATGCTACATACATACTACATGCTACATACATACTACATATATACTACATACATACTACATACATACTACATACATACTGCATGCTACATACATACTACATACATACTACATGCATGCTACATACATACTACATGCATGCTACATACATACTACATGCATGCTACATGCATGCTACATACATACTACATGCTACATACATACCACATACATACTACATACATACTACATACTACATATATACTACATGCATGCTACATACATACTACATGCTACATACATACCACATACATACTACATACATACTACATACATACTACATGCTACATACATACTACATATATACTACATGCATGCTACATACATACTACATGCTACATACATACCACATACATACTACATACATGCTACATATATACTACATGCATGCTACATACATACTACATATATACTACATGCATGCTACATACATACTACATGCTACATGCATGCTACATACATACTACATACATACTACATGCTACATACATACCACATATATACTACATACATACAATACATTCATACAATACATACATAGACATACAGTACATATAACATAGAGTAACATACTTACCAATACTTGTCACATTGTTCCCCGAAGCCATTGTCTTTTCCGGAATAAATATTAACATAACAAACCACAAAAATACTCACCCACGATCCGAAGCAGTCCACGAGTGTGTCCCACGACGATCTTGGGTAGAGAACTGCAGCATCAGATGATGCTGCCGTTCTCTACGGGCTGCAGGAATCCAATGACGGAAGGTAGGTATCCTTCCGCACTGTATTCCTCCGCCACTTAAAAAAAAAAAAGTCCCTAGTCTCACTTTATGCCATTGCTGCGTGGGAATTTTTGTGGTTTGTTATGTTAATATTTATTCCGGAAAAGACAATGGCTTCGGGGAACAATGTGACAAGTATTGGTAAGTATGTTACTCTATGTTATATGTACTGTATGTCTATGTATGTATTGTATGAATGTATTGTATGTATGTAGTATATATGTGGTATGTATGTAGCATGTAGTATGTATGTAGTATGTATGTAGCATGCATGTAGCATGCAGTATGTATGTAGCATGCATGTAGTATATATGTAGTATGTATGTGGTATGTATGTAGCATGTAGTATGTATGTAGCATGCATGTAGTATGTATGTAGCATGCATGTAGTATATATGTAGTATGTATGTAGCATGTAGTATGTAGCATGCATGTAGTATATATGTAGTATGTATGTAGCATGTAGTATGTATGTAGCATGCATGTAGTATATATGTAGTATGCATGTAGCATGTAGTATGTATGTAGCATGCATGTAGTATGTATGTAGCATGCATGTAGTATGTATATGGTATGTATGTAGCATGTAGTATGTATGTAGCATGCATGTAGTATATATGTGTTATGTATGTGGTATGTATGTAGCATGCATGTAGCATGCATGTAGTATGTATGTAGTATATATGTAGTATGTATGTAGCATGTAGTATGTATGTAGTATGTATGTAGCATGCATGTAGCATGCAGTATGTATGTAGCATGCATGTAGTATATATGTAGTATGTATGTAGCATGTAGTATGTAGCATGCATGTAGTATATATGTAGTATGTAGCATGTAGTATGTATGTAGCATGCATGTAGTATATATGTGTTATGTATGTAGCATGTAGCATGCATGTAGCATGCATGTAGTATGTATGTAGTATATATGTGGTATGTATGTAGCATGCAGTATGTATGTAGCATGCATGTAGTATATATGTAGTATGTATGTTGCATGTAGTATTTATGTAGTATGAATGTAGCATGTATGTAGTATGTAGTATGAATGTAGCATGTATGTAGTATGCATGTTGTATGTATGTAGCATGTAATTTTTTTTTTTTTTTTTTTTACATTTAACACATTAGCCGGATGATGGGACTACTACTGTCCCATCATTGGCTAATGTGTCAATCACTGTCATGGTAGCAGGCATCGCCCGATGGGACTTGTAGTCCCATCGGACGATGCCTGCACAGACCCCCGGAGCCTGCACAGACCACCGGCAGGCCGGCACAGCCCCCCGGCAGGCCGGCACAGCCCCCCGGAGCCTGCACAGCCCCCCGGCAGGCCGGCACAGCCCCCCGGCAGGCCGGCACAGCCCCCCGGAGCCTGCACAGACCACCGGCAGGCTGGCACAGACCACCGGAGCCTGCACAGACCCCCTGGCAGGCCGGCACAGCCCCCCGAAAGGCCCGTACAGACCCCAGAGAGGCTGTACAAGGGCAGGAAAGGGTTTTTCTTATTCCGATACCGGAAGTCCCATAGACTTGAATGGGACTTCCGGTATCGGAATCGGCGATACCGATACTTTTTTTAAAGATCGGCCGATACCATCCGATACGATACTTTGAAGTATCGGACGGTATCGCTCAACTCTACTAAGAACCATTAAATGTCCATTTTGCAAGGGTGTGATAAAATGACGCCATACGGATGCTATATGGATGCAAAACGGATGTTGCATCCTCGCATTGCAAATGGATTAAATACGAATCACTGTTCAGGGAACATTTGTGTGATTTTCTGCCGTCAAAATCGCACCGATTTTTTATACATTTAGTGTGACTCCAGCCTTAGGCTTCTTTTACATTTACCGGGTTTTTTATGGCCCGTTTTTGAGGGCCATATCACCGCAATTTTCACGGTCTGCCACAATAATGGACTGCAAAAAACTTGTGGCTCGCCGTTTTTCAGATTTCCAATACCATGGAAGAAGTATTGGAAAAAAAAATACGGTGCAAAACCGGAAGTGACGGTGCACCGCAAAAACAAACTTCCATTTGTTTTTGCAGCCCCATTGATTTTCAATGGGGGCCGTGTCCATAACCTGTGGAAAAGATCGAGCAAGCTCGATCATTTTCACAGCCGCAAATACGGCCCTCACGGCCATACGGCACACGGCGCACCGTGGAATTCTTGTGGGCCGATTTTGCGGCCCCATAGAAATCTATTGAGGCTGCAAAAACGCTCAACAAAAACATGGTAAGTGTAAAAGAACCTTTATGCTGACTATCCCTCACACGATGCCATAACAGCACCTGATGCCTAGCTAGCATTGGAAGCTCCGAAGAGTGAAGATGACTAAAGATGGAAGAGAAGTCTGGAGCCGGAGGGAGGAAGAGAACCAGAAGAGAATTAGGCAGGGAAATACACTGGCAGGACAGGTGACACAACAGGTGAGTATAATTTATTTTTTTTATATTTATACCATTCACAGCTCTTAAAGGGATCAAGCAAATATCAGCCAGCAGCCGCTACTTTACTTGATTGGAGCGAATCATTTCGCAAACATCAATTTTGTTTTTTGCAACTCCAAGTTTTCGGTGAAACTTTGAACAATTTCGATTTCCTCACATCTGGTATATATACACAGGGTGGGCCATTTATATGGATACACCTAAATAAAATGGGAATGATTGTGTGACCCAGATCGGCGAGCTGAATTTGCAGAATAGGCAAAACAAAAATCGGAACAGGACCCTCAGTTTACACAGAACATTATGTTCAGTGATGAGGCAAATTTTTTTGGGTGGGCCATTTATACAGCTACTAGAGTTGAGCGAAACGGGTCGGTCACATTCAAAAGTCGCCGACTTTCGCCAAAGTCGGGTTTCGCCGAGCGAAACCCGACCATAGTGTGAGGTCGGCCATGTGGTCGCCGACCCGAGCCCCAAAGTCGCATTTCCCATAATGCCTTCAGGCGCCTTTTCTCTGCCAATGAGCAAGGACGCACACTGTGGAACGCGCGATGACATGGACAGCGGCCACCACCATCTTAGAGAAGGGCATTGCAGTGATTGGCTGGCTTTGTGTGGCGTCACAGTGGCTATAAAAGCCCTGATCGCCGACCGCCATTTTACTTCTGCCGATCTTAGCATAGGGAGAGGTTGCTGCCGCTGTTTCTCTGTTAGGAAAGAAAAAAGAATCTGTGCTTCTGCTGATAGCAAGTGTGCTGCACAGTTAGTGTGCAGTGAGAGGGGAGGACTTTTTTGTGTGCAGCAGTGCTGGTTATTAGGCTGCCTGATAGCTGTATTGCTGTGTGCACACTGCTGTGCAGACTGCTTTTTACACAGCACTCATACTTTTATTCTTTTTTTCTGCACAGTTACCGAGCAGTCATTTTTCCCCACACCGTCTAGAGCTGTACTCTCCTCACACACTGCCATGTACCGGCTTGTATCATGGACAAATACATGCTGACTATCTGTGTGTGACTCTGGAAATAAATATACGGAGATTTACATTTTTCCATACGCCGTATAGAGCTGTCCACTTCTGATACAGTACCGTATATCTGCTGTTTGAATCACGGTCAAATCCATACTGAGACAGCGTGTGTGTGTGACTCTGGAAATAAATATATGGAGATTTACATTTTTCCATACACCGCATGGAGCTGTTCGCTCCTCACACACTACCGTGTACCGGCTGGTATCACGGAAAAATACATGCTATCTGTGTGTGACTCCGGAAATAAATATACGGAGATTTAGATTTTTACATACACCGTTTAGAGCTGTCCGCTTCTGATACAGCACCGTATTTCTGCTGTTTGGATAACGGTCAAATCCATACTGAGACAGCGTGTGTGTGTGACTCTGTAAATAAATATGCAGAGATTTACATTTCCTATACCATGGGCTAGGCAGCACTGTCCCACCGTCGCTGTCCCCTGTGGACCCTGCATCCACCACATTAATACTGAATCAATTGCAAGTGACAGGAGACAGCAGTTGGCAACTATGGTTACAAACTACTTCTCCTCCCATATTGATGTTCCTCCTCACAGGTCATTCCCCTTTAACTCCACCGCTGTGACCTCTTCCGCATTTCCTGACAGTGACATTCATATCAGAGAGTGCGATGACGTCACATCTGTACGCCCTCTGCCTGAACAGTCTAAGTGCAGAGCGCTGGAAGATGGCGATTCTGAGGAGTCTAGAGTAGAGCATTGCCCAGCGAGGAGAGGTATTTAACTTTTTTTAATGTTTGGAGCAATATATGGGGCTCATTATACACTGGAGAATTATATATGGGGCCCATCATACACTTGAGCATCATAGATAGGGCCCAATATACACTGGAGCACCATATGGGGCCCCTTACATATGGAGCATTATATGGGCCCATCATACACCTGCACATTATAAATGGGGCCCATCATACACTGGAGCATCATCCATGGGGCCCATCATACACCTGCACATTATAAATGGGGCCCATCATACACTGGAGCATTATAAATGGGGCCCATCATACACTGGAACATTATAAATGTGGCCCATCATTTACTCGAGCATCATATTTGGGGCCATTATACACTGGAGCATTATTAATGGGGCCCATTATATATGGAGCATTATACACTGTTTGCATAATTATTATTAGGCAAGTTGTATTTGAGAGGATTCTTTTTTATTATTGAACAACAACTTTGTTCTAAATTAACCGAAAAGACTCATAAATATCAAAGCTTAATATTTTTGGATTTGGAGTGGGTTTTTTTAGATTTGGCCATCTTAGGAGGATATCTGTTTGTGCAGGTAACTATTACTGTGCAGAATTAGGCAACTTAATAAAAACCAAATATATACCCATCTCACTTGTTTATTTTCACCAGGTAAACCAATATAACAGCACAAAATGTCGAAATAATAATTTCTGACATTCAAAACCAAAAAAAAAGGGACCAACATAGCCACCTTTCTTTACGATGACACTCAAAAGCCTTCCATCAATAGATTCTGTCAGTTGCTTGATCTCTTTACGATCAACATTGCGTGCAGCAGCCACCACAGCCTCCCTGACACTGTTCGCAGAGGTGTAATGTTTTGACTCCCTGTAGATCTCACATTTTATGAGGGACCACAGGTTCTCTATGGGTTTCAGATCAGGTGAACAAGGGGGCCATGTCATTATTTTTTCTTCTTTTAGACCTTTATTGGGCAGCCACACTGTGAAGTATTTGGATGCAAGTGATGGAGCATTGTCCTGCATGAAAATCATATTTTTCTTGAACGATACTGACTTCTTCCTGTACGACTGGTTTCACACTAGCTTATTTTCCATGCAGCGCTCGGCGCCACTAAGCCCCGCCCCCTGACGGCTCCCTGCCCGCCCCATCCGGTCATCGCTGCCTACTATCGCACACGGCTGCATGCGATCTGTGCACCCTATCTTTAGCATAGGGTGCGCAGACCGTGCGCAGACCGTGCGCTAGTAGGATTTTAGCGTGCGCTGCGCACTTTTGAAGGTGTACCCGTGTGCACCGAACGCACCATGTTGCATTTTGGCGCGCTCGGTGCACCTTCAAAAGTGCGCAGCGCACGCTAAAATCCTACTAGCGCACGGTCTGCGCACCCTATATTGAAAATAGGGTGCACAGATCGCATGCAGCCATGTGCGATAGTAGGCGGCGATGACCGGATGGGGCAGGCAGGGAGCTGGCAGGGGGCGAGGCTTAGCGGCACTGATCGCTGCATGGAAAATAAGCTAGTGTGAAACTAGCCTACCATTGGATGAAGAAGGTGTCTTCCAGAAACTGGCAGTAGGTCTGGGAGTTGAGCTTCACTCCATCCTCAACCCGAAAAGGTCCCACAAGTTCATCTTTGATGATACCAGCCCATACCAGTACCCCACCTCCACCTTGCTGGCGTCTGAGTGGAGCTCTCTCGCCTTTACTGATCCAGCCTCGGGCCCATCCATCTGGCCAATCAAGAGTCACTCTCATTTCATCACTGGCCATGTCCCTGAGTATAGCACACCTTGTGCTTTTTGATACTCCAGCAACGTTGCAGCTCTGAAATATGGCAAAACTGGTGTCAAATGTCATCTTGGTAGCTTCAAGCTTGATTTTCCTCAATTCATGGGCAGTTATTTTGAGCTTTTTTTATCAACACGCTTCTTGCGGCCCTGTTGGCTATTTGCCATGAAACGCTTGATTGTTCATTGATCACGCTTCAAAAGTTTGGCAATTTCAAGACTGCTGCATCTCTCTGCAAGACATCTCACAATTTTTGACTTTTCAGAGTCCGTCAAATCTCTCTTCTAACCTATTTTGCCAAAGGAAAGGAAGTTACCTAATAATTAAACACTCCTTACATAGGGTGTTGATGTCATTAGACCACACCCCTCCTCATTACAGAGATGCAAATCACCTGATTTACATAATTGGCAGTTGGCTTCCAAGGCTATACAGCTTGGGGTACGACAACATATATGAAAAGGATGATGTGATCAAAATACTCATTTGCCTTATAATTCTGCACACAGTGTATAGGCCCATCATATACTGGAGCATCATATGGGGCCCATCATATACTAGAGCATCATATGGGGCCCATTATATATGGAGCATTATATAAGCCCATCATACAATGGAGCATCATCCATGGGGCCCATCATATACTGGGGCATCATATGGGGTTCATTATTTATGGGGCATCATATAGGGTATGGAGCATTATATGGAGCACATATGGGGCCTATTCTGTATGGAGCATTATATGGAGCCCATTCTGTATGGAGCAATATTTGGGGCCCATCATATACTGTAGAGAGCTTTATATGCGACGCATTATACTGTATGGAGCAATATGTGGGGCTCATTCTACTCTATGGGGACGGTCCTATACTGTATGGCACGTTATATGGGGCCCATCATATACTGGAGCATTATAAATGGGGCAGATCAGACACTGGAGCAGCATTTATGGGGCCCATTATACACTAGAGCATCAGAAATGGGGCCCATTATATATGGAGCATTATTTGGGCCCATAAGACACTGGAGCATCATCCATAGGGACCATCATATACTGTAGCATTATGTGGAGCTCATCATATACTGTATGGAACATTATATGGGACCAATTATTCTGTATGGAGCAATATATGAGGCTCATTATTCTGTATGGCGCACTATGTGGTGGCAATAATACTGTATGGAGGAATATACTGTCCAGTTTTTGAGCTATTGTAGAATTTAAAATGGATATCAGTCATGTAATGTAAGCAGTGAAGTATTTGTCATTGCACTATACCAATTTTTCTTTGCCGTATCGGAGCATCATGAATTGTGGTATGTGTTAAAGGGGCCCACTGACACTCTTTCGCCTGGGGCACACGAAAACCTGGAGCCAGCCCTACCCCCCCACAACTTTAGCCAAATAACCCTCAGTTTTCAATGCGTAACTATTATTATAAAGTAAATTAAGGTTGACAAGCTTCAGTAATAAGAATTGATGTCGTTGGCATTGAAATGGGCACTGTAGGTGTGCTTACTATCCTCCACTCCCTGCCAATTTTGCTTCCCCATTGACTTGCATTGGGTTTCGTGTTTCAGTCGGACCTCCGACTTTTCCCGATAGTCGGCCGATTTCGTTCGACTTGACTTTTGAGAAAGTCGGGTTTCATGAAACCCAACTCGACCCTAAAAAAGCAAAGTCGCTCATCTCTAATGGCTACACCTAAATAAAATGTGAAAGCTGACAGCTTTCTTGCGTAGGGTGTCTTGCATTGAAATTTGCTGCAATGACCCGTGCACTGCGTTCACCAGACATCAACACAATTTCGGTCCGCACCTCACGTGTTAACCTCTGCAACATGTTAATGGCTGTAAACAAAAAGTAACTTGCAAATATCTCAAGAAAGAATAAAGTTATGTTAAAACCAAGCACACCATTGTTTTTCTTGTGAAATTCTCAATAAGCTTGATGTGTCGCATGACCCTCTTCCCATTGAAAAAAATAAAGTTGGATCCAAAATGGCCAACTTCAAAATGGCCACCATGCTCACCACCCTTCTTGAAAAGTTTTCCCCCCTCCCATATACTAATGTGCCACAAACAGGAAAATTCATGGTCGCAAATCTGCTGCAATTTAGTATATTTTATTGCAAATTTCCTGCTGGAAATGACCACAACTCTCTCTTCATTACAGATATGGACCTCTTTATGATCCCTGGTATTTCTGATGAACCAGGGGTTCTCTTAAAACTGTTGCTTTACTTTAAGTGGAGTCTGGGCTTGTCACAGTCACTTTTATGGTCCGCATCTCATTGCTTGCTTTATGGGCGTTCTTTCCTCTTCCAAAATGGCGATTTGAGCCTCTAACACATTGTCCCGTTCCATTGAGCCTATGACATACCTCCATGGACTTCCTCTGAATGTGATCAGGTTCTGTACACCTGGGACTTTTCTTTTTCTTAGTGGGTTTAACCTGTGAAATGGATTAATTGTGAGATGTAACACTGTGCTTTTGATATATAGATCGCTCTCCTTTGATTGATGGCGTCTTTATGGTTTTTCTGTCAGATGTGGATCTATGGGACCACCCCCCAGATTACCGGGACACCGACAAGGGGTATTTGGAGAACTCTTACCCGCAGCTGTGAGGGTCCGGTGTATAGTATGTGTATGAGCAGACAGGAACCGGGACCTGCGGGAGGCGGAGGAATTGTGAATCGCTCGATACCCACAGGACCTGCGGTCATGTGACTGCGCGTCAGGGAGAGGGGCGGGTTACCACCAAGCCCCTCCGGGAGCCGACAGCAGTACTTGCATTACAGCGGCGAAGAGGAGTAAACAGTAGCCTGGTCAGACAAGCAATAAAGTCATACACAGGGCGGGCGGCGAGGTACAGAATGTAGCTATAAGTCATACACGGAGCGGGAATCAAGGTACAGAATCAGTAGACAAGAGACGTTAACCGTGACGGGACAGGATCAAACACCAAGCAGACATACAACGATAGGCATGAAGCACAGACAGAACAGAGTCAGGCACACTCAGCTCAGAGTATAAACGACAGCGAACGGCTCCACCATGAGGCTATAAGAACCCTCCCCAGATCCATAGAGAGACTTTCCATGTTAACTCTTACACCACCTGGCCTGTAACCCCAGTAAACCATGACATTTTCTAAGCTAACTCTCCAATGCATGAAGACGGAAACTCCCTCGACTTGGTCTTCTCTCAGCTTTGTGCAGTGGATAATTTCGCAAACTCCCCTCTCCCGCTCTCTGACCCCAACCTTCTTTCATTCTCTATCAAGAACTGCCATCTCGCTCAGGTCACCCACACTGTCCATACTTATAGAAACAGACAGGCCATTAACATCCAGAAACTTAGGAAGAACTTGCAGTCATCATTGGCCCATATCTCCTCCCTCTCATGTCCTGATTCTGCACTGAAGCATTGCAATGAAACACTTCAAAGTGCCCTGGATGAAATTTCACCTCCCATACATAGAACAACATGACACAGAAGGCGACAACCCTGGCACACCCTGCAAACATGTTTCCTGCAGTGCTCCAGGTGTGCCGAACATCTGTGGAGAAAATCCAATCTACACGAAGATTTCATCAATTATAAGTTTATGCTTAGAACATACAACACTGCCCTTCACCTCTCCAAACAAACCTATTTCAACACCCTCATTACTTCACTTTCCAATAACCCTAATCGTGTCTTTGACACTTTTCATTCCCTACTCAACCCAAAAGTGCAGGACCCAACCACAGAGCTTCTAGCTGATGATCTGGCCAATTACTTCAAAGAAAAAACTGACCACATCCGACAGGAAAATATCTCCCAATCACCTCATACCATGCATTTTCCTTCCTCCCCCACTGCATCTAGCTCACTCTCTGATTTTGAACTAGTCACAGAAGTAAGCAGGCTCCTTGCATCTTCTCGCCCAATCACTTGCACCAGTGACCCAATTCTGTCACATCTCCTCCAGTCCCTTTCCCCTGCTGTCACCGCCCACCTGACAAAAATATTTAACCTCTCTCTCTCTTCTGGTATCTTTCTGTCAGGATCCTGTCAGCGTTGGCAACTGCCACGGCTGAGCAGGGTGACTTACCCACACTGCGGGAGAGCACGGGGCCCAATACGGTAGTGAAGGTTTAAGCAGACAGGACCTGAGTCACGGAAAATAGTAAGAGTACCAGGACCCACGATCATGTGACTGCAGGGGGCAGGGCTTAGCGTCCTACTACTGCAGATGATGTAATGTACCTACTGCAGGAATACTGTAGTAGAGGAGAGGAAAACGCAGGTCAGACAAGCAGAGGTCATACACGAGAGGGAGGTGTGGTACGAAAGGGATGAGCAGAGAGTCATACACGAGAGGGCGGTGCGGTACAAGAGGGACAGACAGAACCGGATCTGTTTGGCGTCGGATTCCTGGCACTGCACAGCGGGAATCCAGAGCCAGACATCCTGCGGTCTCCCATACTTCTCCGACCGCTCGGACTCCTGCTCAGCAATCTCGGCGAACCAGGCATTCCCCGCAGACTCGCTCTGTGAGCCTGGATGTTGCTGCCACCTCTGGTGCAGCAATGGTAGCGCAACCTGCTTTGCAGGGAACTGCTCCTGAGGCTAAGTCCTCGTGCCGTGCTACTGGGCATGCCCGCAACTTGTCCTCTCAGTGGAGAGCAGGGGTCACATGTGCAGGTCCTATGTCAGATCTGATTGGTCCTTCCTATAGTACTGGAAGGTCCCGGAAGCGCATGGCTATAAAAAGCCCGCCTGGTGGCTCGGCCATGCGCTAGTGTAACATATTATGCTGTGTGTGTATGGTGATGGATGCATGGACTGGTGACTGCCTTATTATGAAACCCCTTCCCTTGGATATTACGAATGGTGACAGTATGTTGGGTTAGTCAGCTCCAGATTGTGGCAAGCTACACGCCACTGAGCCTTCCTCACCTACACTAGCGTCCGTCGGCGCCCGGCTCCTCCGGCACCATCGCTTAGCGGCTTCAGTTACGGCCGCGCTGCAGTAGCAGCAGCTTTTGGTGTTCGCGGCTGCGACGCCACACGTCGGCTGACCTGTGCAGCTAACAGGTTCAGCCTTCATGTCTAGTGTATATTCAGGCGTCTCTGTGACTCAACAGAGTCCGCCCTCAGGCTCTCGGGTGACGTTAACCCGAGCGCTGTATCGCACTCCTAGCGTATCTGCCATTGTCCAGCAGCGGTCTTGTCACCTACCGCACGGTGGACCCCGGGTGGCGAACGCGCCTCCTATTATTTATATCTGGTGCGTTCCGCTGACCCTAACAGGATCAAAACCAAACAAGCAACAAGTCATCAGGCACAAGGCACACGTACACAAGAGGTCAACTAACTCAGCCGAGGGCAGGAGTATAACTGACACCGGACCTAGGTTCAGTGAGCATTAAATAGCCACCCTCTGCCAGAGAGAGGCAGAAACAATTAACCCCCTGTCTGACCAGGACGGGCCAAAGCGAAACCCCGTCCTGGAGCATGACAGTACCCTCCTCTCAATGGGGGGACACTGGACCCCCAGGTCTCTCAGGATACTTGGCGTGAAAGGCCCGGACCAACCGATCCACATGAACCGATCGAGCAGGAACCCTCGACCGTTCTTCAGGACCGTAGCCTTTCCAATGTACCAGATATTGAAGGGCACGATGGACCAACCAAGAGTCGACAATTCGCTCCACCTCGTACTCAGACTGCCTGTCTACCAAAACCGGTGGCGGGGAAGCTGATGATCTCTCCCCACCGGACCTCACAGGTTTCAAAAGGGCCCTATGGAAAATATTGGGGATCCGTAGAGATGGCGGGAGACGCAACCGAAAAGCCACCGGGTTAACCGCTTCATTAATTTCATAGGGACCTATAAACTTAGGTCCAAGCTTCGCAGAGGGGACCTTGAGCCTTATATTCTTGGTACATAACCATACCTTATCCCCAATCTGAAACACCGGTCCCGCGGATCGTTTTTTGTCTGCAAAAATTTTAAATTTATCCTGGGCCTTCGTAATGTTACTCTGGACCTCCCGCCATACCTCACCCAACCGCTGGATAGTCTCATCCGCCCCAGGACACCCAGAGTTCAAACGGGAAAATTCTCCAAAATAAGGTTGAAACCCATAGTTGCAGTAAAGGGAGATGTACCCACCCATAGACTGGTTAATGCAGTTGTTAAACGCAAACTCGGCCAACAGTAACACAGAACACCAATCATCCTGTCGGGCTGAGGTCAAGCAACGCAGAATTTGCTCCAGAGATTGATTGGTCCGCTCGGTCTGCCCATTAGTCTCAGGATGATAAGCGGATGAAAAGGACAGACTAATACCCAACCTCTTACAAAAAGCCCTCCACAATCTGGAAACAAATTGCACTCCTCTATCAGACACCACATTCAAGAGTACCCCATGCAACCGCACCACATGCTCAACAAACAATCTGGACAATGTTTCCGCATTAGGTAGAGCTGCCAATGGTATAAAATGTGCCTGCTTACTAAACCTGTCCACCACAACCCAAACGACGGTATTACCCTTGGAGAGGGGAAGGTTGGTGATGAAATCCATGGACAAATGAGTCCATGGTCTCTCAGGAATTGGCAGTGGTACCAATTCCCCGGCCGGCCGGTTATGGGGGGTTTTTGCACGGGCACAAACATAACATGCAGACACATGTTCCCCAACATCAGAGGCTAAAGAAGACCACCAAAATACTCTAGCAATGACCTTCCGGGTAGCCGAGATCACTGGATGTCCACCCAGAACTGAGTCATGGAACTCCCGGAGGACCTTGAGACAAAACTGAGCTGGCACAAAAAGTTTATCCACCGGCTTAGCCGGAGGTGCAAGAGACTGGGCTTCCCGAATCTCCTGTTCCAACATATTAGAAACACCTTCCACCACCACCCCAGGCTGAAGAATGAAGGATGGAGGTTCGGGAGGGACACCGGATCTAGACTGCATGACAAGGCATCAGCTCTGACATTTTTGGATCCTGGCCAAAAAGTGATCGAGAAGTTGAATCGGAAAAAAAAAGTGACCATCTAGCCTGTCTGGGAGTCAACCTTTTAGCTGACTCAATGTAAGCTAGGTTTTTGTGGTCTGTAATTACGGTTATAGGATGGACAGCCCCTTCCTCCCCACATCTTCCATTTACTGTTAGGGCTCCTCAAGGATCGGTTCTAGGCCCCTCCTCTTCTCTTTGTACACTGCCCCTATTGGTCAACCAATCAGTAGATTTGGTTTCCAGTACCATCTCTATGCTGATGACATCCAATTATATGCTTCTTCTCCTGACATCACGCCTGCCTTTTTAGAAAACACCTGTGATTGTCTAAACGCTGTGTCTAACATCATGTCCTCAATATATCTGAAACTGAACCTGTCAAAGACTGAACTCCTTGTGTTTCCTTCCTCTACTAATGCATCTATGCCCGATATTGGCATTTCTGTGTCTGATTTCACTATTACTCCCCAGCAACATGCCTGCTGTCTTGGGATCATACTTGACTCCGAGCTTTCATTCGCCCCCCACATCCGATCACTGGCTCGCTCTTGTTATCTGCACCTCAAAAACATTTCTAGAATTCGACCTTTTCTTACTTTTGACTCCACAAAAACTCCTACTATATCTCTTATTCTCTTATTCATTCTTGTCTGGACTATTGTAACTCTCTACTAATCGGTTTCTCTCTTACCAAACTCTCCCCCCACCAATCTGTCTTGAATGCTGCAGCCAGGATCATATTCCTCGCCAATCGTTATAACGATGCCTCTACCTTGTGCCAGTCATTACACTGGCTACCCATCCACTCCAGAATCCAGAACAAACTTATTACCCTCACCCAAAAAGCTCTCCATGGCTCAGCACCACCCTACATCTCCTCACTCATTTCAGTCTACCACCCTACCCATGCCCTCCATTCTGCTAATGATCTGAGGTTAGCATCCTCAATAATCAGAGCCTCCCACTCCCGTCTCCAAGACTATAGACATGCTGCGCCAATTCTTTGGAATGCACTTCCCAGGTCAATACGATTAGTCCCCAATCCCTACAATTTTAAGTGTGCCCTAAAAGCGCATTTATTCAGACTGGCCTACAGCCTCAGCACATTAACCTAATCTATCCCTGTGTGGCTCAGTTAAAAGTTTTACCATAACCAGGTTCCCCGCATCATGTTCCCACATGTTTTATGCATCCATTAGCCCTCTGCATCTGTACGGTTACACACTTAACATTATGGCTGGTCCGAGCAATAACGGCAACTGTTACCACCCACCTTTCGTGTCTACCTTTTTTCCTCATAGACTGTAAGCTTGCGAGCAGGGCCCTCATTCCTCTTGGTATCTGTTATGATCTATGTGATTATTGTTATGCTGTAATTTGTATTGTCTGTACAAATCCCCTCTGAAATTTAAAGTGCTGCAGAATATGTCGGCGCTGTAGAAATTAAATTATTATTATTATTATTGCACACTCGCTTTCTATTAATGGAGGAATTAAGCACTTTGCACTTTTTATCGTACATTATACAATTTGCCCACTAATGTTTGCAATATCTGTGAGCATGAAGGCATATTATGATATGATTTGTACTAAGATGTTATATGCAACGTACACGTGTTTTATTAATGATGCATGGTTATTTTTGCAATCACTGCACCTTTATACTATATAGCTGAAGAGCCCAGCGCTGCCCGGGCATAGTAACTAACTGTGGTTATAGAAAATTATAATTATCCTCCATCCCATAGTCCCGTACCCATATACCCATCATACATATCCACGATCCCATAGGCCCGTGCCCATATACCCATCATACATATCCTCCATCCCATAGTCGAGTGCCCATATACCCATCACACATCCTCCATCCCATAGTCCCATGTCCATATACCCATCATACATATTCTCCATCTCATAGTCCCATGCCCATATACCCATCATACATATCCTCCATCCCATAGTCCCGTGCCCATATACCCATCATACATCTTCCATCCCATAGTCAAGTGCCCATATACCCATCATACATATTCTCCAGCCCATAGTCCAATGCCCATATACCCATCATACATATTCTCCATCCAATAGTCCCGTGCCAATATACCCATCATACATAGCCTCCATCCCATAGTCCAGTGCCCATATACCCATCACACATCCTCCATCCCATAGTCCTGTGCCCATATACCCATCACACATCCTCCATCCCATAGTCCCGTGCCCATATACATATCCGCCATCCCATAGTCCAGTGCCCATATACCCATCATACATCCCCCATCCCATAGTCCCGTTCCCATATACCCATCATACATATACTCCATCACATAGTCCGGTGCCCATATACCCATCACACATCCTCCATTCCATAGTCAACCATTATGACATCATAATGAGCGGCGGCAGGGCTTGCAACCTATGATGACATCAGCGTCGCCATGGCAACCATTGTGACATCATAATGAGGGGCGGGGCTTGATACGCACACACTACTTCCCCAGTATGCAAATAGGGGCATTATGACATCATAATGAGGGGCGGGGCTTGACGCGCACACTCTTTTTCCCCCAGTATGTAGATAGGGGCAAAATTGTTTGGTGAATTGGAACGTGCGGGATTAAAATTTCGCCTCACAACATAGCTTAGGACGCTCTCGGGGTCCAGACGTGTGACTGTGCCAAATTTTGTGGCTGTAGCTGCGACGGTGCGGATGCCTATCCCGGACATACACACATACACACACACATACACACACATACATACTTTGAGCTTTATATATTAGATATATGGTCTTTGCACTACGCTGATATATATATGGCAATAACATGTTGCCCACTCTTTTGATGTGCTGCCTCCAGATTTTCTTTCCTATTTTTCACCATGGAGGCTTTGCACCCTCATTTATTAGAGGTGCTGCTCTATTTTTCTAAATGTATCCATATATTTGTCCTTTTTTTGCATTTTCTTTTCTGGACCAACCTGCAAATAAGTGTATTAAAGTGGTTTATTGGGAAATTGTAACAAATCTGGAGGAAGCTACATGAGATTTTCTGCTGTAATTGAGTGAATTTTGGTACAAACTTCATGCTGCAAATAAGCTAAAGCAAAAAAAAAGGCACAACTTTCTCCATTAATTTCTGTGAAAGCCCCAAAGATTGATCTAAATTTTTCAGAACTTCCATAAAAGTGAATATAGAAAGCTACCATCTCTCCAGACTGGACGGCATAGACGTGAGACCTGCATCTGGTATATCCTCTCCATGTAACAAAAATTCCCCAGTGGGACACCCCTTTCTAATAAGTCTTATGGAAAGTCACAAATACAATGGTATCACAATGGGCTACATCAGCTCAGCTACACCGGACGGACGTGGCTTGGCTACAGTATATCTGCAGTGTATATACACTCATTTATCTTGGTTTTAGAAATAAATCTTATTAGATCTGAAATACTCCTTCCAATGGTTGGTAAATACGCTTAAAGTCAACTACTTTCCACCTTTATTTAATTTATTCCAAGCAAGTCAATAAGTAATTTATCTTCTGAGACAAAGCTGGCATTTTGTATTGATCTGTATAAACAAATACGGATAGAAGAAAAGGAATCAGTTGTCAATATGTTACATAATGTTTGTTTACACCTAAAATTACTTTACATTACTCACAAGTTCCAAAGATACAGTTCAAAGGTGCCTTAAAGGAGCAGATCACTTTTTCTCTTTTTTCCTTCAAACCGATACCTGGCTATATGTTCGGGTCATTGTCATGCTGGAAGACCCGACCAGGACCCATCTTCAGTGCTCTTACTGAGGGAAGGAGATTGTTGGCCAAAATCTTGCCATACATAACCTCTTCCATTCTCCCTTCAGTATGGTGCAGTCATCCTGTCCCCTTTGCAGTAAAGTACCCACAAAGTATGTTGTTTCCCCCCACCATGCTTCATAGTTGGTATGGTGTTATTGAGGTTGTACTCATCCTTCTTCTTCCTCCAAACACAGTGCGTGGAGTTGACACTGAAACTAAGAACTCTGAGATGTTGCTCCTTCTGTACATTTTTTTATTAGATTCACATGGAGAGATCGTCTCGGCCATTGTTTCAGCTTTATTTCCAAAGTTTACTTGGCTGTGTGTGTGGATACAGGCCATGAAGGTTGAGTGGTAATCATGCATGCAGGCCATGGAGGTTGTATTAGGCGTCGGGTTCCTGCAGCTGCACAGCGGGAATCCAGAGCCTTACATCCAGCGGCCTCCCATTCTCCTCCGACCGCTCAGGCGCCTGCACAGCAATCTCAGCATCTCAGACGCTCTGCTCAGACCAGCTCTGTAGGACTGGTTGCTGCTGCCACCTCTTGGTCAGCAATAGCAGCGCAGGCTCTCCTGCAGCAAGCCACTCCAGTGGCTAAGTCCTCTCGTTGCGCTACTGGGCATGTTCACCAGATGATCTCCCATTGGAGATCGGGAGTCACATGCTCAGGTCCTTCTCCTGATCTGATTGGTGCATCCCAGAGATCTGGAAGGTCCCGCACGGCTATAAAAGGTCCGCATGGCTGCTTGGCCATGCACTAGTATAGACTATACTTGCTACTGTGTGAATGATGATGGATGCATGTACCTGCGAATGACTTACTAAGATCCACTCCCTCTGATATTATGTGTGTGGATAGGGACTTAGTCTTAGAGTTAGCGCCAGTCAGTGGCACGCTTCAGGCCACATTGCACATCTACACAGTGCTAGCGTCCGACAGGGCACCCCCTTTTGGGCATTGTCGTAGAGCGGCTGGTGCAGTCGCTGCGCTGCAGTCAACAGCACTTGGGGCGTCCAAGGTAGCGACGCTGCACGCACGGTAGGTCTAGACGGACACTGACCCTGTGTTTTGGGCCCGACTCCTGTGACCATATACTGTGCGTGCACACCGCTGAGACCTGTGAGATCAATAGGCTCAGCATTTATGTTTATGCCTTAAGGCGCCTCTGTGAACATAACAGAGTACGCCCAGTGCACACCGGGTGACGTTCAACCCGTGTGCGATATACCGCCATATTGTGCGTCTGCCATTATATAGCAGCAGTTTAACACCTCTGCACGGTGGACCCCGGGCAGCGAACGCACTTTCTATTATTTTATATTTAGTGCATTCCGCCATCCCTAACATTATACTAGTGCCAGAGTCTGGCTAGTAATGGCGGACCTGCAGCAGCTACAGCGGTACATTCGGCAGCTGGAGAGCAGGTTGGCGGCTATTGAGAGCTCCACCTCAGCTGCCAATGCTACTATGGCCGCTGCCCAGACAGTCGCAGAGGCTGTCTCGCGTGTGCCCACATCCACGCCTGTGCCGACAATGTCCCGCCTCCCATTGCCCAATAAATTTTCTGGTGACAGCACCACCTGCAGGGGTTTCGTGAGCCAGTGCTCTATTTAGCTTGAGTTACTGGCTGCGCAATTTCCTACAGAGCGAGTGAAAGTGAGGTTTATCGTCTCCCTCTTGTTGGGTAGGGCATTAGAATGGGCCACGCCATTGTGGGAGCATTGTGACCCCGTGGTTCTGAGCGCTGCTGAGTTCCTAACCACTCTAAATCAGGTCTTTTTGGGACCACGGGTCACTCACGACACCTCTCTCCAGTTATTAGCTTTAACACAGGGCTCCCTCTCGGTTAGCCATTAAGCCGTCCGTTTTCGGACACTAGCTTCCGAGTTGGAGTGGCCTGATAAGGCACTTGTCCCTGTGTTCTGGAGGCGTTTGGCGGGGCATGTCAAAGATGTCTTAGCTACTAGGGAGGTCCCTGTAACTCTGGAGAAGCTGATTGCTATCTCCACCCGCATTGATCTCCATTATACGGAGCGCGGGTTGGAGCTCCAACCTTCTCTGTACCTCTTGTACCCACGGAGGTGTCTCGCACCGGCTCCAAGTTGAGTCCCACGTGAAGCTTCGCACGCTGTTACCAATGTCGACAGTTTGGTCATCCGGCTAACAGGTGCCCGCAATGCTCGAAAAAATGAGCACGTACCATGGTAGTAGGTGGGGGGCTACCTGATATGAAACCCTTTTCCCCCAAACCAGTAACATAGTAACATTATAACATAGTAACATAGTTATTAAGGTTGAAGGAAGACTTTAAGTCCATCTAATTCAACCCATGTCCTATCCTAACTTGCCCTAACATGTTGATTCAGAGGAAGGCAAAAAAAAACCATGTGGCAAACAGTAAGCTTCACATTGGGGAAAAAAATTCCTTCCCGACTCCACATACGGCAATCAGACTAGCAACCTGGATCAACGCAATATTAAGGAAACTAGTGTACAGTTGTGGCCAAAAGTATTGACACTCCTGCAATTCTGTCAGATAATACTCAGTTTCTTCCTGAAAATGATTGCAAACACAAATTCTTTGGTATTATTATCTTCATTTAATTTGTCTTAAATGAAAAAACACAAAAGAGAATGAAGCAAAAAGCAAAACATTGATCATTTCACACAAAACTCCAGAAATGGGCCAGACAAAAGTATTGGCACCCTAAGCCTAATACTTGGTTGCACAACCTTTAGCCAAAATAAATGCGACCAACCGCTTCCGGTAACCATAAATGAGTTTCTTACAATGCTCTGCTGGAATTTTAGACCATTCTTCTTTGGCAAACTGCTCCAGGTCCCTGATATTTGAAGGGTGCCTTCTCCAAACTTCCATTTTTAGATCTCTCCACAGGTGTTCTATGGGATTCAGGTCTGGACTCATTGCTGGCCACCTTAGAAGTTTCTAGTGCTTGCTCTCAAACCATTTTCTAGTGCTTTTTGAAGTGTGTTTTGGGTCATTGTCCTGCTGGAAGGCCCATGACCTCTGAGGGAGACCCAGCTTTCTCACACTGGGCCCTACATTATGCTGCAAAATTTGTTGGTAGACTTCATAATGCCATGCACACGTTCAAGCAGTGCAGTGCAAGAGGCAGCAAAGCAACCCCAAAACATCAGGGAACCTCCGCCATGTTTGACTGTAGGGACCGTGTTCTTTTCTTTGAATGTCTCTTTTTTTCTCCTGTAAACTCTATGTTGATGCCTTTGCCCAAAAAGCTCTACTTTTGTCTCATCTGACCAGAGAACATTTTTCCAAAACGTTTTAGGCTTTTTCAGGTAAGTTTTGGCAAACTCCAGCCTGGCTTTTTTATGTCTTGGGGTAAGTAGTGGGGTCTTCCTGGGTCTCCTACCATACAGTCCCTTTTCATTCAGACGCCGACGAATAGTACGGGTTGACACTGTTGTACCCTCGGACTGCAGAACAGCTTGAACTTGTTTGGATGTTAGTCGAGGTTCTTTATCCAACATCCGCACAATCTTGCGTTGAAATCTCTTGTCAATTTTTCTTTTCTGTCCACATCTAGGGAGGTTAGCCACAGTGCCATGGGCTTTAAACTTCTTGATGACACTGCGCACGGTAGACACAGGAACATTCAGGTCTTTGGAGATGGACTTGTTGCCTTGAGATTGCTCATGCTTAGACACAATTTGGTTTTTCAAGTCCTCAGACAGTTCTTTGGTCTTTCTTTTCTCCATGCTCAATGTGGTACACAGAAGGACACAGGACAGATGTTGAGTCAAATTTAATCCATGTCAACTGGCTGCAAGTGTGATTTAGTTATTGCCAACACCTGTTAGGTGCCACAGGTAAGTTACAGGTGCAGTTAATTACACAAATTAGAGAAACGACACATGATTTTTCGAACAGTGCCAATACTTTTGCCCACCCTCTTTTTTATGTTTGGTGTGGAATTATATCCAATTTGGCTTTAGGACAATTCTTTTTGTGTTTTTTCATTTAAGACAAATTAAATGAAGATGATAATACCAAAGAATTTGTGTCTGCAATCATTTTCAGGAAGAAACTGAGTATTATCTGACAGAATTGCAGGGGTGTCAATACTTTTGGCCACAACTGTATATACCCTGTAAAATTATACTTTTCAAGAAAGGCTTCTAGGCCCTTCTTAAATTTTATTAGGGAATCACTCATTACAACATCATATGGCAGAGAGTTCCATAGTCAATGCTCTTACAGTAAAGAATCTGCGTCTGTGAGTATGATTAAACCTTCGTTCCTCCAGACATAGAGGATGCCCCCTTTTCCCCGTCACAGGTGTAAAAGTAAAAAGATCATTAGAAAGGTCTTTGTACTGTCCCCGCATATATTTATACATTGTAATAAGATCACCCCGAAGCCTTCGATTTTCCAAACTAAATAACCCCAAGTGTAATAACCTGTCTTGGTATTGCAGACCCCCTAGTTCCCTAATAACCTTGGTCGCTCTTCTCTGCACCCGCTCCAGTTCAGCTATGTCTTTCTTATACAGTGGAGACCAGAACTGTACACAGTATTCTAAGTGTGGTCGCACTAGTGACTTATATAGAGGTAAAATTATGTTCTCCTCATGAGCATCTATGCCTCTTTTAATGCATCCCATTATTTTATTTGCCTTTGCAGCAGCTGCCTGACACTGGCCACTATATGTGAGTTTGTCATCCACCCATACACCCAGGTCTTTTTCAGTGACAGTTTTGCCCAGTGTTTTACAATTAAGTACATAATTATACATCTTGTTCGTTCTACCCAAGTGCATGACCTTACATTTATCCCCATTAAAGCTCATTTATCAGCCCAAGCTTCTAGTTTACATATATCCTCCTGTAATATAAATTGTCCTCCTCTGTATTGATTACCCTGCAGAGTTTAGTGTCATCTGTAAATATTGAAATTCTACTCTCTATGCCCCCTACAAGGTCATTAATAAATATGATAAAAAGAAGAGGGCCCAAAACTGACCCCTGTGGTACCCCACTGCTAACCGTGACCCAGTCCGAGTGTGCTCCATTAATAACCACCCTTTGTTTCCTATCCCTGAGCCAGCTCTTAACCCACTTACACATATTTTTCCCTATCCCCATTCTTCTCATTTTATGTATCAACCTTTTGTGTGGCACCGTATCAAAAGCTTTTGAAAAGTCCATGTACACCACGTCCACTGCATTCCCTTGGTCCTGTCCTGAACTTACCTCTTCACAAAAGCTTATCAGATTAGTCTGACAGGAACGGTCCCTTGTAAACCCATGTTGATATTGGGTCATGAGGTTATTCTTCTCTAGATACTCCAGTATAGTATCTCTTAGAAAACTCTCCAGGATTTTACCCACAGTTGAGGTTAAACTTACTGGCCTATAATTTCCAAGTTCAGTTTTTGTCCCCTTTTTGAATATTGGCACCACATTTGCTATACACCAGTCCTGTGGTACAGACCCTGTTGTTATGGAATCTTTAAAGATTAAAGTTAATGGTCTATCTATGACTGTGCTTAATTCCTACAGTACACGGGGGTGTATCCCATCCGGGCCCGGGGATTTGTCAATTTTAGTGATTTTTAGACGCCGCCATACTTCCTGCTGGGTTAAGCAGGTGACATTTAATGGAGAATTTTTATCCCTGATCATGTTATCCGTCATGGGATTTTCTTGTGTAAATACTGTTGAAAAAAAGTCATTTATCATATTGGCTTCTTCCTCATCCTCATCCACCATTTCACCCAGTATTCCAAGGGACGTTAGATAGCGGTGCTTCCATCTAGGAGGTAGATAGCACGGTGGACACCGGGGCAGAAGGAAACTTCATGTCCTCATCCTTTGCCCAAAAGCACGCTATTCCGCTGATACTACTGCCCCGTCCCTTGACCATCAGGGTGGTTGACGGTGCACCTTTACCATCTCAGGATACACACCAGACAGCACCTCTTGGTTTCTCAATCTCATCCTTTCATCACGAGAAATTGTCCCTGTTCGTTTTGCCAGATGGCATCGACAAGATGCTTCTCGGACTTCCGTGACTCCATTACCATTCCCCTCATATAGCTTGGTCTTCGGGGAGTATACTGGGTTGGAGCAAGCACTGTGAGGAAAGGTGCATGAGGGGCAGTGTTCAAGTAGCATCCATGGAGGTGCCCGCGGATCTTTCCACGCTCCCTGGACACTACCGGCAGTACACGGACGTCTTCTCCAAAAAATCAGCAGAGACGCTTCCGCCGCACCGTCCTTACGATTGCCTGATAGACCTATTGCCAGGCGCGGAGCCTCGTAGAGGTCGCGTGTACTCTCTATCTCTCCCGGAGACAGCGGCCATGTCACAATATATCCGGAAGAACCTGGCAAGAGGGTTTATCAGAAAATCGGTGTTGCCAGCTGGTGCAGGGTTCTTCTTCGTGCAGAAGAAGAGTGGGAAGTTGCGCCCCTGCATTGACTACAGAGGCCTCAACGCCATTACCATAAAAACAAATACCCTCTTCTTTTGATCTCTGGGTTGTATGACAGGTTGCGAGGGGCCCGGATCTTTACTAAATTAGATCTACGGGGGGCGAACAACCTGATCCGCATACGCAAAGGAGACGAGTGGAAGACAGCCTTTAATACCAGGGATGGCTACTATGAGTATCTGGTCATGACTTCGGCCTCTGTAATGCACCTGCTGTCTTCCAGGACTTCGCAAATGACATCTTTCACGATATGCTCTCTACCTCGGTGGTGGTCTATCTGGATGACATCCTCATCTTTTCTCCAGATGTGGCTTCTCACTGGAGAGATGTCTGCAAGGTCTTCGACCATTTGTGGGCGAATTCTCTCTTCGTCAAGATGGAGAAGTGCCAGTTTGAGCAGGAGTCCTTGCCGTTCCTGGGCTATATCATCTCGGCCAAGGGGTTGGCTATGGATCCTGCCAAATTGCAAGCGGTGATGGACTGGCAGGAGCCCCATTCTCTAAAAGCGGTGCAGCGCTTTTTGGGGTTCGTTAACTATTACTGCCAGTTCATTCCCCACTTCTCCACACTGGTAGCTCCTTTGGTCGCTCTCACCAAGAAAGAAGCCAATCCAAAGGTTTGGTCAGAGCAGGTCTCCACGGCCTTTTCGTCTCTGAAAACCCATTTTGCTGGCGCTCCCATCCTCCACCGTCCCGATGTGGATAAATCCTTTATCCTAGAGGTAGATGCCTCATCTGTTGGTGCAGGAGCAGTCCTTTTCCAGAAGGATGCTCAAGGTCGGAAGCATCCCAGCTTCTTCTTCTCAAAGACCTTCTCACCGACGGAGAGAAACTACTCCATCGGGGACAGGGAGTTGCTGGCCATGAAATTGGCCTTTTCTGAGTGGAGACATCTCCTGGGGGGAGCCAGGTTTCCCTTCCAGGTGTACACTGACCATAAAAACCTGGTCTATTTGCAAATGGCCCAGCGCTTGAACTCCCATCAAGCTAGGTGGTCGCTCTCCTTCTCCCGTTTCCGCTTCACCTTGCATTACCTATCTGGAGAGAAGATCGTCCGTGCGGATGCTCTTTCTCGCTCGGTGGTCTCAGCGGAGGAAGAGGAGGCTGAGCTTCGACTAATTGTCCCCATGGAGAGCCTGAGGACCGTGGCTCCGGTCGCTCTTGAGGCAGTTCCACCGGGCAAGACCTTTGTCCCTCCTCACCTGCGGCCGGAGGTCCTCGCGTGGGCACACGCGTCCAGGGTGGGTGGTCGCTTTGGCATTAAGCGGACCACAGAACTCCTGACAAGGTCTTATTGGTGGCCGCACATGGCTCGGGACACTAAAGAGTACATTCAAGCATGCGTCTCTTGTGCTCGGAACAGGTCCTCTAGGCAGAGGCCGGCTGGGTTTCTGTATCCCTTGCCGGTGGCAGACAGACCCTGGGAGATGGTTGGCATGGACTTTGTGGTCGGCCTGCCAAATCTGGTGGCAGCATGGTCATCTGGGTGGTTAGCGATCATTTCTCTAAAATGGTGCATCTGGTGCCACTCGCGCGGCTGCCTTCCGCTCGTGGTCTCGCCGCACTGTTCATAAAGCACATATTTCGTATGCACGGTATGCCAGACAAAATAGTCAGTGACCGATGTCCCCAGTTTGCATCTCAATTTTGGAGGGAGCTCTGTAGTCTACTCATTATCGAGTTCAATTTGTCCTCCGCATATCATCCCGAGTCGAACGGGTTGGTTGAGAGAGCCAATCAAACTTGGGTCACATACCTGTGACATTTTGTCTCTGCCAGGCAGGATGACTGGGCATCCTTACTATCGTGGGCTGGATTTGCCGTGAATAATGCAGTGGCTGATTCCACTGGTCAGACTCCGTTCCTTCTCAATTACGGCCAGCATCCGTGCGTCCCTGTCCCGATGCCAGTGTCTTCCACTGATTCCAGGGTGGAAGACAGGGCAGTGGAGGCTGGTGACATTTGGGATCGCACCCAGGATGCTGTTCGAGCCTCTTTTAAAGAGAGAATGAGAGCGTCAGCCGACACACATTGGCGTCCCGCTCCAACTTTTACCCCTGGCGACTTGGTGTGGCTCTCTGTGCGTAATATCAAGCTGCAGGCCAAGTCCTCCAAGTTCGCTCTGCGATACATTGGTCCCTTCAAAGTCCTCGAGCGCATCAGCTCAGTGGTCTACCGTCTGGCTCTTCCACCACACTTAGCCATCTCTGACGTCTTCCACGTGTCCCTTCTCAAACCTGTTCACATGGCTCGGTTTTCCGAGTCATCTGCCGGGACATCAGACCTCTCCTCGGATGAGTTTGAGGTCAACGCCATTGTGGGATGCAGGATTGTGCGTGGCAAAAAATTTTATTTGGGGGACTGGAAGGGTCATGGTCCTGAAGCCCAGACCTGGGAGCCAGTGGAGATCATCAACGCTCCGCTCCTGATCACGGCGTTTGAGTGTACTGAGGCTCAGAGGGGAGGGGGCCAATGTTAGGCATCGGGTTCCTGCAGCTGCACAGTGAGAATCCAGAGCCTTGCATCCAGCGGTCTCCCATTCTCCTCCGACCGCTCAGGAGCCTGCACAGCAATCTCGGCATCTCAGACGCTCTGCTCAGACCAGCTCTGTAGGACTGGTTGCTGCTGCCACCTCTGGGACAGCAATAGCAGCGCAGGCTCTCCTGCAGCAAGCCACTCCAGTGGCTAAGTCCTCTCGTCGCACTACTGGGCATGCTCACGAGACGATCTCCCACTGGAGATTGGGAGTCACGTGCTCAGGTCCTTCTGATCTGATTGGTCCATCCCAGAGATCTGGAAGGTCCCGCATGGCTATAAAAGGTCCGCATGGCCGCTTGGCCATGTGATAGTATAGACTATACTTGCTACTGTGTGAATGATGATGGATGCATGTACCTGCGAATGACTCATTAAGATCCACTCCCTCTGATATAACGTGTGTGGATAGGGACTTAGTCTTAGAGTCAGTGCCAGTCAGTGGCACTCTTCAGGCCACATTGCACATCTACACAGTGCTAGAACCCAACAGTGCGCCCCCTCTTGGGCATTGTCGTAGAGCGGCTGGTGCAGTCGCCGCACTGCAGTCAACAGCACTTGGGGCGTCCCCGGTAGCAACGCCGCACGCACGGTAGGTCTAGACGGACACTGACCCTGTGTCTTGGGCCCGAGTCCTGTGACCATATACTGTGTGTGCACACCGCTGAGACCTGTGAAGTCAACAGGCTTGGCATTTATGTTAATGCCTTAAGGCGCCTCTGTGAACATAACAGAGTATGCCCAGTGCACAGCGGGTGACGTTCAACCCGTGTGCGATATACCGCCATATTGTGCGCCTGCCATTATATAGCAGCAGTTTAACACCTCTGCACGGTGGACCCCGGGCGGCGAACGCACTTTCTATTATTTTATATTTAGTGCGTTCCACCGTCCCTAACAGGTTGAGTGGGTAGCGTGTGTACAGGCCAAGGAGGTTGAGTATGTACTGTGCATACAGGGTCATGTAGGTTGAGTGGCGAGTGTGCATACAGACCATGGAGGTTGAGTGGTGAGCGTGCATACAGGCCATGGAGGTTAAGTGATGAGGGTGCATACAGGCCATGCATATTGTTTTCTTTGTAACAATTGTACCTGTTGATTTCTGTGTGTCTCTACAGGTGGTCCTTATCTCCTGGAAAACTCTTCTGATAATTCTCTTTCTCTCCCGTCTGAAATCTTTTGAGGGGCATCTGGTCATTGCTGGTGTGTCGTGAAATGATGTTCTTTTCCACTTCTGGATTATGGCCCCAACATTGCTCACTGGGACCTTCAGTAGTTTAGAAAATTCTTCTGTAACCAATGCCATCAGGATGTTTTGCAACAATAAGGTTGTGAAGGTCTTGAGATGGCTCACTGTTTTTATACCTCATGAGATGTTTCTTATATGGCACCTTGGTAATGAGACGCCTTTTTATAGGCCACGAGTTGAACCAGCTGATATTATTTGTCACTAAGATTGCTTTCTAATTACTAATAGATTTTAGCTGGTGTCAGGACTTTCCAGGGCTTTTTGCTCCTCTTTTTCTTTATGTGTTGAATACTTTTTCCCTGTGTCATTTCTCATTATTACACATAATTTATGGACATCTATGGTTTGATTTCTTTGCCTGTGTGGATAATTATTACTGACATCTACTGAGATTTTCATGTGAATAGCACCATTAGAAAAATAGCGATACTTGATAAGGATATTGATGACGTGTTCAATACTTATTTCATTCTCTATATATATACTGTATATGTCATCTTCTGTTCTGATCTCCCACCTTTGAAACATTTTCTGGCAGCTTCATGCTTCTTTGACCAAGCAGCTAATCAGCAGCCACAACAAGGATTAATGTATCACCGCTGTGACCAATCCATTAACTGATGTAGTTACATGTTTGCATGACAGAACAGAATATACTGGCTCTGTACAACTTGTTCCAGATGTTTGGACTGACTGTGCTTATCCTGCTCTAGTCGTATAGACCTGCTTTATGCATTTTTTTCTCATTCTTCGGACATGTAAGCACTATGGCCAATCACTGAGCATAACAGTCATTCATTTGTTTACTGTTGGGGCCAATGATTGGATGCAGTGGTCTCATGATGGAAGAAGCTTGGACACCCTGCAGGGGTCCTACATGAAATAAGTAGAATATAGCATTTTTTTTTTTCATTTTAATAACACTTTAAGAATATGGAAAATGCCTTTAACATATGCTTGAAATAATTTATTATTATTATTATCCATATTTTTCTTATTATTATTTTAGCTTTCATTATTGTTAATATTTTCATATTAGTACTGTTTTATTTTTATAATTCAATTATATTGATATTTGTATTATTATTAGTGTTATTTTATTATCTTTATATTATGAATATTATGATTATTATTTCAACACTATTATTTTATTATATTATTATTGTTACAACATTATTGTTATTATTTTATTATTATCACATCACTATCATTTTATTATTACTATATTATTTCATATTAATAATATAATAATAAACATAATAATGTAGTAACACTAGAGAAATATCGAAATAATAATAATCATTATTATTATTTTTTTACTTCTTTAATATTACTATATTATTATTGCTATTAGTATTATTTCAGCACTGTTATTATTTTATTATTACTATAGTATCTTATTATTATAAATAATATTATTATTTTGATCTTACTCTAGTTTTACTATATTAATAATAATAATAATAATAATAATAGAGTAATATAGCAATACTAGAGTAATATCAAAATAAAAATAATAAGATAATATAGTAATAATAAAATAACATTGCTACAATAATATTTCATCACTGTTATTATTTTATTGCTATGTTATATTATTATTATTATTATTATTATTATTATTATTATTATTATTATTATTATTTTGATATTACTATATTATTATTATTATTATTATTATTATTATTTATTTTTTTTATTTATTTCATTTATTTTGTATCTATTTCTTCGGCTTCAGCTTTTTCTCATTTCATGAAGCTGCAGTATTTGGTTTCTAAAGTAGATATATTTAAATGCAAAAATGGTTATAAAATCTTACCAGTAAAAGCTGCTATGAGATCCCATCAGTATTCAGCATGACAGGTAGAAATATTCCACTGCATTAATGTAAAGGGTCTATGAAGCTCTCATGCAGATTCCAAGTTCGGGGCATCATTCATGATGAATACTAATAACATCAAAAAGTCATTTCAAAGATTACATTCAGGGGACTGGGGAAGAGAAAGTTTCAGGAGTCAGTTTCACTATATTAAAATTTGTATCTTCTTGAGTAATTCCTATGGAATATGGTTTTAAGGTTTGCCCGGGCCATATTTCATATTTCAGAAGTGTTTTTTTTTATTGGGTTTTATGCTTATTGGAAATAAAATAAAGGGAGCAAAATCACATTTCTTTGTTTTATCGCATTAGATACGTCTTTATAAAAAGAATATGTATTTATTTTTAAAATATTTATCATATAAAATATTCAGTGGAACGTTAAAGAAGTGATATCTTAAAAAAGGCAAAAGTAAGAAGAATAAAAATAGAAACTACTTTAGTCCTCCATAGATTAGAAAGACACAACTAAACTGATCAAGAGATTGCAGGTGGAAGTCCCATAGGTGGACTAAAAAAAAATGTCCAATCAGTAAAAGTGCAATTTTTCAAAATGTAAAACTATTTATTGTGTACAAAGAAACAATAAGAGGAAAAAAAGACCGTCTTTGGTTACCTTGCCTTCTCCAAAAATGGAATAAAGAGTGATCAAAAAGACATACGTACCAAAAAATACTATCTTTACAAAGTGACAGCTCGTCTCCCAAGAAAACAACTCCTAAGGCTATTTGTCAAAATGTGAAAATGTTGCATTTTTTATTCCCCTGCTTGTTTTTGCAAAGGTCTGGACCAAAATACACAATAGCAACCTGTTCCTATTATTGCAATTTTCTTGCTTTCCTCTCCCCCTTTTTAATGTATTTTTGGTGCAGATTTGATATCAAATTCAACAGATTTTTTTTTGTGCAAAAATACCAGCAGAACAAAAACAAAGTATTTATGGAAAATGGGAACATGGTCTAAAACTCAGATGGAAAAGTAAAAAAAAAAAGTTATGAATTTGAGAAAGTGATAACACACAGGCAAATTTTATAACATACAGTCATATGTTAAAGTTTGGGCACCCCTATTAATGTTAACCTTTTTTCTTTATAACAATTTTGGTTTTTGCAACAGCTATTTCAGTTTTATATATCTAATAACTGATGGACTCAGTTATATTTCTGGATTCAAATGAGGTTTATTGTACTAACAGAAAATGTGCAATCTGCATTTAAGCAAAATTTGACCAGTGCAAACGTATGGGCACCTCAACATAAAAGTGACATTAATATTTCGTAGATCATCCTTTTGCAAAAATAACAGCCTCTAGTTGCTTCCTGTAGCTATTAATGAGTTCCTGGATCCTGGATGAAGGTATTTGTGACCATTCCTGTTTACAAAACAATTCCAGTTCAGTTAAGTTTGATGGTTGCCGAGCATGGACAGCCAGCTTCAAATCATCCCACAGATGTTCAATGATATTCAGGTCTGGGGACTGGAATGGCCATTCCAGAACATTGTAATTGTTCCTCTGCATGAATGTCTGAGTAGATTTTGAGCGGTGTTTTGGATCATTGTCTTGCTGAAATATCCATCCCCTGCGTAACTTCAACTTCGTCACTGATTCTTGCACATTATTGTCAAGAATCTGCTGATACTGAGTTGAATCCATGCGACCCTCAACTTTAACAAGATTCCCGGTGCCGGCATTGGCCACACAGCCCCAAAGCATGATGGAACCTCCGCCAAATTTTATTGTGGGTAGCAAGTGTTTTTCTTGGAATGCTGTGTTTTTTAGCCTCCATGCATAACGCCTTTTTGTATGACCAAACAACTCAATCTTTGTTACATCAGTCCACAGGACCTTCTTCCAAAATGTAACTGGCTTGTCCAAATGTGCTTTTGCATACCTCAGGCGACTCTGTTTGTGGCGTGCTTGCAGAAACGGCTTCTTTCGCATCACTCTCCCATACAGCTTCTCCTTGTGCAAAGTGCGCTGTATTGTTGACCGATGCACAGTGAAACCATCTGCAGCAAGATGATGCTGCAGATCTTTGGAGGTGGTCTGTGGATTGTCCTTGACTGTTCTCACCATTCTTCTTCTCTGCCTTTCTGATATTTTTCTTGGCCTGCCACTTCTGGGCTTAACAAGAACTGTACCTGTGTTCTTCCATTTCCTTACTATGTTCCTCACAGTGGAAACTGACAGGTTAAATCTCTGAGACAACTTTTTGTATCCTTCCCCTGAAAAGCTATGTTGAATAATCTTTGTTTTCAGATCATTTGAGAGTTGTTTTGAGGAGCCCATGATGCCACTCTTCATAGGAGATTCAAATAGGAGAACTACTTGCAAGTGGCCACCTTAAATACATTTTCTCATGATTTGATACACCTGGCTATGAAGATCAAAACTCAATGAGGTTACAAAACCAATTTAGTGCTTCAGGAAGTCAGTAAAAAGTAGTTAGGAGTGTTCAAATCAAGAAAATGATAAGGGTGCCTATACTTTTGCACCGGTCAAATTTTGTTTAAATGCAGATTGCACATTTTCTGTTAGTACAATAAATCTCATTTGAATCCAGAAATATAACTGAGTCTATCAGTTATTAGATATATGAAACTGAAATAGCTGTTGCAAAAACCAAAATTGTTATAAAGAAAAAAGGTTAACATTAATAGGGGTGCCCAAACTTTAACATATGACTGTATTTAATGTTAAGAAATGAAAAAAAATGAAATTAAAAAACTTACTATATAGTAGAGTAAATTACACTCACAATTCCAAATCTTTCTGAAAATATACAAGATCCCATAAGGCTTAATGTTTATGAGAGATGAAAAAGAAATCTTGAAGAGAAAGATAAAAAAAAGTAAAGTGAAAAAATGAAAATTAACCCTCGTGCTAACAGGTAAATTATTATAAAAGTGATTTGTTTATTTTACGTAATCGTGTTTCTCACATTCATCAGGAAGCTACTTTGCTCTGGATAGCCCTTTCATTAGAACCTCTCCAATAATTCTGTAGGTGCCTGATTTTCCTCCAACAATCCAAAAATGTATCAATTTTGGGGGAATTTAGTTTTAGGACATACAGTCATGGCCAAAAGTGCTGGCACTAGAGTTGAGCGACTTTTGGTTTTTTAGGGTCGCGTTTCGTTTCGTGAAACCCGACTTTTCCAAAAGTCGGGTCGAGCAAGATCGTCCGATTATAGGGAAAAGTCGGGGTCGTCCCGAAACACGAAACCCAATGTAAGTCAATGGGGAATAAAAGTCGGCAGTGAGAGGAGGACAGGAAACACACCTACAGTGCCCATTTGAATGCCAAAAGCATCAATTCTTCTTTCTTAAGCTTGTCAACCTTAATTAACTTCATATTACAAGTTACGCACTGAAAAATGGGGGTTATTTGGCTACAGACTGTGGGGGGGAGGGCTGGCTCCAGGTTTTCATGTGCCCTGGGCGAAAGAGCGCCCCTTTAACACATACCACAACTCATCATGCTCCGATACGGCAGAGAAATAGCGGTATAGTACAATGAAAAATACCTCACTTTTTACATCTCATGACGAGGCCCATCTATTTCTCCATACAGAATCATTGGTCCCATATAATGTTTGAAACAGTATATGATGAGCTCCACATAATGCTACAGTATATGTTGGTACCCATGGATGAAGCTCCACTGTCTTATGGGCCCAAATAATGCTCCAAACATAATGGGCCCCATTTCTAATGCTCTAGTGTATAATGGGCCCTGTAAATGCTGCTCCAGTGTCTGATGTCCACCTTTGGAATGTTCCAGTGTATGGTGGGCCCCATCTATCATTCTCCAGAGTATAGTGCTCCCCAAAAATTGCTGTCCCAACATTGAAAACAATCAAATAAGTCTCCTCGCTAGGGAATCCCTGTACTTGTCTGGACAGGTGCTGTAGCTTGCTTAACAGCTCGCCTGCCGTTCTCACGCCCAGTATGGATTGCACGTGATTGCACAAAGGTTAGAAAGGGTACCGTATCCCTGGATAACATGTATGGATAGCGTACACATTCAAAATACATGTCTCAGGAGGCAGGCTCAGACGGTGTCAGGCCCAGTATGGATTGCACGTGATTGCACAAAGGTTAGAAAGGGTACCGTATCCCTGGATAACATGTATGGATAGCGTACACATTCAAAATATATGTCTCAGGAGGCAGGCTCAGACGGTGTCAGGCACAGTATGGATTGCACGTGATTGCACAAAGGTTAGAAAGGGTACCGTATCCCCGGATAACATGTATGGATAGCGTACACATTCAAAATATATGTCTATACAGCATGAGGCAGGCTCAGACGGTGTTAGGCCCAGTATGGATTGCACGTCATTGCACAAAGGTTAGAAAGGGTACCGTATCCCCGGATAACATGTATGGATAGCGTACACATTCAAAATATATGTCTATACAGCATGAGGCAGGCTCAGACGGTGTTAGGCCCAGTATGGATTGCACGTCATTGCACAAAGGTTAGAAAGGGTACCGTATCCCCGGATAACATGTATGGATAGCGTACACATTCAAAATATATGTCTATACAGCATGAGGCAGGCTCAGACGGTGTTAGGCCCAGTATGGATTGCACGTCATTGCACAAAGGTTAGAAAGGGTACCGTATCCCCGGATAACATGTATGGATAGCGTACACATTCAAAATATATGTCTCAGGAGGCAGGCTCAGACGGTGTCAGGCACAGTATGGATTTGACGGCCCAGATTACACAGAGGAGGAGCAGGGAGAGGTAAAGATTGCAAATGCTGGGGCCCTGCCCAAGCAAGGGGGGCCCACTCGTGGGCGTCGGTACTGGCACTGGGCCCCTCATAGTACAGCGGTGTGTCTGACGGCGGGTGTGCACCACCGCCGTCAGAGACACTTGATTGCACTATGAGGGACCCTGTGCCAGTGCCCGCGCCCAAGAGTCGGCCTACCCACCTGTCCAGGGCAACGGCACTCGCACGGTGTCGTGCGGTAGGTGGTGACCCCGGCCATGGGTGGGGAGGCAGCACAGTTAGGGAGTTTTAGAAAGTGGCATATGTTGATGTTGGACATTCAGCTGATGCAAAAGGCGAAATAGGTGAAGTACCAGGAAGAGGTGGACCAAAGCAAGCCATTTTTCTGTCACCCTATGTGTCATCAGGGGAAGGTGGGACAAAATCCTTGGAAACCCATGCGTGGCTCATTTTAATGAAGGTTAGATCATCCACATTTTGGGTTGACAGACGGGTCCTTTTTTCTGTCAGGATTGATCCAGCTGCACTGAAGACTCTTTCCGATAGCACACTTGCAGCTGGGCAAGCGAGCTCCTGTAAGGCATATTGGGCCAATTCAGGCCAGGTGTCCAGTTTAGCGGCCCAATAGTCAAAGGGGAATGACCTGTGTGGGAGAACATCGATATGGGAGGAAAAGTAGTTTGTAACCATAGTTGACAACTGCTGTCTCCTGTCACTTTCCATCGATGCAGTATTACCAGTTGTGTGAGCGGTATTTGAAAAATCAGTCCACAACATTGTCATGAAACCCCTGTCTCCAACGCCACTTCTGCTGTGTGCACCACGAACACCTCTGCCAAGCTGCCCCCGGCCCGTACGGCTCGTGTGAGAACCATCACCGCTGCTGTGTGCTGGGAATGCCTCAAGCAACCGATTTACCAGAGTTGCTTGTTTATTAGCCAATATTAGGTCAAGGTTCTCCTGTGGCATGATGTTTTGTAATTTGCCTTTATAGCGTGGATCCAGGATGCTGGCCAACCAGTAGTCGTCATCGTTCATCATTTTGGCAATGCGGGGGTCCCTTTTTAGGATCCGCAAGGCATAATCTGACATGTGGGCCAATGTTCCCGGTGTCAATGATGCACTGCGAGTGCTGGGTGGAGGAGCACTTTCTGGCAAATCCACATCCCTCCAGTCACGCACAAACCCTGTACCAGACCTTGCCATGCCAACATTTTCACTTGCCCCACGAGATGCATCCTCCTCCCCTAAGTAATCATCCCCATCATCCTCCTCCTCCTCCTCCTCTTCTTCCTCCACTTCGTCCAGGAGAGGTCCCTGAGCAGACAATGGCTGAATGTCATCAAGGATTCCCTCCTCCTCTTCCTCCTCATCAACATTGGCTGCAGACGCCTGCTCCTTAAGGTGCATCAAAGTTTGCATGAGCAGACGCATAAGTGGGATGCTCATGCTTAGGATGGCGTCGTCTGCGCTTACCAGCCGTGTGCATTCCTCAAAACACTGAAGGACTTTACAAAGGTCTTTCAGCTTCGACCACTGCACGCCTGTCAACTCCATGTCTGCTCTGAAAGTGCCTGGCCGTGTATCCTCCCACAAATGCATTATGGCCTGCCTCTGCTCGCACAGCCGCTCCACCATGTGCAGGGTGGAGTTCCACCTTGTTGCAATGTCGATAATGAGGTGGTGGTTGGGAAGGTGGAGCAATCGCTGCAGCTTCTGCATACGAACGGAGTGTACAGGCGACCGGCGGATGTGCGCGCACAGTCTTCGCACCTTCTGGAGCAGGGCTGTTAACTCCGGATAATTTTTGAGGAAGCACTGCACCACCAGGTTCAATGTGTGAGCCAAGCAAGGTATGTGGCTGAGTTTTGAAAGGGCTATGGCTGCCACAAAATTACGGCCGTTATCACTAACTACCTTGCCTGCCTCAAGATGTACACTGCCCAGCCATGACTCAGTTTGTCGCTTCAAGTACTCGGCCAGCACCTCGGCGGTGTGTCTGTCGCCCAAACACATCATCTGCAACACAGCCTGCTGACGCTTTCCACTAGCTGCTCGATAGGGGGACACCTCGTGTGCAACAGTGGCAGCTACAGATGGAGTGCTCGTACGACTGCGCTCTGTGGATGAGCTTTCGCTTCTGGAGGAGGAGGAGGAGGGTCGAACGCCTACAGCCAACTGTTTCCTATACCGTGGGCTAGGCAGCACTGTCCCACCACCGCTGTCCCCTGTGGACCCTGCATCCACCACATTAACCCAGTGCGCAGTGATGGACACGTAACGGCCCTGGCCATGCCGACTGGACCATGCATCAGTTGTGAGGTGCACCTTTCCGCTCACTGACTGCTTGAGTGCATGGACAATGCGGTCTTTCACATGATGGTGGAGGGCTGGGATGGCTTTGCGAGAGAAGAAGTGGCGACTGGGTAGGTCATAGCGTGGTACTGCATAGGCCATGAGTTCGCGGAAAGCTGTGCTTTCCACCAAATGAAAGGGCATCATCTCAAACGAGATTAGTTTGGCAATGTGGGCGTTCAAACCCAGTGTACGCGGATGAGAGACTGAGTACTTTCTTGACCTACTCATAGTGTCTGGGAGGGTGAGCTGGACTTGAGAGCTGCATATGGTGGAAGTAGCGGTGGACAGGGCGGACTGAGAGAGGGTTGATGATGGTGATGGAGTTGGTGTTCTTTCTGATGGCCTAGAATCAGTCTTTCGTTGATATAACAGTGGGATTCCCTGACTGCTGTGGCCTTGCAACGACACCTCAACATTTGCTGCTGTGCTAACCGGTGGGCTTACAGTGGGGGAAACAATGTAGCATTGCTGACTACCTTCGTTGTGATCAGTTGCACATGTGGCACTTGAGGTTTGGTGTTGTGTCCACGCTTGCAAGTGCATGCTGGTTAAATGTCTAAGCATGCAACTGGTATTCAAATTTTTCAGATTTTTCCCTCGGCTAAAGGTCTTTGCGCACTTCTTACAGATAACCTTGGCCTGATCATGAGGATTTTGTTCAAAAAAGTGCCACACTGCACTCTTCCTACTTTGGCAGACATTTTGCGGCCTAGCACGCTGTGATCTTTTGACCCTCTGGACAAGCTGTCCAGCAACTCTTTTGATGTTTGGAACCTGTCTTTGGAGTGCTCCGGGCCTGCCAGATAACAGTTGTTGCGATGTCGATGTCTGCTGTGGATGCTCCTCATCTGAGCTATTGGAAGCAGCACCCTCTTCCCCCAATGGATGCCAATCTGGGTCAACAACTGGGTCATCCATCACCTCCTCTTCTATGTCATGTGCACCTTTCTCTGTGTCACCGTGTATGGTGGTATAGTGTGCGGGAAGGGGCACCTGAGTCTCATCAGGGTCAAAATCTGGCTCTGTACACTGCGAGGACAATGTAGTGCTCTGAGTGAATGTACCAGCAGAATCATCCATCAGCGGCTGTGCATCAGTGCACTCCATGTCAGATTCATCTTGGCCTGGGTAATTCACCATTTGACTTGATAATCCAGGCATGGTATGTGAAAACAGCTCCATGGAGTAATCAGTAGTATGGCCTGCGTCATCCTTCAATCTTGGTTGGGGTGAAGGACACAAGGAAAGGTGTGGTTCATGAACATGAGCCTCCAATGACGACTCAGTGCTTTTACTTTTTACAACTGAAGAAGAGGAGGCGATAGAGCTGGAGGCTGAGTCAGCAATGTAAGACAAAACTTTTTCCTGATGCTCTGCCTTTAAAAGCGGTTTGCCAACTCCTAGAAAACTAAGCGTTCGAGGCCTTATGTAGCCAGACGATGACGCAGGGTCAGCACCTCCTGCATTCGGTCCTATTTTGCTCTTGCCACTACCATCAGATCCACCACCAACACCATCATTACCAGCTGCCAACCCCCGCCCAATTCCACAGCCTCTTCCACCAGCCTTCCTCATTTTTGGTAGAAATGTAGACAAAATCCAACAAACTATATAGTAATGTAAACCAAGGCAAAAGGTGTCTATAGGACAGGGGAGATTTAGAATTTCTGCACACACTTGTGGACAGTGGACACTTTTGGATTGTGTGAGGCCCACTGATATCTGAGCGCTATGTGACACGCTCGATGGCACAGCTGCCTTTGACCAAAGTGACGAGAGGATAATGGAGATTTTGAATCTCTGCGTACACTTTTGGACACTGGACACTTGTAGATTGTGTGAGGCCTACTGATATCTGAGCGCTATGTGACACGCTCGATGGCACAGCTGCCTGTGACCAAAGTGACGAGAGGATAATGGAGATTTTGATTCTCTGCGTACACTTTTGGACACTGGACACTTGTAGATTGTGTGAGGCCTACTGATATCTGAGCGCTATGTGACACGCTCGATGGCACAGCTGCCTGTGACCAAAGTGACGAGAGGATAATGGAGATTTTGATTCTCTGTGTACACTTTTGGACACTGGACACTTGTAGATTGTGTGAGGCCTACTGATATCTGAGCGCTATGTGACACGCTCGATGGCACAGCTGCCTGTGACCAAAGTGACGAGAGGATAATGGAGATTTTGATTCTCTGCGTACACTTTTGGACACTGGACACTTGTAGATTGTGTGAGGCCTACTGATATCTGAGCGCTATGTGACACGCTCGATGGCACAGCTGCCTGTGACCAAAGTGACGAGAGGATAATGGAGATTTTGAATCTCTGCGTACACTTTTGGACACTGGACACTTGTAGATTGTGTGAGGCCCACTGATATCTGAGCGCTATGTGACACGCTCGATGGCACAGCTGCCTGTGACCAAAGTGACGAGAGGATAATGGAGATTTTGAATCTCTGCATACACTTTTGGACACTGGACACTTGTAGATTGTGTGAGGCCCACTGATATCTGAGCGCTATGTGACACGCTTGATGGCACAGCTGTGACAAAAGTGACTAGAGGATAAGGGAGATTGGATTGCTTTTAAAAAAGCAGTTTGCGGAGCAGTGGGTAAACAGCAATGCCAGCGTGTCAGGAAGCCTTAGAAGGCAGCCCAACAACCAACACCACTGATACACCACAATATAGCCTCCCCTTGCACTGCACACACAGTGACTTGTGTGTTGTGCAGGCCAAATCGCTAGCAGCAGAAGCAGTTCTTTTGTCTTCTTCCCTGCCTAACGCTCTCCCTACAGAATCAGCAGCAACCTCTCCCTATACTAAGATCGGCAGAAGTAAGATGGCGGTCGGCGTTCACGCCCTTTTATACCCCCTGTGACGCCCACCAAAGCAAGCCAATCACTTGCATGCCCTTCTGAAAGATGGTGGTGACCCGTGCCTATGTCATCACGTTGCCCACAGTGTCCGTGGATCCTGATTGGCTGAAAAAGTGCGCAAAACAAACTTTTGAAACGCGACTTTGGCGCGTAAGTCGCCGACCTCGTGGCCGACCTCATCCTAGGGTCGGGTTTCGTTTCATGAAACCCGACTTTGCCAAAAGTCGGCGACTTTTGAATTTTTTCAACCCGTTTCGCTCAACTCTAGCTGGCACCCTTGATATTGATATTGTTAAGGCAAATTGGACATTATTTTACACAAAACCCCAAAGATGGGCAGGACAAAATTGTTTCCATGTTTCCAATATTGTAGGTAAACAACTTTGTTTCAAGTATGTGATGCTCATACACACTCACCTGGTATTAAGTAACAGCTGTGGGAAATAAGAAAATTTCACCTAAAACCAGATAAAAGGGGAGAAGTTAACTCCATCTTTGCATTGTGTGTTTGTGTGTGCCACACTAAGCATGGAGAACAGAAAGAGGAGAAGAGAACTGTCTGAGGATTTGTGAACCAAAATTGTTGAAAAACATCAACAATCACAAATTTACAAGTCCATCTCCAGAGCTCTTGATGTTCCTTTGTCTACAGTGTGTAACACAATCAAGAAGATTACAACCCAAGGCACTGTAGTTAATCTTCCTGTACACGGACGGCAAAGAAAAATTGATGAAAGTTTGTAACACAGGGCAGTTCCGATGGTGGATAAGCAGCCCCAATCAAACCAAGGAAATTCAAGCTGTCCTGCAGTGTCAGCGCAAACCATCCGTCAATGTGACTGAAATGAAACACTATGGCAGGAGACCCAGGAGGACCCCACTGCTGACACAGAGCAATAAAAAAGCTAGACTGCAGTTTTTCAAAATGTACGTGAGTAAGCTAAAATCCTTCTGGGAAAGCATCTTGTGGACAGATGAGGCCACTGTAGAGCTTTTTGGTAAAGCACATCATTCATTGATTCTGTGCAAGACACCATGAAATCTGAATATTACCAAAGGATTTTGGGTTGCAATGTAGTGTGCAGGGTTGGGAAGCTGAGTTTGCGTCCTAGGTCATGGGTCTTCCAGCAGGACAATGAACCCAAACTTACTTCAAGAAGCATCAATAAATAGATGGAAACAAAGCACTGGAGAGTTCTGAAATGGTAGCAATGAGTCTGAATCTAAATCCCATTGATCACCTGTGGAGAGATCTTAAAATTGCTGTTGGGAGAAGACACCTTCACATTTGAGAGATCTGGATCAGTTTGGAAAGGAAAAGTCATCCAAGATTCCAGCTGAGAGGAGCAAGAAGCTAATTAAAAAAAGAGAAATTAATCCAGCTCACCGCACTGCCTTGCTGGTAGGATCCAGATCCTGCGCACGGATTTGACTAGGCAGTCAATCAATAATAGGAAAGAAAAAAGAAGTTCCAGCGCCAGGAATGGAAAATTAAAAATCCATTTTATTGTGCCATTGCATATTAAAATTCCAGCAGGTACAGCATATCTGTCGGATGACTACAGAACAACGCGTTTCGACGCCTCAGGTCTTAATCATGTTCATGAGAACATGATTAAGACCTGAGGCGTCGAAACGCGTTGTTCTGTAGTCATCCGACAGATATGCTGTACCTGCTGGAATTTTAATATGCAATGGCACAATAAAATGGATTTTTAATTTTCCATTCCTGGCGCTGGAACTTCTTTTTTCTTTCCCAAGAAGCTAATTGGTGGTTATAGGAAGCGATTGATTGCAGTTATTTCTTCCAAAGGGTGCAACCGAGTATTAAAGGTCCCGTTACATTTAGCGATGCACCAGCAATCCTGACAACGATACGGCCCGGTCAGGATCGCTTGTGCATCGCTAAATGGTCGCTAGTGAGCTGCCAAACAGGCAGATCTACTCAGCGATGCAGCAGCGATAAGCGATCCATAGGCGGTCGCTCTCACCTGTCACACAGCAGCGATGATGACGACTTCCATCTGCGTCCATGAGTCACTAGTCGGCGCCAGCGGGACGCCGAGGGAAAAATGGCCCAGAACATTCAAGCGCGATCAGCGATATCCGGGGGGGTTGGTCGCAGGTACGTGTCACATGTAGTGAGATCGCTAGTGATATTGCTGTTGCGTCACAAAATCGCTGACGCGTTAGCATATCGCTACCGATCTCGCTATGTGAGAAAGGGCCTTAAGTTGAGGGTGCCAACAATTTTGCCTGGACCATTTTTGGTGTTTTCTATGAAATTATGTGCAATTTGCCTTTTTTTCTCTGTTTTATTTGTGTTGTTCCAATATGCATGGGAAATAAACATTTATATAACATATGTAAGCATTATAATTTCCTGGGAGAAATGCTTCATTTTCTGGAACACTGTCAAGGGTGTCAACACTTTCTGCCATTACTGTATGATGTGTTGCTTAAAATGATGAATTTAGAATTTAAACTCAGCTGATAATGATATCACTATTCCTATTTAATTGACCCTCTTCTTCATCCAGGAGGAAAGGTCATCACCCCCGGGTCCTCCCGCAGTGAGTTAGTTATAACTGTATTCTGAATTTTATGTTTCCAGCCACAACATTGTATCTTTCTCTTGTCACAATAAGATTTAATGTCTCATTTCAGGCAATGTTTAATTTTCCGATGTAATTCAATCAGTCGATGCTAAGAAATGAAAACTAGCTGAACTTGCAAAGCCATGAATAGTAAAGCATGTGCATCTCATTGTCAGTAACAGTTTCGTTATGGGGAATGAGGTGGAAATTCAGAATGACTGATGCATCAGCAACTTATAAAACAGGAGGATTCATGGGTCTGATAGTCAGGAAAGTAAAATGTCCTCCATGCTCAACAGAATACAAATAGAGAAAAGTTTCATCTATCAAGGACATATAGTGAGGAGGGATGGACTCCAAATGGAGCCCCTTCTGATGTGTGCCCTTAATCCACTGCCAGCTATAATACATTCGCTCTTCCTGTTTCATCATAAGATTTCATTAAGATCCACTAAGTGCCACCTACCCATCCAACTTAATCCCAATCTCAAACTTTCTGGAAGTACCAGAAAAAAATTAATGGGACCCTTCCTCCTTAAATGCTGCAAGTTGCAATAATTCCAATCAACTAACTCTTCAATCGACAGCACAAGAGAAGTTATGTATAATTTCAATGTAAAGTACTGCGTCTTTCTCATATATAATGTATTCCGCACAATTTCAAAAATTTATACTATCTTGACATCAGTACTTTCCTGCTTACATTTAGAAGCTGAATAATTGGGTAATCCTAATACTGTTTTTGGCAGCAAAGGAAAAATGTATCAATATGGAGCATGGGTGCAAACTAAAGAGTATTAGAACTTTGTAAATTGAATTTGCCAAGTTCATGGATTTTTCTTTTTTAACTAATTCTCAGGGAATCGATTTTCCATGAATCACAATATTACAAGCCTCCAATTGCCCTGAAAATATATGGCTAACACTCTGAGATGTCCTAGGACTTGATCTACTCCTCTCAGTCTCTTTAACACAAACATAGCTTTAGTAATGCCAAAATTATGATCTCGACATATATGGTTATGGTTAATCAGTAATATTCAACATCCCATTTAATAATACGGTGAAGTGAACTTTCAAGTGTTTTTGTATTGAAAAATGGTCCAAAAATGATCTGTTTCAGCCATTTGTTATTAGTCAGATTCAAACTGATGATGTCACTGTCAGAGATAACAACATTCTGCTATTAGGAAAAGCATATATTCCATATCACAGTCCACTTCATCCACACTAATATACTCAATAGAGGCAAGGGATGCCAATTGTGACTTGTGCTTAGCAGTACTACTGCCAGGACAGATAGTGATGTTGTTGGTGCTGGCCAGCTAGTGGTGTTGTTGGAGCTTTTCATAGTGGCTCCTCATTGTTAGCTCTGTTTTTTTTTTTCTTTTTACACTACCCCCTCTATTGCCATTATCCCTTTTTCTTTTTTCATATATTTTGTACTACACTATAATGAGCTTCTGACAATCTATTTAACCCCAATTATGCAACTTTTACCAAATAGAATGTAATACGAAGGTAAGTACATGTATAAAAAGCAAAAAGTGGCAGCACGTCACAGTAAAGTTATGGAAATTGCGGTTGTTTAAATTGTACTGGTAAAACAGGCTTGATAAGATAGATATGTGTTGTAAAATTTCTACATTTTTTAAATATTTTTTTCTATTATCTTTTTACAAAATTCACCCTTCTCCCCCAAAAATTATGTGATAAGAAATGCTGGGTAGGTAAACATTCAAAAAGCCAGCACCTACAATTGCTAAAAACAGAGAATTGTGAGAAAAAAACGCAACCCACAAACTTTGTGAGGTAGACAATCAAAATGAAGTATGTGAAATTTGGGGAATTTACTTCTGTATTTTTTAAAAATAATTATTTCACCTCACAAAAAGCATTGCACAAGATATGAAGTGCAAACACTTGTGAAAAGCAAGTCCACAATTTCTGACTGACACTTTTTTTATTCTATAAAAAATATTGTGATGCCTTGCTGCTGCTTTCTAGTGCATGAATATAAAGCAATGTAATTGTAAGTTACATGTAGCAAGATGAATGCACCACATCACTGATCAATCACACAAAGTTTGACATTAATGCTGACACTTCTCTTATTTCTCCTTCTAGCAATTATACACCACATCATTCCCACTACTGTTATATTCTTCAGTGCTGCAGTTATTCAACAAATTACTGCCTACAGTATTTCTTGAGTGCTTTATGGCTTTTTATCCCTATCTCTTCAACCTCTATTGCTGAGCTGTGAACTGTGACGTCTACTCACTGGTCAAAATCAACTAGGATCTAGAGGAAGGAGACTCTGGATCAGGTGGTTTTAAACAAAGTATCCATACCCTAGAATCTATACATGTGAAGAGCATGGTGCAATATCCTAAAACACTTGTATTAATCCCTGTCTTAGACCTCAACGTATTTATTCATATCTCCTTCACTGCTCCAGATAACCAGACATGTAGCTATAAATCTCTTCACAGCTTTCGACCACCAAGAAAGTAACCAAAAACCTTTTCACTCTCCTAAGCCAGGAAAAATGCAATCATCAATCCCTTCACTGCCTTAAACCACCAGGGATGTAACCAAAAACTCATTTACTGACAAAAATCAGCAGACATGTAATAATAAATCCTTTTCCTGCCTAAGGCCTCTTTCACACATCAGGTTTTCGCCGTCAGGCGCGATCCGGCGCTTTTGACAGAAACCGGATCCGGCGAAATGCAATGCCGGATCCGGTTTCCCCCCATTGACTTGCATTAGAGCCGGATCGAGCCGGATGGCCATGCGTTTCATCCGATTTTCGCCGGATCCGGCAATGTGACGCGATCCGGCGTCTGGAAAAAACGGCTACTGTAACGTTTTTTGTCTCCGGCGAAAAAGCCGGACACGCCGGATCCGGCGTGTCCGGCTTTTTCATACAATGAAAGCCTATGAGCGCCGCAATGCGCCTGATCCGGCGACAGCCGGATCCGGTAGCCGGATCCGGTTTTTTTGGTCTGAGCATGCTCAGTAGCTCTGCCCACAAGACATATATAAAAGCAAGACAGTGAGACCCTCAGCCACACCCAACATGCCACCCAAGCCAAGAACCAGGAGCAGGAGAAGGCAGCAGACATCTGCAGCAGCACCATCAGCACCACCCCAAATGGAGCAGCATGCTGAACAACGGGAGGGGAGTCCAGCAGCAGATGAGAGACGGTAATTATCAAATCCCCCATTCCTCCAAACTAGGGCTATGGAATATCAAGATATTCATTGGCCCTTTGTTTCTCTTTATTCAACAGCCGCCCAATTGATGCAGCAGCAGCAGCAGCAGCAATGGCAGCAGCAGGAACACCACCCACAGCCATGGAGTCTGGCCATCAGGAAGACAGCACATCTTCTTCTGGGAGCCCTCCCTCGCATCGTCAGCGTTTGACGGTAAGTTTTTATTTCCAAAATCCATCATCTCTGTAATATATGTCTATTCATTGCCTTTTATTTCAAAACAGGAATCACAAGATGAAGAGGAGCTCCCAGAAGAAGAAGGAAGGGGTGGACAGACACTTGGAGTGGGCTCACAATTGGTAAGTTTTTTTCATCAAACGCAGAAACACAACATCACACTACACACAACACATAGAAAACAATGTTCTGCAGACCACACACAGCAAACAAATGCCTACATCCAAAGACATAACATTTTTTGTTTTCTTCTCTAGTCTTCCCAATCTGGTGCTCGGCCAAGAGGTCCTCGCAGTGCCTCCCAGGGTCGTCGGCGACAGCAACGCGGCGGTCACCAGCGTGTAAGTATAAATATTTTTGCTTTGTTTTTTTGCACTTTTTATTTCATTTCTTTTGTGGACGCTAATTATGTTATTTTTGTCTTTTTCTTTAACAGCCTTCACAGCGTGCTCCCGACTCTGACGGTGAGGATGGAGGAATCGATGTGGACCACCTCATCGATCTCGTCAGAGAAAGGGAGCCGCTCTGGAATATGGCTGACCGCCGCCACGCTGATCTTATCGTTACCCGACGACTCTGGGAGGAAATCTGTTCGCTCCTTGTGGACCGCTGGGAGGACCTCGAAGCTCGGGCCCAGATTAAAGAGCGTAAGTAGGTTGCTTGATTTAAACCAGTGTTTCCCGAACTCCAGTCCTTGTGGTCCCCACGGATCATGTGTTCAGGATTTCTATTTACTTTGGAAATCCTGAAAACATGACCCCTGGGGACCATGAGGACTGGAGTTTGGGAAACACTGATGTTGTATACTAACCACTTTGTCCTTTCTCGTTTCAGGGGAGAGAATTGTGAAGCGGTGGCGGTCTGTGAGGGATCGTTTCAAGAAGGAGTTCAATAAAGAGATGCGGGCCCCGAGTGGATCTGGAGGATGCAGGAGCAAGTACAAGTACGCACGAGCCCTGTCGTTCCTCCGGGATACAATGGTCACCAGAAGGTAAATATTACACACCACATGTGACAAAAAAATGTTTAGATGTAACTTTTTTTTTTCAGCCAGGGCCATACCATGTCACTATTTTAATTGTTTTTTTTTCTCTTTATTCCACAGCACGGTGAGCAGCACTCGGGAGCCTGCACGATTGGACCCTTCTGAGGCGATCCCTGAGGAGACCGGCACCGAGGGACACTTCGACCGCCCCGGTACATCTGCACCTTCCCAGCCTTCCCACACATTCGACCCATCTGTCCCATCCACCAGCACAGGAGCATCGTGGCCGCCTACATTACATGAAGCTGCTGGTGAGGAGATCGCTTTCCCTTTACCCCACCCTTCTGCCCCTGCCACCTCTAGTACACCTGCGGGTACTGGGCGGCAGCGGCAGAGGGGTCAGGAAAAGAGGTATGCGCCAGAGTTCTTGCATCTGAATGCATCTTTCCAGAACTGTCTAAAAGTCTTGTCAGAGCAAATCTCCGCAGGCTTTCAGCAGATCAACTCCAGCATTCTGGAGGTGAAGACACTTCTGCAAACCATGCATTCAGAAGCAAGATCTTCGCCAAACCACACCTTTTTCAGGTCTGTTGTGGAGCGCATGGCAACATTATCTCCTACCCAGCAGATGCATGTAATGCATTCGTGCCACGGTGCTCAACAGCAGGTTACCTCCCAACCTCCACCTCCCACCACTGTAGTTCCTCCACCTGCACCCCCTCCAGCCACTTTCCATCCTCCCCCTCCTATTACATCTGCACCCCCTCCAGCCACTTTCCATCCTCCCCCTCCTATTACATACCAGCAACCTCCCCAGTACCAGCAACCTCCCCAGTACCAGACATCTCCCCACTTCCAGCAACCTGCCCCGTACCAAACTCCTTCCCCGTACCAAACTCCTTCCCCGTACCAAACTCCTTCCCCATACAACTTTCCATCAACATCATCTGCTCCTACAGTCCCTGCCCAACCCTCCACTCCACCGCCCACCACCTCTTCTGCCTCCCACATGTCCACCCATTCTGTAGCTTTTTCCACACCATCACCTCTAACTGTTCCTTCCCCACCACAATCCCAGTCCTCTCTCCACACTCCCATTGTCGAAGTGTCCCGCAGCCCCTACAGCAGTAATTCCACCCCACACTACACCGAGTTATAATGTTTTTTTTGTAATAAAAATGCCCATTTGGTTGGTTTCAAACCTTTATTAAAAAAGTTTTTTTAACTTTAAAAACAGTTTACAAAAAAAAAATATTTTAAATAAAAGTTAAATTATTGTTTACACTGGTTGTCTGTCATTTCTTTCTGCGGCGAAATATGTTTAAAAAAAAGGTTAAATACAGGGTATTTAAAAGGTAAAAAGGTATTCAAAACCAGGTATATAACTGTGGGTAAATTTTAGCTTTTTGCCACAGTTGTGTTCCTGGTTGTGTTTGAAGCAAAGTATTTCACCTAAAAAGTTGTGTTTATTGTTGGTGATTTCCTAACAATGTACACAACTTTTGTTAAAAGGTGAAATACTTTGCATAAAACACAACCAGGTACACACCTGTGGCCTAAAGCTAAAAATAGAGACCATGACAAGATAGCCAACTTTGGCTGGTAAAGGTATATACTGTTGGTACAGAAGGTACACAAGTTTGGTTAGGGCACAAATCTTTCACACTCTGTCATCCTGCCAGTGTACTCTGCCTTGAGGTGACATAAAGTATAGTGCAAAATTGTCCCTCATTACTGAAACCGTCACAGAACTTCTAGTGGTAATGTCATGGTAATCTTGCAAGGTGGTTTCTTCAGAGGTGTCCTCAATGGAAATGGGTTCCTTGCAGATAACAAAATTGTGGAGTACCACGCAAGCTTTGATCACCTCGTCCACAGTTTCTGTCTTGAGGTTGATCGCAGTCAATAGGACCCGCCATTTGGCTGTCAGAATACCAAAGGTACATTCAACCATTCTTCTTGCTCTTGTGAGGCGGTAATTAAAAATGCGTTTTGGTCTTGTCAATCCTCTGCTAGAGTACGGTTTCAAAAGGTGTTCTGACAGCTGGAAGGCTTCATCCCCTACACAGACAAATGGCATAGGTGGACCAGATGTTTGCGGCAGCGGTCTAGGTGGTGGGAACTGGAAGGTGTTTCCATACAGATTACGCCCCATGGCAGACAGTTTGAAAACTTGAGAGTCATTGGAGCAGCCATAGGCCCCAATATCAACAGCAATAAATTTGTATTCCGCGTCAGCGATGGCCATGAGGACAATTGAAAAATATTTCTTGTAATTGAAATATTCCGATCCCGATCCGGCTGGCTTTGCAATGCGGATATGTTTCCCGTCCACAGCGCCCAAGCAGTTGGGAAACTGACATATCTGTTGAAACTTGTCAGCAATTTCAATCCACCTCTCTGTTGTGGGCTCTGGTAAAAACTCTTCAGCTAAGGAGTCCCACAGTGCACGGCATGTGTACTTCACTATTCCAGATATGGTGGAAATCCCGAGTCTGTACTGGAAATGCAGTGACGAAAGGGATTCTCCAGTTGCAAGAAATCTGTGGGGAATTAAAAAACAATAAATTAGTTTTAAATCACAGCATTACATACCAAAACTGAGCTATAACACTTGGAGATACAAACTACCACCAACAAGATTGCAGTGAAAGTGTGCTCTGATGCGATCACATCCAATAAATGTGGCTTACCTTAAAGTCACCATCAGACGCTCTGCGGGTGAAACAGAGAAGCGGCAATAGGTGTCCGCTTTTCTTATGAGGTGTGCAATGCGCTCCACCAAGTAATCAAAATTCTCCATTTTCATCCGAACATATCCAAAAAATGTATCCGGGTTTCGTCGAAGGTCCATGCAGAGTGTAGAATAGACCCCACGCGTCATTCTCTTGGCTGTGAAGGGGTGGATCCACAAACGTCGTCTACGATGCTTGATGCGCTGCTGTCTCGCTCTCTCCTTCTCCAGAACAATCACCCTCAAACGATTCGTCTCTGCTATAAAATCCGCCAAATTCTTCAAAATATTTCCAATGACAACATCCATCTTCGCCAGTAACTTGCTCTTCTCTCCAACCTGCACTTTCTCCTCTACAACCTGTCAAAGAAGGGCTGTAGGAACATGCTATATATAGTTTTCCAGTAGCCAATCCCGTTCGGAAGGCCACAAGGGTCAATTTTAAAAACCGGATCCGGCGTAATCCGTCGAAAAACGGATAGAAAAACGGATGAACCGGATGAGACGGATCCGGTTTTGTCTGTCAAGAACAAGACGGATCCGGCAGAAAACCGGATCCGGCACATCAGGTTTAACAAAACATTTGCCGGATCCGGCGTTCCGGCACGACGCCGGATCGCGCCTGACGCCGAAAACCTGATGTGTGAAAGTAGCCTAAGACCATCAGGAATATGGTCATCAACCAAGTCACTGTGCTATAAAAACAGAGATGTAACATTTACCTGTGCTAGAGAAAAAGGGATATAATTAGGAGCCCCATGACTACTCTAGACCACCAAGGATTTAACAATAAATCTGGTCAATGACAATGACCACTAGAAATATGACCATAAATTTTAATGTCTGAGACAACTAAAAATATAATCAAAGCCTTCTTCACTGCCCTAGACTACCAAGGATGTATACATAAACTCCTTCATTGCCCTAGATCACCAGGAATATAACCAAAAACTCCTTCATTGCCCTAGATCACCAGGGATATAATTAGTGATGGGTGAACCCCTGGACATTCAGGTCTGGCAGGTTCGGCCAAACATCTAAAAAAACAAGTTTGGTTCAGGCCCCAGAACATTACCCAATCCTGAACCCAGACTCCATTCAGATAAATAGGGGGCCCAAACATCTGTTGTTTGCCAAGCTGTCATCTGCATGACAGTGCTGCAACCAAGGGCTCTTATGGGTGGTAAGATCATTACTTCCTGTCAGAGAGCTGTGGTTCACATCACAGGTCACAGGCGTCGGCTGATGAGAGTATTGGGAGTATTCATCAGCCAGTGACACTTGCACCTGTGCTATAAATAAATAAACAAAATGACATGGGGGTCTCTTATTTTTGATAACCAGTACAGGCACAATTGACAGCTGCAGCCTGCAACCCTCAGCTGTCAGCTTTATCATGGCTGGTTATCAAGAATAGAGGGGTCACCATGCCTTTTTTAAATTAGTCAAATAGTTATTTTTTAAAAAATGTCATTGCGTCCCCCCATTTTTAATAACCAGGCAGGCTAAAGCAGACAGCTGGGGACTGGCATTCTCAGGGTATTGGCCTCTCCCATCCTAAAGATAGCAACCCACAGCCAACCAGAACAGGCACATCTATTGGATGAGCCAATTCTGACGCTTTGTCCGGCTGTTCCCATTTGACCTGCTGCAGTTGTAAGTGATGTAATGGTTATGGGATTCATGTCAGCTGTTTTATAGCCGCTGGCATGAAGCTCATAAGTTAGCAATGGAGAATCGTCTATAATACTCCCCCCTTTACTAATTCCATAGATATATTGTAAAAAAGACACAGCCAGAATAAATTCCTTTATTTGAAAGGAAGACACAGACTCCTTAATTTGACATAAAAGTAAAAAAACACATTTATACTCACTTGCACCTACTCCAATGAAGCCCTTGTCACCAGTAAAAAACAGAAAATAATAAACAGCTATTATACTCACCTTACTCCTAATCCATCAATGCCCATGGCCCCTGTAAAAAAAGAAAAATAATAAACAATCATATCCCTCACCTGTCCGATGTGAAGATAATCCATACTGCCCCAGGACAATCTGGATGATTTGGATAGTGGTCACATCAGTGATGCAACCGCTATCCCCGCCACCTGGAATACACTGACAGGAGCGTAATTTCTCCTGCTGCATCAAGCGCTGAGCTGCCTTGAGAAAGTGAGAAAGAGAACCCAAACCATTACACAGACTTCTGGAGAAGTATGTTTTGGGGTCCATGCCCAAACACTAGGTGTTAGGTGCAGACCCCAACCTTTACTGTTCGGATTCGCCCATTGCTAGATATAACCATTAACTCTTCACTGCCGTAGACCAACAAGGATGTATGCATAAACTCCTTCACTGCTGTACAAGCATCAGGGATATAACCATAAACCCCTTCAATGCCATAGACCACCAGGGATGTATGCATAATCTCCTTCACTGCCTAGACCACCAGGGATATAAACATAAACCACTTCAATGCCATAGAACATCAGGGATGTATACATAAATTCCTTCACTGCCCTAGACCACCAGAGATATAGCCATATGTCCTTTCCAGAGTTAGACTGCCAGGGTCTACTCACTTTCCTAGATGCCCACAAGTTGGAATATTACCAATTTTACACATTAACAAGTTGATTAGCTCAGGAAATGTGAGTGTGGAGTATGCCGACATAAGGGGATTTACACAGTGCTCTTGCACAAGGACCGCCCGTTGTTTGTGTTTACTCTGGTACACAATAATGTTTCCATGCACCGACAAGTCTTCATACAAATATCTGATGCATCTTAAACATTTTGATAAGCACATAGCGCTGCCTCTCACCAGTGCTATATACACGTCCCCTTTAATTTGTGAAATGCTATGTGAGCCTCTAATTTGCGCTCAGGAGCTGACATTGCAGCTACACAGACGTGAGCAAAGAATTGGGTTATCTATCATAACCTTATTGATTATTCTTGCTGTTCTCATTTGTAGTGAGTTATGGCTGTAATCTTACTTATCGCTTCGTGAGACATCACATTCTCTCTTGAAAATAAGAGATAGTCGCATTCACAGCAGATAAGCGTTCATGCAAACAGCAAATGTCTTTACAAGGACTGCGCGATGGAAGGGTCACCTAAGGTTACACACTGCCTAGAAGAGCGGAAAGACAACCAAGAATAACTCTGGAAAGTCCTGTGCACCACCGAAGCGTAAGCAACGATGTTCCTGATGATTCCGGGCAGAGCTTTTTTGGGGCTAGAAGTTTCCGTTCTTTAACTCAAGAGCTGTATAATGGATCAGGTTGGAAAGGTTCTGCACCAAATGTATGCTCCATAATTGGATGCAGACTGGTCAATAGGGATAAGTAGGAGAAGCCACATGGAGACAAATTGTCAGAGGGAGAACCCTGATAGAATATAAAATGGTTTCCCAAAATATCCCTTTAATAATTTTCTATTTCTTAACCTTCCATTCTCCTGGAGTGCAGCACAGTCTGAAGACACTGATGTATGGAGAGAAACTGGATGATAATTGAAGAAAGTAGTAGAGTAGCACAACATCAGAGCTCAGCATGAATAGAGACTCGCTTTTGGTGAAGTAACAGAGCCCAGTGATGTAGCAGACACACTTATGGTAATGTAGCAGTTCAAAGCAACATTACAGAGTTGAGTTTATCTGGTGGCACACTTGTTTAATGTATCATTGCCCAGTGGTTGTAAAAGAGCTGGGTATGTCAGCAGACGTACTTGTAATAATGTAGCAGAGCACCGAGAAGTAGCAGAGATTTGTTTCTCAGGTGGCACCCTTGTGTTAATGTAGCATAGTCTGGATGTGGAAGCAGAGCTGGGTTTGTGAAGACTCAGAGGCATACTTGAAAAGAAAAAAACAGAGTTAAGCGATGTAGCAGTGGTATGAAAGAAAAACTACCGGAAAACTCAGGGGGCATATAGCTGCCTGAATCAGCCTAAAAGGCTATACCATGTGAAATTAGACATGCATACTGTCATGGTTTGCTCAGGAGTTCTTTGGCAATGCTTCTAGGGATAACACCATGTGGCCTCTCTTTGGTTGGGGGAGGGCTATATTTACCAGCCCCTGTGCTGTGTCCATTGTCAGTTATACTTCCGACCGTGGCTGAACAGATGACCCTGTGAATAGCACAATGAAAGAAAAAAGGATGGCACTCACCGTTACCAAAAGTAGAAGTCTTTATTTCATGGATAAAATTGCATGGGTTCGGGAGCAATGCAGAGAGTGCGGATAACGGCCGTTTCGCGCTCCTGCACTTCAACGGGTCCTAATGGCAAGCGGCAGGAGAAAGGTGCCTATAACCACACACCTGTGGAGCACCGCCTCCTGACAGCCGACATAAATGACACTCTTACTTACCAGAGTGAATGCATAGAACATTAAAATCAACATATGCACAAACATTTAAAAACAAAAGCAAAACTTATAAATCTTAAAGAGCACAAATTACAGTAAATTCAGAGAAAAACGGACATGTCCACCCTTTCATTCAAGCCCAATGCACCTGTTGCATTGGACCGCAGTATCCATCTAGCTTCTCTTTGCAGAAGGAGCCTGCGATGATTACCTCCCTGACTGGGAGGATTAACCCTTTCTAAACCCCCAAACCGCAGCGATTCTGCCTTACCACCATGGAATTCTCTACAGTGGCTGATCAAATAGGGGACTCCTTTGCCAGATGAAATGGAAGGAAAATTCTCTCTAAACCTATATACAGACAGAAAAGTATACTATAAATGAGGTTTTGCAAGAAATAAACTGACGAATTTCATGCTGAATGGGACCATCCTTCATAGAATTGTCAACAAGTTTAAATGGACAAAAAGGACAGTCCCCCGTTTGATCAGCCACATTAGAGAATTCCATGGCGGTAAGGCAGAATCGCTGCGGTTTGGGGGTTTAGAAAGGGTTAATCCTCCCAGTCAGGGAGGTAATTATTGCAGGCTCCTTCTGCAAAGAGAAGCTAGATGGATACTGGGGTCCAATGCAACAGGTGCGTTGGGCTTGAATGAAAGGGTGGACATGTCCATTTTTCTCTGAATTTACTGTAATTTGTGCTCTTTTAGGCTACTTTCACACATCAGGTTTTCGGCGTCAGGCGCGATCCGGCGTCGTGCCGGAACGCCGGATCCGGCAAATGTTTAGTAAAACCGGATGTGACGGATCAGGTTTTCTGCCGGATCCGTCTTTTTCTTGACAGACAAAACCGGATCCGTCTCATCCGGTTCATCCGTTTTTCTATCCGTTTTTCGACGGATTACGCCGGATCCGGTTTTTAAAATTGACCCTTGTGGCCTTCCGAACGGGATTGGCTACTGGAAAACTATATATAGCATGTTCCTACAGCCCTTCTTTGACAGGTTGTAGAGGAGAAAGTGCAGGTTGGAGAGAAGAGCAAGTTTACTGGCGAAGATGGATGTTGTCATTGGAAATATTTTGAAGAATTTGGCGGATTTTACAGCGGAGGCGAATCGTTTGAGGGTGATTGTTCTGGAGAAGGAGAGAGCGAGACAGCAGCGCATCAGGCATCGTAGACGACGTTTGTGGATCCACCCCATCACAGCCAAGAGAATGACGCATGGGGTCTATTCTACACTATGCATGGACCTTCGACGAAACCCGGATAAATTTTTTGGATATGTTAGGATGAAAATGGAGAATTTTGATTACTTGGTGGAGCGCATTGCACACCTCATAAGAAAAGCGGACACCTATTGCCGCTTCTCCGTTTCACCCGCAGAGCGTCTGATGGTGACTTTAAGGTAAGCCACATTTATTGGATATGATCGCATCAGAGCACACTTTCACTGCAATCTTGTTGGTGGTAATTTGTATCTCCAAGTGTTAGGTCAGTTTTGGTATAATGCTGTGATTTAAAACTAATTTATTGTTTGTTAATTCCCCACAGATTTCTTGCAACTGGAGAATCACTTTCGTCACTGCATTTCCAGTACAGACTCGGGATTTCCACCATATCTGGAATTGTGAAGTACACATGCCGTGCACTGTGGGACTCCTTAGCTGAAGAGTTTTTACCAGAGCCCACAACAGAGAGGTGGATTGAAATTGCTGACAAGTTTCAACAGATATGTCAGTTTCCAAACTGCTTGGGCGCTGTGGACGGGAAACATATCCGCATTGTAAAGCCAGCTGGATCTGGATCGGAATATTTCAATTACAAGAAATATTTTTCAATTGTCCTCATGGCCATCGCTGACGCGGAATACAAATTTATTGCGGTTGATATTGGGGCCTATGGCCGCTCCAATGACTCTCAAGTTTTCAAACTGTCTGCCATGGGGCGTAAACTGTATGGAAACACCTTCCAGTTCCCACCACCTAGACCGCTGCCGCAAACATCTGGTCCACCTATGCCATTTGTCTGTGTAGGGGATGAAGCCTTCCAGCTGTCAGAACACCTTTTGAAACCGTACTCTAGCAGAGGATTGACAAGACCAAAACGCATTTTTAATTACCGCCTCACAAGAGCAAGAAGAATGGTTGAATGTACCTTTGGTATTCTGACAGCCAAATGGCGGGTCCTATTGACTGCGATCAACCTCAAGACAGAAACTGTGGACGAGGTGATCAAAGCGTGCGTGGTACTCCACAATTTTGTTATATGCAAGGAGCCCATTTCCATTGAGGACACCTCTGAAGAAACCACCTTGCAAGATTACCATGACATTACCACTAGAAGTTCTGTGACGGTTTCAGTAATGAGGGACAATTTTGCACTATACTTTATGTCACCTCAAGGCAGAGTACACTGGCAGGATGACAGAGTGTGAAAGATTTGTGCCCCAAACTTGTGTACCTTCTGTACCAACAGTATATACCTTTGCCAACCAAAGTTGGCTATCTTGTCATGGTCTCTATTTTTAGCTTTAGGCCACAGGTGTGTACCTGGTTGTGTTTTATGCAAAGTATTTCACCTTTTAACAAAAGTTGTGTACATTGTTCGGAAATCACCAACAATAAACACAACTTTTTAGGTGAAATACTTTGCTTCAAACACAACCAGGAACACAACTGTGGCAAAAAGCTAAAATTTACCCACAGTTATATACCTAGTTTTGAATACCATTTCACCTTTTAAATACCCTGTATTTAACCTTTTTCGCCGCAGAAAGAAATGACAGACAACCAGTGTAAAATAATTTAACTTTTATTGAAAAATGTTTTTTTTAGTAAACTTTTTTAAAATTTTAATAAACATGCTTAATAAAAATTTGAAACTATAAAACTGAAACCATAAAACTGGTCATTTTTATTTAAAAACACACATTATAATTCTGTGTAGTGTGTGGTGGAAATACTGCTGTAGGGGCTGCGGGACACTTCGACACTGGGAGTGTGGAGAGAGGACTGGGATCGTTGTGGGGAAGGAACAGTTAGAGGTGAAGGTGTGGAAAAAACTACAGAATGGGTGGACATGTGGGAAGCAGAAGAGGTGGTGGGTGGTGGAGTGGAGGGTTGGGCAGGGACTGTAGGAGCAGATGATGTTGATGGCAAGTTGTATGGGGAAGGAGTTTGGTACGGGGCAGGTTGCTGGAAGTGGGGAGATGTCTGGTACGGGGCAGGTTGCTGGAAGTGGGGAGATGTCTGGTACGAGGCAGGTTGCTGGAAGTGGGGAGATGTCTGGTACGGGGCAGGTTGCTGGAAGTGGGGAGATGTCTGGTACGGGGCAGGTTGCTGGAAGTGGGGAGATGTCTGGTACTGGGGAGGTTGCTGGTACTGGGGAGTTTGCAGGTACTGTGGAGGTTGCTGGTACTGGTGAGGTTGCTGGTGCTGGGGAGGTGGCTGGTGCTGGGGAGGTGGCTGGTGCTGGGGAGGTGGCTGGTGCTGGGGAGGTGGCTGGTGCTGGGGAGGTGGCTGGTGCTGGGGAGGTGGATGGTGCTGGGGAGGTGGATGGTGCTGGGGAGGTGGATGGTATGTAATAGGAGGGGGAGGATGGAAAGTGGCTGGAGGTGGATGGTATGTAATAGGAGGGGGAGGATGGAAAGTGGCTGGAGGGGGTGTAGATGTAATAGGAGGGGGAGGATGGAAAGTGGCTGGAGGGGGTGTAGATGTAATAGGAGGGGGAGGATGGAAAGTGGCTGGAGGGGGTGCAGGTGGAGGAACTACTGTGGTGGGAGGAGGAGGAGGAGGTTGGGAGGTAACTTGCTGGAGAGCAGCGTGGCATGAATGCATTACATGCATCTGCTGGGCAGGAGAGAGCGTTTCCATGCGCTCCACAACAGACCTGAAAAAGGTGTGGTTTGGCGAAGATCTTGCTTCTGAATGCATGGTTTGCAGAAGTGTCTTCACCTCCAGAATGCTGGAGTTGATCTGCTGATAGCCTGCGGAGATTTGCTCTGACAAGACTTTTAGACAGTTCTGGAAAGATGCATTCAGATGCAAGAACTCTGGCGCATAAGTCTTTTCCTGACCCCTCTGCCGCTGCCGCCCAGTACCCGCAGGTGTACTAGAGGTGGCAGGGGCAGAAGGGTGGGGTAAAGGGAAAGCGATCTCCTCACCAGCAGCTTCATGTAATGTAGGCGGCCACGATGCTCCTGTGCTGGTGGATGGGACAGATGGGTCGAATGTGTGGGAAGGCTGGGAAGGTGCAGATGTACCGGGGCGGTCGAAGTGTCCCTCGGTGCCGGTCTCCTCAGGGATCGCCTCAGAAGGGTCCAATCGTGCAGGCTCCCGAGTGCTGCTCACCGTGCTGTGGAATAAAGAGAAAAAAAAACAATTAAAATACTGACATGGTATGGCCCTGGCTGAAAAAAAAATTTACATCTAACATTTTTTTTCACATGTGGTGTGTAATATTTACCTTCTGGTGACCATTGTTTCCCGGAGGAACGACAGGGCTTCTGCGTACTTGTACTTGCTCCTGCGTCCTCCAGATCCACTCGGGGCCCGCATCTCTTTATTGAACTCCTTCTTGAAACGATCCCTCACAGACCGCCACCGATTCACAATTCTGTTCCCTGAAACGAGAAAGGAGTGGTTAGTATACAACATCAGTGTTTCCCAAACTCCATTCCTCATGGTCCCCAGGGGTCATGTTTTCAGGATTTCCATAGTAAATAGAAATCCTGAACACATGATCCGTGGGGACCACGAGGACTGGAGTTCGGGAAACACTGGTTTACATCAAGCAACCGGTACTGTATATACTTACGCTCTGTAATCTGGGCCCGAACATCGAGGTCCTCCCAGCGGCCCACAAGGAGCGAACAGATTTCCTCCCAGAGTCGTCGGGTAACGATCAGGTCAGCGTGGCGGCGGTCAGCCATATTCCAGAGCGGCTCCCTTTCTCTGACAAGATCGATGAGGCGGTCCATATCAATCCCTCCATCCTCAACGTCAGAGTCGGGAGCACGCTGTGAAGGCTGTTAAAGAAAAAGACAAAAATAACATAATTAGCCTCCACAAAAGAAATGAAATAAAAAGTGCAAAAAAACAAAGCAAAAATATCTATACTTACACTCTGGTGACCGCCGCGTTGCTGTCGCCGACGACCCTGGGAGGCACTGCGAGCACCTCTTGGCCAAGCACCAGATTGGGAAGACTAGAGAAGAAAACAAAAAAAGTTATGTCTTTGGATGTAGGCATTTGTTTGCTGTGTGTGGTCTGCAGAACATTGTTTTCTATGTGTTGTGTGTAGTGTGATGTTGTGTTTCTGCGTTTGATGCAAAAAACTTACCAATTGTGAGCCCACTCCAGGTGTCTGTCCACCCCTTCCTTCTTCTTCTGGGAGCTCCTCTTCATCTTGTGATTCCTGTTTTGAAATAAAAGGCCATGAATAGACATATATTACAGAGAAGATGGATTTTGGAAATAAAAACTTACCGTCAAACGCTGACGATGCGAGGGAGGGCTCCCAGAAGATGATGTGCTGTCTTCCTGGTGGCCATACTCCATGCCTGTGGGTGGTGTTGAAGCTGCTGCCATTGCTGCTGCTGCTGCTGCTGCATCTATTGGGCGGCTGTTGAATAAAGAGAAAAAAAGGGCCAATGAATATTTTGATATTTAATAGCCCTAGTTTGGAGGAATGGGTTATTTGATAATTACCGTCTCTCCTCTGCTGCTGGCCTCCCCTCCTCAGCATGTTCTATTTGCTGCTCCATTTGGGGTGGTGGTGGTGCGGATGG